>NC_085999.1:27702961-28405461 GCF_030014385.1 Trichomycterus rosablanca
TGCCCACCTCTCCAGGAGCATGCCCTTAATGTGCCCCCTAATTAGCCCCAGCTGCACCTGGGGCAGAGGATTTAAGAGGAGAGCTGGGGAACAGGTGAGTGGAGACTATTTTTGATGTGACTCTGTTCTGTTGGTTTGGTTTTGCTTGAATTTACCTTGGATCTGTCTGTCTGTCAGTCAGTCAAGCTTTAGCTCTGTTAGCCTTAGCTCTGTCCTTAGTTCTGTCTCTTAGCTCCTGTTAGCCCCTGTCTATTTGTCCTGCCTCCTAGTAACTGTTCATGCCTTGTTTAGTTTTGTTCCCGTCTGTCTCAATCTGGTTCTTGTTTAGCTTAGGGTTTAGTATAGCGTTGTATCGTTCATGTATGTTTAGTGTAGGTTAGCATTTAGCATAGGTCTTGTTGGTTTGTCTTGTTCCTACCTGTCTTGTGTAACTTTTTCGTGTGTCTTGTCTTTGTTATTATTAAACTCTTGTTAAATATATCTCTGCGTGTGTGTCCGCCCCCTCTTCGTTCCGTCCGTTCACCAGTCTTGCTGTTCTCCTCTAACTTCTCTTATTAACACTGTGCTTTTGCTGTTAGCATTGCTAATAAAACTAAAGGGTTTTCTCGATACAGTCTAGAGACTATTGTGAGGGAAAAAATCCATCACTTTTCTTTCCTATTTTTAGGTCTGATGAGAACATTTACTAAAGTGCCAGATCTGTGTCTGTATGATGTTCCGCAATGTGCTGCTACCACATGACCGGCTGATTAAATAATCATAATACATGAGCAGATGGAAAGGTGTCCTAATAAAATTACCAGTACATGTATACGAACCCTCTTATGATAATACTACGAGTCCTGTTTTACTATTTTGTTTTCTGTTTAGTGGCACTGATTTTGGAGTGTGTGTTGGATGCGGCATGAAATTAGGAGTATGTTTGTTTATGTATATTTAATATTTAACTTATATTTAATCTGTACCATATACTTGGAACTGCACCTTCCTGCACTTTTAATCCCATTTGTTTATTTACAGTCAATCCATCCTCATCATTAATAACTGTTCTGTAGTTATGCAATATATGTAAAACTCAGGTTACCTTTAATCTGGGTTAAGCTTGTGCTGTTTTTTTTTTTAAATTTATATTGTTGAATTTTTATAGTGTGTATTTGATGTGTAATGCTACTGGGACTTTAATGTATCTATCTATAATCTAATCTAATCTAATCCATCCATCCATCCATCCATCCATCTATCTATCATACTTTCCCACCATACTAAAACACTCCTACCATATCTACAACTGATGGGAACACTGTCAGATCCTAAAATTATGCAAAGCCAGTAAGTGTAAAATGTTTATAATTCATGTCAATATATTGAGGGGACATTAAGAGCATATCTGAATATTGAGAAAGCTGTGCTCCCTTCCCAATAAATATTGTGATTACGGCCTTGTCCTAATACACTTACATTTACATTTCCAGCATTTAGCAGATGCTCTTATCCAAAGTGACATTTCCCTATTCTAGTTTAAGTAGACAACAATCCAAGGATACAAATATGCTGAAACCCTGTTAGAACAAAGGAATAGGTAGAAGACTTTTTTTAGGATGCTATAATAGATGAGTAAGTGCATGTTAGTTGTGTTAGTAAAGACGTAGGTCTTTAATTGTCTTTTGAAGATGGTAGGAGACTCAGGTGTTTTAACAGACAGGGGACGTTCGTCCACCACTTGGGTGCTGGTGCCTATACTACTATAGGTACCCCAGACATAGTAACACAGTGAGAGCTCATTCACAGTGGCATAGACCCCAAAATTAATATTATTATTATTATCGTGCTGGGTTCTATTCAATCTTGTTCAAAAGCTTGTGAATGATATCTTAATAGAATCTCTGTTTAAAAGTCTAAAAGAAGTAAAACAGAAATGACCCCTCAGTCAAATTACATATTTCAAAGGCACATGCACCAACGTTCTTTAATTATTTAGGACCTCAGAACCTTTCACTGTTTGGAAGACTGCCTCCCTTTCTCATTAAAATCCCAGTGTGGAAAACAGTAAAGATGGAAGAATGTGTCAAACGACACCTTGTAATTTAACTGTTCCTCAGCGTAGACCTCCTTACTTAACGCCCACCAGAGAAAAAAAAAAGCATAACAGTAGTCGACGGAGTCGGTAGATGAATGAAAAGCGAATGCACTTATGCAGATCGAGGGAAGAGTGCACCCTAAAGAAGCCAACAGATAAATTGCTAAGCTTTAAATCACTGGACTGGTGTGACTTGTAAAGTGCCATAAACATCCAGCAGCTCTAGGGGAAATGTGATTTCTGACATGGATAAATGCATTAAATGCTGTGTAATTATTGGACAGGTCGTATTTGACTGATCCAGCTCAAGGGACCAGATTATACTGAAAGTCTATTTTAATTTCAGCCGCCTGAGCAAAAAAGCAACCGGTAAACAAAAGAATAAAACACGCTATGCTGTTATCCTGTAGCTAGATGAAAGAGTCTCTTTTTTGCCATTTGCTGTTTCTACAAAGATGTTGTGTGTTTTTGAGCCATTGAAACAGTACTAAAGAAAATTACAGCTGGCTTCTTTGAAGTTGGCTTGTTTCTGGTAGATTTTTGATCAATGGTAATCAGATCATACACTGAATGGCTAAAGGCGATGTCAGATAACCTAGTTAGTGATCCTTTTAAAAAACAACAATATGACTTTGGATCTTATAACATTAATGCCTTGTTAGTCTCTGCAGATATTATACACCGATCAGTCATAACATTAAAACCACCTTCTTGTTTCTACACTCACTGTCCATTTTATCAGCTCCACTCACCATATAGAAGCACTTCTACAAAAAAATACTTTTTAACCTAAATTCACCCTGTTCTTCAATGGTCAGGACCCCCACAGGAGCACCACAAAGCAGATATTATTTAGGTGGTGAATCATTATCAGCACTGCAGTGACACTGACATGGTGGTGGTGTGTTAGTGTGTTGCGCTGATATGAGTGAGTTTTTAAATACCGTGTCCATTAGACACTCCTACCTAGTTGGTCCACCTTGTAGATGTAAAGTCAGAGACGATCGCTCATCTATTGCTGCTCTTTGAGTTGGTCATCTTCTAGACCTTCATCAGTGGTCATAGGACGCTGACCATGGGGCGCTGTTCTATTCTCAGTCCAGCAGTGACATTGAGGTGTTTAAAAACTCCATCAGCAATGCTGTGTCTTATCCACTAATACCAGCACAACACACACTAACACTCCACCACCATGTCAGTGTCACTGCAGTGCTGAGAATGATCCACCACCCAAATAATACCTGCTCTGTGGTGGTCCTGGGAGAGTCCTGACCATCGAAGAACAGCATGAAAGGGGGCTAACAAAGCATGCAGAGAAACAGATGGACTACAGTCAGTAATTGTAGAACTACAAAGTGCTCCTATATGGTAAGTGGAGCTGATAAAATGGACAGTGAGTGTAGAAACAAGTGGATGGTTTTAATGTTATGGCTGATTGGTGTACATATGTAACCAAAGCAAAGTCCATAAAGACATGTTTTGACCAGTTTGGTGTAAAGATACCCTAATGGCCTGCACAGATCCTATTAAACACATTTTTTTACATTTAAAAAAGACTTTTATTAAACGTCTTCAGAGGAGAGTGGAGACTGTCCAACAAGCCTACGCTGAAGAAACTGCAAATAGGGGATGAAGGTGGGCAACTTCACATCATTAATGCACATGCTTTGGAAATGGGTGGTTGAACTCTGGCATTATGCAAATGGACTCACACTATATTCTAAGAAATGAGTTGTTTCTATAATAGATGTGATAGAAAGTATTGGCATGTCCTGGCATGACTCTGCTGGCTCACACTAACAAGCAAAAAATTAATAGACACCACAGCCACTTCAGCAGTAGGTTAAAAAAATAATAAATAAATAAATAAATAAATAAATAAATAAATAAAATAAGAATAAAGTAGATATATAAAGGAATTTTCTTTAGTGATTACGCCAAAGTGTAGATGAAAAAAAAGTTCTTTTTATAATTGTGTTTCTTTAATATCTTGCTTAATTAATATAAAAAATATGTATTTATTCATTAATTAATTAATCAAGTGTTACAAATCCAGCCTCTGTGCACCTGCCACACTACCCACTTCTCCAGGAGCATATGTTAGAGGAATGTTTGTTTTCTGTGTTAAGCCAACACCCCCTTATTGTGATTAGTCTCAACTTAATTATCCACAGCTACACCTCATCTGCGGTAATGTGCTCATGGCATAAAAGAAGGCAGCTGTAGATCAGTCCTTGGAGACTATGTTGGTTTGCTTTTGTCATGTCGGTTTGTTCCTAGCTCATGGTATTTTGAATTTGCCTTTAATTTGTCAGGCTTTTGTTTGGTTTGTCATGCTTTTGGATATCTAGCTCATGTCAAATTTGTCACGGTTTCTAATGCTTACTCATGCTCTTGTTTATGTTTAAAAGCCTAGTTTAGTCTTCATGTTTAGCTTTAGCATTGTTAGCCTAGCTTCAGGATAGTTTAGTCACGTTATGTGTGTTTAGTTAGCACAAACTTATTTATAAACATGCTCCTGTTCCAATTTTTTTGAAACATGTAGCAGGAAATAAATTTTAAATAAATAAATAAGACATTTTTAAAATGTATAGAATGATCAAGCATCATGTTTAAAATAAGGCCTTTGTAAAAAATGGCTATTGATTGTCCATATATTTGCATTATTGTAAGTAAAACTGATTCATTTTCTGTATAGATTTTGTCTTCAGTGGTGAATCTAATAAATAATATGATCTTTCACTGGGAAACTAGACATACAGCATCTATAATGAGACAGAAGAGAGAGGGGAGCTGATGTTATTGCCTAATTTCCATTGCTAAAACAGTCAAACATGCAGTTGTTGGTAAAGTTGCTGCTAGCAGCACTCGCTGTCATGTTCCATGTACCACTGGGAAAATGTGTCAAGTACAAAACAGACACACACACACACACCTACACGCACGCATACACACACACACACACACAAAATCCACAACATCCACTTCTTTGGTCCTGATGCTGCAAACATCGGGAACTATCCATGGTGCTGAAACTAACCTGAGCCAGATACTGCAATGTGCTTTACTCATGTTCAAAGCAGATTACTTAAAGTATTAAAACAGTGATAATGTAGTGTAATGTAGTGTAAAGTAGTGAGTACAATACAGCAATAAATGAGTGATTGTGTGTAAGTGGGTGAGTAAATAAGTGATAGTGTTTGAGTTGAGTAAGAGAGCAATTGAGTTATAGTGTAAGTGGATTAGTGAGTGAGTGACTGTGTGTATAAGACAGAACAATTGAGTTAAAATGTAAGAGAATGAGTAAGTGAGTGAGTGTGTGTATGTGTGTGTGTGTGTGTGTGTGTGTGGGTGAAGGAATGAGTGAGTGAGTGAGTGAGACAGAGCAACTGAGTGAGTGAAGGTGAATAAGTGAATGACTGAGTGAGTGAGTGAGCAAGTGAGTGAGCGAGTGAGTGGGTGAGTAAATAAGTAAGTGAATTAGTGAGTGACAGCGTGTTTGTAAAACAGAACAATTAAGTTATAGTGTGCAATAATTAATAAGTAAGTGAGTGAGTGAGTGAGGAAGACAGAGCAATTGAGCAATAGTGTAAGTAAATGAGTGATTGTGTGTGAGTGGGTGAGTAAATGAGTGGTAGTGTTTAAGCTGAGTACGAGAGCAATTAAGTTATAGTGTAAGAGAATGAGTGAGTGAGGAAGACAGAGCAATTGATCAATAGTGTAAGTGAATGAGTGAGTGAGCAGTGAGTAAATGAGTGAGTAAATGGGTGAGTGCGAAATGAGTAAAAGAGTAATTGAGTTATAGTGTAAGTTATTTACTGAGTGAGTGACAGTGTGTGTAAAATAAAATTAAGTTATAATGTAAGAGAATGAGTGAGTGAGAGTGAGAATGAGAGAGCAATTTAGCAGTAGTGAGTAAATAAGTAATTGTGTGTGAGTAAATGAGTGACAGACTGTGAGTTTAGTACGAGATGAGTACGAGAGTTATAGTCTAAGTGAATTAGTGAGTGTGACAGTATTTGTAAGACAGAACAATTAAGTTACATGTAAGTGAATGAGCGAGTGAGCAGTGAGTAAATGGGTGAGTGTGCGAAGTGAGTAAAAGAGTAATTGAGTTATAGTGTAAGTTAATTACTGAGTGAGTGAGTGAGAGTGTGTGTGTGAAATAGAATTAAGTTATAGTGTAAGATAGTGAGTGAGTGAGTGAGTGAGTGAGTGAGTACAAGGGAGCAATGAACAATGTAAGTGTGTTTGTGTGTGTGTGTGTGTACGACAGAACAATTAAGTTATAATGTAAGAGAATGAATGAGTGATAGTGTGTGTGAGTGAGTGAGTAAATAATTAAGCCAGTAAGTGAGTGTGAGTGAGTGAGAGTAAGAAAGTGATTAAAAATGTTCTTGCAAGTGGGAGTGAGATACCTGGGTGTTGAGTTTTACAATGTGTGTCTGAGAGTGAATGCATGAGTGAAGGGATGTGTGTGTGTGTGTGAGAGAGAGAGAGAGCGAGAGAGAGAGGGAGAGGGAGGGAGAGAGGGAGGGAGAGAGAGAGGAACAGAGAGAGAGAGAGAGACCGAGGCTATAAGCGCATCTTTACCTCTGTGGTTGAGCATTTGCTCTGAGTGGAGCCAGAGTGTACACAGTAACTAGCGCTCACACACAGCTCGTTCACGCGCATGCACACGCGCACACACGGGCGCACACGGCACACAGACGCACACAGCGTGTTGGTAAAGTGTTCGGGAATACTGCAGGCTCTGTGCTGGATTGGGATTACGCGTCCAGACGGACGGACAGCCGGACAGACGGACGTGGCTACACGGGGAGATGGAGTACTGCTGCTGCTGCTGCGCGCTCACCGTTACTCTGCTCGCTGTGTTCAGCTCAGCTCTGGCTGCTGCTCACTGTAAGTACACATCACCCACTAGCTGCGCTCCACTTCTCCTTTCCCTGCACTGCTTTCAAAACACAGCCTCTGGTTTCTGTCAGTAATTAACCAGTCCTAATGAGATGCCTAACATTGCTCTGTGTGTAGCGTCATTAAGCGCCTCATTAACGGATAAACATTCAGAAGTGAAATGTGAGAGGTGTGTGTGTAGAATCAATGAGAATGAAGACACCTCCACTACAACTATGTTAGGAATATACAACAGTTTAAAGATGCTTATATGGTATGTATATATATATATATATATATATATATATATATATATATATATTAGGGCTGTCGAAGTTAACGCGATAATAACGCATTAACGCGATTTCAATTTAACGCGATTAAAAATAATAGTGCCGTTAACGCAAATTCTAGTTCATGTTGATACTTGACTGGTAGAACAAACGTTTTAATGTCGGACTTGCCACCGTTTTTCATTTGCGGTTTGTTAACATAATGTAACCGAGCGTTGTAGTGATGCACTTATAAAGAAATAAATACACGCTATATTCACAAGTTGTCGGGAGCAGAACACTTTTATTAACTTATTCTGTTAAGGTACCAAATACCGGAAAGCTGAGTCAAGCACGTTAGTCCATGCACTATGGAAGCCCCAAAGGGTCAAAACATACTCACTTCGTGTAGAAACGGCCATCAAACCATTGTCACAATACAACCACAGAAAAGTCTGTTACAATAACTACGCCTTATCCCACCTAAAGCACCGCTGATCTACAATGTTTGCTGATGGAGAAATTCTAAACTACAATCTGACATTTACTGCCTAGTATGTGAGTGAATAAACTCCCTTACAGTTTTCTCTTGTCCCAGCAGTTTTTAACATCAGTACATTTAGCATAAAATGTGTTCACCATTTTAATTGTAACATTTCACTTAAAAATCCTTGTTTTCTATAACATTTACACCGTTTTTTTTAATGCGATTAATCGCGATTAACTATATGAAATTCTGAGATTAATCGCGATTAAAAATTGTAATCGTTTGACAGCCCTAATATATATATATATATATATATAAAAGCATATATATTGTTTTGAGGTTAGGTACTGGACTTGAGATTAAGCTTTAGGTGTTGTATCCTCTGTATGTTTGTGTGTGTGTGTACAACCCTGTTATAAATATACAACAGTATAAAGATGCTCATACAGTCTGACTTGAGATTAGGCTTTAGGTGTTGGTATAACTTTGATTCATTGTGTGTGCAACAATTACAAATATACTTTTATATATTACACTACTATACGAGAGGTAACAAACAGGCAAAGCTGGCATACTGTTATACCAAACTCAGTGGAAATCCCCAAGAACAGGAACATGTGACTGGTTCCATTTGGTACCATTTTTGTTAAATTAATAATGTTACCATGTTAAATATTAAAATGTTAAAAGTAATAAATTGAAGCACTGCATTTGGTCGATGGGTCTAGAAATGAAGTTAGGTTTTGGCATAGCAATAGATTACTTTAATATATATAAAGTCATTAAAAATACCAACAAGCCCGTGTTTTTCTCTGTTGGAGGCAAAATATACAGTATATTCATGCAGTTTTGGAAAACTAATGTTTGAGGGTTAAGAAATACAAAATATACTTAATTACGTCAGACATTATGTCAGAGATAATGTCTTATTGTAAAGACATTTGACTGTTTTTAATCCTCTGTTGAATTTTTAAATATAAGAAATATTACAAATTAAATAAAGAAATAACAGAATAAAGCAGTAAGTTTTGGTTATTGTGTTCAGGATTAGATTCAGATGTGGGTATAGCAATAAAATAAACGGTAATACATCTACAGATATATACCACTATAATGAAGTCATTAGAAGTGCAACTAAGCATCGTTTTTCTTATTGGTGGGGACAAAATAGAACATTTCTTAATGGTTACGCAAGTTAGAAAACTGTACTATAGCATAATATGCTAGACCTCAGAAAGATTGTATATGTACCTTGATTGTTTGAGCGGTGGTGTGCAATATGTAAAAAAAATAAATAAAAATGACACATTTAGCAGTATAAATAGTGTATAAAATATATAAAATGAAAATGTGGAACATGAGGAATGTTCAGTTTTAAAAAGATAAATACAAGGCATGCTGTAATTGCCAGATATTAAAAAATTCTTCATCCTTTTATAATGTTTTAACATTTTCATTCTTTTTTTATACAGAATAAACAAATAATAATAATAAAATAATAATAATAATAAAAGTTTCAAAGAAATTATTTGGAATCAAAGTTTCCGTGCAAAAACAAATACATTTATTAATCAAAGCAAACAAAGAGTATTGACTGATTAACAAGAATATTGCAATATTGCATAGTTTGCAGTATTAAACAAAGATTTCTTTTAAAATAAAATGACCATGTTGTTTAAGCTATAATACACAGGAACAGTAAAAAACATTGTATGACCGAAAGTTTGATGGCTGTGGGATTGCAAGGCATATCAGGGAAGCCGTAGCCTAGTGGTTAAGGTACTGGACTAGTAATCAGAAGGTCACTGTTTCAAGCCCCACCACTACCATGTTGCAGTGTACTTGTACTTTCGGAACTGTTTGGCTAGAGGGATGGTTTTATTTTAGTTTTAGGTTTTATGTTGTTTGGTTTCCTAATTATTCTTCATTTGAAAGATGGTTAACAGACAATGGTTGTTATGGTCAGTTAAAGTAAATAGAAATACCTCACAAATAAGTATGAATATATAATGGAAATACACAACTGTCTTGTGGAAATTAAAGTTAGGGTGAGGTGTGGGCCAAACAACTCTTATCCACTATAACAAATGACATATTTAAGCCTCAAGTTTTGAGTTTTGATCTGTTTTTATAGATACTTCATGATTATCCACCATGACCCTAGGTAGGATGGAGCAAGTAGGAAAAATAAATAATGGCGTTCTCACACAGAAACATTTGCCCATGTAAAGCTAGCTGGACTGTGGAAAGGGTGACAGATATTAATCCATGGCTAATTTAATTCCTGTTTTTGAGTGGCTCTTAAAGTACCACTGACTTGCCAGTCATATTTCCATTCACATTAGCTTTGGGATCTAGGTTTCCTCTAGACAGAAAAAAAATATATTGTTAAATATAGCCACATGGGTTCGGGAGTACTTCAGAAAACCATTGTCACTTAACACAGACTACCACTGCAAATTGAAACTCTGTTACACAAACAGAAAGCCAAACATGAATTCTACACAAAAACACTGCCAAGTTCTCTGCACCTGAGCTTATCTTAGATGACCCGAAATATAGTGGACATGTGTGTTGTGGTCAGATGAGTCCAAGTTTCAGCTTGTTTTTTTGGATAAGCAGGACCTTCCAGACGGTTATCAGTGAAAGGTGCAAAAGCCATCATGTGTCATTGTATGGGGGTACATCATGACGTTGCGTCATCATTAAAATTAAGACAGCCACTGTATACATTTTGACTTTGGTTTTTAGGTCTTTCAGCCACATTTATCTCTAGCTAACAAGTGCATAAAAGCAATCATATAAAATATATGTCATGCTCCTAACTTTGTGGGAACAGTTTGAAAAAGGTCCTCCTTTGTTCCAGTACGACTGTGCCTCTCTGCACAAAGTAAGGTCCATGAAAACATGCTTTAATCTGGTTAGTGTGAAGGAACTCCGGTGGCCTGTCCAGTGCCCTGACCTTGACCATAACCCTCGACCAGTGGGCTGGATTTAAACAGGATGAATGAGCACAAACTTCCAAAGACTCACTACAAATAGAATTTTGTAGAAAGCCTTGTTTTAGAAAAATGACATGAAGACATGCTTTGATCAGGTTGGTGTAAAGGAAATTCAGTGGCTTGTACAGATCCCTGACCTTGACCGTAACCCTCCACCAATAGGATGAATTTATTCTTCCAAAGAACTTTCAAAGACTCACTACAAACAGAATTTTGTAGAAAGCCTTTTCTAAAAAGTGGAGCCTGCTAGTCCTATACTAATGTAAATGGTTTGGGAATTAAATCTAATAGACAGATGTCCACATACTTTTGGCCATATAGTGTATTCTACCGCTGACTTGATAGATTTTTGTTCTATTTATGGATTTCCTACCATTTTCTCCCAATTAAGTCTGGGCTAGCGTATTTTATCGCTACGCCAACCAAGCACCCTAGAGATTTTATTTTAATGTGTGTTTTCTAAAACCAGTGTAAACAATGTGAGTTGCAATCTGGCCAGTGCCCATTTTTATTACGTTATTTTTTCCTAAATTATTTTGCCAAGGTCAAAAGATAATGTCATACCTGACAGAGGAGAGTCGCAACCGTCACACGCCCCTTCCGACTTGCATGAGGCTAGTTGATATGGGTATCCGTTTTGAGTCACGCACTGATATCTATTATCCCCCGTCTGATTGTGCAGGCTCCATTGATCAGCCAGCAGAGGCCACAATTGAAGAAGTCATGAGGAAACCCTGTTCAGCCATTGTCTCGCCCCTTACAGACACACAGCCAATCGTGTATCTGTGTAAGAACCTGGCCGGCTGATAGCAGTGCTGAGATTCGAACTTAAGAGCTTGAGATCTGAGCACTATTGGGCTAGTGTATTTTATCGCTACACCAACCAAGCGTCCTAGAGATTTTATTTTAATGTGTGTTTTCTCCAACCAGTGTAAACAATGTGAGCTGCAATCTGGCCAGTGCATTTGTGTTTATTAAATTTTAAATGGACCTAAATAAAGTCCATTTTTATTACGTTTTTTTTTACTGAATCATTTTGCCCAGCATTAAGTGTAAAGTAAATATTTACAGACATATGTCATTACTAGCAGACAGTGTGACCTATAATGTCGGTTCCAAAATAAACCTGAGTCAGTTGATACATTTCGCTTGGTGCCTCTCGGCTCTTACGACAATTATCAGTCGGTTACAATGCGAGTTCATTTCAGCCAGCCCATTTCTTCTTGCTGGCTGCGCTGCATTAGAGCAGCGATTTCTCTTTCCATTCATTACTCTGTACGACATGCTTTTCTGTGAATTGCTCCCCATGGGGGCAGTAATAGTGAGCTATAGCAGGAGGGAGGCCAGTACACCATGTTTCCTCTCCAGGGATCCTTTGTCAACTTTGTCAAGGCTGGATCCCACACGCGCCACACTCGCTACATCTGTGAATAGGGTGAGGAATGAAGAAGCTCTGTTTTCTACACAGCTGGCTGTACATTATATAGCCAAAAGTGCAAACCCCATTTCTAGAAAAGTAGGCACATATACTTTTTTTAAATGCTGTAAAAAGAATCAGTGATTTGTTATTTCTCTTGAATTTTTATTTAACTATTTAACTAACTAAAGTTTATAGAATATTTAAGTTACAGGCCTCTGAAACATTCCACCATAAGCAGGTGAATGTGAGGGTGTCATTATTAGGTAAAAAAGGAGGATTAACCAAAGGATCAGTCTTCACAAGCAATGATGGGTCATGGCTCACCACTTTGTACCAAACTTCAGAAGAGAATTAAAAAAAAGAATCAGTTTAAAAATAACATTTCTCAATGCAAGATTGCAAATAATTTAGTATTTTACCATCTACCATACATAACATTATAAAAAGATTGAGGGAATCCAGAGAAATTTAATTCTGTATAAAGCAAGGCCAAAAACTACTGTTAAATGTGTGTGACTTTCGAGCATTTAGATGGCACTGCATGAGAAACCATCTTGATCATCTACATCAAGTACTTCGGAAAACCATTGTTACTTAACACAGACCGGCACTGCATCAAGAAATGCAAATTGAAAGATCGTGGAAATGTATGCTGTGATCAGATGAGTCCAGGGATCAGCTTGTTTTCAGAGAAAAACAGATATTGAGTTCTTTGTGCCAAAAATAAAGGACCATCAGGTGCCCAGGTGGCACAGCGGGATATTCCACTAGCACACCAGCGCCTAGATTCTGAACTCCTCGGTTTGAAACTTGGCGTTGCCACCGGTCAGTCCAGATCTGTCTTCTATTTAAAATGTATTGTGCAGCATGAAGAACAGAATCATACAACAGAGATTTTTTCCACCATGACAGTCTTGATTAGATTTTGAAGATTCTATTTCTCAAAAATAAATAAATACATAAATAATAATAATAATAATAACAATAATAATAATAGTAATAATAAATAATAATAGTAATAATAATAATAAAAATAAACAATGAAAATAATAATAATAATGAATAATAATAATAAATGTTCCTCTGGACACCTTTAAGGGGTGGACAAAATATAGGAAACTTTTGACTGTTAAAATTATATGAGCAAAAGTATGTGGACACTTGACCAAGAGCTTGTTGCTGTTTATTTTATTTTTTTATTTTTTTATTAGGATTTTAATGTCATTTTTCACACACTCTGGTTACATTCATGACAGAAACGATAGTTACTCATTACACAAGATTCACAAGTTTAATGTCAAACACAGTCATGGACAATTCTGTATCCGCAATTCACCTCACTTGCATGTCTTTGGACTGTGGGAGGAAACCGGAGCTCCCAGAAGAAAACCAATGCAGACACGGGGAGAACATGCAGAAAGGACTCAGACCGCCACACCTGGGGATCGAATACAGGATCTTCTTGCTGTGAGGCGACAGTGCTACCCACTTGTTTTTATCAGTTTTTTTTTAATAGCTAAATTACAGAATTCCTCTTTAAATGTATGCTGTTGCCACTGTGTCTGCAGTTTTAGTAAAAAAATGCTTAATGAATAAAACTACTCAACTGATACGCCATCAAACAACTCCACTAATTATTTTGTAGCTACTACTTATTTGGCCTGGCATCAAATTTTTTCTGTCTTATTCTATTAGCAGAAAGACATTCTGTTTCAGTTTGGCAGCATAGCAGGCTAGACAAAAGCTCCCAGAAAGGAAGAAAAGAGGCTTCATTTTGACTGAAAATCCTTCATCATTTGTCAAAACAAAGTGCTCTGGAGATAGAAAAGTAGATAGCCAGCCAGACAGCAGATAAACAGATAGTAGGCAGGTGAGGTAATGTGGTCATATATGAGAAAATAGACGTTTCTCCTTTATTTATTCTTACAATCTTCCTATCAAGCCCACTACATTCCAAAATACTGCGGCAATATTGAGTAATCAAGAACGGACTACATCAAATATTTGCAGATGGATCAGATCTCATTTCTCTGCAAACCGTAGCTCTACGCCCTCCAAAATATGACAGAACAGGGACGATAAAAACCTCCTCCATCATTTATAAGCCCTGCAATCCCAACTGACAGTATCGGATAAAACAGCCGGGACAAGCAAAATGAAAGCTCTCATATTCGCCACGGAGACATTAAGGAGTAAAGACACGGCGTGTCAGGTGTGTCAGGTGACGGAGATAATGGCCGTCCCATGTCTCTCAGAGAGCGGCCGACGTCTCTGAGTGGCCTAACGAGGGGATGTCCTTTCAGATCTGGTGTCTGTGTTAAAACAACGACATGCCTCTTATCAGGACCTCTGGGACTGCTGAGGGTCCCAACATGACATGAGATAAAAGGATTTTTATCTGCCAGGACAAACAATCATGATGGGATTTGGAGATCATATATCTCGAAAATAAATAAATAAAAATACATAAAAAATAATAAAAAATGAATAAATACATAAATAAATAAATAAATAATAAAAAACAACAAATAAAAATAAATAAATACAAAAGAGTAAAAAAATAACAAATAATTACAAAAATAAGTAAATAAATAATAAAAAAATAACAAAAATAAATACAAGTACAAAATAATGAATAAATAAATAAAATACATGTAAAATAGTAAAAAATAATAAATACATAGATTAGTAAATAAATAATAAAAAACAAGAAATACAAAATAAATAAATACAAAATAATAAAAAATAAAATATAAATACAAAAATAAATAATAAAAACAATAAACATAAATATAAGTACAAAAAACAAATAAATGATTAAAAATACCTGTAAAATAATAAAAAAATTTATACATAAATAAAAAAGTAAATAAATAATAAAAACAACAAATAAAAATAAATAAATACAAAATAATTAAAAATAACAAATAAATACAAAAATAAATAAATAAATAATAAAAATAACAAACAAATAAATACAAGTACAAAATAATAAATAAATAAAAATACATGACAAATAATAATAATAATAAAAAATAAATACATACCATGTACATTTTTGAAAGGTGGTCTAAATGTTTTGGCTTATTATGGAAGTTTGGAAATAGATGCTTTAAAGGACAGTGTCTGCATAGTCTACATGGTGGTAGCTCATTGGTTAAGGTGCTAGACTGTTGATCAGAAGGCTGCTGGTACTCCTACAACACTTTGGGAACCACTGAACTAGCGTAAATAAATAAAACAAAGATATGTTTGTTAAAGAATGTATGGGAGATAAGAGTAAAAAAGATGCCTAAATATAATGTTAAATAATTTAAAAGATCATATTTCCCCTTAAAACCTGCACTGCTGTGAGCAAAACAGTTTAACATTTAAATAACATAACTGACCAATCATAGACATCTACTGCCTCATTCCCCCCTGTATTAATATGGTCTAGAACCGCCACTGATTTGGGCGGAACATGCAGACCTGACACCATGAATACTAAAATTCTGTAGAACTTATGTTTGGACACAGCTGATCAGTATGCTGAAGACGTCCGAGCACAGTGTCATGGTTCAGTTTCACGCCACAGTCCCACTGTTTGTATCTCTTGCCCGGCGCTCAGTGATGCTGCTGCTGAAAAATGAACCTACGTGAGACTGCCGATGGGCGAGCTAGATCACCCCTGTCGTGTTCTTACCCACGCACTTAATATTTTCATTGGCAGGGGCCTATGGGCAGAAGGTCTTCAATCTGTGGCCTTGCTTTGTACTTACAATCATGTTGTCTATGAAGAGTAATCTCTGTAAATCCCAACTGACGTTCCTGCCAAGTGCGGGTCATTTTTGTATTGATTTGGAACACAGCCAGACATTGCTACAAGCAAAGCTACATATGCTATTAAATCAGAAGCTTGCATGTTTGTTTTTTTTCCTGAATCGAAGGTTTCCAGATTCACTTCATGGCCAATTGAATTCGGTCAACTCTGAGCTTGTTGGACATCACATACCAAACCCGTAGGCGTCAATAAATAGCCTTCTGTCTTTGCAGCTATAAAACTTCTTATCCTGCTCTTTTTGGAGTGTGTTGGTGGACATTTGTGGCTTTTATGAGCTTTTTATGACGCCATTCACTGTACTCATGCCAAGTCACTTAAGCTGTTGACAATCAACAAGTGTGCATGAAAATCTTGGTCAGTTATGTTGAATGACTACAGATATACCTCTTCTTTGTGAGGTCTATTAGTACAGTAAAAAAAAACATCAAAGGATCAACTCAAAATTAAGTCGAAACATGTCATGGATTGAATCATAAGAAGCTTTTTAAGACACTGAACATTAAAGCTCAGTTTAATTTCCTTCTGGATCAATAAAGTATCTATCTATCTATCTGTCCGTCCGTCCGTCTATCTATCTATTTATTAGTCATGATTAAGTGGAGCAAATATAAAACTATAACCACACTGGGTCAAGGTGTCTCTCTCTACTCATAGTCACAAATGAATGAATGAATGATCAGGCACTTGTTTTAATTGCTTTTGTAACAACATTCTAATAAACTTCAACAGCAAGGTGTACCTCTAGGTAAAGTACGCTCTATGGTCAAGACTGTATGTACACCTGGACAATCAAAACAAAACCATGGGAACTCTGCACTGTGAAAAATTTATTGTAAAGTTTACAGTAAGTTATTGGCAAAAAAGTTGCCAATAAAGTATTGTAAAATAACAGTAAATTACTACGGATTTGAATTACAATGAATTATTGTTTTATTGGAATGGTAATTTACTGTAAATTATTTACAGTTGACTACCACTTTTTTACAGCAAGTGTCATTAAGAATAAATAAATTATAATACTGTAAAATATATACAAAAATTGGCTGTAATTTTTTATTATTACAGTATATACCTGGCAACTCGGTTGCCAATTAAAGACTGTAAAATATTAACTGATATTGTACAGAAAAATTACAGCTACTATCTGTTATCTCACTTTATTAGAGCTCTAGAAATGTTTTTGACAAATTACTATATGAATTATGCTCATTTACAAATAACAAACCATACAACAGCTTATGTTTCATGAAGCATTTTTAATATCAAAATAATATATGCAATATGTGCTTAATTTATTGCCAGATAAAAAAAACAATATAAAATATATTGATTTAAATATCTGGCAGTAACAAGAAAAGATATGTTGAATGTTACAGACTCTTAAGTTTACCAATAGCATTTGGAAAAATTCTAACTTTAAATGTAATCATTTTATACATCATCTAAATAACTTTAGTCTGGATCAGTGGTCAACAACCCTGATCCTAGATATACCTTTCTGTGTTTAAATTCAATGGACATCTAATGAATCCTGACTGTAGATACAGACAGGAACTGAAAGGCAGAACTCCAGGAACAGGATTGGTGTTCACTAGTCTGGACCCTAGATAAAGGCTGGCATTATCTAAAACCAGTTACATTAAACATTGACAATGTGTCTTATACAAAAGTGTTGACCCCCCCTTGCTTAAATAACATTTTGTATATTTGTATCAGTAAGTTAAATTAATTAAATTTTTCTGCAGACCAGTAAAAAAATATATGTAATTACAATACAAATACTATAACATTAAAACCACTGACACTGACACTGACATGGTGGTGGTGTGTTAGTGTGTGTTGTGCTGGTATGAGCGGATCAGACACAACAGTGCTGCTGGAGTTTTTAAATACTGTGTCCACTTACCGTCCACTCTATTAGACACTCCTAGTTGGTCCACCATGTAGTCAGAAATTATCGCTCATCTATTGCTGCTGTTTGAGTTGGTCATCTTCCAGCAGTGACAGTGAGGTGTTTAAAAACTCCAGCAGCGCCGCTGTGTCTGATCCAGTCATACCAGTATCACTGCACTGCTGGGAATGATCCACCACCCAAATAATACCTGCTCTGTGGTGGTCCTGGGAGAGTCCTGACCATGAAAGGAGCTAATAAAGCATGGAGAGAAACAGGTGGACTACAGTCAGTAATTGTAGAACTACAATATAGAAGTGCTTCTATATGGTAAGTGGAGCTGATAAAATGGACAGTGTGTGTAAAATAATATATAAAATATATAATTTAACATAAGAAACAAACTGGCATAGAATAAGCACACACTGGACTGAACAACTTTTGTAAAGCTCCATATACATTTTTAAAATGCATATAAAATGTAGGCCACAAAAACAAGTGTAACTCCAAACTTACTTAACACACAGTCATTCTACTGTACATTCTAAAACCCTAAACACAGCATGGAAAACAGATAACTTTTGTGTAGGCCTATCTCTGCAGTGGTCA
Source organism: Trichomycterus rosablanca (assembly GCF_030014385.1). Lineage (NCBI taxonomy): Eukaryota > Metazoa > Chordata > Actinopteri > Siluriformes > Trichomycteridae > Trichomycterus > Trichomycterus rosablanca. The sequence goes on from NC_085999.1 coordinate 27,721,436, forward strand.
CAACATTTTCCTTAAACTTACATGGATAGCCAGTCAAAATCCATTAGTTTTCTTAGAAGACTGCAAACATTAGCATTCATTGAGTGTGTCTTTTTCTCCACTACTTTGCCACTTTTCTGCTGATCACCTTTTCAGCAGAGTTCTTGGAGCCAGTGTTTGAGTTAATCGCCACGAAGCACCTGGAAATATTACACAAAAAGATGTTATAATGCAGACTTTTAATGCTAATTTAAAGTTACTTACATCTATACTGTGTAGCCTTACAAAAAAGTTAAATATTTTTAAAAAGGTATAAAAATCTAAACAATTTTAGTTTCTGCTCAGAGATTTGTTTCACAGAAATGCATTCTAGATTACTACCAATGATCTTGATATGCAAAACACAATTTTTATAATTATGATTGAAACATTGCTCTGTGGTACTATGTATTAGGTTTTGTTTAAAATTAATTAACCGATCTGTGAATAGTGAGAGCTGTATTTCACAGTTTATCCACACATAAAAACCATAATTTACCTTTGAATTCGAGAGTGCATAAGGCTTCCTCTTGGTATTCAAGGTTGAAATTATAGAATGAGTCAAACAAAGCTGCCAGGCCTGCTGCAAAGTTGGAGTGTCCACCTGATCCTCAATACTAATCATCCACTTCACTGAAGTCATTATTTCACCTTAAATTAATAAACATTTATGCATATTAATACCTTTAATAAGACCAAGCAAATATTTAAAGGAAAACAACCAGATCTGAGCCCTATTTTCTAATAATTTTGGATTCATATTTTTAGAGACAAAAATAATAAATTCATTGTTGAGTTGAATCAACAATACTGCTAGAGAATGTTACAAAACATCAAAATAAACCACTTTTTACCACAGACCTCTTTACCGGTTATAAAGTTATTATCAGTTCAAAATGGAAGTTTGACGTTTTAAATAAACACTGAATCAACTGATCATTGACTTCTCCTTAAAGTATGCCATTAGCAGAAGAACAATGCATGGTACCAGTACAGTAGTAGTAGTAGTAGTCAGGTGGATTTGGTGCATTTTATGCACTTTCAGGTGCTGGGTAAAGGCAAGAAGAGTATTACATTCGTTTTCACACAACTTGCAAATGTATATTGCTGATTTCAAGTCTAAAACGAATATTTAAACTAAAGGAATGCAGTCCTTTGAACTTAGCAAAATAGTAAATAAGTATAGTCAGTATAGAGCTACTTATTTAGCGTAGCCAGTCTTTCAAAACACAAACGATAGCATTAAGATTTATACGTTCTTTAACCTGCACGATTTCGCTTAATAAATGTGTGACTATTAACAATAGTTTTTTTTACGTTACCTTTGTTGGTACGCAGTTTGCTCATATCCCAAAGTGACTGTATTACCACAGGTTGCTAGTGCTAGTTTTATAAAAGTACTAAACGTTTAGTATTTGCATAAACTTGGTCACACTATTGGTGCGTTAAAAAAAAGAAACGGGTGTTTATACTTACAAAGCTCTCCGTTACTTGTCTGAACGGCTCGAGGCATCAAGAAACTCCCGACACAGCAGTAAATCTCTGGAATTTTGCGATTTTACAGCGGGCAAAATAACCGCCTGTTTTTTGCTCATATTTTACTGCTAAATATACAGCTGGCAGTTGTAAGCACATTATGACCCAAAATGCTTTGCGTTCTACAGTATAACCATGGAAAAGCGTAAAACAGTAATTTACTGTACGAGTTTACTGTAAAAACTACAGCAATTTGTTACAGTGTGTATCTATGGGAATTTGTCCCTATTCAGTCAACTAATTGTGTAAGACTCACAATTCTTCTTTTAAATCCCCCCAATAGTGTTTAACAGGGGTTGAGGTCAGGGCTCTGTGCAGACCACTGGAGTTCCTTCACACCAAACTCAACAAATGTCTTTATAGACCTCACTTTGTGCACAGTGGCACAATTATTCTGGATTAGGGTCTTCCCTAAACTCTTGCCACATAGAATTTGGAAACATGGAACTTATTTATTTTATTTCATTGATGTTACCGAATAATCTGAACTCAACAGTTAGGAATAAGTACTAAACAGAATGATTTGCCACATTGTCATGATAGTCAAAGCATTATGTTATGGGGTTGATTTTCAACAGCAGGGTCTGGCAACCTGCCAGGATTGGGTGGATGGATGGATGGATGGGAAAATAGATGGTGGATTAAACCCTTCTTTTGTCATCCAGAAAGCTTAAATTTGGACAAAACAAGAGGCCAAACCAATGATGAAAAAGAAAAGATGAATCTTTATGTCTTTGATTTTACTCATATATCCAGTTTGGACAAATCCTATTCCCCAAATGCACCTTTATATAGAGCCACCTCTCATGCAGATGCCTCAACTAGAAAGTAGACATTGCTGTACCAGCTGCAATCTCACTGCCAGGACTTCCGTCCCTTTATAACTCAAATGAGACTCTAGTGTGCCTGACCAGGTCGATGATGCAGTGCTGCGCTGGTTTATTGGACCACTGAACCACCTGAATGCAAGCAGAGGCTTCACTGATGAATTCTGTTCAGCAGAATAAATAGTCCAGAGTTAATGTAGAATAAGGTACAGACAGAACATTTTATCTACCAAGAATCACTAAGTGGATTCTTCATTATTTAAGGGCAGGCACAGGTCTCTGGTAGATTATCAAACAAGTTTGAAAGAAATACTTTATAAATGTGTTTGGTTTGGTAGTCTGATCATACAACCCCAAATCAGAAAAAGTTGGGACAGTATTGAAAATACAAATAAAATAAAAACACAGAGTTTCTTACATTTACTTTGACTTTTATTTGATTGCAGACAGTTTGAACCCAATATATTTCATGTTTTATCTGCTCAACTTCATTTCATTTATTAATAAACATCCATTCCTGCATTTCAGGCCTTCAGCACATTCCAAAAAAAGTTGGGAAGGGGGCAATTTAGGGCTAGTAATGACGTGAAAAAAAATTTATAATGATGTGATTCTAAACAGGTGATTGTAATCATAGTTTGGTACAAAAGCAGCATTCAGGAAAGGCTGAGTTTGATGAGCAAAGATGATCAGAGGATCTCCACAAATGTTTAAGAAAATGTGCAAGAAAATTATTGAAAACAATGTACCTCAAACAAAGATTGGAAGGGATTTGCATATTTCTCCTTCTACAGTGCATAATATCATTAAACCATTCAAGGAATCAGGAGGAATTTCAGTTCATAAAGGCCAAGGGCTCAAGCTTAAGCTGAACGCCTGTGATCCTCGATCCCTCAGACGGCACTGCATCAAGAACCGCCACTCAACAATAGCTGATATAACCACATGGACAAGGGATTACCTTGGCAAACCTTTGTCAAGCACTACAATACAGAGTTACATGCACAAATGCCACTTAAAACTTTTACTGTGCAAAAAAAGAAGCCTTATGTTAACCATGTCCAGAAGCGGCGTCGACTTCTCTGGGCTCGGAGGCACCTAGGATGGACCATCACACGGTGGAAACATGCATTGTGCTCAGATGAATCAGCATTCCAAGTCTTTTTTGTGTTACGGACCGAAGACGAAAAGGACCATGCAGACTGTTATCGGCAACAAGTCCAAAAGCCAGGGTCTGTCATGGTATGGGTCAGTGCCCTTGGCAAAGGTAATTCAAACTTCTGTGATGGCAGCATTAATGCAGAAAATTACATTGAGAACTTAGAGCAACATATGCTGCCTTCAAGACGTCATCTTTTCCAGGGACGTCCATGCATTTTTCAACAAGACAATGCAAAACCACATGCTGCACACATTACAAAGACATGACTGCGGAAGAAGAGGGTACGAGTACTGGACTGGCCTGCCTGCAGTCCTGACCTGTCCCCAATAGAGAATGTGTGGAGAACTTTGAAATGAAAAATGCGACAGCGACAACCCTGTACTGTTGCACATCTTAAGACGTGTGTGCAGGAAGAATGAGACAAAATAAAAGCTGAAACACTAAATCACTTGGTCTCCTCTGTGCCAAGACGTCTTTTAAGTGTGGTGAAAAGGAATGGCAACAGTACAAAGTGGTAAATGCTTTACTGTGCCTACTTTTTTTGGAATGTGTTGCTGGTCTGAAATGCAGGAATGGATGTTTATTAATAAATGAAATGATGTTGAGCAAATAAAACTTGAAATATCTCAGGTTCATCCTGTCTGCAATCAAATAAAAGTCAAAGTAAATGTAGGAAACTGTCCCAACTTTGCTGTCCCAACTTTTTTCTGATTTGGGGTTGTAGTTTAGGTTTGGCTCAAGGAATTTTAAGTCAGAAAATGCCAGCCCATATATTGCACTGGTAGAGAAAGCAATATCCTTTGCATTACATGCTGCAGGTACATCAGTACTGTCAGATACACTTCTCTACACTGCCTACAGTCATTAGACTCACTCTGGCTTTATCTCACTTCCTATATCTGATTCATCTAAAAGAGGGTGGATTAGAAAGTTATCACTGGTGATTGTGTAGCTCCAATAAATATAAATTGTATTTTTTCTATCTACAGTAAATATATGGCATCGTAGTAGTTTGTTAAACGGCAGCACAAAAAGATCAACACTTTTAGTGTGCAGCACTAGACCGTATGACACAGCTTTATCACAGCTAAACTATGCAAATTTTTCATTGTAATTACAGCTCTTCTCTCAGCCGGGGTGGTAAAGAGGGTGGTCGTCGGACTTTTGACCGAAGCATTAGCGTGATACGGTCGTTCATTTCAGCGTTATAAGGTCAAACATAGGAGGCTTTTAAAAAACGGCTCTCCCGCTGAGTAGGAGTGGATTCGAAGCAGCGGGGGGCTTTAGATATGCATGCTTGAAGCTTATGACTTTTTTTTTCAAGCTGACATTAATGGAAATGGGTTTTTTTTGCAGAGCTAGGGCTAGCTTAAATCTCTCTATGTACTGGACTTGGTTTAATTGGTCAAATTATCAAGAGCTGAAAAATGAACAGTCGTAATCAATGACACAAACCTAGATAAAGTTCAAATATTAGATTTTCAAATTTAGCTTTTTAGACACACCATTCCAAAATCATTGGTATTCAGATTGAGCTATAACAGCTTCCACTCTTCCAGGAAGGCTTTCCAGAAGATTTTGGAATGTGTGAGTGGAAATTAGTGCCAATTCAGTCTAAAAGCTTTTGTGAGATCAGAGACTGATGTTTCAATCCCCATTTCAATTTATTCCAAAAGCTTTTTAATGGGGTTGAGATCAGAGCTTTTTGCGAGCCGCTGGAGTGTCTTCACACCAAATGTGCCAAACTATTGTACAACCCCAAATCAGAAAAAGTTGGGACAGCATGGAAACATTTACTTTGACTTTTATATGATTATAGACAGGATGAACCTGATATATTTCATGCATTTCAGGCCGGCAACACATTCCACAAAAATTAGGCACAGTAAAGCATTTACCACTTTGTATTGTTGTCATTCCTTTTCACCACACTTAAAAGACGTTTTGGCACCTAGTATACCAAGTGATTTAGTGTTTCAGCTTTTATTTTGTCCCATTCTTCCTGCAAACACGTCTTAAGATGTGCAACAGTACAGGGTCGTCGTCACATTTTTCATTTCAAAATTCTCTATTGGGGACAGGTCAGGACTGCAGGCAGGCCAGTCCAGTACTCGTACCCTCTTCTTTCGCAGCCATGTCTTTGTAATGTGTGCAGCATGTGGTTTTGCATTGTCTTGTTGAAAAATGCATGGACGTCCCTGGAAAAGAGGACATCTTGAAGGCAGCATATGTTGCTCTAAGATCTCAGGGTACTTTTCTGCATTAATGCTGCCATCACAGAAGTGTAAATGACCTTTGCCATTAAAACCACCTCCTTGTTTCTACACTCACTGTCCATTTTATCAGCTCCACTTACCATATAGAAGCACTTTGTAGTTCTACAATTACTGACTGCAATCCATCTGTTTCTCTATATACGTTTTTAGCCTGCTTTTACCCTGTTCCTAAATGGTCAGGACCTCCGCGGGACCACTACAGAGCAGGTATTATTTAGGTGGTGGATCATTCTCAGCACTGCAGTGACAATGACATGGTGGTGGTGTGTTAGTGTGTGTTGTGCTGGTATGAGTGGATAAGACACAGCAGCCCTGATGAACCTCACTGTCACTACTAGACTGAGAATAGTCCACCAACCAAAAACATCCAGCCAACAGCGCTCCATGGGCAGCGTCCTGTGACCACTGATGAAGATCTCAAAGAAGACCAACTCAAACAGCAGCAATAGATGAGTGATCGTCTCTGACTTTACATCTACAAGGTGAACCAACTAGGTAGGAGTGTCTAATAGAGTGGACAGTGAGTGGACACGGTATTTAAAAACTCCAGCAGCGCTCCTGTGTCTGATCCACTCATACCAGCACAACACACACTAACACACCACCACCATGTCAGTGTCACTGCAGTGCTGAGAATGATCCACCACCTAAATAATGCCTACTCTGTAGTGGTCCTTTGGGGGTCCTGACCATTGAAGAACAGCATGAAAGGGGGCTAATAGAGCATGCAGAGGAACAGATGGACTACAGTCAGTAATTGTAGAACTATAAAGTGCTCCTATATGGTAAATGGAGCTGATAAAATGGACAGTGAGTGTAGAAACAAGGAGGTGGTTTTAATGTTACGGCTGGTTTTATGAGCAAATCCAATTTGGACATATCATATTTCCCTCAAAAAAGAGCTGCCACTCTTGCATACAGACATCACAACTAGAAAGTACAGTATGTGTCACAGTAGCAGTTGCAATCTCAGTCAACTTAAAAGTCCCTTAAACATCCAAATAAGACTGTAGAGCACCTGACCAGGCCAATGATGTGGTGCTGTGCTAGTTAATTGGACCGCTGAACCACCTGAGTGCATAAGATTAGAGTGAACACTTACAAGCAGAGGCTTCAGCAGAATAAATTAAAGTCCAGAGTAAATGTAGAATAAGGTACAGGCAGCACATTTTATCTACTAAGGATCACTAAAAAGTGGATTCTTCATTATTTAAGGGCAGGTACGGGTCTCTGGCAGACTATCAAAGAGCTTCATGGGAAAATTTTTTGTAACAAAATACTCCATAAAAGTGTTACGGTTTGGTAGTCTGATCATAATGTTAGATTTGACACATTTTATGTCTAAAAATGCCAGCCCAAATATTGCACTGGTAGAGAAAGCAATATCCTATGCATTTCACACTGCAGGTACATCAGTGCTGTCAGATACACTTCTCTACACTGCCTAAAGTCATTAGACTCACTCTGGCTTTATCTCACTTCCTATATCTGATTCATCTAAGAGAGTGTGGATTAGAAAGTTATCACTGGTGATCGTATAGCTCCTAGAAGTTCAAATCCGTACCTTATAAATTGTAGTTTGTTCTTATCTACAGTAAATACATGGCATTACATTATTAGATAAAACCAACCTGGATGCTAAAGCTAGGTATCGCCAAGCCAAAAAACAACACCAACGCTGAGGTTACGTACAAAAGGAAGCATGGGACATTGTTCCAAATTACTGAACTCAATTGTTTTAGCATCAGTCGTATAAACTCAATTATATAAATTAAACAACAGGCTTCACCTTTCCAGTCTTAACTAGGGTTGCCAACCATCCCGTAAAATACAGAATCGTTCCTTATTTGGAAACGAAACGTATTGAACTGCTACGGGACGCGCTTTGTTCTGTATTTTTATCTGATATGTACAGTGTATCACAAAAGTGAGTACACCCCTCACATTTCTGCAAATATTTCATTATATCTTTTCATGGGACAACACTATAGACATGAAACTTGGATATAATTTAGAGTAGTCAGTGTACAGTTTGTATAGCAGTGTAGATTTACTGTCTTCCGAAAATAACTCAACACACAGCCATTAATGTCTAAATAGCTGGCAACATAAGTGAGTACACCCCACAGTGAACATGTCCAAATTGTGCCCAAATGTGTCATTGTCCCTCCCTGGTGTCATGTGTCAAGGTCCCAGGTGTAAATGGGGAGCAGGGCTGTTAAATTTGGTGTTTTGGGTACAATTCTCTCATACTGGCCACTGGATATTCAACATGGCACCTCATGGCAAAGAACTCTCTGAGGATGTGAGAAATAGAATTGTTGCTCTCCACAAAGATGGCCTGGGCTATAAGAAGATTGCTAACACCCTGAAACTGAGCTACAGCATGGTGGCCAAGGTCATACAGCGGTTTTCCAGGACAGGTTCCACTCGGAACAGGCTTCGCCAGGGTCGACCAAAGAAGTTGAGTCCACGTGTTCGGCGTCATATCCAGAGGTTGGCTTTAAAAAATAGACACATGAGTGCTGCCAGCATTGCTGCAGAGGTTGAAGACGTGGGAGGTCAGCCTGTCAGTGCTCAGACCATACGCCGCACACTGCATCAACTCGGTCTGCATGGTCGTCATCCCAGAAGGAAGCTGACGCACAAGAAAGCCCGCAAACAGTTTGCTGAAGACAAGCAGTCCAAGAACATGGATTACTGGAATGCCCTGTGGTCTGACGAGACCAAGATAAACTTGTTTGGCTCAGATGGTGTCCAGCATGTGTGGCGGCGCCCTGGTGAGAAGTACCAAGACAACTGTATCTTGCCTACAGTCAAGCATGGTGGTGGTAGCATCATGGTCTTGGGCTGCATGAGTGTTGCTGGCACTGGGGAGCTGCAGTTCATTGAGGGAAACATGAATTCCAACATGTACTGTGACATTCTGAAACAGAGCATGATCCCCTCCCTTCGAAAACTGGGCCTCATGGCAGTTTTCCAACAGGATAACGACCCCAAACACAACCTCCAAGATGACAACTGCCTTGCTGAGGAAGCTGAAGGTAAAGGTGATGGACTAAACCCAATTGAGCACCTGTGGCGCATCCTCAAGTGGAAGGTGGAGGAGTTCAAGGTGTCTAACATCCACCAGCTCCGTGATGTCATCATGGAGGAGTGGAAGAGGATTCCAGTAGCAACCTGTGCAGCTCTGGTGAATTCCATGCCCAGGAGGGTTAAGGCAGTGCTGGATAATAATGGTGGTCACACAAAATATTGACACTTTGGGCACAATTTGGACATGTTCACTGTGGGGTGTACTCACTTATGTTGCCAGCCATTTAGACATTAATGGCTGTGTGTTGAGTTATTTTCAGAAGACAGTAAATCTACACTGCTATACAAGTTGTACACTGACTACTCCAACTTATATCCAAGTTTTATTTCTATAGTGTTGTCCCATGAAAAGATATAATAAAATATTTGCAGAAATGTGAGGGGTGTACTCACTTTTGTGATACACTGTATATACGTATATATATATATATATATATATTAGGGCTGTCGAAGTTAACGTGATAATAACGCATTAACGCGACCTCAATTTAACGCGATTAAAAAAATTAGTGCCATTAACGCAAATTCTAGTTCATGTTGACACTTGACTGGTAGAACAAACGTTTTAATGTCGGACTTGCCACCGTTTTTCATTTGCGGTTTGTTAACATAATGTAACCGATCGTGGTAGTGATGCACTTGCATAATAAAGAAATAAATACACGCTATATTCACAAGTTGTCGGGAGCAGAACACTTTATTACACTTAATTAACTTCTTCTTCTGTACCGAATACCGGAAAGCTGAGTCAAGCACGTTAGTTCATGAACTATGGAAGCCCCAAAGGGTCAAAACACACTCACTTCGTGTAGAAACGTCCATCAAACCATCGTCACGATACAACCACAGACAAGTCTGATACAATAACTACGCCTTATCCCACCTAAAGCACCGCTGATCTACAATGTTTGCTGATGGAGAAATTCTAACCTACAATCTGACATTTACTGCCTAGTATGTGAGTGAATAAAACTCCCTTACAGTTTTCTCTTGTCCCAGCAGTTTTTAACATCAGTACATTTAGCATAAAATGTGTTCACCATTTTAATTGTAACATTTCACTTAAAAATCCTTGTTTTCTATAACATTTACACAGATTTTTTTTAATGCGATTAATCGCGATTAACTATATGAAATTCTGAGATTAATCGCGATTAAAAATTTTAATCGTTTGACAGCCCTAATATATATTATAAAGAATGAAAATAATAAATGTTAAACATCCTGAATAAAACATTTTGATAATGTTCCTCTGACGGTGTAAGACCCGTTATATTTTTTATAGGTGCAACCCTAACCGCCTACCCCCAGCTTCCACTCAGGTAAACACTCGACATCTCACACCCCACTCTATGCCTTGTGCCAGCCCAGGGTGTTCCTTATTTCCAGTTCTGGAAGTTGGCAACCCTAGTCTCAACATGTCATAAGTACAGGATCCATAACACACTGTCCAAGAAAAATCCAATCCTGCTCAAAGCCCTGATCTCAACCCCGCTGAACACCTTTGGGATATGTCAGCTTAGTAATTTTTTTCAATAGGCCTTGCAAATGTTTTTTAAAATAAATAGGCACAAATTCCCATAGAGCACCATGAGCCGTGTCCTGTGTAATATGCATGTTGCTGTGAAATTCAAAATTTAGGGTTTGTATTTAATGATTCAACATTTTTCATTCGTGTAGCATATAAACTATGCGGCACAATATGCAATATGAGGTGGTTCTAGCAATCAAATGGCAATTAAGTTAGTGTAACAGACTTTTCTGTGGTGTAGTGTGCGGACAATGTTTGATCTATGTGTGATCTATCTGTCATGTGTTTACGTATTGAGTGGTTTTTGTCCCTTTGGGGATTCCATAATCAATGGAAAAGTGTGCTTCTCTACACACGTGATCATCTTTAGAGGAAACTCTAAAGACGCCGAGTTGGACTATCAATCGGTTTGACCAAATGTCCAAGATGTCAATTTCTAAAGCAGCTAAAAACAGTACTCGGGTAACTGAGTTTGAAAGTTTTGTGAAAAGCCCTAAGACGATATAAACTATGTTCCAGCTTTAAAGGCGAGGGCAATTTCCTACTACTAATGTCAATAGTTTTAGAAAGGGATGTCCAACAAGCTCATGGTCACGTGTCCACATATTTTAGACCATTGAACATCATGGAACCCAACCTAAATCTAACTGATTGTAGGTGTCACTGTTGTAGCTGGAATCTCACAGTCAGAACTTTCCTCCCTTAAACAGCTAATTGAGCCAGTAGAGCGCCTGACCAGGCCGGATGGTGCAGTGGTGGGCTAGTTAACTGGATCGCTTCACCACCTAAGCACCTAATATTACAGTGAGAATCATAATAAATGTAGAATATACACTAGATTACCATTCTGGTAAAAAAAAGACTTAATAAAAGCAGCAGTGTTTGATTTTATGCTTTAGATTTGCACTTGCAAGCACATCTAATTCAGAAACCCAGATGTAAAGCACACACCCATTGGATTCACGAACAGTATAAAACCCAATCTATCGTGCTTTACCATCTGGTAGCCTGTTCGAAACTGGGTTTGATGAATCCCAGTGGAATGCTACCTCTCCAGATACATGGTGTGAACTGTAATGTAATCTGCAGTCAACCTTACAACAATGGGAAAAGTTTACTTTGTGATTAATAAAGTATCTATCTATCTATCTATCTATCTATCTATCTATCTATCTATCTATCTATCTATCTATCTATCTATGTCATGATCTAAAACATGTCTTTTCCTTCTCATTTTGAGGCCAAACATGGACAAAAGATCTACTGTATTTAACATCATTAAATCTAGATTTTATTTTTTGAGAGTGCATTATCCATCAGAACAAAGTGACTGTACAGAGATGAGCCCACATGCTCTTATTCATCTTTTTTGCTCAGAATGCTTCATGGGTGCTGGATGCTGTTTTTCACTCTTTCACTGCACTCTGCTTCTCTGTGCATTGCTCTTACGATTTCTCTTTTAGCATAAGCACTAAAAGAAAAAAGCCATTTCTCATACAAAAGTGTTCTGCTAGTTGGGGGTACTTTGTAGTTGCTGACCTAATGTTCTTTCTGTTTTGTGATGGATTTACGGTCTGACCTATGGACTGACTAATGATACCCCTGGATTTCTGTTCAACACCAGAACAACACTGCTTAAAAAGTAGTTCTGTAAAAATGCATATATGGTGTGTATATGCACAGATCAGCCATAACATTAAAACCACCTCCTTGTTTCTACACACATTGTCCATTTTATCAGCTCCACTTACCATATAGAAGCACTTTGTAGTTCTACAATTACTGACTGTAGTCCATCTGTTTCTCTGCATGCTTTGGTAGCCCTCTTTCATGCTGTTCTTCAATGGTCAGGACTCTCCGAGGGCCACCACAGAGCAGATTTTATTTAGGTGGTGGATCATTCTTAGCACTTCATGGACACTAACATGGTGGTGGTGTGTTAGTGTGTGTTGTGCTGGTATGAGTGGATCAGACAGAGCAGCGCTGATGGAGTTTTTACATACCGTGTCCAGGCCGCTCAGGTGGCGCAGCGGTAAAGTTTTAATGTTTTGGTTGATCAGCGTATAGTATATGATAAAATAAACCATTAAACACCTTTGGGATAAATAGGAGCGTCTATTGTCTAAGTGTCCACTGTCTAAACTCACCAATGCTCTTGTGACTAAATTGTTATGAGGAGAGAGGTAGGACCCAAGGATGCAGAGAAAATTATAATTTTTATTTAACAATAAATAATAATAAACAATAAACAACACAAAAGGGAAAAATAACAGGAACGGGACGAACGAGGCCGCTGGCGCCACAGGCAACTGAAAGAGAAAAAACAGACACAAGGAAAAAGGGGGAGCGTGGGGCACGAACCCGGATCGCTGAGGTGCGAGGTGTTCGCTAGCCCCGTTGCGCTATGGCAGGGCGAGAGCTAATCGAAGCCCATGCACTAGTAAATGGCGCGCCGGGAAAAACACATTGAAATGAAAACCCGGGTTTTGCAAAAGCAAAAACCGGCTTATGATAAAAGCTGCTTCGGCATGGTCACCAGCACGATCTGGCTGGGAAGGAGCCGGAGCAAAATCGGCTTGTACTGAAAGCCGCTTCGGCATTGTCACCAGCACGATCGGGCTGGGAAGGAGCCGGAGTTAGAGGTTGGCATGGGAGCCAAAAGGGCGGATTCGAACCAGGACTGAGGGGAACACAAAAAGGCAGTGATTTAACCCACTCAGCCAACACAGCTGAAATGAACCTGCTGCAGCTTTTGGCTTAGCTGCTGTGTGATGGCAGTTAGCTAGCTTTAGCCTGTTGCTAGCAATGCTAGCGATGGCTGGTTTGAAACACCAAAACAAACAGCAGCTCGATGGCTGCACAAAATCGCACCAGCTATACTTAACAGAGAGAACCAAAACCCTAGCTTACCTCGGCCTTGCGACCTACAAACCCTAACGCTCTAGTAGCGCCAGGGGTAACCAGAGCATCTCTAATAAGAAGCCGGTGTTGTGCCACCGTGCCAAACAAAAGGAAGAAAACAAAAGGAAACAAAAAGTGCGACGCCTGCAGCTTGGCGACGGCCCCTTAAATATGGAGGCCACAGCTGCAGGTCGTTCGCCCTAATGAGCTGGCCGCCTATTTGAGGCCACGCTCTTAGTTGCTCTGTAAGGCTTGCGACGTCAGGAACGAGTGGAAGGTTCTACCGACGCCGCAGACACCTTACATAAATAGGTTCGAATTTCCAGTGCTACCCTCCATTAGCCCTTAAGGAAAAGTTGGCGCTATCAAATAAGCTCATGACCAGATATCACATGTGCGCTTTTTCCAAGTGAAATCATAAATGAGGCATTCGGGTGAACCTAATGCACTGATACACTACAGTACAGACATTTGGTTTGAGTCTTAGAGGTGCCAACAGGCTCAGCGAGCTTTACAGACACAACTGGCCTTGTCTGAAGAGGACAAATCCAGATTGATTGTCACCTTACAACTGCAACAGTGATGCTTACTGTCTGGTTGTAGCATCAGGCATGTTATTACAGAAATCATAGCATATAAGTGGCTGCCCACGGAGGAGCCAAGTGCTAGCTTGCGGCCTCTTTGACCAACGTGGGTGCAGTTCATTTAAACTGCTATGGAATTGGAAAAAATGGCTGTGTCTGATGGGGGAAAGGTCAAAGGGGTTCATGATTGCTGCTGCAACTTCTGCTTCTACTAGTATAGGACAGTACAGACAGTACATATAGGTGTACTCGGTCAGGATGGGGGTGTGCAATGATGGAGGAAGTTAGGATATAGTCGAGAAATTGGATATGACTAGATTGAGAAGAAAAGGATTTACAAAATGAAAAAATAGAAAGAAAGAGTACATTGTGATACATTAAAATGCTGTTAATGCTATTTTCCCACCTATAAAACCAATAAAAATTAATTAATAATGTTTCTCCACTAGAGGTTCTTGCCCTTTAAAGGACAATCAGTCAGGTGAAATCGACCAGCACTTTCTCTGTGAGGGATTTTTCTACACAGCTTCTGTTTTTTCTAGATTTTAATAGGCTTTTTTTTTTTAGGTCGTACAGTCAGAACGCCATAAATTTGCAGCCCTTCTTCACCGTGCATCTCTCTGAGATCATATTTGATGACAGATTCATGGGAATAATCTCCCAACTTCATAATGAAGTGGCTTCGGCCTCAGGTTGCTATTTTGTGTGCAGGCATTAATCACGAATGAGGCGCTCTAATTTTCTAAATTAATTAAAGAGATGAACATTAAATAGCAGTTCAGTACTTTTAAAGAAGAGAGAGTACCGGTATCGTGTGAAATAATGAAGGAAATTTGACGTGAATGAGTGAAGTGAAGTAAAAGGGTCAGTGTTGCCTTTTTGACTTTGATTCCATTATAACCAGTATCTATGGATGTGGGTGCTCAGGTCAGAGTCAGAGCACCCAAATAAACCTACTCTGTAGTGGTCCTGGGAGAGTGCTGACCATTGAAGAACAGCATGAAAAGGGGCTAACAAAGCATGCAAAGAAACAGATGGACTACAGTCAGTAATCGTAAAACTACAGAGTGCTCCTATATGGTAAGTGGAGCTGATAAAATGCACAGTGAGTGTAGAAACAAGGAGGTGGTTTTAATGTTATGGCTGATCGGTGTATATTGCTTTGAGTCAGAATCGGTTTTTACCAACTGCGTTTCTTCAAGGTCTGTGTCACGAATCCAGCCTCTGTGTGCTCCTGGAACACATGTATATCTGCCATGCCCACCTCTCCAGGAGCACATGTTAGAGTGCTAACACCCCCCTCATTGTGACTGGCTTTTGTTTAATTATCCACAGCTGCACCTCATCTCAGATAATGTGCTCATGGCATGTAAGAAGGCAGCTGTGGATTAGTCAGAGGAGACTATTTTGTCTAGTTGATGCCCTTGTTAGTCATGCTCTTGTTAGTTTGCTTATGCTTCTTATTTAAGTCTTAGTCTAGTTCATGTTAGCTTAGCGATTAGCATTTAGGTTAGCTTTAGCATAGGTCATGTTGTAGTGTTTTGTCTTGTTCTATTCTGTTTTGTATCTTGTCTATTGTTCAAAATAATTCCTAGAAACATCTCTGCGTGTGTCCGCCCCTCTTGTCACGTCTTAGCTCAAATCGTTACAGTCAGGGGGTTTACACTGAAATAGGTTTTCAAATATAATATATAATATAAATACTACACAACAATTTCAGCCGTGTCAGACAGTTGGCTGTATCTAAGGGAGGAAAGGCCGAATGTTTTTTTATTGCATTTTTTTTTTACTGCTGCAAGCAGAGGAATACTTGAGTGTAGCGTGTTCCTGAGTGCATGTTACAACTCTGACTGGCTAATGAATGAGGCAAGAATAAAAAGAGAGCTTTGTGATGGATGTACTTGACCAAGATGTCACTTTATTAGAATAGTTGTGTTAATAAATAGGGCCAAGTGAAGTCATATGAATGCACAATGTGGTACGAATTGATTGCCAACTTCCTAACGTACTATATCGGATGGTAGCAAGCTAAGGTCACTGTATTAGGCATTGTTGTCCAACATCAGTGCTTAACATCACAAATCTTATAGAAAGCCTTCACAGAAGAGTGAAAGATGTTATTCTTATGAAAAGAGGGTGTGGCACCTCCATACTAACACTCATAGTTTTGGTTTCAGATGATTAACAAGTTCACGGTCAGGTGTGCACATATTTTTAAGCTTACTAGCGCATCGTAGCATATGGTAATCAAGTACTGTCAGGTTCAAACATCACAAAATAAATAGTATTTTTGGGACTCTTTTATTAAGCCATATGAATAAGACATACAACATGGAGAGTACATATTGTGACTGGCATAAAACTGGTTGGTCATATTCATGAAATGCATATTTCAGGATCAAAAGAGGACCACCAGGCTAAAGTACAGCATTACATATTCATGAAACGCCAAGCGCCATGAATATGCAGCGAACGTACCAGATTTCACCTGGATACAGAAGCAAATGCTGCAGCACGTCCTTGCTTGGTAACCTCACAAATATTGTAGATCCATTTCCACACAATAATGTTTTAAAAACATTATTTATACATTAACATGTAGTAATGGCTTGTATGCGGTTACTTTTTAAAGACTAATACAGCAGCTGCAAATGCTTTCTTAGGAATGGTTTGGCGGATATTAGGCTCTGACATCACATGACATTTTCCACCAGTAAAAAGGTCAAACGGAACTGTTCCCCTTTAGGAAATAATGAGACTGACTAAGCTGTTTTGCATTAACTGAAAAAAAAAATAGTTGTAGATAAAAAATAGATGTGGACACACTATATAACGATCAGGCATAACATTATGACCACCTACTTGTTTATACACTCATTGTCCATTTTATTAACTCCACTTACCATATAGGAGTACATTGTAGCTCTACAATTACTGACTGTAGTCCATCTGTTTCTCTGCATATTTTTTAGCCTATTTTCACCGTTCTTCAATGGTCAGGACCCCCACAGGACCACTACAGAGCAGGTATTATTTGGGTGGTGGATCATTCTTAGCACTGCACTGACACTGTCATGGTGATGGTGTGTTAGTGTGTGTTGTGCTGGTATGAGTGGATCAGACACAGCAATGCTGATTGAGTTTTTAAACACCTCACTGTCACTGCTGGACTGAGAACGGTCCACCAACCAAAAATGTCCAGCCAACAGCGCCCCATGGGCAGCATCCTGTGACCACTGGTGAAGGTCTAGAAGATGACCAACTCAAACAGCAGCAATAGATGAGCGATCGTCTCTGACTTTACGTCTACAAGGTGGACCAACTAGGCAGCAGTGTCTAATAGAGTGGACAGTGAGTGGACACGGTATTTATAAACTCCAGCAGCGCTGCTGTGTCTGATCCACTCATACCAGCACAACACACACCAACACACCACCACCATGTCAGTGTCACTGCAGTGCTGAGAATGATCCACCACCCAAATAATACCTGCTCTGTGGTGGTCCTGTGGGGGTTCTGATCATTGAAGAACAGAGTGAAAGCAAGCTAACAAGGTATGTAGAGAATTAAATGGACTACAGTCAGTAATTGTAGAACTACAAAGTACTTCTATATGGTAAGTGGAGCTGATAAAATGGACAGTGAGTGTAAAAACCAGGAGGTGGTTTTAATGTTATGGCTGATCGGTGTAGATTTGGCCAGTGTATATGC
This sequence comes from Trichomycterus rosablanca, assembly GCF_030014385.1. Classification (NCBI taxonomy): domain Eukaryota; kingdom Metazoa; phylum Chordata; class Actinopteri; order Siluriformes; family Trichomycteridae; genus Trichomycterus; species Trichomycterus rosablanca. The sequence continues at coordinate 27,739,078 of NC_085999.1, forward strand.
ATGTAAGACAAAATGTAAATTCTCTAATTAATAGTTAAATTAAAATTATATCAGACAGGCTTGGTGGGTAGCACTGTCGCCTTACAGCAAAAAGGTCCAGGGTTCGATTCCCAGGTGGAGCGGTCCGGGTCCTTTCTGTGTGGAGTTTGCATGTTCTTCTAATGTCTGAGGGGGTTTTCTCCGGGTGCTCCGGTTTCCTCCCACAGTAGAAAGACATGCAGTCAGGTTAACTGAAGATACTAAAAAGCCCCTTAGGTTTAAGTGTGTGTGTAAATGTGTGTGTGTGTGTGTTTGCACTGTGATGGATTGGTGACCTTTCCGTGAAGTTTCCTGCATTTCGACCAGTGAATCGAACCCAACACGACCCTGACCTGGACAAAGCTGAAGTAAACAGACAATGAATAAATAAATGAATTAAAGATTCATTTCTGCACTGATTGAGTGGGCACAGTGGGTAGCACTGCTCCCTCATAGAGAAGGTCTTGGGTTCGATTCCCAGGTGGATCACTCTGGGTCCTTTCTGTGTGGAGTTTGCATGCTCTCCCTGTGTCTGTGTGAGTTTCTTCCGGGAGCTCTGGTTCCCTATCACAGTCAAAATACATGTAAGTTAGATGAATCAAATTGATGAATCATGTGAATTAACTACTGAATCACATGTAAAGTATAAAACATGACCATAAAATCCTATTAAAGAAATGAATCCTATTAAACAAATGTAGCTCAGAGGCTCAGGTACTGGCTTAGCAATCATAAGGTTGCTGGTTCAAGCCCCATCAGCGCCATGTTTACACTGTTGGGCCCCTGAGCAAGGCCCTTAACCCTCGATTGCTTAAATTGTATTCAGTTCATAAGTGTAAGTCGCTTTGGATAAAAGCGTCTGCTTAATGCAGTACAGTAGACCCTTGAATTGTTAACGGTTTACCATACGAACAACTCTCTCTATATATATACAGTGAGCGAACATTCGGACAGCGGACGGTGTTTTTTCGCTGTTTTCTTTATATTTTGTAAAAATCAATATTAAAATGTCCTCAGAGAAGGTGCAGAGGAAGCGCAGAGCTGAGAAAATGAAAAAATCACTATTTGTTGTTGTATAATTACTCCTGCCAGTAGCTGTCACTGTGTATCAGACAGCGGGGACAGTGAGTGAGAGAGAAGAAGGAACTCGGCTGAGTAAAGTATTCTTTCTTTTGTGCAATTACACCTACAAAATACAATACTGTTGAAATAAAGAAGGCGATAATAGAGAAATATGAGAGTTATTGTTGTTTCTGGTAGATACATTTTAAATAAAAAGAAGGAAATTTATTATGGTGTATAGTAAAGCACACATACTGTACTGAAATGTGACGTGTGTGTTTTTATGTACTGTACTACTGTGTATTGTTGTTTATTATTGTTTATTACAGGAAAGTCTATTCTATACTTTAATATTTAAGGGAAAATATACTTGTATTTATAACAAAAAAGACCATTTAAGACATTAGAAAGGTTAGGTGGGGGGGGGGTTGTTTGGGAGGTCTGGCACGGATTAATTCTGTTTATATTTTTACTTATCGGAAAAATATGTTTAACTAACGAACATTTTGACTTAAGAACAGCCCTTCGGAACCAATTAAATTCGTAAGTCAAGGGTCTACTGTAAATGTAAATGCACTGACTCTGGTGTTAACATTGCAAATAATTGTAAATGAATCATTTACAAATGATCGGCTTGTGCTTTCCATACGGATATTAAGTGCAGGGAATTACTCCGAGTTAAAGTGCTCAGGGCTTTGAAGTGCTCGTGCAGAGTGACTTTTTTGGGGATGGTGTCCCAAGTCGCAGAGTTCAGTTCTTTGATCTGTAGTTTCTCTCCTTTGATAAAGTAATAAGATCTCAGTTCTAATCCAACACAGTCTTCTGAGTGTCACATATTCTTTTAGGCACTGTGTATGGACAATTCTATAGACTAGGAGCAAGCTAATATATTCTTGGTCCCCCTTTTGCTGCCAAAACAGCCCTGACCCATCAAGGCATGGACTCCACTAGACCACTGAAGGTGTGCTGTGGTATCTGGCACCAAGATGTTAGCAGCAGATCCTTTAACTCCTGTACAGTGTATCACAAAAGTGAGTACACCCCTCACATTTCTGCAAATATTTCATTATATCTTCTCATGGGACGACACTATAGAAATGAAACTTGGATATAACTTAGAGTAGTCAGTGTACAACTTGTATAGCAGTGTAGATTTACTGTCTTTTGAAAATAACTCAACACACAGCCATTAATGTCTAAATAGCTGGCAACATAAGTGAGTACACCCCACAGTGAACATGTCCAAATTGTGCCCAAATGTGTCGTTGTCCCTCCCTGGTGTCATGTGTCAAGGTCCCAGGTGTAAATGGGGAGCAGGGCTGTTAAATTTGGTGTTTTGGGTACAATTCTCTCATACTGGCCACTGGATATTCAACATGGCACCTCATGGCAAAGAACTCTCTGAGGATGTGAGAAATAGAATTGTTGCTCTCCACAAAGATGGCCTGGGCTATAAGAAGATTGCTAACACCCTGAAACTGAGCTACAGCATGGTGGCCAAGGTCATACAGCGGTTTTCCAGGACAGGTTCCACTCGGAACAGGCTTCGCCAGGGTCGACCAAAGAAGTTAAGTCCACGTGTTCGGTGTCATATCCAGAGGTTGGCTTTAAAAAATAGACACATGAGTGCTGCCAGCATTGCTGCAGAGGTTGAAGACGTGGGAGGTCAGCCTGTCAGTGCTCAGACCATACGCAACATACTGCATCAACTCGGTCTGCATGGTCGTCATCCCAGAAGGAAGCTGACGCACAAGAAAGCCCACAAACAGTTTGCTGAAAACAAGCAGTCCAAGAACATGGATTACTGGAATGCCCTGTGGTCTGATGAGACCAAGATAAACTTGTTTGGCTCAGATGGTGTCCAGCATGTGTGGCGGCGCCCTGGTGAGAAGTACCAAGACAACTGTATCTTGCCTACAGTCAAGCATGGTGGTGATAGCATCATGGTCTTGGGCTGCATGAGTGTTGCTGGCACTGGGGAGCTGCAGTTCATTGAGGGAAACATGAATTCCAACATGTACTGTGACATTCTGAAACAGAGCATGATCCCCTCCCTTCGAAAACTGGGCCTCATGGCAGTTTTCCAACAGGATAACGACCCCAAACACAACCTCCAAGATGACAACTGCCTTGCTGAGGAAGCTGAAGGTAAAGGTGATGGACTAAACCCAATTGAGCACCTGTGGCGCATCCTCAAGTGGAAGGTGGAGGAGTTCAAGGTGTCTAACATCCACCAGCTCCGTGATGTCATCATGGAGGAGTGGAAGAGGATTCCAGTAGCAACCTGTGCAGCTCTGGTGAATTCCATGTCCAGGAGGGTTAAGGCAGTGCTGGATAATAATGGTGGTCACACAAAATATTGACACTTTGGGCACAATTTGGACATGTTCACTGTGGGGTGTACTCACTTATGTTGCCAGCTATTTAGACATTAATGGCTGTGTGTTGAGTTATTTTCAGAAGACAGTAAATCTACACTGCTATACAAGTTGTACACTGACTACTCTAAGTTATATCCAAGTTTTATTTCTATAGTGTTGTCCCATGAAAAGATATGATAAAATATTTGCAGAAATGTGAGGGGTGTACTCACTTTTGTGATACACTGTAAGTTGTGAGGTGGGGCCTCTATGGATCGGACTTGTTTGTCCAGCACATCCCACAGATGCTCGACTGGATTGAGTTCTGGGGAATGTGGAGGCCAAGTCAACACCTCAAACTCGTTGTTGTGCTCCTCAAACCATTCCTGAAGCATGTTTGCTTTGTGGCAGGGCGCATTATTCTGCTGAAAGAGGCCACAGCCATCAGGGAATACCGTTTCCATGAAAGGGTGTACATGGGGTGCAACAATGCTTAGGTAGGTGGTATATGTCAAACTAACATCCACATGGATGGCAGGACCCAAGGTTTCCCAGCAGAACATTGCCCAAAGCACTGCCTCTGCCGGCTTGCCTTCTTCCCATAGTGCATCCTGGTGCCAGGTGTCATGATGAAGAGATAATCAGTGTTATTCACTTCACCTGTCAGTGGTCATATTGATATGTATATTTTATATATTTATTTGTTATATTTCATATAAAATGGGGACAGTGGTAGCTTAGTGGGTAGTGCTTTGGGCTATCAATCAAAAGTTTGTGGGTTTAAATCCTGGCTCTGCCACGCAGCCACTGTTGGTCCCTTAGGCCAGGGTTTAAAAACAATTAAATAAAGGAATTTTTACAGGCACGTAAACATAAAATGAACTTGTACACTAGCACCCCTTGTGGAGACTTTATGTTACATCTTGTAAACCACAGTGGGACCAGATTGCCACTATTTTTATTAATTAGGCATATTGTTTGTCTTTTGTTTTGATTCATTGTTTGTGTTGCCTGGGTCGCTGCAAAAATCATGGACAAAATGTGGGTTGCCTGAAAAAAAGTAAAGCAAATATTCTTCCAAGTGAGTCATGTCCAATTCCCTATTGCACTCATGACCTCCACCACATACATAACACCCATGCTGTCTGAGAAGGGCCGCAGGAATAAAATCAGCATTGTCAGCCAGACTGTCTTGTCTGGCCCAAATTCCCACAGGAACACTTTAAACTTGTTGAAAGCCTTCCCAAAAGAGTACAGACTGTTTTGGCCTGAAAAATAAAAGCAGCACATACTGTGTCCGTATAGTTTGATTACATTCATTCATTTATTGTCATTTTAAAGACAGGGTTTTTTCTGGTCAGGGTTGTGGTGGGTGCAGTGCACTTGGCGAAAGGTAGGAAACACCCCGGACAGGTCGCCACTTCATCACAGGGCAAACACACGCACACATGGGGGCAATTTTGTATCTTCAGTTAACCTGACTGCATGTCTCTGGACTGTGGGAGGAAGCCAGAGCGCTCCACCTGGGAATCGAACCCAGGACCTTTTTTCTGTTAGGCGACAGTGCTACCCACCCAGCCACTTCGATAAAACTTCTCATTCCTTGATCCTGATAAAATGTGAACATGCCTTGTGTCTTGGTGGATAAAGCTAGGGAAGGGGATGATTTGGGGTGTTGCTACAACATATGCCTCAGCCGCAGGGGCCGATGGGATACGAGCACCATAATGAGAGTCCCTCTCCTTTGATGTGATGTTTACCAGAAGCTAATAGGATAGTTATCTATCTTACTGGGTGAAAGGAACACAGAGGGCGAATAACATCCTGGAACTGGGAGTAATATATAGATGCTAGGCATTTTAGACCCCAGTAATTACAGGAATTAATGATTCTAAGACTTCTTCAGTCAATACACCATATACTATTTCTTAATCACGGAGCCTGGGTCAGTCAGTCTAGACTTTTTCATGGCTACGGAGGTCGGATATGTAATGAGGTAGGAGTATAAAGAATTTTCCTGAGGGTTGATGCTTTAATCGATTCCTTCTTTGAGTCGTAATTATGAATATGCAATATGGATGTTATTTGTAGGGCAGTTTTTCCCCGTCTGTTTTGCATTGTGCCAATTTGGGTCTATCTAAGCCTGTTCTTTGGAGTCCACAGCAGACTGTACGATACTCTCATTGAACAGTAACGGCTGAAGGTTAGTACTGGACGGTGGATTCTTACAGAGACCCCCAATGTACAGCCTTTACTTCTTTTTTCTTTTAAAGATGGCATATAAAGCCAACCAATTATTATTATTATATTATTATTATTATTATTATTATTATTATTATTATTATTATTATTATTATTATTATTATTATTAATCAGAATAATAATAATAATTATTATCATTATTATTATTATCATTATTATTATTATTATTTTACTAAAGTTATTATTTTTACTAAAGGGGGGGGGGGGGGGGGGGTTTATGGTGCAAGTACCTGTCCAGGGGGTCGTATTGAATAAGTTACGGTTATATAATCTTTTTAAAGGAAATATTTAAATCAAAATTGCATTGTTTGTTTGATGTGCACAACGTTAATTATATTTATTTAGCTTCTTAAAAGCTTTCGGAATGGTTTCTGGATGAGGGTTGATGTACAGAAGGGGGCACATTTCCAAAAAGGTTGAAAACCCCTGGTGCAGATGTCAACGCCTTTTTAGATCATTCTGTTGATCATACTGAAATCCCACTTGTATAGGTTTAAGTTGACTAGCAATTCTCTTGCAATCTCTATACAGAGGTGCTATAGAGAACATTCTGACCAGCAGCTTCCCAGTCTGGTACAGCCTCAGACCAGAAGTCCCTCCAGAGAGTAGTAAGGACGGCAGACACAATCATCAGAACCTCACTCCCATCCATACAACAACAACTATACCAGTCACGCTGCCTCAGCAGAGCCACCAAGGTAGTTAGAGACCCTGGACTGTTCAGCATCCTGCCCTCTGGCAAACACTACCGCAGCATGGGATGCAAGGCTGCCAGACTCAGCAAGAGCTTCTTTCCACAAGCCACCAGACTACTCAACTCCCTGTAACAACACACACACCATACCAGCCTATCAGGCCATCAAACTACCTAACTTCCTTAACAATACACTACATACCGGCCTATCAGACTGTCTGAACATATTTATTGAAGTTAATATCTTCAAAATGCAGCTACTCTTTTATATTACCTCACCACTGTTAACTGCGTGCAAAATGTTTTATATTTTTTATACTTTTTACTTAACGTGTATCTAATGTCTGTCTAGGATCTCTAGTATATCTGTTGTCTTACGTGTATATGCTCTTGTTATACGTATTTGCACATTGGAGTTTGAGAAATGCAATCTCATTCAGCTGTGCTCTCCTTGTTGTATAGTCTGAATGACAAGTTCAATTATTATTATTATTATTATCGTTATTATTATCATTATTATTATTATTATTATTATTATTATCATTATTATTATTATTATTATTATTATTATTATTGTTATTATTATTATTATTATTTTATTAAAGTTCTACACCAAACCATCTAGACCTCACTCTAAGGTCCACAGTCAAGCTGGAATGGGAAAAGACCTTCCTCAAACTATTGCCACAAAGTTGGATTAATATTATTTGATTAGTTCCACACACCTGTTAGCAATGGATGAGTCAAAAACACCTGAGCTCTTGTTGTATAGTCTGAATGAAAATAAAGTTCAATTAGCACAATAATGTAAATCCCCAAATGTTGCCATGCACGCTAGTTAGCCAAGCTGTGTCCCAACATTGCCAACATAAAATCCCCCACCTTGGGTACCTCTAATCCATGAACTTTACCGGCTTCAAATCGAATCTGCGGAAACGTTCCTTAATTTAGCATCTTGACTTAAGTTTGTTGCTAATCTTATGTAACGGGCTGTTCCGTTTCAAGGTTTGAGGCTCACGTTTCACCTCTTGAGAGATCTGCAAGTCATATTCAGAACAGAGTTCTCCATTCCCAGCCTCTTCACCAGCCTTCTCGTGTGCGTCCCATACAGACCAAGAGATCTGAGCATCTCCAGAAAGAACAAGAACTCTGCAGGGGCGAAACAAAGCAATATGTTGGTTTTATTGAGCCTGATCTCCTTGAAGAGCGATGTTTGTTTTGGTGCAAAGTGCACCGCCTAATGAGCAGATAGAGGGATGCCAATCCAGCGACCGTAGAGGGCAGACAAAGCTATTAGGCAGAAATGCCAAGAAAATAACGCTAACAGATGATGGAGCCAGAAACAAATGAGGTTTGCCATGTAGAAAAGGAGCCTCGGCGGCCTCTAATTTTCTTCTCTCTGTCTCACCATGGTGAACCAAAAGCATAAAAAAGCATTTGAAGAATGAATAAATGGAATGAAAATCAAGACGACATTGAAACAGAAATGACAAGGTGGTGCCAATTTGGCTGCAGCGTGATATATGCACTATATGGACAAAAGTAATTGACTAAATTGGCACTAATTCCCACAGACATAGTTCAAAGACTTGTCAGAAGCCTTCTTAGAAGAGTAGCTCATTTGTTTTTGAAACAGGATGTCCAATAAGCTCATAGTCAGGTGTCCAAATACTTTCGTTATATAGTGAACATTTTAATCATCTTTCTTTTTTTTTGCATTTAATGGTGCAACTTGTAGGTGCTGCAAATAGATGCTTGCGTTTAATCCTCACCAATGTGGATTGGCTGCTTTAAATTGAAGTAAATGGATGTGGGTGAGGGAAGTCCTGCAAAAGATTGGTGCCCTGTCTAGGGTGTGTTACCACCTTGTACCCTGAGTTTCCAGGTGGTGCAAGACCAATGACTATCCTAATTAGTATAAAGAGGTTTGTGTAAATGTAAAGTGGTTGAGGGTGGAAATGATGATGTGGTCTGTGTGGGTTTCTTCTGGGTCTTCTAGTTTCTTTCTACCATATGGCCAAAATTATTATGGGTAGTTATCATAGCCATTATTATGTAGTTGCTCCCTACCCAGTAAATAACACCCACTCTTCCAGGAAGGCTTACAAACACTTGGAGTACTGTGGAAATCTGTATTCATTCAGATAAAAGAGCATTTATAATATCAGGCTCTAAAAGTGGATAAAAATGGATGGCAATCAAGGTTCCAGATCATCCCAAAGGTGTTTAATGTGGTTGAGGTCAGGGCTGTGTGCAGACCATTGGAGTTCACTGGACCCTGCTTACTGCCTACTAGGCACAGCAGAATTTAACTGTGGCTGTTTAGTGATGAGTTCTCTGGGCTACCAAGTGGTAGGTTGAGAGGTCGAATCCCGGCTCCACCAAGAAGCCAGTGTTTGACACTTGAGCAATGCCAAACAGTGGCATTGTAGTGGCAATATCGTCATATTGTACACTGGTAGGGTGGCACGGTGGCTCGGTGTGTAGCACTGATGCCTCACAGCAAGAAGGTCCTGGGTTTGATCCCCAGGCGGGGCGGCCTGGGTCCTTTCTGTGTGGAGTTTGCATGTTCTCCTCGTGTCTGCATGAGTTTCCTCCGGGAGCTCCGGTTTCCTCCCACAGTCCACAAAAACATGCAGTCAGGTTAATTGGAGACACTGAATTCAATGTTTTGGGTCATTGTTATGTTGAAACACCCATCTTAAGGACATTTCTTCTTCGACATAGGGCAACATGATCTCCTCAAGTATTCTGATATATTTAAACTGATCCATGATCCCTCGTATGCAATAAATAGGCGTAACACCATGGCATGAAAAACATCCCCATATCATCATTTTGTACCACCATGCTTTACTGTCTTCACAGTGTACTTTGGCTTGAATTCAGTGCTCAGGGGTCGTCTGACATACTGTCTACGGCCACTAGACCAAAAAAATAAACATTTTGCTTTCACCAGTCCACAAAATGTTGAGCCATTTCTCTTTGGACCAGTCAATGTGTCCTTGGCAAATGTGAACCCATTCAGGAAATGTCTTTTTCTTAACAATGGAACTTTGCAAGGAGTTCTTGCTGGTAAATTGGCTTCACCTAATCATCTTCTGTACTCACTGGTAACTCCAGATGTTCCTTGATCAATCTGGAGGTGATCATTGGCTGAGTATTTGCCATTTTGACTATTCTTCGATCCTTTTGAACAGTAGTTCCACGCTTCCCTTAGCATCTTTCAGGTTTTGGTTGTCACATCAAGGCATTTGAGATCATTTTAGTTGAGCAGCCAATAATTCGCTGCACTTCTCTGTATGTTTTTTCCTCTACAATCAACTTTTTAATCAAAGTACGCTGTTCATCAGAACAATGTCTGGAACAACCCATTTCACCCAGTATTTAAGAAGGAAATGCGCTATGACCAACCTGTGCAACATTTGCCCCCCTCCTACCTTAAATAAGGGCCAAAATTTACACCTGTTCTTCTGCAGAATCAGTGACTTCACCAATTGAACTCCTCACTGCTATTATTTTGAACAACCCCCTTTCAATCAATGCTTTGATTACTCACAATGAGCGGCATGCATGTCCTAATTGTTGGGTTTGTTATTGTTTTCATTACTCTACTACACCTTCAAGTAAATTTTTTGCAATGTAGAAATATATTTTCTACTAAAAACAGTGATTTATCAGGCTAATGGTGTTGGACTGCTATTTTTTTGAACACCACTGTATGTATACAGTATATATACATGTATATATATTTTTTCCCCTTTCCCCCCTTATATATATTTTTTTTCCCCTTTAGTCTCTAGTCATATATGGACTGCTCTTCGTCTGTGCAGTGTGCTGTTCAGCCCGAGCAATGAGGCAAATTTCCCATGGGGGAACAATGAAGATTCTATTTGAAACCACATCTCCGCCGTGGCAGATTGGCCAGACAATCATGGGTCGCCTGCATGTCGCCTCATTTGTGGTTCTGTTTACTGTAAAGTAATCAATTACCGGGAACACAAATATCTGTCTGTAGAATCTCTGACTGGTTAAAAAAAGAATATGATCAGCTTTTGTTTCAGTGGTTGTTGAGTGGGATGTCCAACAAGCTCGTGGTTAGGTGTTCACATACTTCTGGCCATTTACTGTATTATGCAGAGGGGGTCTGTCAAGAAATATATACTCTGGATGTTGTTGCTAGGTCCTGGTATCATGTTATTTATCTACATACCCCAGCTTCCTAACTATGTAACATCTTTTTTTGTGATGCTATAACATGAAAAAGTTTTTGCCCCTTGCTGAGACAAACTGTAATATAAAATAAAGAGAACATAAAAAAACACAGCTGGTAAATTAATATTTCTTTAACTGAAGAATAATTTAACACCAAGCGTTTCTAATAAGTGGGAAGTCTGGGAAGCCCTCCACGTCATTGAGAAGGAATTCTGGCTCACTCAATTGTTTTTTTAATCAGCCATAGTGAAGATAGATAGATAGACAGCCATATATATACACTATTTAATATACAGCCATATATACACTGATCAACCATAACATTAAAACTACCTCCTTGTTTCTACACTCACTGTCCATTTTTATTAGCTCCACTTACCATATAGAACTCTTTGTAGTTCTACAATTACTGACTCTATCTATCCATCTATTTCTCTACATACATTTTAGCCTGCTTTCACCCTGTTCTTCAATGGTCAGGACCCCCACAAGACCACCACAAAGCAGGTATTATTTAGGTGGTGGATCATTCACTGCACAGCACTGACATGATGGAGGTGTGTTAGTGTGTGTTGTGCTGGTATGAGCGAATCAGACTCAGCAGCGCTGCTGGTGTTTTAAAATACCGTGTCCACTCACTGTCCACTCTGTTAGACACTCCTAGCTAGTTGGTCCACCTTGTAGACGTAAATTCAGAGACGATCGCTCATCTATTGCTGCTGTTTGTGTTGGTCATCTTCAAGACCTTCATCAGTGGTCACAGGACGCTGCCCACGGGGCGCTGTTTGCTGGATATATTTTTGGTTGGTGGACTATTCTTCAACGCCCGATGGTGTAAGCAGGGAGAATGCCCCCTACCTTTCCATTATGGCGAGCCAGCCGTAAATAACAGACATTATACGTATATAAATAATGTAATAATAAATAAACGCCTTTATTTGTCATAAATACATATACACATGTACAGTACAACAAAATTCTTTTCTACGGCGCCCCTGTAGCCAAGAGGGTTAAGGGCTTTGCTCAAGGGCCCAACAGTGGCTGCATGGCAGACCTAAGACTTAACTTTGAACCATTCTATTCATAGCCCAAAGTTCTACCCACTAGACTACCACTGTCCCATATATAGGATAGACAGCTTGTTATGACAAAAATACATTTGATGACAGCAGTTTTAATACATATGCTTCTGAACTATGTATATGCAGTTAAAAATAAATGAATAAATAAACCTGTGGTCGTAGGTTCTAGATGGTAGGTCAGTGGAGTGAGGCTTGTTGATGTGGTCACTATTATGTGTATTATCCAAAATAAGACAGTTTTCACCCTAGCAGAGGGATTAACGTTAATTACTATGAAGCGACACTATGTCACTATGTCTACTATGGTGTAATAAATCAATTATATAAAGGAAATTACATAATTCATACTTTGCAGCAACAGTTTAGGAAAGGCCCTTTCCTGTTTAAGCATGGCTGTACCTCTGTGGACAAAGCAAGGTCTAGTGTTTGCATGGTGACCAGTGACTCCAGTGACCTCAACCCCACCGAGAACGGCTTTGGAATGAACTGGAACATCAGTTGAATCTTTTTTGACCAACATCAGTGCCCAGCCATACAAATGCTCATGTGACTGAATTGGCACAAATTTCCACAGTCTTGTGAGAAGCCTTTTCAGAAAAGTAGCTGTTATTATAGCTGAAAACTGTCCTTACATGGTTCCCAGGTGTGTCCACAGACACAGGCCATATCACATAGTTTCAGAATGAGATAAGGTAACTGATGACCGACAGTTTTTAGCCCATTGTTGATTTTTTTTCTTGTTTTAATTAAAATGCTAATTTCATGCATGCTTCTATTACCCACCTATGGGGACCAGCCTGTACCACTAAATGTTAAAAATAGAGGCTGCTGGCTGCTCAGGTGCCGCAGCGGTAAAAACACACACTGAACACCAGAGCTGGGTTCTCGAATACATCGTATCGAGTCTCAGCTCTGCCTGTCGGCAACGATTGGCCTGTAGTTCAGACAGGGGTGGGATATTAAAAGCCTGATAGGGACTCTCTCATAACTAATGCAATTATGACCTTTGATGGCTGATTGATTCCACCTGCACAGAGATGGGAAAAGAGTGCTGTCAGAGTGTGTCTCTCCGTACACTGTGCTGATCTGCATTGCACTCGTCAAAGTGTAGGTGACAAAATGCATACGGCTGCTGCCCACGTGTCGGAGGAGGCGTGGGTTAGCTTTGTTCTCCTTAATCGGAGCGGGGATCACCTCCTTAATCGGAGAGGAAGCATGACGCAATCAGGCAATTGGACGCGCTAAAAAGGGAGAAAAATGTCATATATATATATATATATATAAAATTGAGGCTGCTGGATGGCTGGCATGATCCAAAATACATCAAGGTTAAAATAGTTTCTACATCTAATCACTCTGAAATAAAACCTGCCAGTGTCTCCCGACCCTGAAGAGCCCACTCAAGTGAGATCAGTGTGAACAAAACCATAGCTGGAGAGAAGATGAGCAGCTCAGCCACCACTTCCCTGAGACATTTCATTACTGGTTGAGAGGTTTTGCTGATACTGAGTGGACAACTGAGACCTCGGATGATTCGTCTCTGGTATTTCAGGTTATGATTAATAATTACCTCTTTTCTGCCTCGGTCACAACAGGAGCTTTATTTTTGTGCTGCTTTAGAAGGTCTAGCTAAGACTGGAAGCGTTTCTCTAGATATAATCCACCATTGTGGTTTAGTTAGCAATTAGCCATGGTTTAGCATGCTAGGTGGGCCTTAATTGTAGTTAGGAAAATATTCTGCTTTCACAAGCTTCATAAATAAAATAAAACATCTTGAATTAAAATATAAATCTAAAATATATATCTAGACTATTAAAATGGCTAATAAAAATAGTTACAAATATGTGAACAGTTAGCCATTAGCTTCTTGGAAATGTCATTCCAAGATCATGGGCATTATTATGCCCTCCACCACTTTGTTCATTTATATTTATGGCATTTAGCAGACACTTTTATCCAAAGCAACTTACAGTTGTACCCTGTTCTTCAATGGTCAGGACCCCCACAGGGCCACCACAGAGCAGATATTATTTAGGTGGTAGATCATTCTCAACACTGCAGTGACACTAACATGGTGGTGGTGTGTTAGTGTGTGTTGTGCTGGTATGAGTGGATCAGACTGCTGCTGGAGTTTTTAAATACCGTGTCCACTCACTGTCCACTCTATTAGACACTCCTACCTGCTTGGTCCACCTTGTAGATGTAAAGTCAGAGACGATCGCTCATCTATTGCTGCTGTTTGAGTTGGTCTTCTTCTAGACCTTCATCAGTGGTTACAGGACGCTGCCCACGGGGCGCTGTTGGCTGGATATATTTTTGGATGTTGGACTTTTCTCAGTCCAGCAGGGACAGTGAGGTGTTTAAAAAAGACTTCAGCGCTGATGTGTCTGATCCACTCATACCAGCACAACACACACTAACACACCACCACCATGTCAGTGTCACTGCAGTGCTGAGAATGATCCACCACCCAAATAATATCTGCTCTGTGGTGGTCCTGAGGGGGTCCTGACCATTGAAGAACAGCAAGAAAGGGGGCTAACAAAGCATGCAGAGAAACAGATGGACTACAGTGGTAAGTGAAGCCGATAAATGGACAATGTGTGTAAAAACAAGGAGATGGTTTTAATGTTATGGCTGATTGGTGTATAGTCTAGCCAGTATAATATTACATTGTTAAGCCTGCCCTTAACAACAAAATAAAATAAGACTAACATTTGAATATGGACAGTTTAAAACGGTCCTGTTACTCTGCTAATTGCTGGATTCAAGCATGTTTAAAGGTCAAGAAAAAAAGTAGCAACATTACGGTCAGCCAGGATTTTCAAAAACATGCCAGCTGCTAAGGGTTTCTGCATCTAATGTGCTGACAAAAGTAAAATACAATTAATGCAACCACCGGCTGCTGAGACTGAGTCACCGATGCACTCGCTGAGCTCATTTCACTGCTGGAGTCGATGAGGCCAAAGATTATTTTTTTTAGTGATGTGACAGCAGACAGGAATCCTTGAAGAAATAATGCTAACTACGGTGAGAGATGGAGAAAGCCTGGAGATGAACACCTCCTAAGGGGTCCGCTGGCTGCTATTTTACACCACGATTGAACAAATTGCTTACTAACTGCTTCTCCTGAAGTGTGAAGGGATCGCTGTAATCACCAGTCATTTACAGACTCCAACAAGCCTAATCTTAATCTTTTGCATCTACAGTCCACATGTGATACCACCGACAATCATTTCAACACCTTTATACAGAGAATTGACCCAAGACTCTCTCATAATGGAAGTCTATGGGCTGTTTGTTAGGGGTAGTTAATTAGCTTTTATGCAGGCCTCATACACCCATCAGCAATAACATTTTATCAGCTCCACTTACCATATAGAAGCACTTTGTAGTTCTACAATTATCTGTTTCTCTGCATGCTTTGTTAGCCCCCATTCATGCTGTTCTTCAATGGTCAGGACTCTCCCAGGACCACCACAGAGCAGGTATTATTTAGGTAGTGGATCATTCTCCGCACTGCAGTGACACTGACATGGTGGTGGTGTGTTAGTGTGTGTTGTGCTAGTGTGAGTGGATCAGACACAGCAGCGCTGGTGGAGTTTTTCGGATACTGTGTCCACTCACTGTCCACTCTATTAGACACTCCTACCTAGTTGGTCCACCTTGTAGATGTAAAGTCAGAGACGATCGCTCATCTATTGCTGCTGTCTGAGTTGATCATCTTTGAGATCTTCATCATGGGGCGCTGTTGGTTGGATTTTTTTGGTTGGTGGATTATTCTCAGTCCAGTAGTGACAGTGAGATGTTTAAAAACTCCAGCAGCGCTGCTGTGTCTGATCCACTCATACCAGCACAACACACACTAACACACCACCACCATGTCAGTGTTACTGCAGTGCTGAGAATGATCCACCACCCAAATAATACCTACTCTGTAGTGTATAGCTACTCCTTTGGTATAGACCTGGTTTTTCACATACCCCAAGTTTGGTAACCAGGGGGTATTTATTTATTTATTTATTTTATTAGGATGCACACAGCACTTCTAAGTTCCAGTCGCAGTTTTTATTGCATGGAAAGCACCTTCTCAAACTGTCTAGGTCTAGGACATTTTTAGCCACCTAAATGGATCCGAGAGCTTTTAATGCTTGGCATGCTTTTAAAAAAAGCACAGAACAGCTTTGTCTCTAATTAAGCCTTCGTCAGAGTCAGCGTTTTGCTTTTTGACCTTAACGTCAATGCCGAATGTCATCATTACCTGTCTGCACACTCATGGACCTGAGATCCAGAACGCTTGCAGGAATGGAAGTTTATAATGGACCTGTTAGTCCCTGACAGCCAGGAGTTTATCTTATTGAACTCTTTCCTGTTCTGCAGTGCTAATTTGCATTATCCATTCAGCTGAAGTGGCTCTCATTTCTTCTGATTATAAGAGCTTCTTTAAAAAAAGGGGATCTTTTTTATTAAAAGAAGTTTTGCCAAAAGTATTGAATATGTAGTAAAATACTGTATCTAGATTTCACCACAGGCATATAGAGGTGTGTACAAAGCGACAATCTATCTATAGCAACACAGCTGGACAAATGAGTGTCATCAGGCTGATTATTAGCATGCATGAACAGACTGCATTAACAAAGATGAACAATTCAAAGCTCACTGACAGGGAAAGATAATAAATAGCATTATACCTGGACTCCTGAGTAGTAAGAGTAGGGCTGAATAAATAACCTTTACATAATAGTGACAAATGAAAGTCAGTGTCTGACAGTGACTGACAGTCAGTAATTGTAGAACTACAAAGTGCTTCTATATGGTAAGTGGAGCTGATAAAATGGACAGTGAGTGTAGAAACAAGGAGGTGGTTTTAATGTTATGACTGATCGGTGTATTTGAGCAGGTTTGACACCAGAACAATGAGTTTCTTTTCTGTCTCTAGTAGGAACTATCATGTAGGAACCAAAAATGGAGCGTACCATTTAACAATACTCAATTCCTATTGGTAATTTATTGAATGAGGTCACTGTCATCCTAGAAAATACCACCACCATCAGAATAGAATTTTCCATCATAGAGATCAGGTTATACGTCATGTCAGCTTTGCCAGCAGAGCAGTGGAGGTTGGTATAGTCTCATATAATAGTTATGCCCATGGTTTTGGACTGGAGTGCACAACAAGCTCATGTTCAGATGTTCACATACTTTTAGCCATATAGTGTGGAGTCTCACTGAACTGAAAAAGTATATAAAAGTGTGTGTTGAGATGAGATTGGTTGTACAGTACACATAGATAGTGGGCTGGCTGTAAATATTGACATTTAATTATCTCAGTGTCTGTTTACCCTGTGTCAGACCCACTGTATTTGGTGAGATGTGATTCGCTGGCTGCTTGCCGAGCTGAAACTGATGGTAAAGGTCTGTAGTGTACAGGAGAACTTGCTATAACAGGGTTTTTCTCATTTTATTAGGCACATAAACATTAAATAAACTTGTACAAGAATGCCCCCTTGTGGAGGCTTTGTGTTACATCTTGTAAACCACAGTGGGACCAGATTGTACAGAGCAGAGAGAGCAAGATGCATTGTTTGTGTTGCCTGTATACATATATACGTATATATTTTTTTCCGCATATCCCAGCTTCTTTAGTAGCTGGGGCCAGAGCGCAGGGTCAGTCATTGTACAGCACCCCTGGAGCAGACAGGGTTAAGGGCCTTGCTTAAGGACCCAACAGTGGCTGCATAGCAGAGCCTGGATTTGAGACGACAATCTAACGATTGATAGCCCACTCACACACACACACACACACACTCCAATAGGGGCTTTCCCCTGCATGTCTATGGACTATGGGAAGAAACCCATGCAGACACAGGGAGAACATGCAACCACCACAAAGAAAGGACCCGACCACTTTACCTGAAAATAAAAGCCAGGACCTTCTTGCTGTGAGGCAGCAATGCTTCTATACTTGACAAACACACTTTTGACTATACAGGTACACACATTGGCGCGGCAGGGTGGCTCGGTGGGTAGCACTGTCACCTCACAGCAAGAAGGTCCTGGGTTCGATCCCCAGGCGGGGTGGTCCTTTCTGTGCAGTGTTTGCATGTTCTCCCCGTGTCTTTGTGGGTTTCCTCCGGGAGCTCCGGTTTCCTCCCACAGTCCAAAAACATGCAGTGGGGTTAATTGGAGACACTGAATTGCCCTATAGGTGAATGTGTGTGTGTGTACAGTATGTGTGTGTGTATATATGTGTCCCGTCCAGGGTGTTACTGTGTGCCTTGGGCCCATTGAAAAGCTGGGATAGCCCCCCCCATCCCCGACCCTAATTGGATAAGCGGTTAAGAAAGTGAGTCAGTTACACACATTCTCACAGACATACCCCGAAATCTTGTGAAAAGCACTACCAGAACAGTGAAGGCTGGTACAACTGGGAGAAAATTAAAGCTTATTGGTTTGGTAGTTAATTTTTTTGCATGTAAGATTAAATATAATTAAGCACTTATGTTGTTTTTATAACATTCACCCAAATAAGCAAGAGTCCCAGTAATTCTGGAATAGACTAGGTGTGCACTTACTCACTAAATAGCATTAGTCTGCTGGGAACACGTACAAGGTTTAGCTAAGAAGCGGCCTAGTAATGTACAAACACACAAAGATAATGGTGCATTACAGAAAGCACAGGTGTGAACAATGATCCATGTTCGTGCTGAGGGCGGCAGCGTGGTAGGTGCAGGAGAACTAGTAGCCAAATTGGACAGCTGTTAGAGTAGTAAAGATGCATACTGTGTCTCACCCATAAATAATCCTCTAACCAAAGCCCATTTCTCATCATTCCCGCAGCAATGACCTTCTACACACAGGGTGTGACCCAAAAACCTGATTCTGTGAATGCTTTATCTGTGTTTTCTCTCTTATAAAAAGGTTTTGTTCTACTTTCTTTCTATATTCTCTATCTTTCATTTTAACTTACAATACAAGGTAATGACTGGCCCAGTGACAACAATCAATACATTCCCATTTATATTAAGATGACTTTGTTAAATCAATACAGCATTTCTAAACTAGTAAGTTGTAATCCGAAACGATTTAAAAGAAAATGAGAAAAACAAGCCTAAAAGGTAGAATAAAATAAATATCCAATCAAATTAGCATTAAAATTCAGAAATGTGTCTGTAAGTCTCACCAGGGAGTCACATTAGACGATTCACTTTCCCACTCATATCTGCCTGAATACAGAAATAAAAGGCGAGAAATTTATTCAACAACAATCAAAAAGAAAACAGCTACAAAGCCACAGCAAATGTCTTAAACATTCCTGTCAGTAAAGTCATATTATTCAAATGGAAACTTCACTAAATTATCTGCAGACCGATGCGCCAGGCGAGATTTCTCGAGGTGCTTTTAGACTAATTATGAAGAAAAAAAAGACAGCAGTCACTCTAAGAAAATTTGCAGTATAACAGAAAGCAGATAAACAGATAATAAGCAATGAACTGTGCTGCAGTACTTTTTTTTCTCCTATAACCTACGCAAAACTCCTCGTTAACATACTGTATGTCATTTGCACACAAACATTAAGTCAAATCAGAACAATGGTCATATAAAAAATATAATTTTTTTCTTATTTAAGCTCATTATGTTTGAATAAAAAAATGGTTTCACAGACAAACCCAAGAACACCAAACCCACAATAATGTATGAATGTGGAAGCATATACAGTACAGTATAATATGATGCATTAGAGTAAATAATTGCTCTTACCAGCCAAAAAAACTGAATGCTTTACAAAAAAAATGGGAGGGGAGGGGGGGGGGGGAGCTTACATCCTATTAATATATTACGGAAGATTTAGTCACATTTGAACTACAGTCATAATATTAAAACCACCTCCTTGTTTCTACACTCACTGTTCCTCCGGGAGCTCCGGTTTCCTCCCACAGTCCAAAAACATGCAGTCAAGTTAATTGGAGACACTGAATTGCCCTATAAGTGAATGGGTGTGTATATGTGTGTGTGTGTGTGTGTCTGCCCTGCGATGGACTGGCATCCCGTCCAGGGTGTTACTGTGTGCCTTGCACCCATTGAAAAGCTGGAATAGGCTCCAGCACCCACCGACCCTAATTGAATAAGCGGATAAGAAAATGAATGAATGAATGAAGAGTTCTGTTTACACATCAGATTATATGGAGACAACAGACTGGAGTTCAAAACACATGACGGTCACACCCACATGGCTCTCCAGACAGATATAATTGCAGTTGGCAGAACTGGTGGAACTTGTCATAAAGTTAATGATAACAAAGCCCACCCATGGAAGCATAAATGCTTTGCGGGTGGGGGGTTACATCCTATTAATATATTATGGAAGATTTAGTCAAATTTGAACTACAGTTCAAAAGGGAGTAGTATATAGAATGCAGTATACGGTACACATACACTGATTAGCCATAATATTAAAACCACCTCCTTGTTTCTACACTCAGCTCCGGCTTCCTCTCACAGTCCAAAAACATGCAGTCAGGTTAATTGGAGACACTGAATTGTCCTATAAGTGAATGGGTGTGTGTGTGTGTGTGTCTGCCCTGTGATGGACTGTCGTCCCGTCCACGGTGTTACCGTGTGCCTTGCGCCCATTGAAAAACTGGGATAGGCTCCAAAACACAGCTAACTAAGAATTAATATGTTTTTCTTACTGAATTCCAGGGTCAAAGACAATTACTAACAACTACTAAAGGAAGATGTGATGCAGAATAAACTAGTACCTCATGAATACTGAGGGACAGAGTCTTGGAGAAGTCAGTTGTGATTGTGTTTTAGCTCATATTTGGGTATTATATGCTTACAATTAGGCTCATTATGGCAATCTTCCCATTTTTATGGGTTATTATGTGGCGGATATGAGCACGTCCACTGCCACATTCCAATCTTAGATTAAAATGTAATATAATGTACGAACAAAACCTAAGATCCTTATCCTCTGCTTATTACCTGATTCACAGAGTGCGTGTGTGTATGTGTGTGTGTATAGAAATAAGGCAGATACTATTTGTTTAGCTCCCAAGCACAGTTTAAACTCAGTTTAAAAAGCAGCTGCTGAAAACATCTATCATTTGTATTTAAGCTTGTCAGGTCTGTTTTATTTTGAAGTATTTATCAAGGTTCTGACTGCCATCCAGTTATAAACAATCCCCCTTCCCCCAGTACTCCAGACCAATTTAAGTAACAGGCATCAAAATGTACAAACACAGCCATCTTGCCTGCGTTTGAAGAATCTGGGAGCTTATTGTTGTATCAGATAACATTTGGAGAAATTTTGATTTGGCTCTGATGTGAGTATTGCTTTTTCTATGATTTTACTGTTACACATACACACACATGCGTAAACACACACATTATCCACTTCGGCTGTTGCAGCAGGTCTAGTTTCACTGGGAAACATTGGGTGCACGGCAGGAATACCATAAACAGGGTGCCAGTTTAACACCGGGCTTCGACCATTCCCCCCACCTATAGTCAATCATGTCTGTGTGGACGCTTGGTCGAATGGTAGTACCTCTGAGATTCAAATGCAGATCTCAATGGGCTTAGTGGGCTAGCGTGATAGATTGCTGTGCCACCTGAGCACCCCATAGAATTAATTAATGTGTGTATAAACAATTGAATTATGACATATTTAATGATTGCAGCATTATTTGTGTACAGGTGTTCCTAATAAAATGACTGGAAATGCATATGTATGTATGTATCTGTGTATATACACCAATCAGCAATAACATTAAAACAACCTCCATGTTTCTACACACACTGTCCATTTTATCAGCTCCACTTACCATATAGGAGCACTTTGTAGTTCGACAATTACTGACTGTAGTCTATCTGATTCTCTGCATGCTTTGTTAGCCCCCTTTCATGCTGTTCTTCAATGGTCAGGACTCTCCCAGGACCACTATAGAGTAGGTATTATTTGGGTGGTGGATCATACTTAGCACTGCAGTGACACTGACATGGTGGTGGTGTGTTAGTGGGTATTGACACCTCACTGTCACTGCTGAACTGAGAATAGTCCACCAACCAAAAATATACAGCCAACAGCGCCCTGTGTGCAGCGTCCTGTGACCACTGATGAAGGTCTAGACCAACTCAAACAGCAACAATAGATGAGCGATCATCTCTGACTTTACATCTACAAGGTGGACCAACTAGGTAGGAGTGTCTAATAGAGTGGACAGTGAGTGAACACGGCATTTAAAAACTCCAGCAGCGCTGCTGTGTCTGATCCACTCATACCAGCACAACACACACTAACACACCACCACCATGTCATTGTCACTGCAGTGCTGAGAATGATCCACCACCTAAATAATACCTGCTCTGTGGTGGTCCTGTGAGAGGTCCTGACCATTGAAGAACAGGGTGAAGGCAGGCTAAGAAAGTATGTAGAGAAACAGATGGACTACAGTCAGTACTTGTAGAACTACAAAGTGCTCCTATATGGTAAGTGGATCTGATAAAATGGACAGTGAGTGTAGAAACAAGGAGGTGGTTTTAAATGCACATATTTTGGGCCTTTTTTTGAGCTAAACCTACCATATAGATACATGTTTTTAATGTAACAATTACTGACTGTAGCCCATCTGTTGCTCTGCACACTTTGTCCCACGCTATATCCTTTCCATCAACATAAATGTGACCCATTACACCTTGATGTATGTTAGGAAAAGAACAGCACTAGGAACATCTGTTCTGTTTCAAATACAGTATATAAGTAGTAAGTATCTGCATACAGAAACTATAACTGTAGGGAGTCTAAAAGAAAGTAATTAGTAACTAATACACTAACATCAGGGTGCCAGAGTCAGCAGGGGCTAGATCCTCTTTATAGTGGCTTCCACAGCAGGTATCAGATCACAGGCATACGCAGTAATTAGAGAAATATTCAAAACTGTATTTATTATTCATATCCAGATGCAAGTCATACAGGTGACTGGAACTGGGAACCATCAAGGACCATAGGAAACTACACCCTACACATGGTGATAGGGCAGTTAATTAGGAGCAGGTGTTTACAGTGATCAAGGTTAGAGCTTAGAGTGGAGCTGCAGCAAAGGATTTCAAATGGCATAATACATACTATTATAGTATATACTGCTCCTGTTTTTACTGAATACTGCTTCTGTATATACTACATACCACTCCAGTATATACTGCATGCTACTCCTGTATATACTACATGTTACTTCAGTATATACTGCATACTGATTCTGTATTTACTGAATACTGCTCCTGAATATATTGACGCAGTATATACTACATACTGCTTAAGTATGTACTGCTGTATTTACTGAATACTGCTCCTGTATATACGGCATAATCCTGCAGTATATACTACATACTACTATAGTACATACTGCATACTGCTCCAGTATATACTACATACTGCTTAAGTATGTACTGCATACAGCTGCTGTATTTACTGAATACTGCTCCTGTATATACCACATACCGCTGCAGTATATACTAAATACTGCTCCTGTATATACTACATACTACCCCAGTATATACTGTATACTGATCCTGTATTTACTGAATACTGCTCCTGAATATATTACCCAGTATATACTACATACTGCTTAAGTATGTACTGCATACAGCTGCTGTATTTACTGAAGACTGCTCTTGTATATATACTGCATAATGCATTCTACATTCTACTCCAGTTCACACTGCATACTACTCCAATATATACTGCATACTGCCTCTGCATACTATACATAGTATACTGCATACTGCGTACTGCATAATGCATTCTACATTCTACTCCAGTTCACACTGCATACTACTCCAGTATATACTGCATACTGCCTCTGTATTTACTGAATACTGCTCCTGAATATATTGATCCATTATATACACTCCCTCACATCTAGATGCACACAATCAGTGTGCCTTCTGAATGTTTTAAGAAAACAGAATTCCTATTACAACCCCACACTAAAACAAAGAAAACATACCCCATAACTCCTTAATGACAGTGACCAAAGGTGAGGATCAAACCCACATGTGGGGGTCACAGTACCTGCTGCACATAAGGACATATTTTATATCTCACCCAATTCCAACTCCACCAGCATTTTTTAACCACCACATGGATAAAATATAAGCGAATATAAAAGAGCTAATGCAAGAGCAATCTCCTAGTTCCATTTCTAAAGCTTCACTCATCCATCACCTGCCTCCACTGTATCATCTGTCCTCTTCTGAAGCAAGTTACTGAGCTAGTAAACAATCATTCATAAATTCTAAGACCTGTCTTGGCAAGTAGCTAAATGCTAATTGGCACGGCTGCCTCATATCACACAATTTTGGTGTCAAATAAATCAATAAATCAAGTAGGCAGTAGAGGAAAGCACAGAGCTGGAGGGAAGCTCACGGTTATGTACATCATATCTTATTCTGACAATTTCTGCAGCACACATTTATATAGTTGAACAGGCTAGATACACCATCAGTTCTGAAACACCAGTGCAATTTTTACTAATTATATTTTTCTAATAATTTAGAGTTAGATCATTTTTCAATAATATAAGTTATGACAAGTGTAATATAAGGGATGGTGAAACATAACCCAGAGGATTGTACTAATTAAGCAATAGAGCCAAGGAAGGAGTGTGTTATTGCAAATCACAGCTAAGATTCAGTCAAAGGCAAAAGACAAAGCAATAACACAAAACCATGAGTATTTTACAGCTTTTTTGTAAAAATAAATAAATAAATAACTGTTGTTATATAATAATAACAGTTTACCCATATGCCACATTATTATTATTATTATTATTATTATTATTATTAGAAGTAGTAGTAGTCATAGTCATAATAATACTATAAATAATGTTACAATATTATTATTGAAATTACCGTAATAAACATATTATTCTGTATTATGTCACAATATTATTATTATTATTATTATTATTATTATTTTTATTATTATTATTAAAAGTTTTAGTAGCAGTAGTCATAGTCATAGTAATACTGTTAATAATGTTACAATATTATTATTATTATTATTACCACAATAAACATATTTTTATAATTTTGTAATCATTTTATTCTTCTTCTTCTTCTTATTATTATTATTATTATTATTATTATTATTATTATTATTATAAGAAGTAATACTTTTATAATAATAAAAGTAATCATAATAGCAGTAGTAGTAATCAGTTTTTTTGTTTGTTTGTTTATTAGGATTTTAACGTCATGTTTTACTTTTTGGTTACATTCATGACAGTAACGGTAGTTACTCATTACACAAGATTAATCAGTTCACAAGGTTATATCAAACACAGTCATGGACAATTTAGTATCTCCAATTCACCTCACTTGCATGTCTTTGGACTGTGGGAGGAAACCAGAGCACCTGGAGTAAACCCACGCAGACACGGGGAAAACATGCAAACTCCACACAGAAAGAATAGTAATCAGAGTAATATTAATTATATTATTTGATTGTATTATTATTGTTATTATTAATATTATTATTATTAGAAATAGAAGTAGTAGTAGTCATAGTTGTAGTAAGATGATTGATAATATTACAATATTATTATTATAATAGTTACAATAATAAACATTTGTTATTATTATTACTATTATTATTATTATTAGAAGTATTAGTAGTAGTTAAAGTAATGGTAAGGTTATTAATAATATTATAATATTATTATTTTTATTATGATTACAATAATAAACAGGAGCAGTATAATAATAATAATAATAATAATAATAATAACAATAATAATAATAATAAAAAAAAAAAAAATAATAATAATAATAATTATTATTATTAATTCAAATAGTAGTATTAGTATTCATAGTCGTTGTAAGGTTATTAATATTATTACAATATTATTATTATAATTACAACAATAAAGATGTTATCATTTTTATTTTCATTATTATTATTGTTATTATTAGTAGTAGTTGTAGTAGTAGTTTAAAGGATGTTAAAATTTTGGGGTCATCAAGTCACCAGATATTATTTAGATGGTGGATCATTCTCAGCACTGCAGTGACACTGACATGGTGGTGGTGTGTTAGTGTGTGTTGTGCTGGTATGAGTGGATCAGACACAGCAGCGCTGCTGGAGTTTTAAAATACCGTGTCCACTCACTGTCCACTCTATTAGACACTCCTACCAAGTTGGTTCACCTTGTGGATGTAAGGTCAATGTGTTCGGTTTGTTTTTATTTTAAAGTTATTTATTTAATTTCAAATTAAAAATGAACAGCCGCTTTGTTCGGCGCTCGGCTTGAGCGGTGCGGTAAAACGTAGTCATAGTGCGAATATGAGATGAAACTGCATTTGTGTGGAATAACCGTCATTCTGAAGGTTCACTCTGAAGGCATCCACATGTATCTGTGTTTAGCTGGATTTTCCTCCTGTTTCACTTTTAAACTTGTTACAGCTCGGGGTGCTGTGAAATTGTGAGAATCAGCTTTTTATTTCATTGTTTTTATATCATATTTGTGTTGTTTTCAGTGTGTTAGTGTCAAAACGACCCCATTATTTTACATTAGCCTATAATATATTCAAGTCCATTCATCAGGGATCATGGAACACATTAACAGGTTTTCCATACATCCTTATGAGAAAAAATACCTTGAAACTCAACGCCAGTCCCAGAACCAATTGACGTTGGGTTTTAAGGTACCATTGTATACAAAAGATATTTTTAAGATATTGATAGGAAATGGAACTGAGAAGCTCAAATCATTGGTTGAGCAGTAAACAAAGATTTGCTGTAATCAGCCCGATTCAGAATAACAGTCAAGCTGATGAGAAGTGAACAAGTGAGCGAATCAGAACAAGGACTGATAAGTGAAGCGCAAAATTGATAAGAACTTCAACATAATCTGACACACTGTCTTTTCTTGCTTTATTTTTTTAAAGCTTTTTTGTACAACCCACTCCCCAGTGCCATGCCAATTATATAAAAGGCATCATAATTATAGAGAAGGGACATCTTGCTAAGGGTGGAGTCTGTCTTTGGTCTGAACGTGCTCCCTTGTTTCAACTCCAAATATCTTTGGCACCAGCAATAAGGGAGATGAAAGTGTAGCCTTTTCCCCTCCAGACCAGAAGGGACTTCAAACAGTTCGTCATCTGCTGTTGTTTTATCAGGCCTCAAAGACAAGTCTTGAACTCCTTCCAAGGTCATACAAAGCATCAATTATTGGGTAGATAGCAACACCATATGGTCAAAAATATGTAGCCAGCAATTCTAATTATTGAGTTATTGAGATAAAATAAATGATATGCTTCCAACTTTGTGGCAACAAAACCAATCCACAGAGAGCCCTGACCTCAACTGCAATGAACACCTTGGGGATGTGAACAAATTCCCACAGACACACCAAAATGAAAAGCCTTCCCCTAATACTGTAGATTGTTTTAGCCACCTAGGCAATTCTATATTAAAATGCAATGTTGTAGAATGGAATGTCTAGCAAGCTGATAGTCAACTGGTCATAGACAGAGAGGAAGCACGATGCAAATGGAACAATTGGATGCACTAAAAGAGCACCCTTTCAGTGCATCCAATTGTTCAATTTGCATCGTGCTTCCTCTCTGTCTATGCCGAACTCTGCCCTGACCGAGGAGATCAAAGCTAATCCATATCCCCTTCGAAACATGGGCAGCAGCCGGATGCATTTTTGCCACCCACACATTGATGAGTGTGTGGCCCACCTAGCGTTGCATGTGGAGAGACACACCCTAAGAGCACTCTTCCTCATCTCTGTGCAGGCGCCTCTAATCGCCAGGCAGAGGTCGTAATTGCATTCTGACGGAGAGAGACCCACATCCGGTTCTTTGTCCCGCCCCCCAACTGAGCAACCGGCCAATCGTTGCTCATACAGCCACTCAGCCTCGAACCGGTAAGGCAGAGCTAGATTCGATACGAGATACTCAGAATCCAGCTATGAATGCAGCGAGTCTTTTTACCGCTGCGCCACCTGAGCAGTGGTCATGTATTTTTGACTATACAGTGCATCTCTTAGTTTAGTTTGATCTACTGATGGATTTCCTTTCCTGCCGCAGTGAATTCACTACACTTGATGGTCAATATCAGACATTTTTTCAGTTCTGCTACCCTCAAAGTGTTCCCTTGCTTGATTGGTAATGAACTGCTTTCAATTTCTTCTTGGCCTTTTTTGCTAACATGTGTTTTCTTGTTCCCAGATAGCTGTGATGGATCACTAGCATCCGGGTTGCCTGCAGCGTCCTTTCAGAGTTCTTCACATTTCTCAGAGAGTCGAACTGCCCACTTCGCCAAGCTGAACAGAAGAGATGGTTAGTATGCTCGGTTTACCCTGGTATTTACCCTGTATTTAGCCTTTGTTTCGGTGGGGTCCAGTGCTGAAGCAACTTGGTTTAAAAAGGTTTAATGATTAATAAGAACTCATTTTAATACTGTTGTAGCATACAACACGAGTAGTGATTCATATATTTTGAAGTGGTTTATAAGTGGTTTTTCTTGAGTATAATAGCTGTGGGTTGTCACAGCAACTTGGGTTGTCCAGTATTTTCATTATCAAATTGTTAGCTTTATTTATAATACAGTAAAACCACACTTCTGAGATTAGCATGCATGTTTTAAGAGTGTAAATCTGGTGTACTTTTTCTGAATCCCTGTATTTGATGTACACTGATCAGCCATAACATTAAAACCACCTCCGTGTTTCTACACTCACTGTCCATTTTATCAGCTCCACTTACCATATAGAAGCACTTTGTAGTTCTACAATTACTGACTGTAGTCCATCTGTTTCTCTACATACTTTTTTAGCCTGCTTTTACCCTGTTCTTCAATGGTCAGGACCACCACAGAGCAGGTATTATTTAGGTAGTGGATCATTCTCAGCACTGCAGTGACACTGATATGGTGGTGGTGTGTTAGTGTGTGTTGTGCTGGTATGAGTGGATCACTGTCCACTCTATTAGACACTCCTACCTAGTCCACCTTGTAGATGTAAAGTCAGAGACGATCGCTCATCTATTGCTGCTGTTTGAGTTGGTCATCTTCTAGACCTTCATCAGTGGTTATAGGATGCTGCCCACAGGGCGCTGTTGGCTGGAAATTTTTTGGTTGGTGGACTATTCTCAGTCCAGCAGTGACAGTGAGGTGTTAAAAAATTCCATCAGCATTGCTGTGTCTGATCCACTCATACCAGCACAACACACACTAACACACCACCACCATGTCAGTGTCACTGCAGTGCTGAGAATGATCCACCACCTAAATAAAGCCTACTCTGTAGTGGTCCTGGGAGAGTCCTGACCATTGAAGAACAGCATGAAAGGGGGCTAACAAAGCATGCAGAAAAACAAATGGACTACAGTCAGTAATTGTAGAACTACAAAGTGCTTCTATATGGTAAGTGGAGCTGACAAAATGGACAGTGAGTGTAGAAACAAGAAGGTGGTTTTAATGTTCTGTCTGATCAGTGTAAATGCATTGCTTTACTGGGTTAGTTCTGGTGTTTGGGTGGCGCAAAGGTGTCGAGAATTAAGCCCTTCAACCTGGTCAGGCGTCCAAACAAGTGTCCAAAGGGAGAGTCACAGAAACAGGTTTCATTGCTACCGTGCAATTAAGGCCTCTGGTGTCTAGTCAAGGTGTCTGCACTAGTGGTGGGACATTCATTTGTGACCATGTGCTGTCTGGTTTCATTTGTAAAAAAGATGGGGTAATACAAGCGGCAAGAAAACCACTTAGTTAGTTATCGCTTAGTAAGTTACCAGAGTTGATTAGGGGGATATGACAACTGTTTTAATTAGACAGTATAAAAGACAAAATGTAATGAAGATAGAACCATTCTAATGCGAGTTTAATGTAGAGGAACTTCAGTGGACAGCGCAGAGCCTGTACTGTAATCCCACTGGACACTATTGGAATAAATAAAGTGACTGACAGCACCGTAAGTGCTGTAAAGCATTCCCAAAAGAATGAAGGCTGTTATAGGGCTGTTAATATGTTGGCAGCACCATATTATTGCTAATGGTTTTGGAATGTCCAACAGGTTCATGGTCGGGTGTCCACATTCTTTTGGTAATGTTGATGGTTTATAATTTACTAAGGCCAAGCTGTATAAGAGTGTTTTTTCTTGAGTATACTAGCTGTGGGTTTTAACTATACGCTTGCTACAATGTCACAGTAACTTGGTTTGTCCATTATTTTAATTATTATTATTAGCTTTATTTAAAATACAGTAAAACACATTTCTGTTGATTAGCATCCATATGTTTCAAAAGGCTGTAAATCTGGTGTACTTTTTAACAACGGGATCCCTGTATTTGATGTATTTTGTGAGTACATAGTGGTGATGTAGAACAGTATTTCTAAGCTTCCGTCACAGAGTTTCAAGCTTTCCTCACCTCCAGCACATCTGATTAGCTGACAAGCTAGATTAGGTGTGCTAGGATTCATGGTCAGGTGTGCACATGCTTTTGGTCATATAATGTGTCTGTACATAAACCAGAAACATTAGATTATCCCAGTTCTACTGATATGAGGATGGTGTCTAAGACGGCTGCGCTGAACAGGGTCCTGGGTATCTGGGTTTAAACCTTATCTCCATTCTGTGGATGGCACGGTGGCTAAGTGGGTAGCACTGTCACTACCCAGCAAGAGAGTCCTGGGTTCGATCCCCAGGTGGGCCGGTCCGGGTCCTTTAAATGTTTGGAGTTTGCTAGTTCTCCCCTTGTCCGCATGGGTTTACTCCGGGATCTCCGGTTTCCTCCCACAGTCCAAACACATGCAAGTGAGGTGAATTGGAGACACTAAATCGTCCATGACTGTGTTTGATATAACCTGGTGAACTGATGATTGTTTATTAGTTTGTTTATTAGGATTTTAACGTCATGTTTTTACACTTTGGTTACATTCATGACAGGAACGGTAGTTACTCATTACACAAGATTCATCAGTTCACAAGTTTATCGAACACAGTCATGGACAATTTAGTGTCTCCAATTCACCTCACTTACATGTCTTTGGACTGTGGGAGGAATCTGGAACAGACACGGGGAGAACATGCAAACTCCACACAGAAAGGACCCGGACCACCCCAGCTGGGGATCGAACCCAGGACCTTCTTGCTGTGAGGCGACAGTGCTACCCACTTAGCCACCGTGCTGCCCGTGAACTGATGAACTTTGTGTAATGAGTAACTACCGTTCCTGTCATAAATGTAACCAAAGTGTAAAACATGACATTAAAATCCTAATAAACAAACAAACCTTCATTCTGTAAGAAGTTTTGGTGTCCCCATGACCAAGTGGGTTTTTTTCCCCCTCAAATTCCAAAAATTTGCAGAAAGTAAGCAGATTACTCAGAAGAGCCCTTAGTTTATTTTTGTAACATAGTCGATAAATGAGTACCATGGATTGAATTGGCACCCAAACAAGGACGAATTCCTTCCTTGCATCCAGTAATTCCAGGTGGTCCCAGACCCACTGCGCACCTAATTAAGCTGATGTGCTTACTATAGATGAATAAATGAATGTCCACTACTTAACTTCCATGAGTTATTAAACTGAATAAATCTTTGAGAGTGTAGCTGGAGCAGATAAAACATCTGTAAGAACTAAAAATCACACCTTCCTCCATCCCCGGGCCCTCAACAGAGTAATTACTCAAACTGCAGTGCCCAAGCTATTCTCAGCCATCAGCAGCCTCCACTGTGAGTAAGCGTGCAGCAAACAGAACACTTTCCATCCCCATGGGGGACGAGGAGGCTGAGTAAATGTTACTCCCAGTGTTCCCGGAGATCTCCAACCTAATATTCAGCTCTCATCTTCTGCCATAGCAGGGACTTCCAGCCTGCAGCAGATGAGTTATAGAGGTTTATCTTCAATCTGGTCCTGTTCTCAGTCACCAGGACGCAGGAGAGCATCTTCAGAGCTCATGCTGACTCAACACGGGACGCATACTAACTAACGTCGCGGCGTCTAGGATTTATCCCGCTCAAGTGCTATTTGAGATGCCAAACCTAAGCCGTTTGTGAAAATACTGCATTTTATTTATTAAATGATATTCATGGGGGTTTAAAGCAAAACTCCTGGGATAAATGTGCAGGATGTGGATGAATAATACTGGTTTCAGTTGATATGAGGCAAAAATAGCTTGGTTTTTTAGCCTTGTTTCAATTTATGGAACACACGATAACCACCAAGAGTCGCAACACGCAACAAGAAGAAAGCAAACAAGTCCTGGTCAAATGAGTGACAAATTGGTCTAATGCTCTGGGTCCAAACTGATGTTACATAAGCCTGCTCAGACACTTTCCAGACACAAATGGCCGTGTCCGAGAGAGGGAGGGCGGTGTCGGAGTCACTCCTTGAGAGTCACGCACTGATCTCCACTATCCCTCGCACCCAGCTAGCAGAGGTCATAATTGCATCAGTTATTAGTCAAGTCAAGTCAAATGTATTTATATAGCATTTTTACAATGGACATTGTCTCAAAGCAACTTTACAGAATCCAGGACCAACAGACCAAAAACCCCTACTGAGCAAGCCGAGGGTTACAGTGGCAAGGAAAAACTCCCTTAAAATTACAGGAAGAAACCTAGAGAGGAACCAGACTCAGCAGGGACCCCCATCCTCTTTGGGTAGCCTGGAGGATACTTTAAATAAACAGGATTTACACAAGTCATACAAACACAAATTAAATTGAACTGAAAGTTAAAACTAGCAAAAAAAAAAAAAAAGTGAGTTCTTCATTGTTCAGTCCAGTCTGTGATAAAGTCTGTTGTAAGTTCTGGACATTTTTGGTGCAAACATGCCAGGTTTCCATCCCATCTAGCAGGAGCAGCATTGTTGGTACTGCAGTCTCGACTTGCAGTCTTTGACCTTGAGAGGGTAAATAGGTTTCCCTCAGAACCACCTCGGAGTAAAACAACAGAAAATTTAGTTACAATGTAAAATCGTTAAGAGTAAGGAATCCCCTATGACATCCAACCCTGTTGAATGAGTCAATCGTTGTTCACGCCCAGCCTGTCGGTGGCAAAGCTAAGATTCACACCCACAAGTTCGCCACCTGGGCACCATCAAGCCATCTTTAAAATCTTATGTCAATGGCAGCCCTGAAATAAACTTGGCTCAGTAACACTTAGTTGTTTACATGACAATGAAATGAGCTGTGAACGTACAACCCATGAGCAAAAACATTATGACCACCTGCCTTTTTGCTGTCAAAACAGCTTTGACCCACTGACACATGGACAACACAAGACATTTTTTTTTACAAATAAACTATGCACACGTGCCTGGCTGTCCACATGGCATTCACATGGCAGAGAATACAAAAAATCGTCTGACCAGTCATCCTCCTTGCATTGTGCACATGCCCATTGACAGCACGTGCACTTTGGCTGGCCTGTGACTATGTAGCCACATACACGTAAGGGTTGGAAGCACTGTGTTGTGACACCATCACAGGATTAAAATGGTCTCCAATGAAGCCACAGTAGCTCTTTTGTTGGTCTGTACCAGATGTTATATCATTTTTGTCCACTGCTTTCAAATCCAAAGTAAAAACAAGAAAATGGAAACCAGTGTTTCCCTTCCAAAATGTTGATACGTTATGGAATTAATAATGATCCAAAGAGCAGAAAACAAAAATCCAAACACAGTCATTGAAAGGTTATGAAAAAATCTTTACTGTATTAAAAAAAAAAATCAATGACAGAAAACATACAACCCCAAATCAGAAAAAGTTGGGATGGCATGGAAAATGCAAATAAAATGAAAATGCAGTGTTTTATTTGATTGCAGACAGTTTGAACCTGAGATATTTCATGTTTTATCTGGTCAACTTTATTTAATGTATTAATATACCTCCATTCATGCATTTTAGGCCTGCAACACATTCCAAAAAAAGTTCGGACCAGGGCAGTTTAGGGCTTCTCTGGGCTCGGAGGCATCTAGGATGGACCATCACACAGTGGAAACGTGTATTGTGGTCAGACGAATCAGCATTCCAGGTCTTTTTTGGAAAAATTGGACGCCGTGTGCTCCGGACCAAAGACGAAAAAGGACCATCCAGACTGTTATCAGCAACAAGTTCAAAAGCCAGGGTCTGTCATGGTATGGGGCTGTGTCAGTGCCCTTGGCAAAGGTCATTTACACTTCTGTGATGGCAGCATTAATGCAGAAAAGTACATTGAGATCTTAGAGCAACATATGCTGCCTTCAAGACGTCATCTTTTCCAGGGACGTCCATGCATTTTTCAACAAGACAATGCAAAACCACATGCTGCACACATTACAAAGGCATGGCTGCGGAAGAAGAGGATATGAGTACTGGACTGGCCTGCCTGCAGTCCTGACCTCTCCCTAATAGAGAATGTGTGGAGAATTTTGAAACAAAAATTGCGGCATTGATGTACTGTTACACATCTTAAGACGTGTCTGCAGGAAGAATGAGACAAAATAAAAGCTGAAACATTAAATCACTTGGTATCTTCGGTGCCAAAACGTTTTTTAAGTGTGGTGAAAAGGAATGGCAACATTACAGAGTGGTAAATGCTTTACTGTCCCAACTTTTTTTGGAATGTGTTGCAGGTCTGAAATGCAGAAATGGATGTTTATTAATAAATGAAATGAAGTTGAGCAGATAGAACAGAAGAAACTCTGTTTTATTATTATATGCATTTTCCATGCTGTCCCAACTTTTCCTGATTTGGAATTGTAAAAAAATCAATGACAGAAAACATACATTACTATCAATAATTAAACATTATCTCTTACATTTTGCAACTTTTCTTTCAGGAGGAGGTGGGTGGAGCCCGCAGCTGGCAGACAGGTCACCGTGGCTGCAACTGGACCTCAGGGCACGTATGGAGGTGACGGCAGTGGCCACGCAAGGCCGGCATGGCAGCCACGACCGGGTGCACAGTTACACCCTCCTGTACAGCGACAGCGGTCACGTCTGGAAGCAGTACAGAAACCAGGACAGAGTGGCGGTAAGTCAGCAACGTTTAACAAGAGATCAGTGGTGCGACGATGTTTTGTGTAGTTTTGGATCGTGTTGTCATGTTATTAATTAACCTCACACGGCATGCTGGAGAACATGGTTTCAACTCCCTCTTCACAACATCTTTTTAATGATCTCTTTTTAGCTTACTCAGCCAATCAATTACATAAATCCCATGCCGGCGGGGGAAAAAAATGCAATCAGGTTCTGTTAAGTAATGCAAACAAGCGTGTATGATTACCAATGAAAATGAATCTAATAAAAGCGTGAAAATGAATCTGAGAATGGATTCAAGGTAATTTGCTGGCTAGCGTCGGATTTATGAATCACAAAAAATGGAAATGAGAAAAACAAAACATAATAATTAAATAAATATAATACATATTTAATTCCTTGTGATGAAAATAGATGCAGACCATTATAACTATAGAATTCCATTAGAAAATACTTCAGTGTATTTCATATTATTGCTAAATCTCTTTCAATCTTTTATGGTTACGGTAATAAGGATGTTTTAAACCAGTTTAGAATTTGTATTTTTGTAAAGAAACTTGGGTGGCACAGTGGCTCGGTGGGTAGCACTGTCGTCTCACATCAAGAAGGTCCTGGGTTTGATTTCCAGATGGAGCAGTCCTGGTACTTTCTATGTGGAGTTTGCATGTTATCCCCATGTCAGTCTGGTGTGTATATATACACCGATCAGCCATAACATTAAAACCACCTCCTTGTTTCTACACACACTGTCCATTTTATCAGCTCCACTCACATATAGAAGCACTTTGTTGTTCTACAATTACTGACTGTAGTCCATCTGTTTCTCTACATACTTTTTTGCCTGTTTTCACCCTGTTCTTCAGTGGTCAGGACCCCCACAGGACCACCACAGAGCAGATATTATTTAGGTGGTGGATCATTCTCAGCACTGCAGTGACACTGACTGGTGGTGTGTTAGTGTGTGTTGTGCTGGTATGAGTGGATCAGACACAGCAGCGCTGATGGAGTTTTTAAACACCTCACTGTCACTGCTGGACTGAGAATAGTCCACCAACCAAAAATATCCAGCCAACAGCGCCCCATGGACAGCGTCCTGTGACGAAGGTCTAGAAGATGACCAACTCAAGAAGCAGCAATAGATGAGCGATCGTCTCTGACTTTACATCTAAAGATGGACCAATTACGTAGGAGTGTCTAATAGAGTGGACAGTGAGTGGACACTGTATTTAAAAACTCATCATTAGTGCTGCTGTGTCTGATTCACTTATACCAGCACACCACACACTAACACACCACCACCATGTCAGTGTCACTGCAGTGCTGAGAATGATCCACCACCTAAATAATACCTGCTCTGTGGTGGTCCTTGGAGAGTCCTGACCATTAAAGAACAGCATGAAAGGGGGCTAACAAAGCATGCAGAGAAACAGATGGACTACAGTCAGTAATTGTAGAACTACAAAGTGCCTCTATATGGTAATGTGGAGCTGATAAAATGGACAGTGAGTGGTTTTAATGTTATGGTTGATCAGTGTGTAAATATATATATACAGTGTGTCACAAAAGTGAGTACACCCCTCACATTTCTGCAGATATTTAAGTATATCTTTTCATGGGACAACACTGACAAAATGACACTTTGACACAATGAAAAGTAGTCTGTGTGCAGCTTATATAACAGTGTAAATTTATTCTTCCCTCAAAATAACTCAATATACAGCCATTAATGTCTAAACCACCGGCAACAAAAGTGAGTACACCCCTAAGAGACTACACCCCTAAATGTCCAAATTGAGCACTGCTTGTCATTTTCCCTCCAAAATGTCATGTGACTTGTTAGTGTTACTAGGTCTCAGGTGTGCATAGGGAGCAGGTGTGTTCAATTTAGTAGTACAGCTCTCACACTCTCTCATACTGGTCACTGAAAGTTCCAACATGGCACCTCATGGCAAAGAACTCTCTGAGGATCTTAAAAGACGAATTGTTGCGCTACATGAAGATGGCCAAGGCTACAAGAAGATTGCCAACACCCTAAAACTGAGCTGCAGCACAGTGGCCAAGATCATCCAGCGTTTTTAAAGAGCAGGGTCCACTCAGAACAGACCTCGCGTTGGTCGTCCAAAGAAGCTGAGTGCACGTGCTCAGCATCACATCCAACTGCTGTCTTTGAAAGATAGGCGCAGGAGTGCTGTCAGCATTGCTGCAGAGATTGAAAAGGTGGGGGGTCAGCCTGTCAGTGCTCAGACCATACGCCGCACACTACATCAAATTGGTCTGCATGGCTGTCACCCCAGAAGGAAGCCTCTTCTGAAGTCTCTACACAAGAAAGCCTGCAAAAAGTTTGCTGAAGACATGTCAACAAAGGACATGGATTACTGGAACCATGTCCTATGGTCTGATGAGACCAAGATTAATTAGTTTGGTTCAGATGGTCTCAAGCATGTGTGGCGGCAATCAGGTGAGGAGTACAAAGATAAGTGTGTCATGCCTACAGTCAAGCATGGTGGTGGGAATGCCATGGTCTGGGGCTGCATGAGTGCAGCAGGTGTTGGGGAGTTACATTTCATTGAGGGACACATGAACTCCAATATGTACTGTGAAATACTGAAGCAGAGCATGATCCCCTCCCTCCGGAAACTGGGTCGCAGGGCAGTGTTCCAGCATGATAATGACCCCAAACACACCTCTAAGACGACCACTGCTTTATTGAAGAGGCTGAGGGTAAAGGTGATGGACTGGCCAAGCATGTCTCCAGACCTTAACCCAATAGAACATCTTTGGGGCATCCTCAAGCGGAAGGTGGAGGAGCGCAAAGTCTCGAATATCCGCCAGCTCCGTGATGTCGTCATGGAGGAGTGGAAAAGCATTCCAGTGGCAACCTGTGAAGCTCTGGTAAACTCCATGCCCAGGAGAGTTAAGGCAGTTCTGGGAAATAATGGTGGCCACACAAAATATTGACACTTCAGGAACTTTCACTAAGGGGTGTACTCACTTTTGTTGCCGGTGGTTTAGACATTAATGGCTGTATATTGAGTTATTTTGAGGGAAGAATAAATTTACACTGTTATATAAGCTGC
This sequence comes from Trichomycterus rosablanca, assembly GCF_030014385.1. Classification (NCBI taxonomy): domain Eukaryota; kingdom Metazoa; phylum Chordata; class Actinopteri; order Siluriformes; family Trichomycteridae; genus Trichomycterus; species Trichomycterus rosablanca. The sequence goes on from NC_085999.1 coordinate 27,776,880, forward strand.
ACACAGACTACTTTTCATTGTGTCAAAGTGTCATTTTGTCAGTGTTGTCCCATGAAAAGATATACTTAAATATCTGCAGAAATGTGAGGGGTGTACTCACTTTTGTGATACACTGTATACACTGTATATACACACATACACTATAAAATTGGCACTGGCATTAGGTTTTTGGCATGTATGCGCCTCTGTTTGAAATTTTGAATCTCAGTTGTCCTCAGGTGTCCGACAGATATAATTGGCCATGTCTGAAGAAAGGAAGGTCAACAGGGTTTCCTCTTTGCTGCTGCAAATGTGACCGGCACAATGGATAATGACTCATGAAATAGCACAGCGTGTGTCTCTGTAAGGTGAAAAAAAAAAACATCCGGTGACTACACGCATGTCGGAGAGGCCGTGCTGCTCTCCTTGGTTGGAGGTGCAAGCAATGGAGAAAGTTATTGAAGAAAGTTATTGCATAATTTGGATGCACCATTTGAAATATAGCTTTTTTGTTGAAATAAAAAAAACTAGAGTAACTGTAAATTTGGGAAGAGTGACATTTCTCAGCCCTTATGTTTACATGGTATAATCACATCCTTCCTCTGCCATGTGATCACACCCATCACTTCAATAAGCTTGGAAAGATTTGCCACCAGCTAGTCAGTTCTGTCTCCTGTGCTTTAAGATATAAGGTCTTTATGAAAACCTAGTGAGCTACCTTGCTGCCAACTGCCTAAGTAAAGAGGATTCTAATAAGACATCAAACTTTAGAAGGCAGATTATTCAGACACACTACTTAGACAGTGATTACATCATCGGCTGTCTTTGCCTACCGCCGCTGTGTTAGCTTACTAAGCCATTGAAACCAATGGGCTGAGGCGTCACAACCCGCTAGCATGCCAGCTAACATCTCCCTCTGTTTACCAAAAGCTGTTACATTGTCACTGACCAACACAAAATTGCAGTCTTGTAGACATTTATAAAAATTAAATATTAATGAGAATTACTTGCATTTGAAAATAACTCTTCTTGCTGCTTCATTTTTTATCCACCATGTTATTTTATATATATATATATATATATATATATATATATATATATATATATATATATATATATGTAATTACTTCTGATTTTTAATTGCCACTGATCTTATGCCGGGGCCAGTTGGGGAAAGCCAAAGGGCCGGATGTGGCCCGCGGGCCGTACAATGCCTAGGTGTGCCTTAATTGTTTAGTAGAGCTCCAGATGTGCCAAAAGAATGTGAACACTCCTTCTAATTATTGAGTAAATGCTCAGCAAGACCCACTGCTAACACATGTTTAAAATGAATGCCAGAAAAGAATCCATTTCAACCCTGTGGCAACTGATTCCAACTTACATCTGCCAAGTTAACACTGTTGGATCCTTGAGCAAGGCCCTTAACCCTCGTTTTGAATAAACGTGTCCTGGAGATAATGTTACGACTGATTTTCTACTTTTAGAAGCGTGATCAGATTTAGATGACACGTGTGGATAATGCCTCACAAGCTTCATAGCCACATTCGCCTGTTTCCACCGCGAAAATCCGTTTAAGGAACATTACGCTTTATGTGGAATGAGATGATGAAATAGCATGGTTTTGGTCTTGAGGATAAACCTCCATGCTATAATGTGTGTATAATGATGGAGGAGTTTGTCTGAAGAGAGATTCATTGTCTCATATTGCTGCTAGGCAACAGCATTCAGATTGTAACGCCTCCGTTTTATTAAAGCTATAATGACATTTAAAGATATTACAGTCGGATAAGAAACCACTTACCCCAAGTGAAATATTGCATGTAGGTTATATAAGGAGGTAATTAGTCTTTTGGCACGTAGGGCCCAAAAAGGAACGTGTGGACTCTGTTGTAAATAAAAGTCCAAAAACTGTTGGAGGTTTTTTGTTACCTGTTTTTTAATGCAACATGAAAGACACCTGCTGAATTAAACACAGCAGATGCACCTGCACAAAATTACAGGCTAAACGAAGCCAAAATGATGTTGGATAAAGATGAAAAACTGTAAGAAGAAAAACTCCTCCTGGCTGTAAGAAGACATTTTGCATATACACAGATTAGGAATAACATTATAACCACCTTCCTAATATTGTCTTGGTCCCCCTTTTGCTGCCAAAACAGCCTTGACCCTTCGAGGCATGGACTCCCCTAAACCCCTGAAAGTGTGCTGTGGTATCTGGCACCAAGATGTTAGCAGCAGATCCTATAACTCCAGTAAGCTGCGAGGTGGGGCCTCCATGTATCGGACTTGTTTGTCCAGCACATCCCACAGATTGATTGCTTGATTTGTTTGAGATCTGGGAAATTTGGACACCAAGTCAACACCTCAAACTCGTTGTTGTGCTCCTCAAACCATTCCTGAAGCATGTTTGCTTTGTGGCAGGGCGCATTATCCTGCTGAAAGAGGCCACAGCTATCAGGGAATACCGTTTCCATGAAAGGGTGTACATGGTCTGCAACAATGCTTAGGTAGAAGGTACGTGTCAAAGTAACATCCACATGGATGGCAGGACCCGAGGTTTCCCAGCAGAACATTGTCCAAAGCATCACACTGTCCCCGCCGGCTTGCCTTTTTCCCATAGTGCATCCTGGTGCCATGTGTTTCCCAGGTAAGCGACACACACTCACTGGGCCATCCATTGCTCTGTGGTCCAGTTCCGATGCTGACATGCCTATTGTTGGCACTTTCGGCGGTGGACAGGGGTCAGCATGGGCACCCTGACTAGTCTGCGACTATGCAGCCCCATACGCAACATACTATGATGCACTGTGTATTCTGACACCTATCTATCAGAACCAGCATTAACTTCTTCAGCAATTTGAGCTACAGTAGCTCGTCTGTTTGATCAGAACACACGGGCCAGCCTTCGCTCCCCACGTGCATCAATGAGCCTTGGCCAGCTATGACCCTGTCACCTACCACTGTTCCTTCCTTGGACCACCTTTGTAGATACTGACCACTGCAGTTCGGGAACACCCCACAAGAGCTGCAGTTTTGGAGATGCTCTGACCCAGTCGTCTAGCCATCACAATTTGGCCCTTGTCAAACTCGCTCAAATCCTTACGCTTGCCTATTTTTCATCAACTTTGAGGATAAAATGTTCACTTGCTGCCTAATATATCCCACCCACTAACAGGTGCCGTGATGAAGAGATAATCACTGTTATTAACTTTACCTGTCAGTCAGTGTACTGTATATAGGACAGGAAAATGTACACTGGTTAACAGTAACCCATTCTAAATTTCTGGATTTGCCAGAATTCTTATGTTGTTATTCTTAGGGGGGGTGTTATTTTTTTTAATTAAGGGCTGCACTGATGATACACCACTGTGAGAAGGTGTAGCACAAATGATGCCTGATTGTCGATGTAATCTGCACTTGAAGTGCACTTGATGTGTTTGTGGGCAGAGTTTATTTTCCTCCTCATCATCCTATTGTCTTCATAGTGAGTGTGTTTATACAATCTGCAAAAATGTACAATGAGCACAAAGTCAAGTGGTAAATAAGAAATGTTTTGTAGCTACATAGTTTTGGACTGATCATGGTAATCGTGTAAATACTTGCTGTGCTATAGAATAGAACAGAACAGAATAAATAGAATAGAACGCCTTTATTTGTCATATATACATATACAGATGTACAGTACAATTAAATTCTTTCTTCGCATATCCCAACTTGTTTGGAAGCTGGGGTCAGAGCGCAATGTCAGCCATTGTACATATTTAAGTACCTCACGTTTACCGTTTAATTTGCACTATGTAACCGAGCGGTCCTAGTGTAACCGAGCATCTTTAGAGTTTGCTGAGTTTATAAAGTAAGAAATAAACTGTACATAGACAAACTATTGGGAGCATAATACTTTACTGGCTTGTTCTTTTGAGGCGCAGCACAGACTACAGAGAGATGATCACATGTGTAGAGAAGCACACTTTTCCATTGACTATAGAATCCCCAAAGGAACAAAATGCACTCAATATGTAAACACATACATCAAACATTGTCAGCACACTACAACACAGAAAAGTCTGTTACACTAGCAATCCTACGGCAATTCAGTTAGCAATTGCTTAGTCAAAATGCCCAAGATGTCGAAGTCTAAAGCAGCAAAAAACACGACTTGGGTAACTGAGTTTGTAAAACTCCCAATAAATTCTGAAAAAACACATATGAAGACAGACAAAACAAAAACTGAACAAGTAAGACTCCAGTATGATCCTTTATATATAAAACAACATTGACATGGTGTTAAATCAATAAACAAACAAACGTCCACAGACTTGTGTCTGAAATATTGTTATATGCTTTAAACTTTGTGGCGACAGTTTGACCAAGCTGTATGTTATCCGGGCTCTTTGTTTCTAACGTCCTTGTAGTGTCTCATTCAGTCCACTCAGTATAGTTAATCTAACTCCATGTTCTCATTAGGTGCCAAGGATGGCAGGATTTCCCTGTCATTTGTAAGCAATGTATTGCTGACTTTATCCCAAATAAGGCATTTAGCATTCACGGTTGACTGTGCAAGCGATGTACTAATGATCAGAAGAAGGCCTACAACATTCAAATTTACACAGCCAGACAAATTGAGATCATTTGAAGTCATTCGAGTCAAGGATATATTTCAGAAGAAGAAATTGTTGCTGAGACAGATGGAACATGTTCCGGTTCTCCTCACCCCTGAAAGCTGACAGCGACACATTTCACTCGACATGTTCATTGGCCTTCCTTGTCTAACTTTCACCTGAGCCAGGATTACTTTGTTGGAAAATTGCTGAGTTCAGAGGCTTAGCATGTATTTCCTTCAGGTCACTGCTTTCGTCTTACAAGCTGCCTGCGGGATCTGAACTACGGTGCCACACTCGTGTCCGTCACTGTCGAGGACTTTTTGCTGCGTGTGCATACGTGTGTAGGTTTTTTTTTCTTTTTAAATGAGTGATATACTGTTTATATGGAAAGTTTAGAAAGCATGCTTGTATTTAGTTGAAACTAAACTCTAAATGTGATTTAAGATTGAAATGTTCACATGTATGCTCTAGGAATTTGTCAGAAATCACAATCATGTGCTCCGAATTAGTACACAGCCATTAGTGTTGTAGTGTTGTTTCAATACTTTTTAGTATGGGCACTCGGTAAAACACGCTAGCACACCAGAACATTTCAAACTCGACGTTTCGAATCTCAGCTCTGCTACCGGCAGGCTGGGCACCTACATGAACAACAATTGGCCGGATGGGACCCCATAACTGATGCAGTTACGACCTCTGTGGGCTGATTGATGCCGCCTGCACAGAGGCGGAGGATAATGTGATCAGGGTGTGGCTGTCCGTACGCAAAGCTGATCCACATATGAACTTGCCTCGTGCAGGTGAAAAGATGCAGAGGGGGTTTGTGGCAGTCTAGGTTCTCCTTACTACATTATAAAATATTATGTATAAACTTGCTCTACAGCAGCATTTTAGACTTCTGGGAATAAATAAGTACTGCTGATAAGGCTTCCCTTCATTTTCTTTGACCTAAGTGACTAAATTCCTGTTTGATTGGTTATGCTGTTGGACTGATCACACTGTGGTGCAGTGGAGTCTGTTAGCAGTTTAAACCCGGTGAATTTTCAGTTTAAACCCCATTAATTCTAATATTCTGACACACGACTGTGTGTTGGTGCTTATAGTCTATCAATGCATCGTTCTTATTGAAATCAAGAGCAGAATTGGCTTCATGATGGATGCTAAGAGCATCTATACAGCCTAACTCACATTCTCAACTCATTATTATTTCACACATATTTACTGTTAGTGTGACAAGCAGCATGGTACAAAAAGATTTATTTTCCTTCATATTATCAATAACAAATTCTATAATAAATGTCATTTATTATAAACTAATTACACAAACTGTTTCCTTTATTGCCTGCTAATCACTATGTGAATTACTTTAACAAACAACTGAAATCATGGGAATAATCAGCCATAAATTGTCACGAATCCAGTCTGTCTGTGCTCCCAGAACTCCTAGCCATGTTTGCCACACCCCTCTCCGGAAGCACATGTCGGAGGTGGATTTGCTTATGGTTCCAAGTTGACACCCCTTTGCTATGATTGGTCAATGAAGCTAATGATCCAATGTGAATCATTCGGTGGAGGCTATTTTGACTTTGTTGTGCTTTTGGTTCGAGTCTTTGTTAGGATTGTCCTGGTTTTGACTTTGTCATTCTTTTAGATAGTTCATGCTCCTGCTCACGCTCATGCACTTGCTAAGAAGTCTTGTTTAGTCTTGTTTAGTCTAGTTTATGTTTAGCTTTGGCATTGTTCGTGTTTGTGTCCGGTCTTGTCTTGTGTACCCCCATCTTGTGTTATGTCATTATTAAACATGGTGTAACATATCTGCAAATGTGCCCGCCCCCTTTTGTTATCTTAGCCCATTTATTACATAAAGCTGTAAATTCAGTAACAAAGAGATACATTCAGATTGTCAGGTCTCTTTCACACTATTTCTGCCCTTAATGTGTAAATCAACTAAAGCTGTAGCTAAGCCATAACTAATGCAAAGAAAAGCATTGCTTAAGGTAGTGGTTCTTAAACCTTATGGATCAAGTTTAAACCTGGTTTAATAATCGGCAATGGAAATAATCGGTCATAGATCTGTAAGTTCTGCAACAAAGAGAGATATTTATTAATAAATCATTCCTGCTAGGAATTTGCATTTGCAAATTTTCCAAAATGTAACCAAATAATCCCAAGTTCAGGTCTCTTTCACACTATTTCTGCCCTAAATGTGTAAAATCGACTAAAGCTGTAGCTAAGACACAAATAATGCAAAGAAAATAATGACTTAAGATAGTGGTTTTATCAAACAAAAACCATTAAGTACCAGATAGAAATCAAAAAAGAAGGAAAATATACACACCACACACAAACCATTACACAGTGGTGTTTATTTAGTGAAGCTGCTTAGCATCATAGTTTTGCTTCTTCCCCATTTCTCACTTAGATAAAAAGCATTGTGCTATTGTTTAGCCATTTATCAAAGCTGTCTGGATTTAAATGAAAATCTGATGTTGCATGGGTGGCCAATATACAGTGTATCACAAAAATGAGTACACCCCTCACATTTCTGCAGATATTTAAGTATATCTTTTCATGGGACAACACTGACAAAATGACACTTTGACACAATGAAAAGTAGTCTGTGTGCAGCTTATATAACAGTGTAAATTTATTCTTCCCTCAAAATAACTCAATATACAGCCATTAATGTCTAAACCACCGGCAACAAAAGTGAGTACACCCCTAAGAGACTACACCCCTAAATGTCCAAATTGAGCACTGCTTGTCATTTTCCCTCCAAAATGTCATGTGATTTGTTAGTGTTACTAGGTCTCAGGTGTGCATAGGGAGCAGTTGTGTTCAATTTACTAGTACAGCTCTCACACTCTCTCATACTGGTCACTGAAAGTTCCAACATGGCACCTCATGGCAAAGAACTCTCTGAGGATCTTAAAAGACGAATTGTTGCGCTACATGAAGATGGCCAACGCTACAAGAAGATTGCCAACACCCTGAAACTGAGCTGCAGCACAGTGGCCAAGATCATCCAGTGTTTTAAAAGAGCAGGTTCCACTCAGAACAGACCTTGCGTTGGTCGTCCAAAGAAGCTGAGTGCACGTGCTCAGCGTCACATCCAACTGCTGTCTTTGAAAGCTAGGCGCAGGAGTGCTGTCAGCATTGCTGCAGAGATTGAAAAGGTGGGGGGTCAGCCTTTCGGTGCTCAGACCATACGCCGCACACTACATCAAATCGGTCTGCATGGCTGTCACCCCAGAAGGAAGCCTCTTCTGAAGTCTCTACACAAGAAAGCCCGCAAACAGTTTGCTGAAGACATGTCAACAAAGGACATGGATTACTGGAACCATGTCCTATGGTCTGATGAGACCAAGATTAATTTGTTTGGTTCAGATGGTCTCAAGCATGTGTGGCGGCAATCAGGTGAGGAGTACAAAGATAAGTGTGTCATGCCTACAGTCAAGCATGGTGGTGGGAATGCCATGGTCTGGGGCTGCATGAGTGCAGCAGGTGTTGGGGAGTTACATTTCATTGAGGGACACATGAACTCCAATATGTACTGTGAAATACTGAAGCAGAGCATGATCCCCTCCCTCCGGAAACTGGGTCGCAGGGCAGTGTTCCAGCATGATAATGACCCCAAACACACCTCTAAGACGACCACTGCTTTATTGAAGAGGCTGAGGGTAAAGGTGATGGACTGGCCAAGCATGTCTCCAGACCTAAACCCAATAGAACATCTTTGGGGCATCCTCAAGCGGAAGGTGGAGGAGCGCAAAGTCTCGAATATCCGCCAGCTCCGTGATGTCGTCATGGAGGAGTGAAAAAGCATTCCAGTGGCAACCTGTGAAGCTCTGGTAAACTCCATGCCCAGAAGAGTTAAGGCAGTTCTGGGAAATAATGGTAGCCACACAAAATATTGACACTTCAGGAACTTTCACTAAGGGGTGTACTCACTTTTGTTGCCAGTGGTTTAGACATTAATGGCTGTATATTGAGTTATTTTGAGGGAAGAATAAATTTACACTGTTATATAAGCTGCACAAAGACTACTTTTCATTGTGTCAAAGTGTCATTTTGTCAGTGTTGTCCCATGAAAAGATATACTTAAATATCTGCAGAAATGTGAAGGGTGTACTCACTTTTGTGATACACTGTATAATGACATGCTTAATTTTCATGAGACGTTCATGTAACGGGGTAAAATAAGCCTTTGAGGATTGAAAAAACGGTTGTTATTTCTTTGTATTTTAGTGTCTTCATTCCACAACAGAACCAACTGAATTTTAGACAGATATTTAAACCTTTTTTTTATAATTTCTACATAAATGGACAAAGCAACATGTTCTGCATGACCTGATTGAATACAACTCTTAGTAGAACACTTTGCAAATGCATTGTGATACTAGTACAACAGAGAACCGCTGGCTTGAGGCATATTCGGCACCTAGCTAGCTAGCTTCAGCTTAAGGGTTTTATGGAAGGATATTGATATAGAATACAATGCCTTTATTTGTCATATATACATGTACACTGATCAGTCATAAGATTAAGACCACCTCCTTGTTTCTACACTCACTGTCCATTTTATCAGCTCCACTTACCATATAGAAGCACTTTGTAGTTCTGCAATTACTGACTGTAGTCCATCTGTTTCTCAACATACTGTTTTAGCCTGCTTTCACCCTGTTCTTCAATGGTCAGGACCTCTGTGGTGGTATTATTATTATTTGGGTGTTGGATCATTCTCAGCACTGCAGTGACACTGACATTGTGGTGGTGTGTTAGTGTGTGTTGTGCTGGTATGAGTGGATCAGACACAGCAGCGCTGCTGGAGTTTTTAAATACCATGTCCACTCATTGTCCACTCTATTAGACACTCCTACCTAGTTGGTCCACCTTGTAGATTTAAAGTCAGAGACGATCGCTCATCTATTGCTGCTGTTTGAGTTGGTCATCTTCTAGACCTTCATCAGTGGTCACAGGATGCTGCCCACGGGGCGCTGATGGCTGGATATTTTCGGTTGGTGGACTATTCTCAGTCCAGCAGTGACAGTGAGGTGTTTAAAAACTCCATCAGCATTGCTGTGTCTGATCCACTCATACCAGCACAAAACACACTAACATACCACCACCATGTCAGTGTCACTACAGTGCTGAGAATGATCCACCACCTAAATAATACCTGCTCTGCCGTGGTCCTGGGTGAGTCCTGACCATTGAGGAACAGCATGAAAGGGGGATAACAAAGCATGCAGAGAAACAGATGGACTACAGTCAGTAATTGTAGAACTACTAAGTGCTTATCTATGGTAAGTGGAGCTGATAAAACAACATAATCCTTTCTTTGCATATCCCAGCTCTGTCCCTACTAATGTGCACAAAAGAGAAAAACAAATCAAATTGATCATTTTAGTCTAAACGACTTAGTGGTGCAGTGATTGAGTATTGAGTAACGTATTGAGTAATGGGAGGTTGACACCTATTCCATACATACTAAGAAGTAAAAGAACTTGACTAAAATAACTAAAAATATAAAGAATAATATAGCATACAAAAGAATGGCTCACAGCATATTTGGCAGATTGACTGCATGTTGCTTTATTTGGTTAACACATACAATTTGTCTTGAAGATTTTCTGGTAGAGAGCAGCATTTATGGTTCTGTTACATATAGCCAGTTGACAAAGCACCCGCACATCCACATATTACAAATTCACCCAAATGTTTAATTTTTGGCATGTTTTTATGGTAATATTAATTGTACTTACAGAGCAGAAGTAACAGGAAGAGTTTCAACTTTTTGACTGATCAAAAGATAATAATAATAATAATAATAATAATAATAAAAACTGGGGGTCATTAAGGACAATGTGAAATGAGAATTGTTTGTCTTAGATAGCATTTAGTTTTTTGTTGTCTCGTTCTTATAACCCCAAATCAGAAAAAGTTGGGACAGTATGGAAAATGTAAAGACAATAAAAATGCAGTGTTCCTTACATTTACTTGGACTTTAATTTGATTGCAGACAGTTTGAACCCAAGATATTTCATGTTTTGTCTGCTCAACTTCATTTAGTTTATTAATAAACATCCATTCCTGAATTTCAGGCCTGCAACACATTCCAAAAAAAAGTTGGGACGGGGGCAATTTAGGGCTTGTAATGAGGTAAAAAAACTAAATAATGATGTGATTCCAAACAGGTGATGTCAACAGGTGAGTCTTTGATGAGCAAAGATGATCAGAGGATCTCCAGTTTATCAACAAATGTGTGAGAAGATGATTGAAATGTTCAAAAACAATGTACCTTAGAGAAAGATTGGAAGGGATTGCTTAAGCTGAACGCTCGTGATCTTCGATCCCTCAGACAACACTGCATCAAGAACCGCCACTCAACAACAGCTGATATAACCACATGGGTGAGGGATTACTTTGCCAAACCTTTGTCAATCACTACAATATGGAGTTACATGCACAAGTGCCACTTAAAACTTTACTGTGCAAAAAAGGAGCTTTATGTTAACCATGTTCAGAAGCGCCGTCGACTTCTCTGGACTCGGGAGCATCTAGGATGGACCATCACACAGTGGAAACTTGTATTGTGGTCAGATGAATCAGCATTCCAAGTCTTTTTTGGAAAAAAAATGGACGACGTGCTCCAGACCAAAGACGAAAAGGACAATCCAGACTGTCATCAGCAAGTCCAAAAGCTATGTGGAGAATTTTGTCGTTGAAAAATGCGACAACAACGACCCTGTACTGTTGCACATCTTAAGACGTGTTTGCAAGAAGAACGGGACAAAATGCAAGCTGAAACACTAAATCACTTGGTCTCCTCTGTGCCAAAACGTATTTTAAGTGTGGTGAAAAGAAATGGCAACATTACAAAGTGGTAAATGCTTTACTGTGCCAACTTGTTGCAGGCCTGAAATGCAGGAATGGATGTTTATTAATAAAAGAAATGAAGTTGACCAGACAACACATAAAATATCTCAATCTCAGTATGTCCCAACTTCTTCTGATTTGGGGTTGTATAATAAAACCATGTACACTGCTGTCTTTTGAGATACGCATGGCCTGCTGTAACTTAGATGCCTGGGGTTCTATTGTGACTTCCTAGACAAGCAGTCAACGTTTTTGTTCCTCTTTGTTTAGCACTTTAAATATAGATTTCTCAGTCAGTCAAAGACTGTTGTTAATATGGTTGACCTGCTTTTGCTCGTGTCTAAGCTCCAATCTAAACTCTCAGTTTGATTTGGCATCTCTGGCAACAGTTATCCTTCATATATTACCGTGGTCAGGTAAAAACAATGATTTGTTACACCAGCCAGCCTATTGCTATTGACCGGCTGGGCACGGTTTATACACACAAACCTGATTAGCTATGTCTAAGGGGAGGGTGAGGTTGCCAAAGCCCTGCGATGGATTGGTGCCGTGTTCTGGGTATTCCTGGCTTCTGCCCGGTGTTTCCAGATGGAACCAGACCTGCCGTAACCCTGACCAATATTCACTCCCAGCCTTTATTGTTCATTTTTATCTCAATCTCTCTATTCTTCTATTACACAGAGACTTGAGCTGTGCACAGGTAATCAATATAAAAGACTCATCACCTTGCTAGATTGCTTTACTTAAAGCAGGAGCTGCTGCTCTATTTGACTCCCATCAAATCTAATGATGCCTGAGACTCCTCCAGGCTTTGAAATAACATTCTTTACTGATTTCACACAGAATGGGCTTGGTCAGTGTCCAAATTGTCTACTATTTTTCTTTAAATTAAAAATAGTAGGATACTCGAACCTCTCTGTCTTTATAGACCAAACATACAATTCCATGCCTTCTTTTTAGCCTGTGGAAGAGTCTAATCAAACCTCAAGCCCTAGTGACCTAAGAAAAGGCAGGAACTAAATTCCAAAAATCTGCATGCCATAGTTTATTATGTATCTCATTGATTGAAACACAGACAACAAATGACCAAAAGTTTGTGGACACCTGACCATGAGCTTTTTTTCAAAACCATGGGTATTAAAATAGAGTTGTCTCCCTTTATAGGGACAGTGGTAGCCTAGTGGGTAGAGCTTTGGGCTATCAATGTTAGGTTGAGCGTTCAAATTCCTGCTCTGCCATGCACCCTATTGGTGAGTCTGTGCTCTCCCAGCTTTTTGTTCTACTGCACACCTGTATACACCGATCAGCCATAACATTAAAACCACTGCCTTGTTTCTACACACATTGTCCATTTTATCAGCCCCACTTGCCATATAGAAGCACTTTGTAGTTCTACAATTACTGACTGTAGTCCATTAGTTTTTTCTGCATGCTTTGTTAGCCCCCTTTCATGCTGTTCTTCAATGGTCAGGACTCTCCCAGGACCACTACAGAGTAGGCTTTATTTAGGTGGTGGATCATTCTCAGCACTGCAGTGACACTGACATGGTGGTGGTGTGTTATTGTGTGTTGTGCTGGTATGAGTGGATCAGACACAGCAGCGCTGCTGGAGTTTTTAAACACCTCACTGTCCCGGCTGGACTGAGAATAGTCCACCAACCAAAAACATCCAGCCAACAGCGCCCTGTGGGCAGCATCCTCTGACCACTGACCACTCTAGAAGATGACCAACTCAAACAGCAGCAATAGATGAGCGATCGTCTCTGACTTTACATCTACAAGTTGTACCAACTAGGTAGGAGTGTTCAATAGAGTGGACAGTGAGTGGACACGGTATTTAAAAACTCCAGCAGCTGTGTCTGATCCACTCATACCAGCACAACACACACTAACACACCACCACCATGTCAGTGTCACTGCAGTGCTGAGAATGATCCACCACCTAAATAATACCTGCTCTGTGGTGGTCCTGTGGTGGTCCTGACCATTGAAGAACAGGGTGAAAGCAGGCAGGAGGTGGTTTATGTTATGGCTGATCAGTGTATGTACAGTATATATGACAAATAAAGGCATTCTATTCTATTCTATTCTATTTTAGGGTTAGAACAACGCCCACACTTTAGGAAAGGTTATTCACACTTTATTATGCTGTGTACACAAGAATCACTTAGCGAAAAGAGCATCCGAAAGGTCAGGCACTGATGTTTAATGAGGTTGATGAGGTTGAGGTCAGGACTGAATTCGTCAAACTGTGTTTTGTATGAAACCTGCTTTGTGCATGCTGGAACAGAAAGCTGCCACTAAGCTTGAATCATGTAATAAATACCCAAACTCAATAAGGTGGTAAAATACCTTCATAATTGTGCATACATAAATGACCCAAAACATTAGGACGACCTACTTATTTGCTGTCGGCTCTAACCTTGCAAGACATGGACTTGCAAAGACATCTCTGTGTCCTGTGGTATTTGGTACCAGGTCATTACTGGCAGGTCCTTTAACTTCTGTATGTTGTTACCTGGATCTTTCTACAGAGCATTCTTGTGGCATCTTTTCTGCAGGTACCCACATAATCTTGGAGAAAAAAAGTATGATTGACCTTCTTCTATAGCAGGGGTTTTCAACCTGCGAGGGGATACGAGTACCTGTCCAGGGGGGCATGACATGGCTTCTAAAACTAAAGCAGTTCATTTTTCACTACAGGAGACATATTTAATTAGTCTTGCTGACCACGCCCACATGAACATTTAATGTTCTCCAGTTCAGTCTGAAAAAAGGACCGTTGGCTTGCAAAACTTAAGATAAATTGGTGACAAAAGCAATGACTGCTGTTATAGGATGTGTGGGTGTGTCTTTAAGAGAGGTGCATAGTGGAAGATGCTCTGTTCACAATATTGCGTGATATAAGTGATTCAGGAGTCGATTTGTATGAAGCGAAGCGTGTGTACCTTCTAATTAATGCTGTGGGCCGCACGGTGGCTCAGTGGGTAGCACTGTCGCCTCACACCAAGGTGGTCCTGGGTTCGATCCCCAGGTGGGGTGGTCCAGGGTCCTTTCTGTGCGGAGTTTGCATGTTCTTCCCGTTTCTGTGTGGGTTTCCTCCGGGAGCTCTGGTTTCCTCCCACAGTCCAAAAACATGCGGTCAGGTTAATTGGAGACAGTGAATTTCCCTAAATGGGAGTGTGTGTGTGTGTGCGTCTGCCCTGCGATGGACTGGTGCCCCGTCCAGGGTGTTGCTGTGTGTCTTGCGCCTGTTGAGCGCCCAAGGTCGGCACACAGAAAGGGGCGTATGTCAAAAAAGACAGCATGGGCATTTTGGCTGCCTTTAAGCACCAAGGCAGTTTCAGACATACTTCAACCCAATTGTCTAGCCGTAACGATTTGGCCCTTATGGAAGTCCTGATCAGATGTGTTGCATTCAACACGTGAACTACAAGTAACTACCGTCAGCCCAACATTTAATAGATCCCTGACCATCAAGTGCAGTTGTAATAAAACAGGAACGACCATGCACATTTTTCAGTGGTGGTTCTAATGTTTTGGCTCATCAGATTATGTATTCATTACTGGTGACCAGCTTCTTGGACAAACAGATTTGTTTTGAAAACTGCACCGGCTCTCTGAGCAATGAATAAAAAGATGCTGATCTGGAGATGAAGAGATGCTGTCTCATAACGGGAGCAATTCAGAAACCTTGAGCAAAATATATTTATGTATTCTGTACTTGGCACCAGAGGCTTTTCCCACACTTTCCAATCAATAGGCATTCTAATAGCCTAGCACTTTTCTTCTCCACTGTACGACTCGAATCTGTTCGCTTGTTATGGATTTAAATGCCATCTCCAGTGCACATCTGTGCTCGAAGGATAAAGATGTGGGCCGTGATGTTATTCCTGCTGTGAAGCTAAAATGAAAATCTCAATTATATACAAGATATGGTCAAAAGTATGTGGACATCTAACCATGAACTAGTTGAACGACGTAACCCAAACATTAGAATAGAAAGTTATTATTTGTCATATATACATTTACAGGTGTACAGTACAATGAAATTCTTGTTCTGTGTATACCAGCTCGTTTGGAATCTGGGGTCAGAGCACAGGGTCAGCGAGTGTACGGCGCCCCTGGAGTTAAGAGGGTTAAGGGCCTTGCACTGGCTGCAAAGATAAGGGCCCACCACTGGCTGCATGGCAAAGCCAGGATTCGAACTCTCAACCTTTCGATTGAGAGCCCAAAGCTCTACCCACCAAGCTACCACTGTCCCTCACCCCTTAAACCCTTTCTACAAGTGTCGGTGCCCATTTACTTAAAAGAGCATTTCTGAGGTCAGGCACAGATGTTGGACAAAAAGGTCTAGCATACCATTGAGATTCCAATTCATCCCAATGGTGTTCAATGGGCAAGGGCTCAGTGCAGGCCACTGACTCTCCTACACACCAAACTTAACATATCTTGTCTTGATGAGTTTGGTTAATGTATGTAGGCACAGATGTGAAGAAAGAGAAAAGGGTCTTCCCAAAAACTGAAGTCTATGATATACAGTGAGTATTTTTTTTATTCTACTCTATTATATTTACTCTAACTGTATTTACTTTGTGCTGGAGCTGCTGTAACACTGTAACACCCAATGGGGATCAATAAAATAATCTTATCTAATCATAATTTAAACACCTGAACTTAATTAGGTTAATTACATCCATTAATAAGGTCCAATTCACTGGCCAGTCTATTACAGGGCAGACACACTTACACCTAGGGGGGCTTTAGTATATCCAATTAACCTGACTGCATGTCTTGGACTGTGGGAGGAAACCGGAGCCCCCAGAGGAAACCCACATATACATGGGGAAAACATGCAAACTTCACACAAAACCCATGACCTTCTTGCTGTGAGGTGACAGTTCAACCCACCAAACCACTGTGCCACCCTCTGAATAAAAATCAATAATGCAAACTTTTATTTAGGAAACAGGATTCGTTGGACTAGTCGACCTGCTTCCATTGCTCAGATGTCCAGTTTTGATGTCTGCATGCCCAATGAAGGTGCTTTTGACAATGGACAATGCAACTATACCCTGTTTTGCAGACACATGATCTGCAAACTTGCTTAATATTAAATATACAGAAATACAGACAACATGATATACATAATAAAAAAATAATCACAGGGAGAAGCCATCATAGCATGATTGTGGGGGCACCACCTTCTAATAAAACTGTCTTATTGAGCGGATGACCTCCTTTTCCATCCTGTACACTGGTTTGGATGTGGAAATGTGCATTTTGTCTAAAACTGTATAGCATATTTTAAGGAAAGTTGTTTTGGTATGGCTTTTGTCTTGCTAGATTGTTGCTATGACTTTGCTAAGTGGTTGTTACAGTAATTCAGGTGGTTGCTAGGATGTTTCTACCAAGCTGTTATAAATAAGTTGGCATGGTCTTGATAGGACAATGGTCTTGTATTTCAGGTGGTTGTTAGACTTGTGTTATGGAATTATTTATTTATTTATTTTTTTCCTCTCGATTTTTTTAGACGTCCAATTTTTACCCAATTGCGTTATGCTTCCTCTCTGCTGGTGCTGACCCCCGCCTCGATTGAGGAGAGCAAACTGACACGCGGCCCCTCCGACACGTGAGCAGTAGCCGACTGCATATTTTCACCTGCACGAGACGAGTTAATATGCTGATCAGCCTTGAGTACGGAGAGCCACACCTCGATCACATTATTCCTCTACTCTGTGCAGATGCCATCAATCAGCCCGCAGAGGTCGTAATTGCATCAGTTATGAGGTCCCTATCCGGCTTTCTTCCCTGGATGAACAACAGCCAAGCGTTGTTCATATAGCCACCCAGCCCAGCCGGATGGCAGAGCTGAGATTCGGTGCGATGTTTTCGAAATCCCAGCTCTGGTGTGCTAACATATTTTACTGCTGCGTTTTGGCTCACTAGTGTATATTTAGGGCATTAATGTGTAACTGTTTGAAATACGTCATCATTTTTTCAATGACTAGCATGATGCGGCTAAAAAATGAAGCTAATGATGTGTGAACTAGCCATTCAGGTTTGTTTTCAATACATATTTATTCAGTACATACAGTGTATCACAAAAGTGAGTACACCCCTCACATTTCTGCAGATATTTAAGTATATCTTTTCATGGGACAACACTGACAAAATGACACTTTGACACAATGAAAAGTAGTCTGTGTGCAGCTTATATAACAGTGTAAATTTATTCTTCCCTCAAAATAACTCAATATACAGCCATTAATGTCTAAACCACCGGCAACAAAAGTGAGTACACCCCTTAGTGAAAGTTCCTGAAGTGTCAATATTTTGTGTGGCCACCATTATTTCCCAGAACTGCCTTAACTCTCCTGGGCATGGAGTTTACCAGAGCTTCACAGGTTGCCACTGGAATGCTTTTCCACTCCTCCATGACGACATCACGGAGCTGGCGGATATTCGAGATTTTGCGCTCCTCCACCTTCCGCTTGAGGATGCCCCAAAGATGTTCTATTGGGTTTAGGTCTGGAGACATGCTTGGCCAGTCCATCACCTTTACCCTCAGCCTCTTCAATAAAGCAGTGGTCGTCTTAGAGGTGTGTTTGGGGTCATTATCATGCTGGAACACTGCCCTGCGACCCAGTTTTCGGAGGGAGGGGATCATGCTCTGCTTCAGTATTTCACAGTACATATTGGAGTTCATGTGTCCCTCAATGAAATGTAACTCCCCAACACCTGCTGCACTCATGCAGCCCCAGACCATGGCATTCCCACCACCATGCTTGACTGTAGGCATGACACACTTATCTTTGTACTCCTCACCTGATTGCCGCCACACATGCTTAAGACCATCTGTACCAAACAAATTAATCTTGGTCTCATCAGACCATAGGACATGGTTCCAGTAATCCATGTCCTTTGTTGACATGTCTTCAGCAAACTGTTCGCGGGCTTTCTTGTGTAGAGACTTCAGAAGAGGCTTCCTTCTGGGGTGACAGCCATGCAGACCAATTTGATGTAGTGTGCGGCGTATGGTCTGAGCACTGAAAGGCTGACCCCCCACCTTTTCAATCTCTGCAGCAATGCTGACAGCACTCCTGCGCCTATCTTTCAAAGACAGCAGTTGGATGTGACGCTGAGCACGTGCACTCAGCTTCTTTGGACGACCAACGCGAGGTCTGTTCTGAGTGGACCCTGCTCTTTTAAAACGCTGGATGATCTTGGCCACTGTGCTGCAGCTCAGTTTCAGGGTGTTGGCAATCTTCTTGTATCCTTGGCCATCTTCATGTAGCGCAACAATTCGTCTTTTAAGATCCTCAGAGAGTTCTTTGCCATGAGGTGCCATGTTGGAACTTTCAGTGACCAGTATGAGAGAGTGTGAGAGCTGTACTACTAAATTGAACACACCTGCCCCCTATGCACACCTGAGACCTAGTAACACTAACAAATCACATGACGTTTTGGAGGGAAAATGACAAGCAGTGCTCAATTTGGACATTTAGGGGTGTAGTCTCTTAGGGGTGTACTCACTTTTGTTGCCGGTGGTTTAGACATTAATGGCTGTATATTGAGTTATTTTGAGGGAAGAATAAATTTACACTGTTATATAAGCTGCACACAGACTACTTTTCATTGTGTCAAAGTGTCATTTTGTCAGTGTTGTCCCATGAAAAGATATACTTAAATATCTGCAGAAATGTGAGGGGTGTACTCACTTTTGTGATACACTGTATATGAAATGCATAATCAAAACTGTCACACCAATGCTTTATAAAAAATGCTTGACTTTTTGCTGTTGTTGGCCTAAACACAAATGAAAAAGGAATAGCATTTCAAAGCCTTTGTTTACACTCAAACAACAAATAGCTGTAAAGAAAACCACCCGGGGCGTTAATTTTCCCACATCAATGACGCCACATGATGGAATCATCACCTGCCAGGGCCCTGAAACCCTTTAGATATTCCCTCTCTTTTTCTAGTCCACTGAGCAGCGGTAAATAAAACATTCGCTCTGATGGTTCGGGCTCAGGAGTGCAACGTCTGTTGGAGGCGGTGAGTGTAAGAAAGAAAAAATAAAAATGGAAAAGAAGTGGGAGAGAAGCAGCAGGAGGAAAAAAGCCCAGCTCACCCATACATACTTATATGGCCAAAATATTGGCACCTCTTGTGAATATGAAGTTGATGATTGTGCCCATGAGAACAAAGCAAGGTCTATACTGCTTGAATAAATCAAAAAGGAACATTTTTAAAGGATTAAAAGTAAAACAAAGCAAGATGGAAAGATGTCTCACCAGAAAGCTCCTCGTAGGTGTGTGCTTTATTTCCTACATACACATGGGTCCCCGTCTCCCTGGAGAACCAGAGAGATCCATCCGTTTAACCACTTGTTTCCCAAATGAGACCTGCACTCAGCTCAAAAACAACATAGAAAAAGTATCACTGATCACCATATGAAAACCCACCACAGTAAACATATAGAAATACACACACAATATGAAATACATAATACAAATACACACGAGGACAAGCCATCATAGCATGTGACCTCTTTTTTCCATTCTGTACACTGGTTCGGATGTGGAAATGTGCAATGTGTGTAAAAAAAATGTATAGCACAGTTTAAGCTAATTTGTTTTGGTATGGCTTTGGTCTTTCTAGATTGGTGCTATGGCTTTGCTAAGTGGTTGTTACAGTAATTCAGGTGGTTGCTAGGATGTTTCTACCAAGCTGTTTTAAATAGATTTGTATACATACATTGATTTTTCAGCAACCGCCTGAAATACCAGACCAAAGTCCTAACCAGACTGTGGTCTGGATAGGACTTTGGTCTGGTATTTCAGGCGGTTGCTGAAAAATTTGAGGTGGTTGTTAGGGTGTTGCTAGGCTTTTGCTATGTCATGACCATGACATGGTGGTGGTGTGTTAGTGTGTGTTGTGCTGGTATGAGTGGATCAGACACAGCAGCACTGCTGGAGACATTCCTCCCTAGTTGGACGATCGCTCATCTATTACTGCTGTTTGAGTTAATCATCTTCTAGACCTTCATCAGTGGTCACAGGACACTGCCCACGGGGCGCTGTTAGCTGGATATATTTTTGGTTGGTGGACTATTCTCAGTCCAGCAGTGACAGTGATGTGTTTAAAAACTTTATCAGCACTGCTTTGTCTTATCCCCTCATACCAGCACAACACACACTAACACACCACCACCATGTCATTGTCACTGCAGTGCTGAAAATGACCCACAACCTAAATAATGCCTGCTCTGTAGTGGTCCTGGGAGACTCCTGACCAATAAAGAACATCATGAAAAGGGGCTAACAAAGCATGCAGAGAAACAGATGGACTACAGTCAGTAAATGTAGAAGTGCTCCTATATGGTAAGTGGAGCTGATAAAATGGACAGTGAGTGTAGAAACAAGGAGGTGGTTTTAATGTTATGGTTGATCGGTGTATGTTCTGCATTAAACATGATTTTTTTGACTACCAAAGATGACATAGCAAAAGCATAGCAACACCCTAACAACCACCAAATTGTGAGTGTAGTAATCTTCTCAAGGGAGTCAAGGCTGTTATAGAGCAAAGCTCATCTAATGCTCTTGGTTTAAAAGGAAATGTCTAACAAGGTAATGGTCAGGTGTCCACATTCTTCTGGCTATATAGTACACTTAATAGGAAACCAGCCCATACATATTAATTTGAGCTACAGTATTTTGAATTAAACATTAAGCTTTTTGTTAGTCGCCAAGACTTCGGTCTTTGTGCATATCTGCACTTTATGTAATGGCTTAATAAATAAATGTCAATAGCTTTTAGCACGCACATTTATTTATCTAGCAGACCCATTTATGCCAAGCAGCTCAGAAGTGAGGCAAAATCCAATTTAAGCTTATAGCTGCTATAATTAGTCAGCAACTATGTAATCAGAAGGCTGTGCGCACTAAAGGTCGATCCTCTTGATACTGTTTATCCTTTACTTTCCTTCCTGTATCACCTGATCCTGATTCTGTCCTGAAGCAAACATCCTCCCAAGCAGACATCTCCCTACCCAATTATGCCATATTACCCTAATTTGCCTTCACTCTATTCTCAAGGGGCACATTTACCTCACCCAGGGCTTCAGCGGTGTGAAAAGCTTTAACAACGATGACAAAGTGACGCCCGGCCCGAAGGGTCAGACGTAAGCGGCTGACGAAACCCTCCTAAGTGAGACAGAGAGGGGAAGAGATAATGAAGCGTTAAGGGGAGGATGTTTACATGAGCATGATGTCTAAGCTATGCACGTAAGCGACCGAGCCTCAGGGGAAGAGGTGATTAAACGGATGTATGGGTTTGATTCGGAGTGGAAGAACAGAGGTAATTCAGCGAGTGGAAGATGTTTCATCATGAGTGGAAATACATCACAGAGGACAGGAGGTGGGATCGTCATGGAAGAAATGACTCTCGATTTCGTCTCTTGGCATTTTTCATGAGGTTTATCGAGCATCAAGTTCGGAAAATAGCTATGAAGGGCATTTTAATGAGACTGTATACACCGAACAGGCATAACATTATGACCACCTTCCTAATATTGTCTTGGTCCCCCTTTTGCTGCCAAAACAGCCCTGACCCATCGAGGCATGAACTCCACTAGACCCCTGAAGGTGTGCTGTGCTATCTGGCACCAAGATGTCAGCAGCAGATCCTTTAACTCCTGTAAGTTGCGAGTTGGGGCCTCCATGGATCAGACTTGTTTGTCCAGCACATCCCACAGCTGCTCCATTTGTTTGAGATCTGGGGAATTTGGAGGTCAAGTCAACACCTTAAACTCGTTGTTGTGCTCCTCAAACCATGTAGCATTTTTGCTTTGTGGCAGGGTGCATTATCCTGCTGAAAGAGGCCAGAGCCATCAGGGAATACCGTTTCCATGAAAGGGTGTACATGGTCTGCAACAATGCTTAGGTAGGGGGTACGTGTCAAAGTAACATCCAGATGGATGGCAGGACCCAAGGTTTCCCAGCAGAGCATTGCCCAAAGCATCACACTGCCTTCGCCAGCTTGCCTTCTTCCCATAGTGCATCCTGGTGCCATGTGTTTCCCAGGTAAGCGACGCCCATGCACTCAGCCATCTATGTGATGTAAAAGAAAACGTGATTCATCAGACCAGGCCACCTTCTTCCATTGCTTTGTGGTCCAGTTCCGATGCTTACATGCCCATTGTTGGCGCTTTCGGTGTAGGACAGGGGTCAGCATGGGCACCCTGACTGGTCTGTGCAGCCCCATACGCAACAAACTGCGATGCACTGTGTATTCTGACACCTTTCTATGAGAACCAGCATTAACTTCTTCAGCAATTTGAGCTACAGTAGCTCGTCTGTTGGATCGGGCCACACGGGCCAGCCTTCTCTCCCCACGTGCATCAATGAGCCTTGGCCGTCCATGACCCTGTCACCGGTTTACCACTGTTCCTTCCTTGGACCACTTTTGATAGATACTGACCACTGCAGACCGGAAACACCCCACAAGAGCTGCAGTTTTGGAGATGCTCTGACCCAGTCGTCTAGCCATCACAATCTAGCCCTTGTCAAACTGGCTCAAATCCTTACGCTTGATCATTTTTTTTGCTTCTAACACATCAACTTTGAGCATAAAATGTTCACTTGCTGCCTAATATAGCCCACCCACTAACAGGTGCCGTGATGAAGAGATAATCAGTGTTATTCACTTCACCTGTTAGTGGTCATAATGTTATGCCTAGTCGGTGTATAAACATTTGCGCTTTTATTTATCCCTAGAGAACATTTGCTGTTGGAAATTGGAGCTCTTTTAGCTTATTTGATAGAAAAAGACAAGAAGTAGAAATAGAAGTAAAGCACCCTGTTTCTGTCACTGTTTCTCTGGAAAACATCATGGAAAAACTCGGGTTCCTGGTTAAATTGGCTTTCATTGTCATAAATATCCACTTAAAGAAAAATTTCACCCCTTCAGCTTGGCTGAGTAAATTAGGCATGAAATGGCCTCATTTCTGCTCTTTATTCTTCAGCAGACTTTGTTAGCTGTCCACCTATTCCAGCACTAGCCTCTCTAAAACAAATCCCCTAAATCTTTAATTGGCTTCCAGTTTTTAAAGGACTCATGGACATGGTGATTCTTTTATGGCCTAGGAGTATATCAACACATTTGCACACCAGAATTTAAACCCCCCCTAAAAATAAGATTAATCAAGGTTAATATTGAGTTAGCTTGGCTAACTAGCTACTGGTGGTTTGCATCAGCTTTTTTGTTTGCATTTTACCCCAATTTTCCTCCCAATCTAATCATATCCAATTACCCGATTGCATTATGCTTCCTCTCTACTGATGCTGACGCACCCTTCGACACGTGTGCAGCATCCGACTGCATCTTTTCACCTGCACAAGGCGAGTTCCTATGCTGATCAGCTTTGTGTACGGAGAGCCACACCCTGATCAGCACATTATCCCTTGTCTCTGTGTTGTATTGTATGAGTTATGAGGAATCCCCTCTAGCACCCTCCTTGAACAACAGCCAATCGTTGTTCATGTAGGCGCCCAGCCTGCCGGATGGCAAAGCTGAGTCAGGTTTGGTGTGCTAGCATGTTTTACTGCTGCGCCACATGAGCGTCCTGCTTTTATTTGCATTATATTATATGTATGTATGTATGTATATGGCAGCATGGTGGCCTTCTCACAGCAAGAAGGTCCTGGGTCCTTTCTGTGTGGGGTTTGCATGTTCTTCCCGTGTCTGCTTGGGTTTTTTCTGTGAGCTCCGGTTTTCTCCCACAGTCCAAAGACGTGCAAGGGAGTTGAATTGGAGACACAAAAATTGTCCATGACTGTGTTTGACATTAAACTTGAACTGATGAATCTTGTGTAACCAGTAACTACCTGTTTTTCTGTCAGGAATGCAACCAAAGTGTGTAAAACATGACGTTAAAATCTTAATATAATTAATTCAAAATGTATAGATGGGGGCCGCTCAGGTGGCGCAGCGGTAAAACACGCTAGCACACCAGAGCTGGGATTTCAAATACATCGTATTGAATCTCAGCTCTGCCATCCAGCTGGGCAGATTGGCTGCTGTTCAGGGTGGGATAAGCCGGACCAGCGTACCTCATAACTGGTGCAATTACGACCTCTGCTGGCTGATTGGTGGTGCCTGCGTAGAATTGGGGAACAATGCTGATCAGGGTGTGGCTCTTCGTGCACAAGACTGATCCGCATATGAACTCACCTCGTGCAGATGAAAAGAGGCAGTCGGTAGTGCGCACGTGTCGGATGGGGCGTGTGTCACTTGTGATGCTACTCAGTCAGCGGTGGAGGATTGTATCAGTAGAGGTGAAGCGTAACGCAATCAGGGTAATTGGATACCACTAGATTAGGGGAGAAAATTGGGGGAAAAAACGAGGTATAGAAGAGTATATCTTATCACCCGTATTCTATACCAGTCTTCCACAAGAGATTTTTAGTCATCATTATTATTTAAAAATAGAACAAGTGCCAGTTCCAATTGGGGTGTTTATCACGCATTGTCTAAAAACTCAGCCCACGCCAATATGCCGATTTTGGCTCATTGTCCTAGTATAGCACGAAAACTTCCCTTTACAGTTACTCATCGGCCACTTTATTAGGGACACCTGTACTTCTGATCCTTCATGTCTTCATTCAGAGGGTAGACATCTACAAGGTGAACCAACTAGGTAGGAGTGTCCAATAGAGTGGACAGTGAGGGGACACTATTTACAAACTCCATCAGCACTGCTGTGTCTGATCCACTCATCAGACACAACACAACACACACTAACACACAACCACCATATCATTGTCAGTGCAGTGCTGAGAGTATAAATAAGATAAATAATATTATAAATAATACCTACTCTGTGGTGGTCCTGGGAGAGTCCTGACCATTGAAAAACAGCCTGAAAGGGGGCTAACAAAGCATGCAGAGAAACAGATGGACCACAGTCAGTAATTGTAGAACTACAAAGTGGTTCTTTGGACAGTTAGTGTAGAAACAAGGAGGTGGCTTATCCTTCATGTCTTTATTCAGAGAGTAACTTACCAGATCAAATCATAAAGACAAGTCAGAAGCTTCAGTTCATGTTCACATCGAACATTATAATAATAATGGAAAAACAAGAAATATAATATGTAAGATAAACTCTATAATAATGGACATCGTATTGGAATGGTATGTCAAACAAGCTCACAGTCGGATGTACTTCTAAGCATATTGGGTATAATGTACATTAGCTTTATTCTTTCCGGAACCTTCTAAGTACTATATGAGGTACATAACAGGCTCATGTGTACCTATAGAGATCAGAACTAATGTTACTCATGTAATGTGATCTGCTTTCTCAGATCTGAGGTTAAATTACCCACTTAGATTTTGATATCATGTCTTTTTATGGCGAGGCCAAGGCCCATTTTCTTAAGAGTGCTACTCATGAAAAAAATGGCAAACTTGTAATCAAGGCTACAGCATTCAGTAAGATTGTAAAAACAGTTTCAAAAGGTCTTTGTTTGTATATCTTTTTCAACTGGTCCTCATCCTCCTTTACACAGTTAATCTCTCCAACCTTGGAATAACTGGTTCAGCATGGCAATAGATGGCCTCCTACATGGAAGGGCATTTCTACCAGGTGTCATTTAGGGGATCTATATCCCCTCCATCCACTCTCTTAACTGGTGTTCCCCAGGGCTGTGTACTTGGCCCTCTTCTTTTCTCTATCTATATCTGCTTTCTTGGTAAGATCATTTTCTCCCATGGCTTCTCCTAGCACTCCTATGCAGATTATACGCAGCTCATTGTCATGCCCTTCTTCAGACTCACAAGTTTTAACCTGCATCTCAAAATGTCTGGCAGATACCTCACTATGTATGTCAGCTCATCACCTAAAACTTACTCCCAGTAAGACAGAGCTGATATATATTCCTGGAGACCTGCCTTCAACCCAAGACCTAGTCATCCCTCTTCATAACTCCCAGATCTGACCAGCTAATAATGTGTGAAACCTTGGTGTTGTCTTGGATAACCAGCTGTCCTTCTCTACTCATGTAGCCAGCGTGACAAGATTGTGCCGGTTCCTCCAAATCAGAAAATGTTGGACCAGCATGGAAAATGCAAATAATAAAAACAAAACACAGAGTTTCCTACATTTACTTGGACTTTTATTTCATTGCAGACAGGATGAACCTGAGATATTTCATGTTTTGTCTGCTCAGCTTCATTTCATTTATTAATAAACATCCATTCCTGCATTTCAGGCCTGCAACATATTCCAAAAAAAGTTGGGACAGTAAAGCATTTATCACTTTGTAAAGTTGCCATTCCTTTTCACCACACTTAAAAGACGTTTTGGGACCGAGGACACCAAGTGATTGGGGCCAGTGATAGCTTAGTGGTTAAGGTACTGGACTAGTAAACAGAAGGCTGCCGGTTCAAGCCCTGCCACCACCAAGTTGCCACTGTTGCCAAGTTGCCCTTAACCCTCTATTGCTCATCGTGTTCCGCTCATTGTGTAAGTCGCTTTGGATAAAAGCGTCTGCTAAATGCTGAAAAATGTAAAGTGATTTAGTGTTTCAGCTTTTATTTTGTCCCATTCTTCCTGCAAACACGTCTTTAGATGTGCAACAGTACGGGGTCGTCGTTGTCGCATTTTTTGTTTCAAACTCTCTATTGTAGTTCCTCGACAAAGGTTTGCCACAGTAATCTCATGCCCATGTGGTTATATCAGCTACTGTTGAGTGGTGGTTCTTGATGCAGTGCCGTCTGAGGGATTGAAGATCACAGGTGTTCAGCATAAGCTTGCGCCCTCGCCCATTACACACTGAAATTCCTCCCGATTTCTTGAATCGTTTAATGATATTATGCACTGTAGAGGGAGAAATATGCAAATCCCTTTCAAATTTCGCTTTGAGGTACATTGTTTTTAACATTTCAATATTTTTATCATGCATTTGATGAAAAACTGGAGATCCTCTGATCATCTTTGCTCATCAAAGACTCAGCCTTTCCTGGATGCTGCTTTTGTACCAAACCATGATTACAATCACCTGTTTACAGCACCTGTTTAAAATCACATCATTATTTCATTCTGTCACTTCATTACTAGCCCTAAATTGCCCCCGTCTCAACCTTTCTTGGAATGTGTTGCAGGCCTGAAATGCAGGAATGGAGGTTTATTAACAAATGAAATGAAGTTAAGGAGACAGAACATGACATATCTTGGGTTCAAATTGTCTGCAATCAAATAAAAGTCAAATTAAATGTAAGGAACACTGCATTTTTATTTAATTTAATTAATTAATTTATTTATTTATTTTTTGCATTTTCCATACTGTCCCAACTTTTTCTGGGGTTGTAGATGTAAATAATAGGCAAAATGACAAAACACAAAGGTAAACATGACTGTCAAAATGTTTGAGTGCATTGCAGGCATTAAACTCTTTGTTTGTTACTAATTACAGAATTCAATGAATTTGATCAGTGAAAACACTGAAAATCTTTTTTTCTGCTTTTGTCAGTAAAGTAAAGATTAAAGAGAATCAACAATTCACAGATTTTTGGGTTTTTTTCAATATGATGTTTGTATTTGAGTTCTCTGAAACAGTAAACTTTTAGTTTGAACAGATTAATGAATACATTACCTATAAAAACAAGTACTGGTTGGCACTAGAACAATGTAGGTGGGGTGACAGATTTCTGAAGGAGGGTGCTTCACGATATTGTTCTCTTGCATTATTACGCATCAGCTATTTGTCACACTTTCTCATTGGACTTCATGCCATACGCTCGAAAAAAGTTGATATTTTCACAGTTCCTAACAGCCTGTGATTTACAGTGAGCTATGTGGGTTTTTGTAATCTGCTCTCATATTGCTGTAGAGTGAGTCAAACCCTCGTCATGTAAGCATTAAAAATCAGGATAGATAGAAGCACATTAATATTAACTGTTACAATTTTAAATTTAATAGTAATGATTGTAGTATCATGTATTCAACTGCTTTTGTTTTGGAGATTTTTATATAATTAAAAAATAAATCAATACAAATTAAAGATGATAAATGTTACACTTATATGCTAATTACACTTTCTATTGTTTGGAAAGATTGTATGCATTAAATAGCAAACCTAAAATTAAAGACATATTCACTGATCAGCCATAACATTAAAACCACCTCCTTGTTTCTACACTCACTGTCCATTTTATCAGCTCCACTTACCATATAGAAGCACTTTGTAGTTCTACAATTACTGACTGTAGTCCATCTGTTTCTCTGCTTACCTTTTTAGCCTGCTTTCACCCTGTTCTTCAATGGTCAGGACCCCCACAGAGCAGGTATTATTTAGGTGGTTGATTATTCTCAGCACTGCAGTGACAATGACATGGTGGTGGTGTGTTAGTGTGTGTTGTGCTGGTATGAGTGGATCAGACACAACAGCTCTGCTGGAGATTTTAAATACTGTGTCCACTCACTGTCCACTCTATTAGACACTCCTACCTAGTTGGTTCTACTTGTAGATGTAAAGTCAGAGACGATCGCTCATCTATTGCTGCTGTTTGAGTTGGTCATCTTCTAGACCTCATCAGTGGTCACAGGACGCTGCCCACGGGGCACTGTTGGCTGGATATTTTTGGTTGGTGGACTATTCTCAGTCCAGCAGTGACAGTGAGGTGTTTAAAAACTCCATTAGTGCTACTGTATCTGATCCACTTATACCAGCACAACACACACTAACACACCACCATCATGTCAGTGTCACTGCAGTGCTGAGAATGATCCACCACCTAAATAATACCTGATTTGTAGTGGTCCTGTGGGGGTCCTGACCATTGAGGAACAGCATGAAAAGGGGCTAACAAAGCATGCAGAGAAACAGATGGACTACAGTCAGTAATTGTACTGTAGAACTACAAAGTGGTTCTATATGGTAGCTGATAAAATGGACAGTGAGTGTATAGGTGGACATGATGTTATGTTTGATGTGTGTTGATATATATGTATCACCGATCAGGCATAACATTATGACCACCTTCCTAATATTGTGTTGGTCAGCACAGGAACAACAATTTTGCAATGAACAATGCACAGCAATGTGAATGCTTCTGCAGTCGAGATGATTGTAATCGAATCAAACCTGTTACTATCTGGCATCTACTAAAACTAAAATACATCCAGCAATCTTACAGTCCAGAGTCTACATACTTTTAGCCATGCTGAATAAAAATGCACCATTTTTTCTTACTGCTTTCTTATTTTCTTTGCAGAAATTGGCAGGGAATGAGAATTCTGACACCACCGTCTATCACAAACTGAGCCAGCCCATTCGAACCCGCTTCTTGAGATTCGTTCCTGTTGAATGGAATCCTAGTGGCAGAATCGGGCTCAGGGTCGATGTCTACGGCTGTGCTTACAGTGAGTACCTGCTTAAAGTTATATATAATTTTGCTGCATCATGAGCACATGGTAGAAATGTAACACGCATCAACCCTTTGAAATATTAAATACTGCTTTGACTTTGTAGCTGGCTGAACCACCTTTAGATGCATTTCTTACTATTTTTATCTATGCATTTTCTCCCATTTTCTCCAATTTTAGTATAACTAATTAATCTTTCGCTGCTGGGGACCCGGATTGTGTCCGTGAAGGGTGTATTTGCCAGACACACGCTTCTTTACTGACCCATTTCTATTTACCCATACTTGGGTCAATTCGTGCATGAGGCCAGTCTCACGCATGGAGAGTCACACACTGATCTCCGCATTCCTCCACTACAGGCAATTCAAGCCTAACCAGGGTCTTTACATAGGATCAAAGACCCCACCACATTTTTTAGTCTGGTATTTCCCAGGCAGTACTGCTAATTGTATATATATACAGTGGGGGAAATAAGTATTTGATCCCCTGCTGATTTTGTAAGTTTACCCCCTTACAAAGACTTGAACAGTCTATAATTTTTATGGAAGGTTTATTTTAACAGAGAGAGTCGGAATGTCAACAAAAAAATCCAGAAAAAAAACATTAAATAAAAGTTATAAATTAATTTGTATTTAATTAAGGGAAATAAGTATTTGATCCCCTACCAACCAGCAAGAATTCTGACCCCCACAGACCGGTTATGTGCCCATGAGGCACACAAATTAGTCCTGTCCCTGTATAAAAGACTCCTGTCACAGAATCAGTTTCTTCCGTTCAAATCTCTCGACCACCATGGGCAAGACCAAAGAGCTATCAAAGGACGTCAGGGACAAGATTGTAGACCTGCACACGGCTGGAATGGGCTACAAGACCATCAGCAAGAAGCTTGGTGAGAAAGAGACCACTGTTGGTGCGATAATTCGAAAATGGAAGAAATACAAGATCACAGTCAATCATCCTCACTCTGGAGCTCCATGCAAGATCTCACCTGGTGGGGTAAGAATGATTCTGAGAAAGATGAGGTCAGTCCAGAATTACACGGGAGGAGCTTGTCAATGATCTCAAGGGAGCTGGGAGCACAGTCACCAAGAAAACCATTAGTAACACACTTCGCCGTAATGGATTGAGATCCTGCAGTGCACTTCTATGGGGCTGCATGGGACTTCGAAACTCGCCAATCATTGGATAAATGCCACGATTTTGTCCCGCCCCCGGACGCTGAGCGTCTCTGGGGGTGAATGGGGCTGTGGGTGGGTCTGGACGCTGAACTTCTGCAAGATGATTGGAGGATCAGTCGAAAGGCTGAATCCCGTTTTGATTGACAGCTGTCGCTGGGAGCTTCAGTACCATCGCGGATTTTGCGAGTGAAGTCGGAAGACAAACTGCAACCCATTTTATGCCATTTTTTTGAAAACTAACAAAGGGGAGAATTTATACATTTATATATAAATAAATTGACAAATTTTATGATGCAAGCCGACAATGAGCTTCCCCTCTTTGAAAGACCAGCAGCCGCCACTGATATGTATGTATCAGGTTTTCATTCCATATATACAGTGTATCACAAAAGTGAGTACACCCCTCACATTTCTGCAAATATTTCATTATATCTTTTCATGGGACAACACTATAGACATGAAACTTGGATATAACTTAGAGTAGTCAGTGTACAGTTTGTATAGCAGTGTAGATTTAGTGTCTTCTGAAAATAACTCAACACACAGCCATTAATGTCTAAATAGCTGGCAACATAAGTGAGTACACCCCACAGTGAACATGTCCAAATTGTGCCCAAATGTGTCGTTGTCCCTCCCTGGTGTCATGTGTCAAGGTCCCAGGTGTAAATGGGGAGCAGGGCTGTTAAATTTGGTGTTTTGGGTACAATTCTCTCATACTGGCCACTGGATATTCAACATGGCACCTCATGGCAAAGAACTCTCTGAGGATGTGAGAAATAGAATTGTTGCTCTCCACAAAGATGGCCTGGGCTATAAGAAGATTGCTAACACCCTGAAACTGAGCTACAGCATGGTGGCCAAGGTCATACAGCAGTTTTCCAGGACAGGTTCCACTCGGAACAGGCTTCGCCAGGGTCGACCAAAGAAGTTGAGTCCACGTGTTCGGCGTCATATCCAGAGGTTGGCTTTAAAAAATAGACACATGAGTGCTGCCAGCATTGCTGCAGAGGTTGAAGACGTGGGAGGTCAGCCTGTCAGTGCTCAGACCATACGCAGCACACTGCATCAACTCGGTCTGCATGGTCGTCATCCCAGAAGGAAGCTGACGCACAAGAAAGCCCGCAAACAGTTTGCTGAAGACAAGCAGTCCAAGAACATGGATTACTGGAATGCCCTGTGGTCTGACGAGACCAAGATAAACTTGTTTGGCTCAGATGGTGTCCAGCATGTGTGGCGGCGCCCTGGTGAGAAGTACCAAGACAACTGTATCTTGCCTACAGTCAAGCATGGTGGTGGTAGCATCATGGTCTTGGGCTGCATGAGTGTTGCTGGCACTGGGGAGCTGCAGTTCATTGAGGGAAACATGAATTCCAACATGTACTGTGACATTCTGAAACAGAGCATGATCCCCTCCCTTCGAAAACTGGGCCTCATGGCAGTTTTCCAACAGGATAACGACCCCAAACACAACCTCCAAGATGACAACTGCCTTGCTGAGGAAGCTGAAGGTAAAGGTGATGGACTAAACCCAATTGAGCACCTGTGGCGCATCCTCAAGTGGAAGGTGGAGGAGTTCAAGGTGTCTAACATCCACCAGCTCCGTGATGTCATCATGGAGGAGTGGAAGAGGATTCCAGTAGCAACCTGTGCAGCTCTGGTGAATTCCATGCCCAGGAGGGTTAAGGCAGTGCTGGATAATAATGGTGGTCACACAAAATATTGACACTTTGGGCACAATTTGGACATGTTCACTGTGGGGTGTACTCACTTATGTTGCCAGCCATTTAGACATTAATGGCTGTGTGTTGAGTTATTTTCAGAAGACAGTAAATCTACACTGCTATACAAGCTGTACACTGACTACTCTAAGTTATATCCAAGTTTTATTTCTATAGTGTTGTCCCATGAAAAGATATAATAAAATATTTGCAGAAATGTGAGGGGTGTACTCACTTTTGTGATACACTGTATATATATATATATATATATATATATATATATATATATATACAGTATATATAGATATAGATATATACACACACATTATGGCAAGCCAAACAGGAAATATATAGCAAACACTGATATATATGGAATGAAACCGATAAATATGGAATGAAAACCAATACATATGAATTGAAAACCGATATATAAGGAATGAAAACCGATATATATGGAAAGAAAACCAATACATATGGAATGAAAACCAATTTTTATGGAATGAAAACCAATATATATGAATTGAAAACCGATATATAAGGAATGAAAACCGATATATATGGAAAGAAAACCAATACATATGGAATGAAAACCAATTTTTATGGAATGAAAACCAATATATATGAATTGAAAACCAATATATAAGGAATGAAAACCGATATATATGGAAAGAAAACCAATACATATGGAATGAAAACCAATTTTTATGGAATGAAAACCAATATACTGTATATGGAATGAAAACCGATATATATGGAATGAAAACCGATATATATAGAATGAAAACCGATATATATGGAATGAAAACAGATATACAGTGTATCACAAAAGTGAGTACACCCCTCACATTTCTGCAAATATTTCATTATATCTTTTTATGGGACAACACTATAGACATGAAACTTGGATATAACTTAGAGTAGTCAGTGTACAGCTTGTATAGCAGTGTAGATTTACTGTCTTCTGAAAATAACTCAACACACAGCCATTAATGTCTAAATGGCTGGCAACATAAGTGAGTACACCCCACAGTGAACATGTCCAAATTGTGCCCAAAGTGTCAATATTTTGTGTGACCACCATTATTATCCAGCACTGCCTTAACCCTCCTGGGCATGGAATTCACCAGAGCTGCACAGGTTGCTACTGGAATCCTCTTCCACTCCTCCATGATGACATCACGGAGCTGGTGGATGTTAGACACCTTGAACTCCTCCACCTTCCACTTGAGGATGCGCCACAGGTGCTCAATTGGGTTTAGTCCATCACCTTTACCT
Source organism: Trichomycterus rosablanca (assembly GCF_030014385.1). NCBI lineage: Eukaryota > Metazoa > Chordata > Actinopteri > Siluriformes > Trichomycteridae > Trichomycterus > Trichomycterus rosablanca. The sequence goes on from NC_085999.1 coordinate 27,810,940, forward strand.
TCAGCTTCCTCAGCAAGGCAGTTGTCATCTTGGAGGTTGTGTTTGGGGTCGTTATCCTGTTGGAAAGTTTTCGAAGGGAGGGGATCATGCTCTGTTTCAGAATGTCACAGTACATGTTGGAATTCATGTTTCCCTCAATGAACTGCAGCTCCCCAGTGCCAGCAACACTCATGCAGCCCAAGACCATGATGCTACCACCACCATGCTTGACTGTAGGCAAGATACAGTTGTCTTGGTACTTCTCACCAGGGCGCCGCCACACATGCTGGACACCATCTGAGCCAAACAAGTTTATCTTGGTCTCGTCAGACCACAGGGCATTCCAGTAATCCATGTTCTTGGACTGCTTGTCTTCAGCAAACTGTTTGCGGGCTTTCTTGTGCGTCAGCTTCCTTCTGGGATGACGACCATGCAGACCGAGTTGATGCAGTGTGCGGCGTATGGTCTGAGCACTGACAGGCTGACCTCCCACGTCTTCAACCTCTGCAGCAATGCTGGCAGCACTCATGTGTCTATTTTTTAAAGCCAACCTCTGGATATGACGCCGAACACGTGGACTCAACTTCTTTGGTCGACCCTGGCGAAGCCTGTTCCGAGTGGAGCCTGTCCTGGAAAACCGCTGTATGACCTTGGCCACCATGCTGTAGCTCAGTTTCAGGGTGTTAGCAATCTTCTAATAGCCTAGCCCATCTTTGTGGAGAGCAACAATTCTATTTCTCACATCCTCAGAGAGTTCTTTGCCATGAGGTGCCATGTTGAATATCCAGTGGCCAGTATGAGAGAATTGTACCCAAAACACCAAATTTAACAGCCCTGCTCCCCATTTACACCTGGGACCTTGACACATGACACCAGGGAGGGACAACGACACATTTGGGCACAATTTGGACATGTTCACTGTGGGGTGTACTCACTTATGTTGCCAGCTATTTAGACATTAATGGCTGTGTGTTGAGTTATTTTCAGAAGACACTAAATGTACACTGCTATACAAGCTGTACACTGACTACTCTAAGTTATATCCAAGTTTCATGTCTATAGTGTTGTCCCATGAAAAGATATAATGAAATATTTGCAGAAATGTGAGGGGTGTACTCACTTTTGTGATACACTGTATGTATCTATATCTATATCTATATATATATATATATATATATATATATATATATATATATATATATATATACACTATATATATATATATATATATACATATATATATATATATATATATATATATAACAAGACAACTTCTAGCTTCACATCTACCGTAAGGTCCCCGATTCTGCAGAAATACAGTAATACTGAGATCAGAGACTAAAAAAACAAAAGTGTGAACATTTTAAGTGCCGTTAATGATGTAACTGAATGCAAAGCTAAGTGACTAAGTGGATTGGCTGCTGAGCTGCAGCAGTGTAATAAAGGTTTATAATTATCCCTCAGTGTGTGTTTCTGCTATTCCTCATAGATTTAACTGTAATCCAGCATATTAAATTTAGACTAAGGTGTGATTTGCATGAGCTCTAACCCAGCGCAGGTCTCTCAAATAATGAAACTCTTACATTTGTAGACCAAAAAAAAAAGCCAACGGGTTCTCATCAGGTCATTAAACAAAACATGAAAAATACCTACAGTACAATATGACCATTACTATGTGGTCTTCAGTTTTTGTTATTCAATTCTGGTGTCACTGAAATATACAACTATATTGAAATGCTAGGACATGGTTTGACAAGTTAGATGTGAAGGAACTCCAGTGGCCTCCCCAAAGAACACCTCTGGGATTTACTGGAACACTGATCGCAAACCAAGCCTTTTTGTCCAACATCAGGGCTTGACCTGACAATTGGTGTTGACTGAATTCACAAAATCCTGTGAAAAGCCTTCTCAGAGGAGTACATGCTGTGTTAGGCACACAGGGAGTAGGGGTAGGAGTGAGGAGTAGAAGGGATATTGAATTGGGACATCCAACAAAGCTGATGGGGAGCTGTCCACACACTTTTGGAATTTTTGTCTATTCTTGTTTGATTTGGGACTGTAGCTGCTCAACAATCTGTGGTCGCCATTCTTTAAGGAGTACAGTGGTAGAGCTGTGGGTTACCAACTAGAAGGTTGTGGGTTTGAATCCCGACTCTGCCATGCAGTCACTGTTTGGCCCCTGAGCAAGGCCCTTAACCCTCTCAACTCCAAAAGTGCTTTGACCCTAGCTTCCAGTTGTACTGTACACATGTACACCGATCAGGCATACCATTAAAACCACCTCCTTGTTTTAACACTCACTGTCCATTTTATCAGCTCCACTTACCATATAGAAGCACTTTGTAGTTCTACAATTACTGACTGTAGTCCATCTGTTTCTCTGCATGCTTTGTTAGCCCCCTTTCATGCTGTTCTTCAATGGTCAGGACTCTCCCAGGACCACTACAGAGTAGGTATTATCTAGGTGGTGGATCATTCTCAGCACTGCAGTGATACTGACATGGTGGTGGTGTGTTAGTGTGTGTTGTGCTGGTATGAGTGGATAAGACACAGCAATTCTGATGGAGTTTTTAAACACCTCACTGTCACTGCTGGACTGAGAATAGTCCACCAACCAAAAATATCCAGACAACAGTGCCCCGTGGGCAGCATCCTGTGACCACTGATGAAGGTCTAGAAGATGACCAACTCAAACAGCAGCAACAGATGAGCGATCGTCTCTGACTTTACATCTACAAGGTGGACCAACTAGGTAGGAGTGTCTAATAGAGTGGACAGTGAGTGGACACGGTATTTAAAAACTCCAGCAGCGCTGCTGTGTCTGATCCACTCATACCAGCACAACACACTAACACACCACCACCATGTTAGTGTCACCGCAGTGCTGAGAATGATCAACCACCTAGATAATACCTGCTCTGTAGTGGTCCTGTGGGGGTCCTGACCATTGAAGAACAGGGTGGAAGCAGGCTAAAAAAGTATGTAGAGAAACAGATGGACTACAGTCAGTAATTGCAGAACTACGAAGTGCTTCTATATGGTAAGTGAGTGTAGAAAGAAGGAGGTGGTTTTAATGTTATGGCTGATTGGTGTATATGTATATAAGACAAAAGGCATTCCATCTGCCCTAGATTATCCTTATCCTTTATGTTATACAATTATTAATAAGAGACAGGAAGAACTGCAAACAGCACACGTATTTTGTGTCTTTGGTAGCTTCACAACCATTCAATTGGCACTGATGCACCCCTATACCATACCATAACAGATGTTGGCTTTTGCACCCTTCACTGATAACAGTCTGGATGGTCCTTTTCATGTTCATTTCCCGAAAACAAGATTAACCATGGACTCATCTGAGCACAGCACACATTTGCACTGTTTTTTGGAACATCTGAAACGAGCTCAGGCTCATACTGAAATTGTTTTTGTAGAAAGATTAGGGTATTACTTATAAATATTTAAGAATTGCTTATTTAAAATGTATAGATTGCTTTTAAATGGCTTATAAAGGCTCAGTGTAGCAATGTTTTCCAAAAAGATTCTGAAGCATAGTGCTGTTCATCTAAAAGTAATGCTAGTCTGACAGTTTTCAACCATAAAAGTAGCATCTTGTGTACAGTAGGTATTATTTACTTCCACACAGCTCAAAACTGCATAATACATTATTTATATTTACATCAAACACATGTTGGTATTTCAGAGTGTTGGTATTTTCATCATTCCCTGAAACTGAAGTGACAGCTAAGCTCTGGGATTTGAGTAATCCTGGCATCCCCAGAAAATGGTACAGAATGGGTATCTGGGTTAAAGAAATCAGTGTGACGGATGTAACCCCAAGTCGCTCCCAAGCACAGAAGCAATGTCATAGCCTATATTGGTTAAATATAACGCTTCATCCACTTCCCATCTGTCTGCGTCCTCTTTATCAGGGTCCAAAATAACACTAGCCTGTCGATGAAAATAGACTGAATGGCCAAAAAATGTTGGACGCGTCATTTTATAACTCATAATTTTCTTATGTGAAGATTTTCCATATGGTTTGAAGTGTGTCTGTGGAAATTCAGAGGAGCATTTGTGGATCAGGCACCAATGTTAGCTGAGAAGGTCTGTTTTTTAATCAATGTTCCAATTCATCCCAATAGTGTTTAATATGGTTAAGGTCAGGGCTCTCTACTGGAGTTCCTCCACACCAAACTTTTTTAACCAACGGTGTCCAATCTTTTCTTGTTGGGGGCCAGATAGAGTAAAAAATCAATATGCAAACACGGGCCATAGACTATTAGTAATCAAGTATAGGCCTATTTTAATTTTATTGTTATCACAAACAGCGGTAAAATAAGCTAGCACAAAAGAGCTGGGATTTAAAATACATCATATCGAATCTCAGCTCTGCCATCCGGCTGGGCTGAGCAGCTACATATGAACAATGTTTGGCTGTTGTTCGTCCAGGGAGGGAGCCGGATAGGGACGTCATAACTGATGCATTTACGAGCTCTGCTGGCTGATTGATGCTGTCTGCACAGAGTAGAGAAATAATGTGTTGATCAGGGTGTGGCTCTCTGTGCACACAGCTGATCCGCATATGAACTCGCCTCGTGCAGGTGAAAAGATGCAGTCGGGTTAGTGCTCACGTGTCGGAGGGTGTGTGTGTCAGTTTGCTCTTCTCAATCAGGGGCGGTGGTCAGCACCAGTAGAGAGGAAGCATAATGCAATTGGGTAAAAATTGGTGTCATTACAATAATGGTAACAGGCCGTCGATGGCCCACAGACCGTAGTTTGGACACCCCTGTGTTAAACCATGTTTTTATGGACGTCAGAGTATTTTTTTCTTTTACAGAGGCATGACATCTCAAACTGCCACACAATTTCAAGCATGACATTTATTTATATGACAAATTCTGTACAGCTGTTAACATTGGGTGTGGCTAACTCGCTTAAACTTAATACTTTAGGCCATATAGTCACTTTGAGTATGGACACATGCTTTAGCTGGAACTATGGGTGCTAGGGATGTTACTATTCACCACAATACAGTTAATAACCGATTCAAAAATTCCACAATTCAAATCAATTTGACATGTATAATAAATCGATATTTACTTTAAACAGCAGAGTTAAACGTCACTGGCTCTATACGCCTGGTTGCCAAATTCAGGGTTTTTCAGCCAAATTGGGCTTAATTCAAAATTTTTTTGCATAGTTTGCATCTACCTCAGAAATAAAAGGGCATTCATTATTTAGATAAGTAAAAGATAAATACAAATACAGTATTTTATTTTATTTTTTGAGAGAAAAAAATAAAAGGAAACTTTATCATAATTTGTCTTCAACTTCAGTTTAAAAAAATCATATCGTGAACCCAGTATCGTGAATCGCATCGCATCGCATCGTGGGTAGAGTGTATCGTTACATCCCTAATGGGTGCCATTTCTTTTTCCATCACTGATGGTCTGAAGAATCTAAACAGAGATTTTGGTTTAACGGTTGTGGTAAACAAAGTCTTGTACACCTCATGAAGGCAAAACTTAAAATAACTAGTGTATTTAAAGCTGACTGTGTCTTAAATTTTACACAACTGTGTTAACAAAATGTTAAAAAGCAAGTGGACAGAATGGCAACAAGTTTTAATGAGCTAAAGGAAAAAGGAGGGAAAAAATGATCTAGAGATTCAACAAAATAAGCACAAACTAGCATAAGAAATATAGACATCATCTCTAGCTCTGTTTATACTTTCTGTTTTCAAATTTTTATGCATTATAGATGACATTCTGCTGTAGCATTGCACCAAAAGTCCTCAAAAGCTTTCTGTGCTTCCACGTCTTTGATAAGCCATAATGTAAGCAGCATTTGAACTTCTCTCAGAACATGTCGAAGCTCAAACTCTCAGGCTTTACTTCTGCAACGTCTCTCTCTTTTTCCCATACTGTCCTTCTAGATAAAGGCAGGTACATTTCAATGTTTGCATTATTTACTTCAACCTCACTATTCAGAATTGTAATCAATGTAAACAAGGTGCAGTACGGTTTCAAGCACTGGATTTTTACAGTGATGAGGATATAAAGTATTCAAAATTCTGATCTGTTTACATTTGGGCAGATGTAGCCTAGTGGTTAAGGTACTGGACTAGTAATTAAAAGGTCACTGGTTCAAGCCCAACCACTGCCAGGTTGTCACTGTTGGGCCCTTGAGCAATTGCTTAGACAATATACCGTCAATGTGCTGAAGTTGGAAAACACACATTATCAGAAAAACCCATGTAATCTTTCTAAAATACACTAAATAGCCAAACTTATGACTAGGGCTGGCACTGATACGATACTCTGTATCAGTATCGGTCTAATATTGGCCCAAATCAGTGGATCGGATGTCGGAAGGAAAAAAAAAACGTGTAATCCGATCCGATACTGTTGCTTAATGCAAATAACACTTAATGTAAATAAGGCCATTCAGAAATTAAAACACACTGATCTACTTAAACGTTTAGCATTTTAAAAAATCATTTACTACTGCCACATCTAAAAACACTGTTTTACGGCATGTCGTCAAATGTGTCTACAATTGGAAGATCAAATGCGATGGACCAATTAGAATTGACGCAGTGCTTGGTTGAGATTGTCCATTAAAATTCTGTCACGTTTTTAGATTATTAAGAAAGAAAGATAAGATATCCTTTATTTGTCATATATACATATACAGATGTACAGTACAATGAAATTCTTTCTTCGCATATCCCAGCTGGTGTTAGAAGCTGGGGTCAGAGCGCAGGGTCAGCCAACTTACGGCGCCCCTGGAGCAGACAGGGTTAAGGGCCTTGCTCAAGGACCCAACAGTGGCTACATAGCAGAGCCTGGATTTGAACCGCCAATCTTCCGGTTGATAGCCCAAAGTCCTACCCACTAGGCTACCACAGGCCTAGTAAAGCAGAGGGCACCTGACGATCCTGTGAGCAGTGTCTTTTATTTCTCTCTTTTATTTTTATTATTAAAAACCAAAGCGTGCTTATTATTAAACCCTGCTGGATTTAGAAGAGGACATCTGTGGCTAAACGGGAAACGGTGTCGTTTGTTTTATTTCATAACACTAATGGGTTAAATTTCGTTGAGGATGTGAGAGATCTCTAAGCCGGGAAAAGATAGGTACTTTTGTTTATTTTTTATTATTTAATTGTTTCATTTTTATTGTTTAGAAATAATATTTTTTATTATTTATTTCGCTGCCTCTTCAAGGTGTAGACTTGAGAGTTGACAGATCTAGAATTTTATATTGAAATTATAATTTATTTGTTCAATACAGATAAAGTTGCACTTTAAATTGTATTTTAAATGTTTGTATAGTGTTGTTAAACAAGTCAAAAATGCTGCTAAATGTTCTGTGTGTAAAAGTTAAAATTAAAATGGCAGTTTTGCATAAGTGTGATGTTGTAGGTTCTGTATTTATTCCTGTAGAATATTTGTTTCACAGTCTGAGCATTGTTATTTAGATAGCTAGTTTAACCATGGTGCATTGAGACATGTATTATTACTGCTTAGTTGTTTGAGAGGAGAAATGATGGTATCGGATTGGTATCGGTATCGGCAGATACTCAGTTTGTATATAAAAAGTGGTATCAAGCCAGCCCTACTTATGACACCTGACCATGAATGCTGGACTTGTAAAACCATGTGCATGTTATAAAAAGACTCCCTTGCAGCAGCTATAACAGCCTTCATCTCTCTGTAAAGCCCTTTTACTAGATTCTGGAGTGTATTTGTGACAATCTGTGCTAATTCATTTAAAAAAAAGCAATTTTAAGGTCAGGCATTGATTTTGCATGAGAAGACCTGGCTCACAATTGACATTCCAATTTACCTTGAGGGTGATTAATAGAGTTGTGGTCAGAGCTCTGTGCAGGTCACTGCTTAAGAGTTAAAAGCATCTTGTAGATTTTATATAACTGATTTTAAACAACTTGTAACAATGGGTGTGGCTGAAACATCTAAGTGTAAACAATTAGAATTGTGTCCACAAGCATTTGTCTGAATGATTTATATCATTTTTGCTGTTGTCATGTAGTCCTGATTTCTTTTTTACCATTTAAACACAATACCAGCACACCAACAAAGCTTGGTGTATCAAGATCCTGCCTAGAAGTTGCAAACTTATAGAAGTTTGGGGAATCTAGAATGAGATTTTGGTTTAAAGGTTGGGGTAAACAAAGTAGGTTATACACCGACCAGGCATAACATTATGACAAATGACAGGTGAAGTGAATAACACTGATTATCTCTTCATCACGGCACCTGTTACTGGGTGGGATATATTAGGCAGCAAGTGAACATTTTATCCTCCAAGTTGATGTTAGAAGCAGGAAAAATGGGCAAGCGTAAGGATTTGAGTGAGTTTGACAAGGACCAAACTGTGATGGCTATACGACTGGGTCAGAGCATCTCCAAAACCGGTCTGCAGTGGTCAGTATCTATCAAAAGTTGTCCAAGGAAGGAAAACCGGCGACAGGGTCATGGGCAGCCAAGGCTCATTAATGCACGTGGGGAGTGAAGGCTGGCCCGTGTGGTCCGATCCAACAGACGAGCTACTGTAGCTCAAAGTGCTGAAGAAGTTAACGCTGGTTCTAATAGAAAGGTGTCAGAATACACAGTGCATCACAGTTTTTTGCGTATGGGGCTGTATAGCCACAGACCAGTCAGGGTGCCCATGCTGACACCCCAGTTGGCCTGGTCTGATCAATCACGTTCTCTTTAACATCACCGGGTGGCCGGGAGTGTGTGGGTCACTTACCTGGGTACAGAACACGGTGGTTTGGTGGGTAGCACTGTCGCCTCACAGCAAGAAGGTTCTGAGTTCGATCCCCAGGTGGGGCGGTCCGGGTCCTCTGGGAGCTGCGGTTTCCTCCCACAGTCCAAAAAACATGCAGTCAGGTTAATTGGAGACACTGAATTGCCCTATAGCTAAATTGGTGTGTGTATGTGTATATGTGTCTGCCCTGGCGCCCCGTCCCGGGTGTTACTGTGTGCCTTGTGCCTATTGTAAAGCTGGGATAGGCTCCAGCTACCCCCCCACCCCCCACCCAACCTAATTGGAATAGCGGTTAAGACAGTGAATCAAATACTGTGCCTTATAATAAGTGCGTTTTAAATGGTATAGTTACACACAATAAAGCACAGAATGATCTGGCTGTTCCAAATGTGAGGTTTTTATTAAACAGTTTTATTTCTATTGGTGAGAAACAAGAAATACATATGTTCTATGGAATGAAAGGTAGAATTTCCTCCTAGTAGCAATGTATTTGAGATTAATTGAATCATCAAACATTAGTGCCTGACCTCACAAATGCCTTTATGAATAAATAGAAAGACTAACGCTTTCTAAAGAAATGACAGACAAAAGTAGGGCTCCTGGTCAGATGTCCACATAGTTTTGGCAATACGTTGTACTTTTATGCGAGTGACCTTTTCAGGTCTCTGGAATTTTTCTTGATTTATTATAAGCCGTTCTGAAATAAACCACTGCTTTTGATTTCAGAACACAGTCGCAAGAACAAATCCCATCCACCCAGGATCGAGAACTTTCATATATATTCCTTTGTACTTTTCTTTTTCTTTCAAGAATCGTACGTGGTGGATTTTGATGGCAGAAGCTCTCTGCTTTACCGGTTCAACCAGAAGTCCATGAGCACAGTGAAGGATGTGATCTCACTGCGCTTCAAAAGCAGGCAGACTGAAGGTGTTCTGTTACACGGAGAAGGCCAGAGAGGAGACTACATCACGCTGGAGCTACACCGAGGAAGACTGGCTTTACATCTCAACCTGGGTGAGGACTAATGAAAGATCAATATCACATAAAGCACATTGTTCTAAACCAGGGTGTCGGCAGACTCCCTTAAGTTTAATAGAAAACTTTTTAATGAAACCCTTAATTAAATGAGTTAAAAATGGGTCTTTAATCAGTTAAGCCACAGTCACGATCGGTACTTTGCATTCTTCACTCTTTGATCATCCCTAAGTCAGATTTTACTCTCATGCTAAAAGTTAAAATGTGTCCAGTGCTAAAACATACTGTAAGGAACAGTGTCAACACTCAAACCAAGGTGTCCACATAACACTTACCATACAATAGCACTTTGTAGTTCTACAATAACTGACTGCAGTCCATCTGTTTCTCTGCATGCTTTGTTAGCCCCCTTTCCTGCTGTTCTTCAATGATCAGGACTCTCCCAGTACAACCACGGAGTAGGTATTATCTAGGTGGTGGATCATTCTCAGCACTGCAGTGACACTGACATGGTGGTGGTGTGTTAGTGTGTGTTGTGCTGGTATGAGTGGATAAGACACAGCAATGCGGATGGAGTTTTTAAACACTTCACTGTCACTGCTGGACTGAGAATAGACCACCAACCAAAAACATCCAGCCAACAGCGCCCCGTGGGCAGTGTCCTGTGACCACTGATGAAGGTCTAGAAGATGACCAACTCAAACAGCAGCAATAGATTGTCTCTTACTTTACATCTACAAGGTGGACCAGCTAGGTAGGAGTGTCTAATAGAGTGGACAGTAAGTGGACACAGTATGTAAAAACTCCAGCAGCGCCGCTGTGTCTAATCCACTCATACCAGGACAACACACACTAACACATATCTAAACACACTATCTAAATAATACCTGCTCTGTGGTGGTCCTGTGGGGGTCCTGACTATTGAAGAAGAGGGTAAATGCAGACTAAAAACATATGTAGAGAAACAGATAGACTACAATCAGTAATTGTAGAACTACAAAGTACTGTACTTCTATATGTAAGTCGAGCTGATAAAATGGACAGTGAGTAGAAACAATGAGGTGGTATAAAAACTTCTCTCTCTCTCTTTATACCAGATGATACTCGGGTCAGGTCAAGCAGTGGCCGTATGGTGGTCACCCTGGGCAGCCTGCTGGATGACCAGCACTGGCACTCGGTGCTCATAGAGCGCTTTAACAAGCAGGTCAACTTCACCTTGGACAGACACATGCAGCACTTCAGGACTAAAGGGGATGGAGACTCGCTGGAGGTGGACTATGAGGTAGTTTTCTCATGACTCATTACAGATGTTATGCCAGCAGTAATGCCAGAAATGAAAGAAAAAAAGTTATTTTCTTCTGAACTTCATTGTTGCTCCGATGTTACATCAGAACATTTAATAACTACAGTAGATCTGAGGAGCTGGGAAGAAGAAAATAATCTTTAAAACTAATCAAGCATAAATGTGAAACCCATTCCTGTACAAATACACAAGCTCATCTCTCTGAACCGTCGCTAATTAGAATTGTTTTTACTTTCAGTAATAATAGGCTTTAGAGTGCAGTGATCACATGATCACAACACTGTCATACAACGATGGCAACTGGGTAGGAACAGTGCCAAGATATTCACCCCATAATTACATTAGTCTCTTCCTAATGTTTAGAATGAAAGTCATCAGCTGGAGCTTTAAGTGTTATACATAACTGGCTTTATCTGCAGTGAAACAGTGTAAAACCTTTCCTCGGAAACCCACAGCTGCAATATTTACTGTATAACTCATGCAATAAGGCAAGAGAGCAAAGGATGGAGTGGGATGGAAAAAGCTAAGCATCTGAAATCACTAATGTGGCCACATTCTAAATAAAATAAATTATTCTAAATAAATAAATAAAAATAAATAGGTACATATTTATTTCCAAATAAATAAATAACTCAGGTAATTTAAAAGAGAGAATTTGCAAAGCTTTCTCATAATAATAATAATAATAATAATAATAATAATAATAATAATAATAATAATAATAATAATAATAACAATAATAATAATAATAATAATAACAATAAAGGAATAATAATTATAGTTATAATAATAATAATAATAATAATAATAATAAAGGAATAATAATTATAGTTATAATAATAGTAATATTAATAATAATAACAAAGTAATAACAATTATAGTTATAATAATAATAGCAATAATAGTAATAACCATAGTACACATAACAACAACAATAATAATAGTAATAATAATAATAATAATAATAATAAAGGAATAATAATTATAGTTATAATAATAATAACAATAAGAATAATAGCAATAATAATAGTTGCAATAGTACACAACATAATAATGATAATAATAATAATAATTATTATTATTATAGTAATAGCAATAATACACAACATAATAATAATAATAATAATAATAATAATAATAATAATAGTAATAATAATAGTACACATAATAATAATAATAATAATAATAATAATAATGATAATAATAATAATAATTACAAGAATAATAGGAATAATAATAATAATAATAGGAATAATTATAATAACAATAAAAATAGTGATAACAATAATACAAATAACATGATAATAATATTATTAATAATAATAATAACAACAACAATATTAATAACAATAATACAAACAACATAGTAATAATAATAATTGCAGCCATAATAATTAGTAATAATATTTTACACTGCTGTCAGGTTGGATTTGTTACAACTTTTTTAAACATGTAAGACATTGGTTAATGTCACAACCTTTACCACTACTACAAAACATTTTTTTTTATGCGGACTGTACATTGTGCAATGGCAAACATCGGCTGAAGTGGTGTAAAGCATAATCTAAATGCACTAGCAAGAAAGTTCTGTTCTCTGTAGTTACACTTCACCATTTAATAAATAATTATTTTGGTTTGGTGGGCACCAGAAGAAGACTACCTTGCCATTCATAGCTATTACCTTTCAACTAAACACACCAAGGAGTCCTCGGAAACTAAAGTCTCCAAAGTTAAACACTTTACCTTTAGCTTTATTAAACCTGCTGTGTACACGTCTGATTTTTTTCTTATTTGTGTTTAACTGCTCCTTAAAGCTCAGCTTTGGAGGGATCCCACTTCCGGGGAAGCCTGGAACTTTCCTCAGACGAAACTTTAATGGCTGTGTGGAAAACCTTTATTACAATGGAGTAAACATTATCGACCTGGCCAAGAGACGCAAGCCTCAGATTTACAGCGTGGTAAGTTATTACGTATTTGCTCATGTAAGGCGTATAAAGTGTTTTTTAGTTTCTACAGGATTCACAGAAATTTGACCAATGTAATGGTTCAAAACTTACATTCTCAGTCGCCACAACATGTGTCATCATTGCAAACGTATAATTACTAAATAGTTCATTCGTTTATTGAGCAATTAATTAACCATAGCCCATTTTCAGCCACTGTGTGTATGTTATGCAGTAAAGGTCCTTAATTAGGAGATGAGAAGAGTTAAAGAAACATTATCAGATTCACAATTCCAATGTTTTCAATGTTTTTTTATGATGATTTCTCTCCCATACACTGCTGATTTTCATTTACCATTGCAGTTCCACCCTATTCTAGAAGTAGAGCCGCAGACGTGCCCCCTTTGACCCCCTTACAGTTGCTGACTTCATGTTATAGGGTAGCACTGCTGAGATTCATTATAATGAGTTCTAACACCTCAAAGTGTTGAGCTATAATACAAGACCACTGCACTACCAGAATTAATGTATTATTTGTGTGATTTTCCACAAATAAACTTAGTCTTTTACTGTCCACCTAAAATATATGGACACAAAAATTTGGACACATGATTATTAGTTTAATAGACTTGCAATTTTACAACCACGGCCAGTAATATTCATTTGTTTTTCACTTTGCACCTATGAAGATTTTGTACAAAAAGCATTTGTGAGGTAAGATGTTTGACGTTGGGTCGAGGTCTAATAAAACCACGCTCTATACCACGCAACCTTCGAGCCACTAGTCTTGCTCAACTTGATTCTCCACCCAGAACTCAAGGAAGACAAGCATCAAGGCTCCTCTCTGTACTTGACCCAAGGGGTGGAACGAGCTTCCCTTGCCTGTCTGAACATCTCTTGCTCTCTTTAAAAGACGATTAAAACCCCTCTCTTTACTAAGCACTTAAGCTGACATGTACTTTGTAATACTCTTTGGTTCTAACAGGATTAAGAGTAAGATAATGTAAATGAATGTAAATGAATAAGAAGGCGTGACTTGCAGTTGGCTTTCTAATTCATCCCACAGTCATGCCACAATGTTGAAGACGCAGGCTTAATTCATAAAGTATTCAGACCACTTGACGGATTTGATTTTAAAGTGATGTAACTGCCATTTATCCTATTAATCTACACTCACACAGTAGATTTTATAAGTGTAATCACTCATATAGCAAACATTTAGACCCTCAAAACTCCACATTTGGGTTAGGTGCACCCTATTTGCTTTAATTATCCTTTAGACATGTCTAGAACTCAATCTAAGTCCACCTGTTGTAATTTTAAGGACACCATTTGGACAGGCACAACAGTGTTCATAGAGGCCTACAGTTGAAAACCAAATATTTGCATATTGTGACAATGCACATATCAGGGAGAATGTATACAATAAAATATATACTTTGAGTGTTCCCAGGACCACAGTCACATATAATCATTTTAACTTCGAAGAAACTTGACACAACCTTGAACCTTCCTAGAGTTAGCCTACAAAAAGGCACTGCATATGGCTTAGCTAATACCATTTATAGTGTGAAACATGGTGGTGGCAGCATCATGCTATGGAGTGTTTTTCAGCAGCAGAGACTGGTAAGATTTGAGGGACGGATTAGTAGAGCCAAATACAAGAACATCCTTGAGGAAAACCTCCAACTCAGACTGTTGTTTGACACAACAATGACCCAAAGCATAGAGCCAAAACAACACTAAATCACCTGTGGACAAGTGACTGAATGTCCTTTAGAGGCCCAGCCAAAGCATAGACCTAAAAAAAACCTAAAAACTCCAGCAGCGTTGCTGTTCTGATCCACTCATACCAGCACAACACACACTAACACACCAGCACCATGTCATTGTAACTGCACTGCTGAGAATGATCCACCACCTAAATAATACCTGCTCTGTGGTGGTCCTGGGAGAGTCCTGACCATTCTAGAACAGGGTGAAAGCAGGTTAAAAAAAGTATGTAGAAAAACAGATGGACTACAGTCAGTAATTGTAGAACTACAAAGTGCTTCTATATGGTAAGTTGAGCTGATAAAATGGACAGTGAGTGTAGAAACAAGGAGGTGGTTTTAATGTTATGGCTGATTGGTGTATTTTATACACTTGTTAGTAATAGATGTGGCTGAAACACCCTAAATAAGTACAGTAATTGCAAGGTGTCCACATACTTCTGGCTAAAAATGTATCTTTGCAAGAAGTGGTGTTGAAAAGAGAAATATTCTGCATTTGAACTAAATTGTTCACATTTTCCTTCTCTATGTAGAAGCAATTACCAACATTATGTCTTCAGTTCGATCTCATTTAACTCCCTCACGTCTGACGGGTTTAGCATAGACGAACAATAGCTCGTACGCCAGACATCCATACTCTACACGAAGATAATCACGATCTCCTGTCAATCAAGCCGACGTCTCCTCTGCCCCATCGGCATTTAAATTAAACTAACGAACTAGTCAAGCTGTTTCAGATGTTGACGGACAGAAAGAAATGGAAATGGTGGTGGAATCGGAAAGGAATGAGTAAATAGGACCCTGGAGATTGTAGTTAACTGATCTGAGATCAATGAGGTGATGGTAACCTTTTCACGCCTACGTGAGCCTCAGTACCACGGATGTGCTCTCAGCAGAGCCGGGCCGCTGACATTTATCCTGACCACCTGCTCTCCTCTGGGTTTCATCTGTCTGGATCAAGCATTTCTTTTTGCTTCCAATCATTTCCTTTCGCAATCCGTTCTGGGGTTTTGGATTCAACTCTGGACTCATTTTCAACGGGTCTATAAGCTTGAGTCAACTTTGTAAACTAGTAAACTTTAGCCAGACAAAGAGAGACTGTTAATTTAATGCATAATATAGGGTCAGAAATATGTAGACACCTAACAATCAACCTGTTGGACATCCTATTCCAAAATCATGGGCATTAATTAATATACAGTTACCCTATACACTTATCAGCCATAACATTAAAACTACCTCCTTGTTTCTACACTCACTGTCCATTTTATCAGCTCCACTTACCAGATAGAAGCTCTTTGTAGTTCTACAATTACTGAATGTAGTCCATCTGTTTCTTTGCATACATTTTTAGCCTGTTTTCACCCTGTTCTTCAATGTTCAGGACCACCACAGAGCAGGTATTATTTAGGTGGTGGATCATTCTCAGCACTGCAGTGAGACTGACATCGTGGTGGTGTGTGTGTGTGTTTTGTGCTGGTATGAGTGGATTAGACACAGCAGCGCTGCTGGAGTTTTTAAATACCATGTCCACTCACTGTCCACTCTATTAGACACTCCTACCTGGTTGGTCCACCTTGTAGATGTAAAGTCAGAGACGATCGCTCATCTATTGCTGCTGTTTGAGTTGGTCATCTTCTAGACTTTCATCAGTGGTCACAGGGCGCTGCCCATGGGGCGCTTTTGGCTGAATATTTTTGTTTGTGGACTATTCTCAGTCCAGCAGTGACAGTGAGATGTTTAAAAACTCCATCAGCATTGCTGTGTCTTATCCACTCATACCAGCACAACACACAGTAACACACCACCACCTGAGAATGATCCACCACCCAAATAATACCTGCTCTGTAGTGGTCCTGGGAGTGTCCTGACCATTGAAGAACAGTGTGAAAGGGGGCTAACAAAGCATGTAGAGAAACAGATGGTAATAGTTGTAGAACTACAAAGTGCTTCTATATGGTAAGCGGAGCTGATAAAACAAGGAGGTGGTTTTAATGTTATGGCTGATCGGTGTATGTGGCTAGAACAGATTTTGCCAAAGGACCGACATGCACTTAATTTTCCAATGTTTTATGGGGTTAAGGTCTTTTTTTACTACATACTTTCATAAATCGTATTTTTTTAAATTATATTTCATCAACCACACATAAAAACAATTTCCAATACAGTAAGTTGTTATTTTTTCAATTATGGTCAATAATCTAGACCCCAGAGTCCTATTGACATTCCTCATTGGCATGTAAACTGACACACGGCTTGGCTTTTCCCCTCCAGGGTAACGTGACCTTTTCATGCTCGGAGCCGCAGCTGGTGGCCGTCACCTTCCTGAGCTCCAGCAGCAGCTTTCTGTCCTATCCAGCTCTCGCTTCCTCTACAGACGGCCTCTCCGTGCGCCTGCAGTTCCGAACCTGGAACCCTGATGGCCTGCTGCTGTCCAGTCAGCTGGCATCGCACCCGGAGCACCATTACTTAATACTCCGCATCAGCAGCGGACGCCTCCGCCTCACCCATCACACCTCAGACCTCAAAACGCTGGAAGTATCCACTGGTAAGCAATCATTAATTGAACATTTATATATTTTTATTATGTCACCATTAAGCACAATTCTGAAAATAGATCGTCGTTGTTGTTGCATTTTTCATTTCAAAATTCTCCAGACTGATTGTCTTTGGTCCGGAGCACACGGCGTCCATTTTTTTTCAAAAAAGACCTGGAATGCTGATTCATCTGACCACAATACACATTTTCACTGTGTGATGATCCATCCTAGATGCCCCCGAGCCCAGAGAAGTCGACGCCGCTTCTGGACATGGTTAACATAAGGCTTCTTTTATAAACAGTTTTGAGTGGTATTTGTGAATGTAACTCTGTATTGTAGTGCTTGACAAAGGTTTGCGAAAGTAATTCCTCACCCATTTGGTTATATATAGCTATCATTGAGTGGGGGTTCTTGATGCAGTGCCGTCTGAGGGATTGAAGATCATGGGTGTTCAGCTTAAGCTTATGCACTTTAATAAGCGTATGACTAAACCAGCCTCCACTTTTCTGGGACCAATGCAACCAACACTCTTCTGGATTTCCACAAGGTGTTGGTGTGTCTGTGTGAATTTGTGCCAATTTGGTCAAAAAATTATTTTCAAGGCACTGATGGTGAATGAGAACAGACATTTCAACTTTCAAATGTGGTTAACCAAAGTCATCAAGCCATGTTGTTATGGACCTTGCATTGTGCTGGAACAGAATTTTATGGACAAAACTATGTAGACACTCCTTCATAATTGAATTCTAATGGGGGTACCATTAGAATTCAATTATGAAGGAGTGTCTACATAGTTTTGTCCATATTGCATATATTGAGCAATTGTCTTCCGTCAACAGAAACAACTGCAATTGAATGGAACATGAGGGATTTTTTTATTCAAGGCAGAATAAACAATGTCACACTCTGCACTTGCCGGTTTGCCTGTTAAGAATATGCAAATGTTCTGTCACTTATTCTTAGAATTAGGTTTGCAAATGCGAAAGACGTTAAAATGCGGGAGGTTTTAATATTAAACGTTCTAGGAACTGACATGGAAACCACGACTGAGATTAAATGCTTCTGCTGCAACTCTTAACCCTGCATGGCCCTGATCTGAGCCAGTCTAATTGAAAAATTTGCAGCCTTGACAAACAAACCTGTTCAGGCAACAGTACTAAAAAAAGCACTTTTGGGTCTGTCCTAAAACCTAGTGAGCTACTTTGTTGCCTACTGACTATCTAGGCAGCTGCGTAAGTACTGTAGAGAGGATTTTAATAAGACATTGAACTTACAGTATAGGCAGATTATTTAGATGCACTACTTAGACAGCAATTATGACGATTACGTCAGCACAGTTTTGCTTACTAAGCTAACACAGCTAGCCTCAGGTCATTCTAACTAATGGGCAGAGGCAGCACAACCCTCTAGCATGCCAGCTAACATCTCTCTCCGTGTAATGAAAACGGTTAAATTGTCACTAACAAGCCCAAATTTGCAAATAAATGACAAATGTATCTTTGACTTTATAAAAATTAAAAATCAATGACAATTTATTTACATTTGAAAAGAACTCCTTTTGTTGCTCTGCATTCATTCGCCATATATACATATATACACCGATCAGTCATAACATTAAAACCACCACCTTGTTTCTACACTCACTGTCCATTTAATCAGCTCCACTTACTATATAGAAGCACTTTGTAGTTATACAATTACTGACTGTAGTCCACCTGTTTCTCTACATGCTTTGTTAGCCCCTTTTCATGCTGTTCTTCAATATTCAGGACTCTGCCAGGACCACTACAGAGCAGGTATTATTTAGGTGGTGGATCATTCTCAGCACTGCAGTGACACTGACATGGTGGTGGTGTGTTAGTGTGTGTTGTGCTGGTATGAGTGGATTAAACACAGCAGCGCTGCTGGAGTTTTTAAATACCGTGTCCACTCACTGTCC
The DNA here is from genome assembly GCF_030014385.1 of Trichomycterus rosablanca. Classification (NCBI taxonomy): domain Eukaryota; kingdom Metazoa; phylum Chordata; class Actinopteri; order Siluriformes; family Trichomycteridae; genus Trichomycterus; species Trichomycterus rosablanca. The sequence continues at coordinate 27,830,187 of NC_085999.1, forward strand.
ACTCTATTAGACACTCCTATCTAGTTGGTCCACCTTGTAGATGTAAAGTCAGAGACGATGGCACTGTTGGCTGGATATTTTTGGTAGGTGGTTTATTCTCGGTCCAGCAATGACAGTGAGGTGTTTAAAAACTCCAGCAGCATTGCTGTGTCTTATCCACTCATACCAGCACAACACACACTACCACACCACCACCACGTCAGAATGATCCACCACTCAAATAATACCTACTCTGTAGTGGTCCTGTGGGGGTCCTGACCATTGAAGAACAGGGTAAAAGCAGGCTAAAAAAGTATGTAGATAAACAGATGGACTACAATCAGTAATTGTAGAACTACAAAGTTCTTCTATATAGTAAGTGGAGCTGATAAAATGGACAGTCAGTGTAGAAACAAGGAGGTGGTTTTAATGGTATGCCTGATCAGTGTATTTATATATAAATATTTAATGCATTTTCTTATTTTATTATCCTCCTGATTTAGCGCACTCAATTTGTCTTCCGCTGCTGAGGGATACCCGATTGCATCCGAGGAGAGCAAGCGCTGCTCACGCCTCTTCCGACACGTGCAAAGCCCTCCTCTTCTCGCCCCTTCACTCTGCACAAGCGTCTCTTCCGCCAGTCGAAGATCCCACCCACACACAGTCCGGTTGTCTCGCCCTAGTAGATACAGTGGCTAATTAGTATCTGCTGCAGGCACTGCCAATTATGCCCTCCAGATGGCGCCCAGCCGACCGGTGGCAATGCCGAGTTTTGAACCGAGGAGTTTAGAATCTCGGTGCTGGTGTGCTAGCGGAATATCCCGCTGCTCTACCTGGGCGCTATTCATTCGCCATATTTGTAATTTTTTGTGAGAAAAGTTCTGGGATTGTGTTCACCACTAAGAAAGCATCGTATGCTCCTTTATTATTTAGTCAGTTATTGCTACAAAATAGGCACCTTAGTAGGCAGCATTGTAAGGTATCTAATAATTTACGAATTTAGACTTTTTCTGGGGAGCGCGTGTAGAATGATGTACAACGCTGTCTATGTACAGAGCTCATTAGGTTTTTAGACAGACCCTTTGTTTCAGGATTTCTGCCCTAACCCTCCTCCTCCTCCTCCTCCTCGTCCTCCTCCTCCTCCTCGTTTACCAATTTCAGTCCAGGTTCCATCACGGCTGTACTTTTCTGCCAAGCAAAAGACCAAATCTGTTGCTCCAAGTCTTTGCTTATCTCGTTGCCCACAAAGCCAGGCAGCATTGCATTCTTTTCTGTTCCTTCCTAAGACGAATGTGAGAAATATACAGTCATGACAGCCAAGCCAAACAGGATTAGCCTGTCGCGTGCACCAGACAGACAGACAGCTGCACACTTCAGCACAGCGGTGAGGCCGCGGTGTTGCAAAAAAATTAAATAAGAACTCTCCATCTGCTTGCCTTTTCTGCATCTTATCCAGTTTTCTGGTTTCTATTGTTTACTTTTCCTAACAGCGTCATGGGCGTTTCGGTCGAAATTCAATTTATAGTAATTATAGTCAACAGGAAACAGCGGTATGGTCTGCAGAAATTTAGTAAAGAACCGACCGTGGGATCAAACTCACACGGCAAGCAGATGGCTAGCACAGAGGGGACCATCAACACACAGCGGCCACTCGCAGCTTTCATGCCCTTCATGTGTAATGGCCAGAATTAATTAAATCAAATCACACAGAGGGTTTTTTTCGGGGTGGGCAGGGTTTATAGTTGGCTTGGTTTTAATGCCAGTGCATATAACGTATCGGCCGGCCTTTATGGCTTCAATTAGGTTTTAGATTTCAGTTCACATTATGGCCAGAAGTATTCGACCACCTGACCATTAGATGTTAAAAGGACATCCTATTCCAAAAGCATGGCCTTAATTTGAAGTTGCTCTACCCTAACTTTGCAGCTTTCACAGGCTTCACTTTTTTGGACTGTCCTCCTGCCTATTCAGTCAAAAGAACATTCATGTTGTCAAAATGATGGTTGATAAGGATGCCTGGATCACAATGAACATTTTAAATGATCCCAAAGATGTTTAATAAAGATGAGGTCAGGGCTGTGGACAAGTTCATCCACAGCAAACCTTTAATATATATGTGGACACCCCTTTTTGATTACTGAGTCTAGGTGGTTGAACTATACCCATATGTGTATTTAAAAATAAATAATTAGATTTTTAGCAGTGCTTCCTGTCCAGGCTGGGTGCTCAACAGACGTAGTTGGCCGTGTCTAAGAAGGGGAAGGTTAGATAGGGTTTTCCTTATTGCCACTGCAAGAGCTGTTGGTATGCATTTGCCTTCTAAGCGAATTCACTGCTGGCTGGTGTAAAGAAGCTCTATAACATAATTAGCACATTTCTTAAGTCATAATACTTACCCTTTTTATCGATATTGAGTGGTGCCACTCAAGCCTTCTCCTGAGTACGTCTGGGAACCAACAAGGACGGATTAAGGATAGTCTGGGCCCCTGGGCAAAGAGTTGCCCAGGGCCCCCCCCCTCCAAAAACATAAATAACTTAATACATTAAACCAGTGTTTCTCAACCTTTGTTCAGTCACGGCACCCTTTGTAAGTGTTCGAAAAGTGTTCGAAACCTTGAGTTGCCCCAATCGACAATATATTTAAAGGCACTTACTCTCTGCATCCCCGCTCGCACCACGACCTCCCCTCCCCTTGGTGAACCAGCACTCGGTGACGGGTGCAGCCTTTGCCCCGCCCCATCGCCCTTGGTTGAAGGACGCTCGATCGACACGCCCCCCCCCCTCCCTCCCCTTGGTGGCTCTACACGTGCAGTAGCTGGCCTGGCGTTTTCTAGGTCCCTAGAAAGTCGAGGATCCGTGGTGGACGACTTCTGTACAAGTCTAGGGACCCCAAGAGCATGGCTGGGGCCCCCGGGAGGCCCTGGGGTCAAAGTCCCTGGTAATCAGGGGTTCCTTAAAATTGAGGGCCCTGGGAGATAAGAATATATTGTGTCATAAATGTTGATAGGCTTCGCAGAATGTTTTGGGCCAGGGCCACCCCCGGGGCCCCCTTACCTCGAGGGCCCCTGGGCGCTGGCCCCACTGGCCCGGTCAGTAATCCAGCCATGGGAACCAATAGTAATATCCTCCAGGCTGCCATCAGAATTTGTAGGTCATCTAAGAAGGATGATTCCCTTTTGAGTCTAGTTCCTCTCAAGGTTTTTTGATGTATAATATGTCCCTGCCACTGTTGCTCTAGACCTGCTTGTTAGGGGTTTTTAAAAGTGTTTTTCTGTAAAGCTGCTTTGAGATGATGTTCACTGTTAAATAGCTAAATAAATTACTGCATTTTTACTTTGACTTGACTACAGATCACTTTGTGGTCAGTCACCAAGGTCATTGGCTCAGTGGTCCAAAAACCCTGAGCTAATCGTGTCTTAACAATATGTGAAATAAACAGCTAAACAAAAGTTAAAGACTAATAATGATTTTACAGATTGCATTTGCAAGTTTTGGCTCTGCTAATGTCAGTAAGCGTTTGGAAAAACCAACTCTCACTGAGCTGATGGACTGATGGTAGTGGTCACTAATAACTAATGCAATCAACACAAGTCAAATTAATCTTCTTATGGTCTTCTTGTTTGGCAGGTCAGAGAGTAAATGATGGTCTCTGGCATTCTGTGAGTCTAAGTACCAGAGGTCTTCAGATCATTATGATCCTGGACAACGAACCAGCCTCCACCATTCAGCTTGAAGATTACCTGGAGTTAAGGAATAATTACTACTTTGGAGGTAAGAAAACACAATCAAAGTAACATCTTTTGCTTGGTTTACAAGTGAGACATTTAAATATACATCAGTTGTTCTCCAACAGGCAGCCAAAGCCCCCCAAAGCCTCAGTAAACCTAGAGGGGGGTCCTGTTGCATTTAAGTGAGAAGAATTAGAAAGAATCACATGTGGTGGGATAAGAAAATCAATAGGCTATTGGCATAAGGGAGATTTCTTGTGATGTCATATAGATCTGTTTTAAACGACCTATAGCCTATGTTGGGTCTTCGAGAATGGACGCATATTTTATTTGCTTACCACAAAGAAAGATTCTGATTCAGTTGTTGATGCAGATCTTGCTGAAGTAGACCAAGGTGAGGGAGCTACCACCACCAGTTCACCAGAAGTGAATCCAATACAGCAACCATAATCAGAAAATACCAAGTTAATATGCCTTTATTGTGGATTCATAGAATTTGGCATGAGCAAGAACACAAAACATTTTGTCATCCTTGCTGAATGTGTAAGAATAATATACGAGGGTTTTTCAAAAAGTTTCCTCACTTTTTTAAAACTCTGTTTATTAAGAATTTCAAAAATAAATGACATCACTTTTCTACATAGTCACCTTTTGATGCATTTTTCCCAGCATCGTACCAACTTTTAATGCCATCAGCAAAAACGTTTTGGTTGAGCATGTAGCCACTGATGCACCGCTGCTTTCACATCCTCTTACAGCTTCTCTGAGTGGTCCAAAAAGGTGAAAATCAGATGGCGCTAAATCGCGAGCAATTACTACTCCTCCGGCCGTCACCGTTTCCAACCAAAATCTAAAAGTGCTGAAACTTTTTGAAGATCCCTCGTAATCTGTGTCGGGGGGTCCAATTTATTTTTTTATTTTTTTGGAGCACAGGGAGTTCTAGGAGAGAAACGGTTGAGTACTGCTGATATAGACTACCTCAAAATCAGAAGCTGACTTAGATAGATCAGCTAGGCAGATGCATTGTGTATAGTTTGTTTAACTCAACTTTCTGCATGTTGATAAATACTAACATCAGCTAGTTAATACAATGTGCTAACTAACACCACACCACACCCCCACACCCCAAAAAACATAGTTTTACCTCTTTTCGGAAGGTCTATGTATTTATTAACAGGGTTAGACCTAGCCCAACCACCCTACCCTTCTCAAACTATAATTCAAACCATGGATGTAACAACAACAGACATGGCTACTAAGCTGCTGACACATACAGACTGAGAAGAGACAGTACTAAACATATGAAAAAGTTAGAAGCCAAAAAAATATGCATGACAATCAGTAGTATATTTATAATCATATTTAAGTGTAAATAATATTTATAATACAGCACAGAAAAATGTAAGAGAGACTTCATGCGAGCATGTTAGATTTAAAAGCTACGCCAGGCCGCACTGTCGCCTCACAGCAAGAAGGTCCGGGTCCTTTCTGTGTGAAGTTTGCATGTTCTCCCCATGCTTGGGGAGCTCTGGTTTCCTCCCACAGTCCAAAGACATGCAAGTGAGGCGAATTAGACATACAAAATTGTCCATGACTGTGTTTGACATTAAACTTGTGAACTGATGAATCTTGTGTAATGAGTAACTACAGTTTCTGTCATGAATGTAACCAAAGTGTGTAAAACATGATGTTAAAATCCTATTGATAGAGGTATGATAGAGGTATATGATAAAGGTGGCAACACTAAGAGGTGTCAAATTAAAGTAAAAACCTTATTTTTAAAAATGTTGGGGCATTTTGTAAAAGGCAGTAAAAACAAGATTCTTTGTTAATTCTTTTTAATCTTTATTAAACTGACAAAGGTAAAAATATAATCCAATATTTTCACTGACCCATCTCAATGTATTTTTGAAATATAAACAAATTTGTATTGTATAATACAATATTTAGTGCAAAAATATGAAGTGGTTCTAAAAAATGATACACAGTTACTGTACATCACAACAATCCTGAGAAAGTATTACACCTCACAGCTGCTGGAGACAGTGTTCTCCAAAAAAATCCCAGAATCTGGGACTTTAAATATATATAGAGAGAGAAAGGTCATACTCACCGCGGCAAAAATACATCAAATATACGATAGTAAGAGGCAAAAGATAGCACCATTCATAACCCTTTTCAAGGTGGCAGAGCCTATCTCCAAGCTTAAATCAGATACGTTTGTATATTGCTTTTTCACCGGAGCCTGTTCTCTTAGATCAGTGGACTTATCAAACATCAAATGTTATCCATTATACCTCGGATCGAGTCGAGCCGTACTCCTGGTTCCTATTGTGCTGGTTTAGAAAGGTAAAGATCAAACACTAGACCCTTATGTTCTGATAACCACTATTTGTTCCAAATGAGAGAACATCTGAAGATCTACAATTGCGAGGAAGAACACTGTGATATATTGTTATGATTTTGGATGATTCTGTGCTGGTTGCGTCATGGTTTGCAATCGGACGGGAGTCTAAAGTAGATTCATCAGAATGTGTGAACGAGGCAATAGGAAACACTTTGCACTTCCATAGTCGAGGATGGAGTAATATATTTTACCATGGTTTTGCACACACAAGAAGGTCAACAAAAAACACTAAAACACATCTAAATTGTAAATAAACACAAATAAATGATACATAACAAATCACAAATTAACCCACCATGCTAATAAACACACATATAATGAGATATTGACATTTTTACTTTACGCTAATTTAACCGGTGACATGCTGCACTATGGGAACACTTAAAACACACATGAGAAGTGACTATTAAGGGCTTTAATAATACCATGTCTAAAAGTGAAACATCAACAAGAAGCAAGCGATCAAAGCAAGTAAAAAAAAGAAATGAATCTGGATGAAGGAGTGGATTTGGCTACCTAGCCAGCAGGGATCGTCTGTTCTGTTCTGCAGAGAGAGTTGGAGATAAGTAAATATTTTGCAATGAATTATGGTTTGGCGTGGACAGTAAGGTCACAAATACTGTAAAGCTTGTGTGATATTTGCTAGATATTTTTCTGGAGTCTGCGAGCAATCGTCTCTCGATTGCTATGTGTGAACTGTTCAATTACTCAATCCAAGTGGCTTGCAGATAGCTCGCAGATTCAAGAAAAATATCTAGCAAATATCTAGCAACCCGGTGGAGGAGTGTAAATGTGTGTGGGTGTTTTATCAGAATTTTTAGACATAGAATCATTAAACCCCTTTGCCAGGTCTTCTGTGGTTTTTTTTGTGTGTGACAGAATGTAGTTTGGGAGACCAGACAGACCCGTCTGTGATTTCTCCTGCTGATAGATTGTGTAGTGTGTGACCCCCAATCGCAGATCAGTCATGTAGTTTGAAAACCACAGCGACTTCAAAGACTCCCGATTACGAGGGATCAAGTTGTGTAGTGTGAACTGTACAGTGATCTGGACACCTTGAAAGTCATGTAGTGTGAACTTAGCATAAAGTGTTTCAGTTTTAGGGCAGTTGTAGCCTATTGTTAAGATACTAGTATCGGTTAAGATACTAGACTAGCAATCAAAAGGTCGCTGGTTTACGCCCCTCTACTGCCAGGTTGCCACTGTTGGGCAATTGAGCAAGGCTCTTAACCCTCAATTGCTTAGACAGTATACTGTCACAGTAGTGTCAGTCACTTTGGATAAAAGGGTCTGCTAAATGCCAAAAATGTAAATGTAAGTTTTAGTCTGACTCCGCCCACTTTATAAAGTGACCCCAGCAGCACATTTTGGCTGTCCAAATGATTTTTATATGGCTCTTATTGGAGCATATTCTGTTAAAAAAGATGATTTAAATAAAGTAGAAAGAGGTAACAGGCGTCTGGTATGACTAATTAACTACAATGATAACAATGACATGTCTACATTTAAATGTATTAAACAGTATTTTTCCCTCTTATGATACACTTGCTCTGGTTCTCCAGATATTTTCACTTAATTTGCAGTACTATACATAATTTAATACTGACCACATTATTGAGCACCTGAAAAAAACTGTTACATTATATACAAGTACTCAGTATAAGTAAAACTGACTGCACAGACATCTGATCAATTTCCGTGAAGATTTTTAGTCATCCAGGCAATCAACGTGTCCACCAGTAGTAGTTCAATTTGACGGGAATGGTTTTGTAATCCCGAGGATCTTTTGCCACTCATCCAAGAGCCTTGGCATTTATATCACTGCATCAATCAGACCTGTGACCTGATGAAATGTGCTGGGGCCAGACGAGAGTCTATCTGCAGGTGTGAATTGGTGTGAAACCACCGTGGTAAAAATGTTAGGATAAAAGGTTGTTCCAGTTTGACAGAGATAACCTTCTTCATGGCCCTTTTTAAACCCACTGTCTTTGCTGTGCAGGAAGTGTACACCGTGTTCTTGAAACTATATTCAGCGTGCTTCACACCAAGTTGTTTCCATTAAGGATTTAAGCTCATCTGTGTGGGATCATGCATTTCTAGAGCAGCTGTTTTGACTCATCAGTTTACAAATATCTTATTACAGATTGAATGTGCGCATATGACTAAGATTAAATGTTGTGGAATAAAAAAAAAGCCTCATTCACTAAAAATAGGCGGGTAGTGATTATTTTTAATAGTATTTAGGTATTTAGGCATCTCTATTGGGTTTTACTCAGAACGTCGACTAGACCAACACAAACTTGAGGATGTTTAGACATCTACTGTAGATGTGATCTTGCTTTTGTATTTTAAATCATTGTCAAGCTGCATAACCCAGAGTCCCAATTATTAGATCTGGTTGCAGTGAACATATTACTGCTTTCTACCCCAAAACATTAACTTTTGCCTAATCTCTTTTGTCCTGTGACAAATTCTAACCTACAGTATGTGATTGCTGGTGACATCTGGACTTCTTTAGATGTTTTTTCTTGGATCCTCTGGGATCCAAGCTTAGACAAATAAAAGAATTAAGGGCCAAACAGTTGCAGCTTTGTGGTTTGGGACATAAATCCTTGACCTTCTGTACAATAGGTCAGTCTCTTAACGGCTGAACCATCACTGCCCTCCAAATCTACTGTTTCCTAGTTGGGAAATTAAATCCCAGTCTACCGTGTGACAGGTAGGGACGCTAACTGCTATATTAATGAGAATAACTAGGCGGTATCAAAAGCATTTTTATTAGTTTGTGCTGCTGATTGTTTAACATTTTTGTTTGTTTGTTTTTTGTTTGCATTTTCTTCCCCTTTTCTCCCAACTTTTAGCGTATCCAACTACCCAATAGCATTATGCCTCTTCTCTACTGATGCTGATCCGCACCCCGATTAAGGAATACGAGACTGACACACACCTCCTCTGACTCATGTGTAGTAGCCGACTGCATCCTTTCACCTACACAAAGAGAGTTCATATGCTGATCAGCATTGTGTACGGAGAGCCACACCCTGATCAACTCATTATTTCTCGACTATTTGCAGGCCATCAATCAGCCAGCAGAGGTCGTAATTGCCTCAGTCATGAGGAGTCCCTATCCAGCTTCCACCCTGTATGAACAACAGCCAGTCGTCTTGTGTCCAGCCGAGACCTGAGTTTCGAACCGATGTGTTTGAAATGTCATGCTGTCAAAAAAAATGTCAGCTGGTGTGCTAGCGTGTTTTACTACCTGAGCGCCATAACATTTCTTTGCTGGACCCTGTTTCTGTTTTTAACAGTGACTTTATTTTAGAAGAAGAAGACGCCATCATTTTGTCATATATACATATACAGGTGTACAGTAGAATGCAATTATTTATTTACGTATCCCAGCTTGTTTGGAAGCTGGGGTCAGCCATTGTACGGTTCCCCTAAACCAGAGAGGGTTAAGGACCTTGCTCAAAAACTTAAAAGGTTTTGTAAGCATGTTCTTGTTCTTAATTTGATGCTTTCAACACATTCCAAAAGATTTGGGACAGAGCAATATAGGTAAATAGTTAATAGGTAAAGCTATCATGATAGGTAAATCCTATTACAATAACTAACTAACTAAATAAATAAATAAATAAAACAAAAAAACACATTAGTAAATAGTCAAAGAGTGTAGGAAGCATTTCCTAGTGGCTTATTGCAAGCAAGGAATCTGAAATGTTTAAGATTAAATATTAAAATCACATTTTCAGTTTCCATTTTTCTCCCGATTTAGTGTAGTCAGTTTGTCTTGCGCTGCTGGGGAACCCCGATTTTTTGCAGTTGAGGAGGGTACATTGCTGCTCACGCCTCCTCTAACCCACGCGCTGCTTTTCCACCCATGTACTCTGCACAGGTACCTCTATCCGCAAATCAGGGTCCTTACACAGTGTTTGAAGACCCTGCCCACATAGTCCGGTCATCCCTCCCTGCAGGCACTACCAATTATGCCTGCTAGAGGGCACCCAGCTGCCCGGTGGCAGCGGCGAGTGTAGAACCTAGGAGTTCAGAATCTCGGTGCTGGTGTGCTAGCGGAATATCCCGCTGTGCCACCTGGGTGCATGATTTCTGTTCTTATTTACATATTTTCACTGTCCTTACTATTTATGTACCAAAAAACTATAGGCATGAAAGAAAACAAAAGACGCACCACACAAAAACGTTTTGCTGTCATCAATGCCAAAATGCTAACCAGACTACTAACTGTCGATTCTCTTTTAGGCTGTCCAGTGTCTCAAAATGGCTCAGGCTGTATGAACCCTGTCATGGCCTTCCAGGGGTGTATGCGTCTAATCCTCATCAACAACCAAGCTATGGACTTCATGCACATCCAACAAGGGCTGGTGGGAAGCTGGAATGAACTAGACTTTGACATCTGTGGTATTCAAGACAGGTAAAATATGCATTTTGTTTACATTAGAGTACATTGATAGAAAGGTGCTTTTACTCATGAGCAAGTAACCCATGTCATGGGCACTAATAGACCCTCATATCATAATAGGCCTTTGCTTTTGAGTTTTACACCGGTGACAATCTGGGTGGGTCCTTTACTGCTTAGGGCATTGTTGACACATATGACTTCTGCTGTGCATTTGTGGATGCAGCATCAAATAGTATTTATTGACTAAAGTTTGTAAAGATTTTCCCAAGCCTATGTGATGGTATCCATCATTAAAGCATGCTGTAAGGTTCAAAGAGCGTTGCCATTCAGTAGAGATTTTCATCCTTATTCCTGATGCACAGAGATTTATTCTAATTTTCTAAATTTTTAATAATATTATGCACTGTTAAGCATTTTGCTTACAGACATAAAAAGTCCTTCTTGTAAAAATCCAAGGATCACTTTTAAAACCAACACTACACGGTTGAAAGCATATGGAGACTATGCATGTACAGTGGTACCTTTTAACTGGACGTCCCCTAAACTCAAAATCTTTGAAACTCGACGCCCTTCATTAAGAAATTTGTACGTTTACCTTAAACTTGATGTCTGTGCGACTGCCGCTTTGTTCAGCGCTTGGCTTGAGCAATGCAGTAAGACATCATCAAAGTGCGAATATGAGATGAATCTGCATTTGTGTGGAGTCAAATTAACTCAGAAAACATCCACATGTATCTGTGTTTAGCTGGATTTCCTCCTGTTTCACTTTTAAACTTGTGTTATAGCTCGGGGTGCTGAGAAATGGTGAGAATCAGCTTTTCCGAGAGTCTAAAACTTATTGTTTGTGAAAAAAAAAGCTTAACGTGACTTAATGTATTAAAAGAACGACATAGAAACACTAAACCTCTCTTAATTATTACTGCTCATTATTCTCATTATTCAATTATTCTCTCCGCTAATTAAATTCCTTGCTTGTTGTTTTAGTACAATAAGTCACGTTAAGCTTTGTGCACCACCACACTCCATAAGAAATAATGGCACAGCCAGCACAAAAGCTATTGTGTCACTTCTTATGTAAATGCGTCTTTACTGAACAGAATACGGTATTCCAAGATCAAGCATCTCCACGATTAAGAAGCGTAAGGAAACAATAAAGAAGTAAAGCTAAAATGCAGGTTTTATTGTATTTAACTGTTTTTAATTGTATTTTAGTGTTTTTATATTATATTTGTGTTATTTTCAGTGTATAAGTGTCAAAAACAATCCCATTATTTTACCTTAGTCTAAAATATATACAATATATATACGACGCCACTTCCAGAACCAACTGACGTTGAGTTTCAAGGTACTATTGTATTGTTAACATTTTAAACATTTAAGTCAAATGTTTAGCGTTTAGGCATTTTCCAAATGATGAGAGTTTGCTAACGCACACCCACAATGGCTGAAGTGGTTCACAGGCCATGCCTGCCTCAGTAGGTCCAAAAACACCAACAATTTTCTGCCACTGTCTAGCCAATGATTGTGTCTGTAGAGCTTTGATGGCATCACTAGGACTCAAACCTGGGGCTGCACAGCGGTAAGTTAACGCATTAAACTGCTGGGCAACCCAAGTGCCTTTTATTTCTTTTTTTTTTAAACGTCTTGAACTGAGATCACTTTTGGCCTGTCAACAGAGCAAAGGATAGAAGGACAGAGTCACTTTATTGTCACTTTAGCAGCAACTACACAGACTAAGACTGCCTACTAAGAGAACATCAGAAAAAAAAGAAAAGAAAAACACCCCATCTGACAGTTTCCAGCACTTCTGGCTTCTGGCAAGCTGTGGAGCTGGCACGCAATGCTCTGAGACCATCACCCGGTGCAGCGTGACAGCTGGTCATGAATGATTTAGAAGTGCCATTGATGAAGGGGTCTCATCATGTTCACATAAGTTCACTATTAATAAAAAACCACTCTCCGCGGACAGGCCAGCGGGACATGTCTCTGCTTGGAAATATCAGTGCATCAGGGAAAGCAGTGGAAGCCTTCCCTGAGAATATGGTAATTCGATTTAGCTGCAGAGCTGTCCTTTAGGGAGTTAAATGTCAAATGAAGGTGGTGAAGGACAGTGATTTGGAGGCATATTTTAAAGGATTGTGAGACTTAATAATATTAGTAATAATAATAGTGTATTTGATTTCTAATGAGATAGATCTGTGTTTATTAAAAACTAATAATAAATTGGTACATTATGTAAAATGCTAACACAAGCAAAAAGCAGTCATTTGTAAATTCTCTATGTATTTAATTGCAAACAGAACAAAAAAAACACTTTTTGTTTCACCTGTTTGTTAAAATATGCTCAGAATAAATTTGGTGCCTGCAACATGATCCGAACAAGCTTAAAAAAAAACAGTATTTTTGAATACTTACAACATATCAGTTTCACCATAGAAAAAAAATGATAGTGATATTAAAAACAACAACAATAATAATAATAATAATAATAGCAACAATAATAAAAAAAAATAATAATAATAATTGCAACAATAAAAAACAATAATAATAATAATAATAGCAAAAATAATAAAAACAATAATAATTACAATAATAATAATATTAACAACAACAACAAAACAACAGTAATAATAACAATAATAATAATAATAATAATAATAATAATAATAATGATAATAATATTAACAACAACAATAATAACAATAATAACAATAAAATAATATTAACAACAAAACAATAATAATAATAATAACAATAATAATAATAGCAAAAAAATAAATAATAATAATAATAACAACAATAATAATAATAATAACAATAATAATAATGATAATAATAATAATAATACCGCATTTCTATTTAATTTTAAATTCATGCATTCCTCAACTTTCTCAATGTAAATAAGCACATACTAGCCACCAACTTTAGTCAGACTTTCCAACAAGGAATTAGGAGGATAAGCCACAAAGAAAAAATATATTTATAATCAAAATTATATAATAATATTATCTAAAAAAGAACAAATAATAATACATGTTCATGTTCCAGCATGACTATGCCTCTCTGCACAAATTAAGCATTATAAAGAAAGAAAATTAGTGAAATCCCAGCATTACTATGGCCATCCATTACTATGGATGTGCTGGCTGGAGATCTAAACTGTATTTGTGCTTCAATAGATCACATCGTAGGAGTACGATTATATTATGCTCACAGACAATCTGCCGCAAAGCACCATGCTGCACATCCTGTCAGCCCAAAAGAAAAGGTAATTAGAAATAAAGAAAACGGGTGACTCTCCCACTCATTTGTTTTTACCATCCAGTACTCATGGACTACCGTCACACCTACTGCGGTGTAACAGCGGGTTGATTGAGGCCCCCTGACTTTAGCAGTCGGTAATGAGGTAACCCAGAGGATGTAGCGCTGAGCTGCATCATAAAGCGAACATCTTCCTGTGTATAAATAGGGCTATGATAGCTAGCCTGGCTCTACTGGCACAGCAGGAGACCTGAGCAGCAAATCATTTGTTTGTTTAAGGAACAAAATGTTATTTTTTTTGTCGCAGGAACAAACCTAGAAGAATAATGGTAAGTGGAGCAACACAATGATCCCAATTTGCATTTAAACAGCGTTGGACACATCACACAATTGTGTGTAATAATACAACCCCAAATCAGAAAGCTGGGACAGCATGGAAAAAGCAAATAATAAAAAGCACAGAGTTTCTTACATTTACTTTGACTTTAATTTAATTGCAGACAGGATGAACCTGAGATATGTCATGTTTTGCCAGAAGCAAAACATGCCAGCCCAGTACCCGTACCCTCTTCTTCCTCAGCCATGCCTTTGTAATGTGTGCAGCATGTGGTTTTGCATTGTCTTGTTGAAAAATGCATGGACATCCCTGGAAAAGATGACGTCTTGAAGGCAGCACATGTTGCTCTAAGATCTCAATGTACTTTTCTGCTTTAATGCTGCCATCACAGAAGTGTAAAATACCTTTGCCAAGGGCACTGACACAGCCCCATACCATGACAGACCCTGGCTTTTGGATGTGTTGCTGATAACAGTCTGTCTGGTTCTTTTTGTCTTTGGTCCGGAGCACATGGCGTCCATTTTTCAAAAAAAAAAAAAAGACATCTGACCACAATACTCATTTCCACTGTGTGATGGTCTACATGGTTAACATAAGGCTTCTTTGTTTGCACAGTAACATTTTAAATAACATTTGTGCATGTAACTCCGTATTGTAGTGCTTGGCAAAGGTTTGCCAAAGTAATCCCTCACCCATGTGGTTATATCAGCTATTGTTGAGTGGCGGTTCTTGATGCAGTGCCGTCTAAGGGATCAAAGATCACAGGCGTTCAGCTTAAGCTTGCGCCCTTGGCTTTTATGCACTGAAATTCCTCTCGATTTCTTGAGTTGTTTATGATAATATGCACTGTAGAGGGAGAAATATGCAAATCCCTTCCAATCTTTCTTTGAGGTACATTGTTTTTAAACATTTCAATCATTTTCTCACACATCTGTTGACAAACTGGAGATTCTCTGATCATCTTTGCTCAGACGCTAATAAAGCATAGAAATTGGTCCTATTTTGTTACACATGCTTTATGGAGGTAGTTCCTTAAGCCAGCAAAGCCTGACACAAAACTGTTAAAAATTATCAATATATATTAATAGCTTAAAACCCATATTATATTATATTTTCTTGAATTAAATTAAATGTATTTGGCTTTTTGTCTTTATTTTGCATTTTTTCTCTGTTTTCTTATGTCATTTTATCCTTTTATACTAACATTGCTTGTCCACCACTGCCTGGACTTGTGTTCGAGCCTTTGTTTTTCCTGGACAGGCGCTCCAACAACACAAATAGTGGTGCCTGAATGAGAAAAAACTTTCTTGCTGTGCCTCTTGCAACCATAATTCATACTGCCAGCATGAGGAGTGTACAAATACAGAAAGGACAGAAGCATTTGTTAGACTGTGCTAGCATGGGGATTCGAAACTGACTAAATTGGAAAAAACGGGATAGAATTGCAGATAGCATTGAGACCATGTTTATATCTTATAGGGCAGTTGTAGCTTAGCGGTTAAGGTACTGGACTAGTAATCAAAAAGGTTGCTGGGTTAAGCCCTACCACTGCCAGGTTGTCACTGTTGGGCCCTTGAGCAAGGCCCTTAATCCTCAATTGCTTACTATAAGTCACTTTGGATAACAGCGTCTGCGTCTGCTACAAAGGCTACCAATGCATATTATGCATTATTATTACACTATTATTATGTCATATCCAAATGTAATGGACAATAATGATTACCCCAATGTACACTACATGCACCAAAAGTAAGCGGACACCTAAAAATTAGCTTGTTGGATAACCAGTTCCAAAAACAATAGACATTTATTTGAATTTGTTTTGGAGAGGCTTTTCCCAAGGTTTTGGAGTACATGCTTGTGGGAATTGTGCTAATTTATACAAAATAGCATTTTGGGGGCCCAGGCACATTGGGATAATCTGCTAGCACACCAGCGCCAAGATTCTGAGCTCCCGGGTTTAAATCTCGCCTCTGCTACCGGTCAACTGGGTGCTCTCTAGCAGGCACAATTGGCTAATGCCTACAGCAGACAAAACTGGCTTTGAGTCTGCTGGGTGGGAAAAGGCCGGACTAACAAAGGGGTGGGGTTATCAATGCTGTGTAAGGACCTTGGTTGCCCAGGGCACCTCTACAAAAAGTGGATGAGCACAGAGATCGAGGACGTGGCTCTAATCGCTCAAATACACCCAAGTATGGGAGAATAAGAAGGGACTGGTGGACTGTGCACACATCGGAGGGAGTGTGTGCTCAGCGAATATTTATCCTCCTCCCAAGAAGGATGAGTTCCTGCTGAGTCTGGTTCCTCTCAAGGTTTCTTCCTGTAATTTTAAGGGAGTTTTTCCTTGCCACTGTTGCCCTCGGCTTGCTCAACAGGGGTTTTTGGTCTGTTGGTCCTGCATTCTGTAAAGTTGCTTTGAGACAATGTCCATTGTAAAAAGCGCTATATAAATAAATTTGACTTGACTAGACTCTCCTTGGATGCCATTGGGGTCGCCAGCAGCACATTGGCTATGCCAAATTGGGAGGAGAAAGGGGTAAAATGCATAAAAAGCTATTTAAAAAATAGAATTTCGAAGTGAAGGCTGGACTCACAATCAACATTCCAGTTCACCCCAAGGATAGAGTTGAATAGAGTTCAGGTCAGGGTTCTGGGCAGGCCACTGGAGTTCTTTCACTTTAAAATGGTCAATGAATATTAGTTTTTATATAAATTAATTTATGTCCCTTGCAATAATCAGGTGGCGTCCATATACTTTTGTCCATATAGTGTACTGTTTTCTAAATACCCAAGTCATTTCTAAACTGATAAAGCATGATCAAACACTACACATTTTCATGTGTGGTCTCGGATGCTGCATTTCCTGTAATCCTTCCTACAGTGTAACCCACGGAGGCCATGATTAATCATGAAACTGGAACGCTTACTCCCCCTAATGCTCCAACGTCCATTAGAAGCCATTATGTAAGTAAGCCAGTAAAAGTAACATTATTACATAATGAAATGAGGCAGGAAAGTAGGAAGAATCCATTGGAAATATATGATGATGGTGCCACACTTCTGTGGTTAAAAGGTACACTGGTCAATAGTTTAATGGTCCTAACACTACAAACACGGTGAGTGGTAAAGACGATGAAACAATGATGTTTAAGCTGTTTGATCAGAGAAACAGTGTTATAAGACTTTAAGACAAAGCGTCTGAAAACCACAAGCCCGGGCTGGCTTGTTTACATCTCTTTATCTCTTCTACCAGTAATCCAGACCACCAGTTCCAGCAAGTGCCTCCCAGTCCACATCCATTAACTTCTCAGATTCTCAGAAATAAAGTGGTAAAATCTGGGAGTCATGGCACCCCTCGTAAGCTGCACACTCAACAGAAAAACCACTTTTGAAATCTCAAAACTGACTCAACACAAACTAAACTAAAATAATATTAATAATTATGTGTGTGTGTGTGTATGTGTGCATGTGAGAGTTCAGTGTTAGTTTGTGTATGTGTGAGCGTGTGTGTGTATATATACAGTATGTGTAAGCGCAATATGTGTCGAAATCACAAAGTGTGTGTGTATGTGTGAGTGTATGCATGCATGGGAGTTTGTGAGTGTGTGCGAGTGTGTGTTTCTGTATGTGTGTGTGTGTGTTTGTAGTGTATGATTTAGTGTTGGTGAGTGTGTGCATGTGTGAGTGTGTTTGTAGTAAGGTGCAAATTGCAATACTGTGCAAGGATGCAGGTAATATAGTCACTAAGTAGTTGTATCTATTAAAGTCCAAGGGAGGAAGAGTCCAGGGAGCAAGACTGTTGTAATGTGTGTGGGTGTGAGTAAGTGTATGCGCATGTAAGTCTGAGTGTGTGTGTATATGTTTGTATGTGTGTATATTTGAGTAATTATGTGTATGTGTGCAATTAAGTACGTGAGTGTTAGTTGTGTGTGTGAGCATGTGTTATAAATTATGTCACAGTCTAAGTGTGTATGTACGTATGTGTACATGTGAGAGGTGAGTGTTAGAGTGTGTATATACAGTATATATACAGTGTATCACAAAAGTGAGTACACCCCTCACATTTCTGCAAATATTTCATTATATCTTTTCATGGGACAACACTATAGACATGAAACTTGGATATAACTTAGAGTAGTCAGTGTACAACTTGTATAGCAGTGTAGATTTACTGTCTTCTGAAAATAACTCAACACACAGCCATTAATGTCTAAATGGCTGGCAACATAAGTGAGTACACCCCACAGTGAACATGTCCAAATTGTGCCCAAATGTGTCGTTGTCCCTCCCTGGTGTCGTGTGTCAAGGTCCCAGGTGTAAATGGGGAGCAGGGCTGTTAAATTTGGTGTTTTGGGTACAATTCTCTCATACTGGCCACTGGATATTCAACATGGCACCTCATGGCAAAGAACTCTCTGAGGATGTGAGAAATAGAATTGTTGCTCTCCACAAAGATGGCCTGGGCTATAAGAAGATTGCTAACACCCTGAAACTGAGCTACAGCATGGTGGCCAAGGTCACACTGCGGTTTTCCAGGACAGGTTCCACTCGGAACAGGCTTCGCCAGGGTCGACCAAAGAAGTCGAGTCCACGTGTTCGGCGTCATATCCAGAGGTTGGCTTTAAAAAATAGACACATAAGTGCTGCCAGCATTGCTGCAGAGGTTGAAGACATGGGAGGTCGGCCTGTCAGTGCTCAGACCATACGCCGCACACTGCATCAACTCGGTCTGCATGGTCGTCATCCCAGAAGGAAGCTGACGCACAAGAAAGCCCGCAAACAGTTTGCTGAAGACAAGCAGTCCAAGAACATGGATTACTGGAATGCCCTGTGGTCTGACGAGACCAAGATAAACTTGTTTGGCTCAGATGGTGTCCAGCATGTGTGGCGGCGCCCTGGTGAGAAGTACCAAGACAACTGTATCTTGCCTACAGTCAAGCATGGTGGTGGTAGCATCATGGTCTTGGGCTGCATGAGTGTTGCTGGCACTGGGGAGCTGCGGTTCATTGAGGGAAACATGAATTCCAACATGTACTGTGACATTCTGAAACAGAGCATGATCCCCTCCCTTCGAAAACTGGGCCTCATGGCAGTTTTCCAACAGGATAACGACCCCAAACACAACCTCCAAGATGACAACTGCCTTGCTGAGGAAGCTGAAGGTAAAGGTGATGGACTAAACCCAATTGAGCACCTGTGGCGCATCCTCAAGTGGAAGGTGGAGGAGTTCAAGGTGTCTAACATCCACCAGCTCCGTGATGTCATCATGGAGGAGTGGAAGAGGATTCCAGTAGCAACCTGTGCAGCTCTGGTGAATTCCATGCCCAGGAGGGTTAAGGCAGTGCTGGATAATAATGGTGGTCACACAAAATATTGACACTTTGGGCACAATTTGGACATGTTCACTGTCGGGTGTACTCACTTATGTTGCCAGCCATTTAGACATTAATGGCTGTGTGTTGAGTTATTTTCAGAAGACAGTAAATCTACACTGCTATACAAGTTGTACACTGACTACTCTAAGTTATATCCAAGTTTCATGTCTATAGTGTTGTCCCATGAAAAGATATAATAAAATATTTGCAGAAATGTGAGGGGTGTACTCACTTTTGTGATACACTGTATATATATATATACACTGCCTGGTCAAAAAAAGGTCACACACTCTAATATTTGGTTGGACCGCCTTTAGCTTTGATTACGGCACACATTCGCTGTGGCATCGTTTCCACAAGCTTCTGCAATGTCACAACATTTATTTCTGTCCAGAGTTGCATTAATCCTGATGAATCCTGGCATTGTTATCTTGGAATATGCCCGTGCCATCAGGGAAGAAAAAATCCATTGATAGAATAACCTGGTCGTTCAGTATATTCAGGTAGTCAGCTGAACTCATTCTTTGGGCACATAACGTTACTGAACCTAGACCTGACCAACTGCAGCGACCCCAGATTATAGCACTGCCCCCACAGGCTTGTACGGTAGGCTCTAGACATGATGGGTGCATCACTTCAGCCTCCTCTCTTCTTACCCCGATGCGCCCATCACTCTGGAACAGGGTAAATCTGGACTCATCAAACCACATGACCTTCTTCCATTGCTCCAAAGTCCAATCTTTATGCTCCCTAGCAAATTGAAGCCATTGTTGCTCACTGACAAGTGGTTTTCTTAAGGCTGCACAGCTGTTTAGTCCCAATCCCTTGAGTTCTCTTTGCATTGTGCATGTGGTAATGCTCTTACTTTCACTATTAAACATATCCCTGAGTTCTACTGTAGTTTTTCTACCATTTGATTTCACCAAACGTTTAAGTGATCGCCGATCACGATCATTCAAGATTTTTTTCCGACCACATTCCTTCCTCGAAGATGATGTTTCCCCACTGTCCTTCCACTTTTTAATAATGCGTTGGACAGTTCTTAACCCGATTTTAGTAGTTTCAGCTTCTCCTTAGATGTTTTCTCTGCTTGATGCATGCCAATAATTTGACCCTTCTAAAACAGATTAACATCTTTTCCACGTCCACAGCATGTGTCTTTCGACATGGTTGTTTTTCCAGCATGCATATTGCTCTCTGTAAAGACATGGTTTGATGTCTTTGGTGTAGAGCAACTTAAGTAGCCTGCATGGATCCCTGAATTGAACCATAATAAACGCTTTTGGGATGAATTGGAACACTGATTACAAGGCAGGTTGTATTGTCTAATATCAGTTCCACCCTTCCAAATGCTTGTTAGACCGACTGAGCACAAATTCTAAATTCTTGAGCAAGCCGTGCCAGAAAAGTGAACATTAAATTCCACTCATGGTTCCGGAACATGTTCACATAATTCAAGCAATGCACTATTATACAAAACTCAAACACATTTTTTTATTCGATTCCTGTTTTGCAGGAAGTCTCGTAAAGACTCTTTGAAGTCTCCTAAACTGAGTTTGCTTTTCTGACCTTCAGTGGACTGATATCATACAGCAGTGGATCAATATTACAGAGGCTCATTCATGCCAACAAGCACTTCTACCAAGTATAATCGTTATGCTTTCACAACCATCTGCAGCTAACAGTGTTTAGCCGGTTCAGTGTATGCCTTGTTCATTCAACTCTGGTGTCCAGTAAGACGTCGATGTTTTATTGACCCGTTTGTACACTGGCGTAATGTCAACCAGTCTTCTTGTATACAGTGCCCAGCCGGACCTTCAGGTTTTTGTGCTGCACTTTTGTGCTACGTCTGCTGCTACTAGATGCAAACACTGCTCCTCGGGCATCACCTTGCTTATTCGGGCGTCCTCTGTAACCTAAGCACGCCGGCTCTGTAGCTTTTAGCTAAAAATACCCGGAGGCATGATGCATTCCACTTCACTTTAGCACAAGTCTGATATTAAACCGCTTCGTAATCTGCTTTAGGTTTTTCTCGGCGTCTATTTCAGGGGCTTTTCTTGCAATTTTTGCTAAAATGGATTTAAAATTGCTGGTGCTTTTACCTGCCGTCTTGCTAATAACAGAATAACGGACACTACAGAATTGGATTTTGCACACCTCTGTGAACTGGTGGATTAATGGAACGGATGTATTTGTAGTGCATTTGCCGTTGTTAATGGAGTGTACGTATAGAAACCTTTTTTTTTTCCCAGACATGCTTGTGTAACTGTGGATCAAATAAGCTAATTTATTCATCCTCAGCCTTAAGATATTCTTGGGAATATTTCCACATTTGTGCAATATTGTTTATTGATTGAGACACTGGGCTTAATTTACTCACTGGATTTAATTTAATTAACTTTTAAATTTAATATTTGTTGTTTTTCTTACATCACATTTTTTTCTGATACAAAATTGACAGACTAGAACTTCAAACAAGTACCAAAAACAATCACATTTCTATTAACACTGGTAGCAGGATAGATCACCTGCTCATTCATGTTACCATCCTCTAGTCATGTGGCAGCAGTGCAATGTACACTAATCAGCCATAACATTATGACCACCTCCTTGTTTCTGCTCCCACTGTCCATTGTATCAGCTCCACTTACCATATAGGAGCACTTTGTAGTTCTACAATTACTGACTGTAGTCCATCTGTTTTTCTGCATGCTTTGTTAGCCCCCTTTCATGCTGTTCTTCAATGTTCAGGACCACTACAGAGCAGGTATTATTTGGGTGGTGGATCATTCTCAGCACTGCAGTGACAATTACATGGTGGTGGTGTGTTAGTGTGTGTTGTGCTGGTACGAGTGGATAAGACACAACAATGCTGATGGAGTTTTTAAACACCTTACTTACCCTGCTGGACTGAGAATAGTCTACCAACCAAAAATATCCAGTCAACAGTGCCCTGTGGGTAGTGTCCTGTGACCACTGATGAAGGTCTAGAAGATGACCAACTCAGACAGCAGCAATAGATGAGCAATCGTCTCTGACTTTACATCTACAAGGTGGACCAACTATGTAGGAGTGTCTAATAGAGTGGACAGTGAGTGGACACTGTATTTAAAAACTCCAGCAGCACTGCTGTGTTTGAGCCACTCATACCAGCACAACACACACTAACACACCACCACCATGTCAGTGTTACTGCAGTGCTGAGAATGATCCACCACCCAAATAATACCTGCTCTGTGGTGGTCCTGACCATTGAAGAACAGGGTGAAAGCAGGCTAAAAGAGTATGTAAAGAAACAGATGGACTACAGTTAGTAATTGTAGAGCTACAAAATACTTCTATATGGTAAGTGGAGCTAATAAAATGTGAGTGTAGAAACAAGAAGGTGGTTTTAATATTGTGGCTTATCAGTGTATAAAACCATAGACACATGTCAAGAGCATGAATCCACAACACGATAAAGTGTGTAAGAAATAAGCGACTATTATTGTGACTTAAAAGCATCTAGGAGCAATCATGCCTCTGAGTTGGGACATGAAGAAAATGACCTATCTTTGTTGCGTAAATTAACCGTCTCTAGAAAAAAGACACAGACTGTGCATTGAAAGCTTTATAAAATGGGTTTTCAGGGCCAGTCAATTGCACATGAAGTGAAGACAAGTGGGAATTATGCCATGAATTGGCTGGAGTGGTTTAAAGCAGGCCACATCTGGACTCAGCAGTAAAGATGTGTTACAGTTTAATGATTGACTGAACCTGGGTTTGGGATATGCTAAAAGACCACTACCTACTGGAATGCACAGTATCACAGACATGTTGGACTATTATGTTCAGCCATCCAAATTTAGTGACTATATACTGGTGGACACCCTTCAGCCAGCAAGAGGGTGGCACGGTGGCTCGGTGGGTAGCGCTGTCGCCTCACAGCAGGAACATCCAGGTCCTTTTTGTGTGAGGTTTTTATGTTATTCCCATGTCTGCGTGGGTTTCCTCTGGGAGATCCGATTTCCTCCCACAGTCCAAAGCCATGCAAGTGAGGTGAATTGGAGACATCATTAAAAAGTTCCACATTTTACATTTAACGTCTTTTCTGAACCAGAAATCAATCCAGGGATGTGCAGGTGGCGCAGTGGAATAATCCGCCAGCACAGCACCGCTGGGACTCTAAACCCTCCGAGTTTGAATGTCAGCTCTGCTACCAATCGGCTTGGCAGACACAACTGGCAGTGCTTGAGGCAGACAAAATTGGCCACCAATCTGCTGGGTGGGAAAAGACTGAACTAAAAAGGGGGTGGGATGTTCGACGCTGTGTAAAGACCTTGGTTAGTAGCCTGAGGTGCCTGTACAGAAGTAGGGGAACACGGAGATCAGTGCGTGACTCTTCATGCACAAGAAGTATGGGCAAATAAGAAGGGGGTTGGAAGACTGCACACATGTCGGAGAAAGCCACCCCATCGCGGTCTCCAGCATTGGAAGACCAATTAGCTTTGCTAAATTGGTAGAAAAAGATGGAAAATGCATAAAAATAGTAAAAGGAACTCAACCCCTTTCAGCTTTACCCATCGGCTTCTCCTCTGAAGCTTCACTGACTGTGTTATTGCTTATGAGCCACCAGTGCATCATTTTATGCTCTACTGGCAGTATTTTTTGCCAAATCGAAGTAGAAATATCACAGCAGTAATTAAACCATCACCTGAAACATTATCTGGCACATAGTTGACTCCCGCTATAGCAGCTAATGGCTTTAAGATGTGTCACGTTGTACAAGGAAGCCTCATAAAGCCCTGCAGGAGTCTATGGCAGAAAGCTCTGCTTCATGAAATAATATATGCGGCACTAAAAGGCTGGTAATTGTGAAATTTAAGTGGCCGGAGATGAACAAGCTATTAATCAAACTGTCTGGGGGGAAGCTCACTGAGCTACGCACTAGGTGCTTTTCCCCTCCTCCGGCAAAGGAAAAAAAGTTCACTAGGGCTCATTTTGATATTCAAATTGTACCACGATTCACATGGAAATGTCAGCAGGTCAAACGCATCAAATCTTTGTTTTCTGAAAGCAAATCAGGTTATGTTAGATGATTGACCTGTGATTTGTGGCTGAATGGTGGTTGTTTTGTATTTGTATTAATGAAAGTGAAAGAGAGGTTTGTTAAAGCTTATACAGATAAACTATATGGCCAAATGTATGTGGACACTGGTTGACCTTTAGTGTTTCAACCACACTACTGTATCAAAACAAGCCCATCTTTATAAAGACTTGTAGTGAAGTAGGTCAGTGGCTCGTAGGATGCCACCTATGTCACATGTTCTGGACAATTTAAGACTTTTTTTCCCATTTTTACTTTAGCATTTTCTCCCTTTTTCTCCTGATTTTACCATAGCCAATTAGTCTTCAGCTGCTGGGGATCACGATCGTGTCCGAGGAGGGTGTATTCGCCTGCCCCATGCTCCCTCCGACCCCTTCTTATTCACATGTGAGGCCAGTCTCCCACATGCACCAATCTCCATGCTCCTCCACTTACTGTATGTACTGGCGCCTCGGGCTGCTAACCAGGGTTCTTACACAGTGTTGAAAACCCCATCCACTTACTAGTCCGGTCTTTCCCCACCCAGCAGACTGGTGGCCAATTTTGCCTGCTGCAGGCACTGCCAATTGTGCCTGCTAGGGGGCAAAGAGTCAAAAAATAGTTGCCAGTGTGAACTGCATCAAGCATTAAAGGCTAAAGCCTGTCACCTATCCCTTGTTCCATCATTTACTATAGAGTTCCAAACTGCCTGTAGAAGCAGTTGTCTTGTTGACACTAGCCTGAAGTCCCAATGTACAGAATAAAACGTTCAGGTACACACTTTAATCAGGAGAAAAAAATCTAAATTGGTAAATTCTAATTTAAATCTAATTAAACAAGGTGAGTAAGGATATAAATTAAAGTTAAATAGATGGATAATAAATGTAATATCTGTATCTGATTACATTTAGTCTCTGAGTGTCTTAAGAAGCAACATCAGCTTAGCAACAGTAATTAGAAGAATCATCAATTGGTTTTCAATGGCTTGCTAGGGTTAAAGTAGACAATGGCAAGGGTTTGATAGAGTAGTACAAAGCCCAAGTCTTTATCATGATCAGATCTATGCTTGGAAAAGCAAATGAAGTTTGGTGGTCAGTTTCTGATAATTTTGACAATCTAGAGAAGCACTACTTTCTGCTTTTATCTCAGCCGTTTGGGAAAGACTCTTTCCTGCGAGGTGCAATAAAGAATGCTTTGGTGTGGAACAACCTTGGCCTAAAAGACCCCTGACCTCAAGCAACTGAACTTCTTTGGAATAAATGGAAAAGCCAACTGCAAGCCAGGTTACAGTACCCAACATTAGTACCCAACCCACTAAAGCTGAATTGAAGCAGAGCTCTCTAAGGCTGCACACAAGCTGCCACTTCGTTCAGCACATTATCATAGTGAGAAAATGAGACGAATCTGCATTTGTGTGGAATACCCGTCAAATCCACTCTGAAAGTGTTCACATGTATCTGTGTTTAGCTGGATTTTCCTCACTGTTTCACTTTTAAACTTGTGTTATAGCTCGGGGTGCTGAGAAATTGTGAGAATCAGCTTTTCAAAGAGTCGCTTATCATTAAAAAAAAACCCAATGTGGTTTAATGCATTTATAGAACGACACAGGAACACTAAACCTCTCTTAATTATTACTGCTTATAAGTTCTCTTCACTAATGAAATTCTTTGTTTGTTGTTTTGGTACAATAAGTCACGTTTTGTTTATGTCGAGTTGTTCGTACTACCTGAGTTGCTTTTATTATGTCATATCAAACAGTTTGTCTCATTGGATGCACTTTGGAAAGGTCAGTGGCAACCAGGTGAACTCTGAGCACCACGGCAATTCTGTTTGGGGCACCACCACACTTCATAGGAAACAATAACACAGCTGGCGCAAAAGCTGCCGCTTCTCATGTGAATGCACCCTAAGAGTGTTTGCCAACTTCAACTGAACACCTGTAAAATCAGAAAATCTTCCCTAGACCATATATGACTGTTGTATGTTTCCATAAACATCCATTAGTTGGTTTAAATGTATTTTAATGTCAGTTTTATTATCATAAACGATCAAAATCTTGATTTTAAGATTTATTCAAGACCTCTACAATGTCAACAAGTGAACGACTTAAATGATCATCAAGCCATTTAATAGATGACTTGGAACTATCTCAGTCTTTCAGAACAAGGCCACTTTTAATGCAGTCATTTACAGGGAAGCAGATATCATTGAATGCTGCCATCTTCACTCAGTCTCTAAATCGGCTTTTGGAATTTTCAAGGCAGAAAGACATGAGCAAACAGAGATGCTGTTTTCTTCCTCGAACTGTTTTATTGCAATGGAGATTAGATTTCACAGGTAAATAATGCTTGCATTACATCCAAAGTGGTCTGCGTGATGAGCCATCATAACTTCTCTCCCGCTGAGCATTTTGTTTAACAGCTTTATCTGCTGCGTTGTGTGTCTGACGTCGTCCATTTTTCTTTTTCAGGTGTCTGCCGAATTTCTGTGAAAACGGCGGCCGCTGCTCTCAGATGTGGTCCGAGTTTTACTGCGACTGCACGGAGACGGGATACAGTGGGGCCACGTGTCATAACTGTAGGTGTACCTCAAGTATCGATGCAATTACAAATGTCAGTTATGAACGCCTGTTAACATGAATGATGTGGATGCCGAATTGGACAAGACTAAAGTCAGATGAATTGGTCATCACTGTTGGAATGAGAATAGTCCACCAACCAAATATATCCAGCCAACAGTGCCCCGTGGGCAGCGTCTTGTGACCACTGATGAAGGTCTAGAATATGACAGCTCAAACAGCAGCAATAGATCAGCGATCGTCTCTGACTTTACATCTACAAGGTTGACCAACTAGGTAGGAATGTCTAATAGAGTGGACAGTGAGTGGACACTGTATTTAAAAAAACTCCAGCAGCACTGCCGTGTCTGATCCACTCATACCAGCACAACACACACACTTTAATCAGGGAAAAGGTTGCTGGCCATGCAAGACTAGAGATCCACTACAGATCCACTGCCGCCGTAAAAAAATGTACCAATTTAGTACAGGACTGATGACAGGACTGTGCTGTAAAAGCTTCCTGCTTTTGATCACAATTTATTATATACAATCTTTCTCATTTGCAGTCATTTCATGATCATGAGTGACCTGGATTTTCAAAAAGACTCCAGAGCCAAGTACATGACATGTAAATGTAGAAAATGTACAAGGTAATTTTTTTTTATTGCAAAAAAATACATTGCTAAGCTACTGTGTGTAGACAGACAGACAGACAGACAGACAGACAGACAGATATAATGTATAGTATTGCTATTATTGTTGTATTTATTGTTATTATTATTATTACATTTATTGCTGCATATTTGTATGTATTGTTATACTTGTATGCATATCCTATACACCAACGAGGCATAACATTATGACCACTAAAAGGTGAAGTGAATAACACTGATTATCTCTTCATCACGGCACCTGTTAGTGGGTGGGATATATTAGGCAGCAAGTGAACATTTTATCCTCCAAGTTGATGTGTTAGAAGCAGGAAAAATGGGCAAGCGTAAGGATTTGAGCGAGTTTGACAAATTGTGATGGCTAGACGACTGGGTCAGAGCATCTCCAAAACTGCAGCTCTTGTGGGGTGTTCCTGGTCTGCAGTGGTCAGTATCTTTTAAAAGTGGTCCAAGGAAGGAACAGTGGTAAACCAGCGACAGGGTCATGGGTGCCAAGGCTCATTGATGCACGTGGGGAGTGAAGGCTGGCCCGTGTGGTCCGATCCAACAGACGAGCTACTGTAGCTCAGATTGCTGAAGAAGTTAATGCTGGTTCTGATAGAAAGGTGTCAGAATACACAGTGCATCGCAGTTTGTTGTGTATGGGGCTGCATAGCCGCAGACCAGTCAGGGTGCCCATGCTGACCCCTGTCCAACATCGGAAGCGCCAACAGTGGGCACGTGAACATCAGAACTGGACCATAGAGCAATGGAAGAAGGTGGCCTGGTCTGATTAATAACGTTTTCTTTTACATCACCGGGTGGCCAGGTGTGTGTGTGTCGCTTACCTGGGGAACTCATGGCACAAGGATGCACTATGGGAAGGCAAGCCGGCGGAGGCAGTGTGATGCTTTGGGCAATGTTCTGCTGGGAAACCTTGGGTCCCGCCATCCATATGGATGTTACTTTGACACGTACCTTCTACCTAAGCGTTGTTGCAGACCATGTACACTCTCTCATGGAATCGGTATTCCCTGATAGCTGTGGCCTCTTTCAGCATGATAATGCGCCCTGCCACAAAGCAAAAATGCTTCAGGAATGGTTTGAGGAGCACAATAACGGGTTTGAGGTGTTGACTTGACCTCCAAATTCCCCAGATCTTAATCCAATCTAGCATCTGTGGGATGTGCTGGACAAACAAGTCCGATTCATGGAGGCCCCACCTCACAACTTGCAGGAGTTAAAGGATCTGCTGCTAACATCTTGGTGTCAGATAGCACAGCACACCTTCAGGGGTCTAGTGGAGTCCATTCCTTGATGGGTCAGGGCTGTTTTGGCAGCAAAAGGGGGATGTTATAATACATTATAGTATATGCTTACATACATATACATACAGTACAAATCTTCAAAATAATGATAATAATATGGCAATAATAATAATAATAACTATAAGTAACAAAAATCTAGGTGTTTAGAAAATAAAGTGACAGCAAGTTCTAGGAAAGATCATATCAATCTTTTTCTCTGTAGGCAAACAAATATAAAAATAATTTAAAAATAAATAATAAAATAAAAAGCACAAACAGAATGTCGGCTCAGAGAGACAGCTCTGACCTTTTATCCAGCCCATAACAAAATGCTCCAACATGAATTCAAGACTCCACAACTTCTTTGTTCTTAACCTGAAATGTCTTGGATGCTTTGTTGAATTCTCAACCAACCAGCCCCCCTGTTTTTTTCTTCACTCTTTAGCTGTCTTTGAATCCTCATGTGAAGCCTACAGGCTGGCAGGAAGCACCTCAGGCTACTTCTCTATCGATCCGGATGGGAGTGGCCCTCTGGGTCCGGTTCAAGTGTACTGCAATATAACAGGTAAGCTGTTCACCATGGGACATGTTAAACATCAGAGCTGAACTACTGTGTACGGTTATTACATACAAGATTATACTACATATGCTCAAATGTAAATGGACACCCTTTTTATGCCAAGAGGTGTAAACAAAAATATATATACAATAAAGCTTGACTGTGACCATTTGCATAAGACTGGTTGGCTAGTGTGGTATGACATAGTGGAACCCTGGATTTGTCTTTTTTTTTTCAGAGGACAAAGTGTGGACCGTGGTTCACCACAACAGCACGGATCCAGTGAGAGTTCAAGGATCTTCACCCAGCAAACCCTTCAAAGCAAATTTTGACTACGGCGCCTCACCTGAACAACTCAAAGCCATCGTGTCCCAGTCGGAGTACTGTCAACAGTCAGTTACCTACAAGTGCAAGAGGTCCCGACTCTTCAATACATGGGGTGAGTCTAAGGGTGCGAAGTTTATAAATCGAACTTATTTATCGAGCTTATAAATCAATGCTATCTTTGATTGAAGACCATGTCCTGTGAGCTCTTTTGCCAGTGTAATGCCCTCATTTGTCTTTATTATAATTAATTTAAAAATTAACAGTGCTCACGTGGCGCAGTGGTAAAACACGAACTTGTCGGTTCAAAACTCAGCTCTGCTGGCAAGCTGGGCAACCACACGAGCTGTTGCTCAAAGGGGTGTCGGAGGGGATTCCTCATAACTGATGCAATTACAACCTATGCTGGCTGATTGATGGCACCTACACAGAGACGGGGGATAATGTGATCAGGATGTGACTCTCCATACACAAGGATGATCCGCATATTAACTCGCCTCGTGAAGGTTAAAAGATGGGACAGTGGTAGCCTAGTGGGTAGAGCTTTGGGCTAGCAACTT
Organism: Trichomycterus rosablanca; assembly: GCF_030014385.1. Classification (NCBI taxonomy): domain Eukaryota; kingdom Metazoa; phylum Chordata; class Actinopteri; order Siluriformes; family Trichomycteridae; genus Trichomycterus; species Trichomycterus rosablanca. The sequence goes on from NC_085999.1 coordinate 27,860,719, forward strand.
AAAAGTTGAGAGTTTGAATCCCAGCTCTGCCATGCAGTTACTGTTGGGCCCTTGAGCATGGCACTTAACCCTCTCTGCGCCAGGGGTGGTGTACAATGGCTGACCTTGCGCTCTGACCCCGCTTCCAAAACAAGCTGGGATATGTGTTGTACTGTACACCTGTATATGTACAGTGTATCACAAAAGTGAGTACACCCCTCACATTTCTGCAAATATTTCATTATATCTTTTCATGGGACAACACTATAGACATGAAACTTGGATATAACTTAGAGTAGTCAGTGTACAGCTTGTATAGCAGTGTAGATTTACTGTCTTCTGAAAATAACTCAACACACAGCCATTAATGTCTAAATAGCTGGCAACATAAGTGAGTACACCCCACAGTGAACATGTCCAAATTGTGCCCAAATGTGTCGTTGTCCCTCCCTGGTGTCATGTGTCAAGGTCCCAGGTGTAAATGGGGAGCAGGGCTGTTAAATTTGGTGTTTTGGGTACAATTCTCTCATACTGGCCACTGGATATTCAACATGGCACCTCATGGCAAAGAACTCTCTGAGGATGTGAGAAATAGAATTGTTGCTCTCCACAAAGATGGCCTGGGCTATAAGAAGATTGCTAACACCCTGAAACTGAGCTACAGCATGGTGGCCAAGGTCATACAGCGGTTTTCCAGGACAGGTTCCACTCGGAACAGGCTTCGCCAGGGTCGACCAAAGAAGTTGAGTCCACGTGTTCGGCGTCATATCCAGAGGTTGGCTTTAAAAAATAGACACATGAGTGCTGCCAGCATTGCTGCAGAGGTTGAAGACGTGGGAGGTCAGCCTGTCAGTGCTCAGACCATACACCGCACACTGCATCAACTCGGTCTGCATGGTCGTCATCCCAGAAGGAAGCTGACGCACAAGAAAGCCCGCAAACAGTTTGCTGAAGACAAGCAGTCCAAGAACATGGATTACTGGAATGCCCTGTGGTCTGACGAGACCAAGATAAACTTGTTTGGCTCAGATGGTGTCCAGCATGTGTTGCAGCGCCCTGGTGAGAAGTACCAGGACAACTGTATCTTGCCTACAGTCAAGCATGGTGGTGGTAGCATCATGGTCTTGGGCTGCATGAGTGTTGCTGGCACTGGGGAGCTGCAGTTCATTGAGGGAAACATGAATTCCAACATGTACTATGACATTCTGAAACAGAGCATGATCCCCTCCCTTCGAAAACTGGGCCTCATGGCAGTTTTCCAACAGGATAACGACCCCAAACACCACCTCCAAGATGACAACTGCCTTGCTGAGGAAGCTGAAGGTGAAGGTGATGGACTAAACCCAATTGAGCACCTGTGGCGCATCCTCAAGTGGAAGGTGGAGGAGTTCAAGGTGTCTAACATCCACCAGCTCCGTGATGTCATCATGGAGGAGTGGAAGAGGATTCCAGTAGCAACCTGTGCAGCTCTGGTGAATTCCATGCCCAGGAGGGTTAAGGCAGTGCTGGATAATAATGGTGGTCACACAAAATATTGACACTTTGGGCACAATTTGGACATGTTCACTGTGGGGTGTACTCACTTATGTTGCCAGCCATTTAGACATTAATGGCTGTGTGTTGAGTTATTTTCAGAAGACAGTAAATCTACACTGCTATACAAGTTGTACACTGACTACTCTAAGTTATATCCAAGTTTTAGTTCTATAGTGTTGTCCCATGAAAAGATATAATGAAATATTTGCAGAAATGTGAGGGGTGTACTCACTTTTGTGATACACTGTATATATGACAAAGGCATTCTTCTAAAAAAAAGATGCAGTTGGCTGCTGCACATGTGTCAGAGGGGGTGTGTGTTAGTCACCGCTCTTCTCAGTCAGAGTGGAGGTCAACATCAGTAGAGAGGAACCGTAACGCAATCGGGTAATTGGATAATGTACTATAGTTTTGCTTTAAGTATACCATTTAAAATCCTAACTGCTGAATCCAACTTCACTGTGTAACCTTTATTTTTTAATTGTTTATAATTTTCACATCATTTAATCACTCTGCTCAGCTCTTGCCAAGAAAAATATCCAGAATGATTGTACAGTAGGGATTATCCTTACCCTTGGAGAGTGTTCAAAAGAATACTTACTTAATCATTTTATATCGATCTTTCTGATGTTTCCTTTCAATGAGATGTTATTAAAGCAGACTGTGCACTTCTGTAGTCCACAGACCCAATTAAGATTTTAAGAACTCTTTTATAATGTGCAAATGCTGCTAGTAATTGAATACAATAATGCTGATCCAACAAGGTAATGCACCTACATTAACTTTTAGCCAGAAAGAAATTATATTACTTTATTATTATTTGAAAGCAACCAAAACATTAACCTATATAATTAAGCATAATACAAACCAATGGAACCGTGTAGTACTGCAGGTTTCTAAGCCTTTTTTTGGCAAGTGACCCCACCATGTGGATATTTTATTTATTCTTACAATAAAGGCAATAATTTTATTATAATAATTGCTTACATACACTGATCAGCCATAACATTAAAACCACCTCCTTGTTTATACACTCACTGTCATTTTATCAGCTCCACTTACCATATAGAAGCACTTTGTAGTTCTACAATTACTGACTGTAGTTCATCTGTTTCTCGACATACTTTTTAAACCTGCTTTCACCCTGTTCTTCAATGGTCAGGATCCCCACAGGACCACCACAGACCAGGTAGTATTTAGGTGGTCAATCATTCTTAGCACTGCAGTGACAATGACATGGTGGTGGTGTATTAGTGTGTGTTGTGCTGGTATGAGTGGATCAGACACAGCAGTGCTGCTGGAGTTTTTAAATACTGTGGTCCACCAGTTGGTCCACCTTGTAGATGTAAAGTCAGAGACGATCGCTCATCTATTGCTGCTGTTTGAGTTGGTCATCTTCTAGACCTTAATCAGTGGACACAGGACGCTGCCCACAGGGTTTTGGTTGGTGGACTATTCTCAGTCCAGCAGTGACAGTGAGGTGTTAAAAACTTCATCAGCGCTTCATCAGTGTCTTATCCACTCATACCAGCACAACACACACTAACACACCACCACCATGTCAGTGTCACCTCAGTGCTAAGAATGATCCACCAGCCAAATAACACCTGCTCTGTGGTGGTCCTGAGAGAGTCCTGACCATTGAAGAACAGCATGAAAGGGGGCTAACAAAGCATACAGAGAAACAGATGGACTACAGTCCAGTCAGTAATTGTAGAGCTACAAAGTGCTTCTATATGGTAAGTGGAGCTGATAAAATGGACAGTGTGTGTAGAAACAAGGAGGTGGTTTTAATGTTATGGATGATCAGCGTATATAAGCATACAAGCTTGGCTCGGTGGGTAGCACTGTCACTTCATAGCAAGAAGGTCCTGGGTTCGATTCCCAGATGGAGCGGTCTGGGTCCTTTCTTTGTGGAGTTTGCATAGTCAGCGTGGGTTTCCTCCAGGTGCTCCAGTTTCCTCCCATAGTCCAAAGACATGCAGTCAGGTTAATTGGAGACACACAATTGCCCCTAGATATGTGTGTGTGTGTGTGTGTGTGTGTGTGTGTGTGTGTGTGTGTGTGTGAGACGGTGTTTGCTCTGTGATGGACTGGCAACCTGTCCAGGGTGTTTCCTAGTGATTTGTACCCACCGCGACCCTGAATCGGGAGTATTAATGAATGAATGAATAAAAAGTTTTACTATTGCTATTATTATTGTAAGCACAACTCAAACACTACACATTTCTATTACTGCATGTGCAAGTCAGCAATAAAAAAGTAAAACATCACAAGGGTAATATTTCTGCATTAAGCTAAACAGAAATGAACATAATAAATATGTTATAACCATTCCAGTGCAGGGTGGGGACTCGAATCTGATTGTTACTATCTTTAATTCCAAAGAACTTGCTCCAACTTTAATAGTCTGAATGTAGAATGTTCACTGTTTATCAATAAATAAATAAAGAAACAAATAAAGCATACAAAATAGCTTCTGGTAACAAAGTTTTATGAGGGATCTTCAAAAAGTTTCTACACTTTTATATTTTATTGGAAACAGTGAGGGCGGAAGGAGTAGTAATTGGTCATGTCTGAGAGACTAAAAAGAGCCTATAGTCTGGATTTAGCGCCGTCTGATTTCCACCTTTTTGGACGCTCAAAGAAGCTTTAAGGGGAAGAAGATTTTCATGTGATGATGTGAAAGTAGCGGTGCATCAGTGGCTACACGCTCAACCAAAAACATTTTTTGCTGATGGCATTAAAAAGTTGGTACGATGCTGGAAAAAAAACGCATCGTAAGGTGATGATGTAGAAAACTGATGTCATTTGTTTTTTAAATTCTTAATAAACAGCGATAAAAAGGGTGAGGAAACTTTTTGAAGAACCCTCATAATAATCAATGATTTCACCTTTAGTGTTCAACTGTAGCCTTCAGCTTTATGGAACTTAAGAGTGTAAGCCAATAAAAAACAAGTACAGGTTAAGGTCTTTTCTTTCTGACAGAAAAGGAGAACAGAATTTATAGGGATAAATAATAAAGGGCAGTAACACCAGACAAGCAAGCCACACATTAATCACAAACAAAAGGTTGAGAGTTTGAGTCCCAGCTCTGCCATGCAGCCACTGTTGGGCCCTTGAGCAAGGCTCTTAACGCTCTCTGCTCCAGAGGTGCCGTACAATGGCTGACCCTATGCTCTGACCCCAGCTTCCAAACAAGCTGGAATATGCGAAGAAAGAATTTCGTTGTACTGTACACCTGTATATGTATATATGACAGATGAAGGCTTTCTATTCTATTTTATTCTAATTAGGTTTTATTCAGCCTTTATTCCCTCAGACACGGGCAAGTTTGTCAGTAGAAGCCCGACCAGGCTGGTGGTGCCGCTGGGACTTGACTTGGGTCTCCATGGTGGTGGACTAGATAAAAGCATTTAAAAAATGGATTTTAATTAAACAGACTTTATTGCTACAAAAACTTCGAAGCACTTTTGCTCTTTGCTCTAAGCTAATGAAGCTGAAAAACATATTTAATAAAAACAATTATTTTTATGGTATTAAATATTTGAAATTTATTTCTATAATATGGTTACCGGTTGATATTTCTCTTGAGCATTCATAATCCATATTGATCTTTAAACAAAGTCCTTTGCAAGCTCTCTGAGCTAAACATAAAAAAGCAGATTTCTTTATTTATTTTTCTTATCTAAGACAGCACAAGAAGAGAATCAGACATACCATTTCCATTATTTAAAACAGGATGTAGCTCGGCTCCTCAGAGGCAGTATCATGCCACAGCAGATAATAAGACTTTGATTTTGCAACCATTAAAAAAAAATCTCTTTTTGTTGTATTCCAGTTCACTAGACTTGAAAGAAAACATAATTAGCCTTTGTTCTGTGACACCACACAAAGCGTCTCTCCATTTATCATTCTCTGATACTCATTAGGTCTGAGAAACAAAACATTGGCTTCATTTTGTGCTGGTATTTTTTTTCTGACACGTTATTGTACCTGGTACCTGCTTTCTATACTCCTTTTGAATTTTGATTCCATTCTCTAAGCTCTGGCAAGCTACTACAGTTTAGGTCTCTTTGCGAAAACTGTGTAACCACTGGATGGAAGAAGCTAATCCATTTTGGTGTAGAAAGCAAGAAGCTAAGCATTTTAGCTGTGGAGAATTGTCAGCTCTTTCAATGTCAACTAAAAGTATGTGGACAACTAAAAATAAGCTTGTTGGACACACTATACTACAAGACAAGGCATTAAAATAATGTCCCCCCCCTGTCAAAACAGCATTTGTGAGGTCAGGCGCTGATGTTGAACAAGAAGGTTAATCACAATTAATGAACTATTTTTTATTTGATTTTTTTCCTCCCAATTTAGTTATGTCCAATTACCTGATTGCATTTTCCTTCCTCTACTGATGCTGACCTCCACTCCTGATCAAGGAGAGCTTTGACTAACACACGCCCCCTCTGACTGCATCTTTTCACTACACAAGGCAAATTCATATGGAGCTCAGTCTCACATATGGAGTCACACACTAGTCCCTACTATCCCTTGTCTCTGTACAAACGGCATTGATCAGCCACCAGAGGTCTTAATTGCATCAGTTATGAGGACTCCAACCCAATGACTGTAGCTAATCATTTTTTATGTAGGCACCAGCCTTCTGGCAGCAGAGCAAGGTGGGATTCCAATCCACGAAGGTCTGGTGTATTTGTAGGCTTTAATTCCAACCAATTAAAAGCTCTATCTAATACAACTGAGCAGTGATTTGAGGGAGGAAAAAAAACTATTTAATTAAACATTATTATTATTATTATTATTATTATTATTATTATTATATCATATTATTATATCATTATTGTATTATTATTATTATTATTATTATTATTATTAATATATCATCATATTATTATATCATTATTGTATTATAATTGTTATTATTATTATTATTATTATTATAATTATTATTATTAGGTTTAACACCACTAAAATGAAGTGTTAGCCAAATGTGTTACCCTATAACAGAAAAACAATTTCCAATCCTATTATAATTCTCATCCAATTTCCAAATGCAGCTAATTTAATCTGTTTGCTTAAGACTATTTTTCATTTCACCAAGAAAAAAACAGAAATGCAAATGGATAAAACTCTTCATCTGCAGTCATGCAGATAAAAAAAAAACACTCCTGTGCTTCTCTGTTCAATAATATTTATAGGCTCCATCCCTCTTTGATTTTTAATCTGGCAAAGTCCCAGACATCCAATAATTACTGCCCAGAGGAAATTCCATTGGACAATAATGAAGCCTAAGCCAAAGATTTATCGGAGCATGTCATGATTACAGCACTTTATTAAACATTTTCGATTTGGTGTTTTAAATTACCCCATCATTACAGATATCAATCACGTCTTGCTGGCCGCTGAATGTCTGCAGAGTGCTAATTTTACCCTTAAATACACTGCATTTATCATATTTAGAGCTACATGTAAAACTTTCATTTGCGTCGTTCTATTTTGCTATTTTTTATAGAATATATTTTAGAGTAACTCAATTTAAAGAAGTATTAAATAAATAGTACTGTTTATCCCTACGTGCTAAAATATTCATCATGCGTCGAATCTTGCGCAGTCTGTGTCCCAAATGCACAATTAAATAATTTAGAGTTTAGCTGAGAGGGAAGCAGAACATTAATTAAAGATAAAAAAAATGAAGATGTGGAGGAATACTTTATTAATGTGTAAAATCGTACTGTTTATAGGCAGTGGTACAGAAAAATATGGGCTGAGATCAGATTCAATCACTTACATCCCAGTCTCAGAGTAGGCTGGCTTAATTTTCCAAAACCATGGGCATTAATATTGGATTTTGTGCCCAGTCGGTGTCCAGTGGGATTGAGGGGAGGGCTCTGTCCAGGATACTGTTGTTCTAGAATCATTCCCAAACTGTATTAACTCCTTCTAATGTTATAGATGTATGTTTCAGCCACAATAATTGCTAACAGGTGAAATAATTCATTTGTATAAATGAATATACACTGATCAGCCATAACATTAAAACCACCTCCTTGTTTCTAGACTTGCTGTCCATTTTATCAGCTACACTTACCATATAGAAGCACTTTGTAGTTCTACAATTACTAACTGTAGTCCATCTGTTTCTCTGAATGCTTTGTTAGCCCCCTTTCATGCTGTTCTTCAATGGTCAGGACCCCCACAGGACCACCACAGAGCAGGTATTATTTAAGTGGTGGATGATTCTCAGCACTGCAGTGACACTGACATGGTGGTGGTGTGTTAGTGTGTGTTGCGCTGGTATGAGTGGATCAGACACAGCAGCGCTGCTGGAGTTTTTAAATACCGTGTCCACTCACTGTCCACTCTATTAGACACTCCTATCTAGTTGGACGATCGCTCATCTATAGCTGCTGTTTGAGTTGGTCATCTTCTAGACCTTCATCAGTGGTCACAGGACGCTGCCCACGGGGTGCTGTTGGCTGGATATATTTTGGTTGGTGGACTATTCTCAGTCCAGCAGTGACAGTGAGATGTTTAAAAATTCAATCAGCGCTGCTGTGTCTGATCCACTCATACCAGCACAACACACACTAACACGCCACCACCATGTCAGTGTCACTGCAGTGCTGAGAATGATCCACACCTAAATAATACCTGCACTGTGGTGGTCCTGTGGGGGTCCTGACCATTAAAGAACAGGGTGAAAGCAGGCTAAAAAGCATGTAGAGAAACAGATGGACTACAGTCAGTTATTGTAGAACTACAAAGTGCTTCTATATGGTAAGTGGTGTACTTCATAGTCTGGTGAGAAGCTTTTTTGGCAGAGTGGTTGTTGTTATAGCTGAAAAGATCACACATACTGTGCTTATGGTCTGGTGTCCAAACACTTTTGGCAATATATTGTATAATTGATTGTATTGAGGCCATGGCTATAACATCTACACACCTAGAATTAGAAGCGGTGTCAACACGTGTTATGAATCAAAATGCTTTTGTGTTTTTGACGATACAGATGGTGCACCTCTGTCCTGGTGGCTGGAGCGCGGGGGTGAGAGGAGGACCTATTGGGGTGGTTTTCTACCCGGCGTTCAGCAGTGTGCCTGCAGTCTGGAGGAGAACTGCATCGACATGAACTACTTCTGTAACTGCGATGCCGACCGAGACTCATGGTAATAGCAAAGGCAACTTCAATGTGTGCAAATGCAGTGGTTGCTATGAACAAATACTCATTTCTGATTGGCTGGCAGGTGTGCAGTTCTTTGAACAACACAAAATGAGCATAAATAATCCGTCTTTGCTAATATTTACACTTGGCTACATCATAAAGCCCTGGCATTAAGCATGTAAAACGCATGTACAGTGGATTTAGATTCACTTTAGTATACTATATTTACACTGATCAGTGAGTTTCTACACTCACTGTCCATTTTATCAGCTCCACTTATCATAAAGAAGAACTTTGTAGTTTTACAATTACTGACTGTAGTCTGTCTGTTTCACTGCATGCTTTGTTAGCCCCCTTTCATGCTGTTCTTCAATGGTCAGGACCCCCCACATGACCACTACAGAGTAGGTAATATTTGGCTGGTGGATCATTCTCAGCACTGCAGTGACACTGACATGGTGGTGGTATGTTAGTGTGTGTTGTGCTGATATGAGTGGATAAGACACAGCAATGCGGATGGAGTTTTTAAACACCTCACTGTTACTGCTGGACTGAGAATAGTCCACCAACCAAAAATACCCAGCCAACAGCACCCCGTGGGCAGCGTCCTGTGACCACTGAAGGTCTAGAAGATCAGCAAGAAGCAGCAATAGATGAGTGATCGTCTCTGACTTTACATCTACAAGGTGGACCAACTAGGTATGAGTGTCTAATAGAGTGGTCAGTGAGTGGACACGGTATTTAAAAAAATTTACTCATACCAGCACAACACACACTAACGCACCACCACCATGTCACTGCAGTGCTGAGAATGATCCAACACCCAAATAATACCTGCTTTGTAGTGGTCCTGTGGGGGTCCTGACCATTGAAGAACAGGGTGAAAGCAGGCTAAAAAAGTATGTAGAGAAACAGATGGACTACAGTCAGTAATTGTAGAACTACAAAGTGCTTCTACATGGTAAGTCGAGCTGATAAAATGGACAGTGAGTGTAGAAATACGGAGGTAGTTTTAATGTTATGGCTGATCGGTGTATCTGGAGGCTATAAAGACAGCATGTACCTTGTATACCAAACTGTGAGGTGAACATGAAATATATTTATTCAATACTCGCTGACAGTCTCAGACAGCCTCTTTAACTATTCATCTCTGTGATGTACACTAAATGGCCAAATGTATGTGTGTAGAAATGTCTGAGCCAGGTCCGGCTTACAATCAATGCTTCAATTCATCCCAAATATTCATAAGGTTGAGGTCAGGCCTCTGTGCAGACCATAAGTTAATTGTTTTATGGACTACAGTAGTGTGTGCACATGATCTTGGCCATATTGTGGTTCTCTGTTGTAAATCCCAAGCTAAGGTATTTTATCTCTATTTTACGCTCAGGGAGAATGATACCGGTGTCCTGTCCTACAAAGACGACCTACCGGTGAGCGGAATAGCCATTGGAGACACAAATCGACCAAGATCTGAGGCTTTCTGCAACGTGGGACCCCTGCAATGCTCTGGTGACAGTAGGTGATCTTTTTCTCTCTCCCTTGTCAACCCTACCATCTTCAGCACTTAATTAAATCTAGCTAAGACGATATATCAAAGCTACCAGAGTCTATCCTCTAACAATCAGCATTTTGTCTGTCAGAGTCTCTGTGGAACGCGGCATCTTTTTATGAAGAGGCGTCGTACCTGCTTTTTCCTGCCGTGCACATGGAGCTCTCTTCTGACGTCTCCTTTTACTTCAAGACCGGCTCGTCCTCTGGGGTGTTTGTCGAAAATCTGGGCTCGAAAGACTTCATCAGAGTCGAGCTGAGCTGTAAGTGTCTCAACACTGTCTGGCTTTTCAATCATTCTGTCAACAATGCAGAATACACATAAAGTAATGAACGGTGCAGGATAAATCACATAAACAAGTCCAAATAATATAAACCTGGTGGGTTTGCATACACACGTACAGCAGTGCAAAATATAGGAACAAAAGTTTGTGAACCAGCTTTGTTGTTGAAGGCCATGACATTTAATGATATTGACATTATGGAATCTTAAACAATGACTCCTTATCACAAAGGCTGTGTCTCAAATGCATATTAATCATAAATGCTATGCTAAATTAGTAATGCCATTTAAAATGTACCAGAGGGCACCCATGTGGCGCAGTGGTAAAACCAGCTCAAACTTGTGAGTTAGAATCTCAGCTCTGTTACCAACAGGCTGGGCGCCTACAAGGACAATGATTGGCTCGTTCGCAGGGAGGATGCCAAAGGAGATTCCTCATAACTGATCCAATTACGACCTCTGCTGGCTGATTTATGGCACCTGCACTAAGATGAGGGATAATGTGATCAGGGTGTGTCTCTCCATGCGCAAAGCTGATCCACATATGAACTCGCCTCATGCAGGTGAAAAAAAGGAGTGGGCCACTGCACACGTGTCGGAGGGGGTGTGTGTTATTCACGGCTCTCTTCAGTCAGGAGTGGAGGTCAACATCAGTAGAGGGGAAGCCAAATGCAATCCACCCGATTGGATGCAAGTAGATTGGGAGGAAAATGTACCAGAGATCATGCATCTGAGGTGTAGCCAATGTATAAATTGGACATCAAGTTACTAGCTGTGTTTCAATTCAGTTAATAAATTGATTTGCATTAACACCATCAAGATTACTGAATCAGACTCAGCTTAAAAATGGCACTAAAACCACAAATTACTAAGACCGATTTGCAGAAGAGCATGATAAGACTTTTACTTTGTTTACCCTGGGGTAGCTAGCATACCAAAATCTACAAAACCACAAATATTTACTGTGAGGTTTTGATTTTGGGAAATTATTTTCTTTTTGGTGTTGGGATTTCAGCTCCTGACTGAAACATCTGTTTGTTTGAAAAGCAAAAGTGACTGCTGGGTCAGTTTGTCTGGTTTACCAAGCTTGAGCTAGACATCATTAATTCTTCCCAACATGACCTACATTAGCTACATAAAGCCAGTGTATTTTTAGTCAAACTAGTCTGTTTAATGTAGTAAAATCATTCAGGTGTTATGCTTGACTTGATTTGTTTGAATGAACAACAGAATAAAAAATACCAGTTAGATACAAATGATCAGAGTTTCAAAATCTGAAATGCTGGTAGCTGGTACATTCCCACCACTTTTTACACTACATGGCCTAAAGTATATGGACACCCACATTTTTCTCCCTAATCTAGTCGTATCCATTTACCCTGATTGCATTACGCTTCCCCTCTAATGATGCTAACCTCCACTGATGACTGAAGAGTGCTGCAACTGACACGTGTGCAGTACCGACTGCATCTTTTCACCTGCACAAGGCGAGTTCATATGCGGATCAGGTTTGTGTACGGAGAGCCACACCCTGATCAACGTATTATTCCTCGACTCAAACAGCCAGCAGGGGTCATAATTGCATCAGTTATGAAGAGCCCTGGTCTGGCTTCCCACCCTGTGTGGAAAACAGCCAATCATTGTTCATGTAGGCGCCAAGCCTGCCGGATGACAAAGCTGAGAGCTGAGAACAATGTGTTTGAAATCTCAGTTCTAGTGTGCTAGTGTGTTTTACCACTGTGTCACCTGAGACAGCAGCTATAAATATATTATTTGAATAATTATAAACATATTAACACATTAATTTATTGTGGACCCAGTTTAAGAAAGTCATTCCCAACATTGACAACTTGGAGCTGGTGGGGCTTAAACCAGCAACCTTCTGATAACTAGTCTAGTATCTAGTACCTTAGCAAATAGCAAATAGATGTATAAATGTAAAATGTATGTTTGTCTTTCAGCTCCCTCAGTAGTGACGTTCACCTTCGACGCGGGATACGGTCCGGCTGTACTTAATCTTAAATCTCCGGTCCCTCTAAACGACCGACAGTGGCACTGGGTCCGAGCTGAAAGGAACGTGAAAGAGGCATCGCTGCAGGTGGATCAGATGCCGGTGCGCTTCCTCGAACCACAGACACATACACACATCCGTCTGCAGCTCAACAACCAGCTCTTTGTGGGTAAGAATCCAACAAAAGGAAGGGGGGGGGGGGGGGGGGAGTCATCAAGCAGTGCAGTTTCTGTTCAGTATGAGCTACTATTATTCATGTTCTAGGTTATTAAATTATGCACTTTCGTAAAGATATTACACAGGTAATTCATTTATGGAACCAACTGCAGTTCAGCAGATGAATGTTGTGATTCTGGAATATAAGTGGAAAACTTTATTTATAAAATACTGTCACATTTTAGTCTTTGGTTTGTAATATATTACTGTTTATTATTTGAGTTAAATTCAAGCCAGACAGGAATAAAAATTTTATCATTTAAGTAATTTTGTAATATTGAAAATATAATAATATAATATAATAATCACCCCAAATTACTTCTTTTTTTATATATTTACAATTTTCGTCCAACAGTGGCAACCTGGCAGTGGTTTGAACCAGTGACCTCCTGATTACTAGTCCAGTACCTTAATCGCTAGGCTCCAACTGCCCTTAATATATTATAAATCTAAAACTTTGTGGACACTTTAACTTATTATCGAATCTAGAATTTTCAGACACTCATTGCTAACAAGTGTATACAATAATATGTATAACATATGTATAACATAAACAATATACTGTATATACACTGATCAGCCATAACATAAAACAACATAAAACTCCAGCAGCGCTGCCGTGTCTGATCCACTCATACCAGCTCAACACACACTAACACACCACCACCATGCCAGTGTCACTGCAGTGCTGAGAATGATCCACCACCTAAATAATACCTGCTCTGTGGTGGTCCTGTGGGGGTTCTGACCGTTGAAGAACAGGGTGAAATCAGGCTAAAAAGCATGTAGAGAAACAGATGGACTACAGTCAGTAATTGTAGAAATACAAAGTGCTCCTATATGGTAAGTGGAGCTAATAACATGGACAGCAAGTGTAGAAACAAGGAGGTGGTTTTAATGTTATGGCTGATCGGTTTGTATCTATATATTCTTTTTGATAGTCTGACTATATATATTTTTTTTGTAATAATTGAATAAACACATTGATGATGTTTGACCATGATGTTTTTGAACACCAACAGTAATGGTGTATTGCATTATGGGTACAACATGTGCAATAAATAATCTTTCAATTAACAATTTATTCAAACGTAAACAACCTATCAATGAATAAATTTGGACATACCATTTCACACGGTGCATTATGCTGTCTTTGTACATAATTAACTCTTCTTTTTTTGTTATAGGAGGTACAGCCTCTAGACAGAGAGGTTTTCTGGGCTGCATGAGGGCTCTCACCGTGAACGGCATGACTTTTGACCTGGATGAGCGGGCCAAGGTGACCCCGGGGGTAAGCTCAGGTTGTGCGGGTTACTGCAGCAGTTCTGCAGGTTTCTGCCATAACCGGGGAAGGTGTGTCGAGAGGAGCAGCGGCTACGTATGTGACTGCACACACTCCGCATACGGAGGACCCTCCTGCAAAGAAGGTACAATCATTGGTTTAACTAACTTAACTATACTAGTGGCTATAATCTAGTTAAAGAAAGATATAAGCCAAAATATTAGGACCACCTACAAAAATGTGCATGCACATACCTATTTTGTAATAAGTGTGCATGTGACAGTTAGGGATATATAAATGTTCAGCTGGTGGTAGTTCCTCGTAGTTCACATGTTAAATGCAAGAGTTATGATTAGCCATAAAAACAGACAGCTGTGGTGAGTACCGACCAAGAGTGGTCCAAGAAGGGACCAAGAAGCGAAAGACCGCCAACAAGTTGTTGGGCAGATAAAAAAAAACCCTGGTACGGACCAACAAAACATCTACTGTGTGTTGGCTCTCCTCAACCAGGGTGGAGATCAACATCATTAGAGAGGAAGCGTAATGTAAGCGAGAAATTGGATATGACTAGATTGGGTCTGATTGCCGGGCAAATATGTATCATTTACCCTCCAAAGGGTAATGTCCTGGTACAAAATACCATGTGAGGTCATCAGATCTTTTGTAAAGTCCATGTCTCTTAGGGTAAGAGCTGTTTTGGCCTCATATTGGGTTTGACTTAGACAATAGGGCAAAAATATGTGGACACCAGGCCATGAGCTTGTTGGACATCCCATCTAAAAAGGCTTACCACCAAATTTTGGAGTGTGTTCAAGTCAAAAGAGCATTTGTGAAGTCAGATGTTGGATGAGAACGCCTGGCTCACGAGCAATGTTCGAATTCATCCCAGAGGTGTGCCACGTACCCAACTAGGCATAACCTGTGAATACCACTGATTACTCTTCATCATGGAACCTGTTAGTGGGTGGGATATATTAGACAGCAAAAGAACATTTTATCCTATTAGGAAGGTGGTCATAATGTTATGCCTGATCAATGTAACATGTACTGGGGACTACTAAGAGGATTCACAATTTAAAAATCACTGAAAGAATGAAATGAAATTGTCAACAACAATATGCTAATTATCGACAGCTGTTAAAAAGCAACACTTGTCGCTAGACTTTATTAGGCGTTTTGTACCTATGTGTATGTGTAAGAATGTGTATTTTTAATCCTCCTCTCTACAAACTAAATCCTGTCACGATCTGCCGACTGTGCTCTCAAAAGATCTGCCTTATTTGCCTTATTGGATTGCTTTGATACTACAGAAAAAGCTCGGAAGCTTGGTAAGTCTGCTGACTGAGGATTTTCGCTCATATTTGAAAGCTAAAACAATGCCAGTCAATAAAAGTCCAGCCTTCCATCAAAAAAGCAATAAGGTGAAATTGGCTTGTTTTAACCTCGTCTCACATCTGGAGTTGATGACTTTGGTTCTTCAGGAGCTGCGATTGAGTGTTGGAGTCCTGTTTGTCTTTGTCGAAAGTATGTGGGCACATGATTATGAGCTTGTTGAGTCCCCCCGTTCTTTGCAGCTTTATCAGCCACCACTCTCCACAAAGATTTTCACAAGATTTTGAAGTGTATCTGTTGGAACATGTGCCTATTCAGTTAAAAGAGCCTCAGTAAGGTCTGACACTGATTTAGACAACATCAGGACTCACTAAAAGGCTGGCATCTAGTAAAGAAAATTAAGATTTACTTTGTCTGTATTAGACTCTTGACTTATTGACAAATAGTGACTAAATATTGACTCGTCTTAACCTAATTATATGTTGACGTCTCAGGTTTACAGCAGGGCTTGTGTAGGTAATTTGTGTGTCCACCAACTTCAAAATCATTAAAAAGGGATATATATATATATATATATATATATATACAGTGTATCACAAAAGTGAGTACACCCCTCACATTTCTGCAGATATTTAAGTATATCTTTTCATGGGACAACACTGACAAAATGACACTTTGACACAATGAAAAGTAGTCTGTGTGCAGCTTATATAACAGTGTAAATTTATTCTTCCCTCAAAATAACTCAATATACAGCCATTAATGTCTAAACCACCGGCAACAAAAGTGAGTACACCCCTAAGAGACTACACCCCTAAATGTCCAAATTGAGCACTGCTTGTCATTTTCCCTCCAAAATGTCATGTGATTTGTTAGTGTTACTAGGTCTCAGGTGTGCATAGGGAGCAGGTGTGTTCAATTTAGTAGTACAGCTCTCACACTCTCTCATACTGGTCACTGAAAGTTCCAACATGGCACCTCATGGCAAAGAACTCTCTGAGGATCTTAAAAGACGAATTGTTGCGCTACATGAAGATGGCCAAGGCTACAAGAAGATTGCCAACACCCTGAAACTGAGCTGCAGCACAGTGGCCAAGATCATCCAGCGTTTTAAAAGAGCAGGGTCCACTCAGAACAGACCTCGCGTTGGTCGTCCAAAGAAGCTGAGCGCACGTGTTCAGCGTCACATCCAACTGCTGTCTTTGAAAGATAGGCGCAGGAGTGCTGTCAGCATTGCTGCAGAGATTGAAAAGGTGGGGAGTCAGCCTGTCAGTGCTCAGACCATACGCCGCACACTACATCAAATTGGTCTGCATGGCTGTCACCCCAGAAGGAAGCCTCTTTTGAAGTCTCTACACAA
This sequence comes from Trichomycterus rosablanca, assembly GCF_030014385.1. NCBI lineage: Eukaryota > Metazoa > Chordata > Actinopteri > Siluriformes > Trichomycteridae > Trichomycterus > Trichomycterus rosablanca. The sequence continues at coordinate 27,877,440 of NC_085999.1, forward strand.
GAAAGCCCGCAAACAGTTTGCTGAAGACATGTCAACAAAGGACATGGATTACTGGAACCATGTCCTATGGTCTGATGAGACCAAGATTAATTTGTTTGGTTCAGATGGTCTCAAGCATGTGTGGCGGCAATCAGGTGAGGAGTACAAAGATGTGTGTCATGCCTACAGTCAAGCATGGTGGTGGGAATGCCATGGTCTGGGTCTGCATGAGTGCAGCAGGTGTTGGGGAGTTACATTTCATTGAGGGACACATGAACTCCAATATGTACTGTGAAATACTGAAGCAGAGCATGATCCCCTCCCTCCGGAAACTGGGTCGCAGGGCAGTGTTCCAGCATGATAATGACCCCAAACACACCTCTAAGACGACCACTGCTTTATTGAAGAGGCTGAGGGTAAAGGTGATGGACTGGCCAAGCATGTCTCCAGACCTAAACCCAATAGAACATCTTTGGGGCATCCTCAAGCGGAAGGTGGAGGAGCGCAAAGTCTCGAATATCCGCCAGCTCCGTGATGTCGTCATGGAGGAGTGGAAAAGCATTCCAGTGGCATTCTGTGAAGCTCTGGTAAACTCCATGCCCAGGAGAGTTAAGGCAGTTCTGGGAAATAATGGTGGCCACACAAAATACTGACACTTCAGGAACTTTCACTAAGGGGTGTACTCACTTTTGTTGCTGGTGGTTTAGACATTAATGGCTGTATATTGAGTTATTTTGAGGGAAGAATAAATTTACACTGTTATATAAGCTGCACACAGACTACTTTTTATTGTGTCAAAGTGTCATTTTGTCAGTGTTATCCCATGAAAAGATATACTTAAATATCTGCAGAAATGTGAGGGGTGTACTCACTTTTGTGATACACTGTATATATATACTGTATATGCAGTATATATACGTATATAGTATATACATTGATCAACCATAACATTAAAACCACCTCCTCGATTCTACACTCAGCTCCACTTACCATATAGAAGCACTTCATAGTTCTACAGTTACTGACTGTAGTCCATCTGTTTCTCTGCATGCTGATCTTCAATGGTCAGGACTCTCCCAGGACCACTACAGAGCAGGTATTATTTAGGTAGTGGATCATCTTCTAGACCAGGGGTGGGCAATTAAATTTTCCAAGGGGCCACATAAGAAACTGGGACTGTTGTGGAGGGCCGGACCAATAAGGGGAACTAAATTCTGCTCAATATTAATTTTATCTCTTTATTTACATTTACATTACATTTTCAGCATTTAGCAGACGCCTTTATCTAAATCGATTTACAATATAGTTACATTATACAGTCTGAGCAATTGAGGGTTAAGGGCCTTGCTCAAGGGCCCAACAGCAGCAACCTGGCAGTGGTGTGGCTTGAACCAGCAACCTTCTAATTACTAGTCCATTAACCACTAGGCTACAACTGCCCACTCATTATAAAAAGCAGTAAATTGTACAGTTCTAATAAGCTGTTAATGTTTAGATGTTACAATCAGAAAATTAGAAGTAGGCAGAGTAAAAACATCAACATTATTTTACTATTTAAACAAACAAATGCAAAAAAAACAAAAAACAAAAAACAAATGTGAACAAAATGTGCAGGTTTTTAAACTTTACACTATTTTGTTTTGAGTCTAATGAGTCTCATTTGTTTTTCTGTCCTTTGTTATTGTTGGATATTCTTTTTAAAATCACAAAGCTGGTCCTGACTGCTTCAGTTCTGGATGTGTTAAACTTTATAAAACTGTCCTTGTTGCTTTTGCAGTTTAGTTAGAGAAGCTTCAGGTGTGATGCTCTGCATCGTTCATGTTCTTATATTTCTGTGTAGTACCGTAACAGAGCCTAAATTCTGATCCTTAACCAGCGTTACATCTGACTTCAGAACTTCATGTCTTGTTAAAAACTCCACCGTCAGTCACACTCAGTTCTGTTCGCATTACGGTGAAGCTGATACACTCGCGCACACACGTAAATCGAAACTTGCGGATATTTAAAGACACAGCGTCAAAATCAATCCTGTTGTAATGCATGTTTGATGTACATTTATTTACATCTAAATTGTAATTGCCACGGACCTCATGCGGGCCGGTTGGGGATGTACAATGCCCAGGTCTGTTCTAGACTTTATCAGTGGTCACAGGACGCTGCCTACAGGGTGCTGTTGGCTAGATATTTTTGATTGGTGGACTATTCTCAGTCCAGCAGTGACAGTGAGGTGTTTAAAAAACTCCATCAGCATTGCTGTGTCTGATCCACTCATACCAGCACAACACACACTAACACACCACCACCATGTCAGTGTCACTGCAGTGCTGAGAATGATCCACCACCTAAATAATACCTTCTCTGTGGTGGTCATGTGGGGGTCCTGACCATTGAAGAACAGAGTGAAAGCAGGATAAACAAAGGTATGTAGAGAAATATATGGACTACAGTCAGTAATTGTAGAACTACAAAGTGCTTCTATATGGTAAGTGGAGCTGATAGAATGGACAGTGTAGAAACAAGGATGTAGTTTTAATGTATATATATGCCTTTATTTGTCATATTTATGTATACATGTACAGTACAAAAAAAAATTTCCGCATATCCCAGCTTGTTTAACCAATGTGCAGTGCCCCTGGAGCAGACAGGGTAAGGGCCTTGCTCAAGGGCCCAACAGTGGCTGCTTAGCAGAGTCTAGATTTAAACATAGCCCAAAGCTTAACCCACTAGGCTACCACTGTCCCAATTTGCTTGGCTGGATTCGAACTCAGATATGTACGAGCTCTGCCCTGCCCTGTAAGCTATACAGGTGGCACATTGATAAATGTTAATTAATAAGAAAAAGCAGGCCAAATGTCTTTTTTATTTTACTAATTACAGAAGTAATGCTACAGAATGTATTTTTTCACATGCTTATTAAAAACTAAATCTCTAATGTTCCAGACAGGTGGACACAAAATTTTAAATTGGAGTTTCTATAAAGTGTATCTTTCACCATAGCCTTGCATTAGACGCCTAGATTTACATGCAAATGGGGCACTCAGAGACCTGATCAAAGCCTGAGAGGATAAGATGAGAAGCCCAAGCCTTTTTTCGTTGGCTGGTCTTTGTGTGACTTCATTACTCATCCCAGCTCCTGGTACAATAATGTAGAATATTTTATGTGGGAAAAAAAAAACTCAATCTAGCCAGTTCTTTTTAATAAAGATATACAATGATGAGCCAAAATCTTATAGGACCACACTCTTAATATGCTTGTCAGAATAGTTCTGACCCACCGAGACATGAACTCCAAAAGACATCTGAAGGAGTCCTGTGGTATATGGTTTCAAGATAATACCAGTAGCTCCTTTATCTTCTGTAATTTAGAAGGGAGGTCATCCTACAATCCATCCTATTCATCCAACCTGTTAGTGGTCCCTCCTCGAACCACTGTCAGTGGGTACTCACCAAGACTGCCAGTAAGCACCCCTTGCTGTTTGGTTTGGAGCTTGTCCCAGTAATCTGGCCCTTATTGAAGTCACTCAGGTCTTTAATCTGATCATATCTGTTGCATACAACACATGATCTACAAGTAACTACCATAAACCCAACATTTAATCTATCTCTCACCATGACTTGCATTATTGTTACAAACTCCTTATGTTATGGCTTGTTGTACACTATATAGCATGTAGAATGTAAAGTATGTAGAAACCCCTCTGAATTAGTGAATTTAGGTGTTTTAGCCACACCTAATATGAAGAGGTGTGTAGCAAATCACTTATATAAAACAAAATACAGTGGCACCTTGAAACTCAACGTCAATTGGTTCTGGGAGTGGCGTTGAGTTTAAAAGATGTTGAGTTTCAAAGGATTTGTTCCTCATTATGATGTATGGGAAACCAGTTAATGCGTTCCATGGTCCCTAATGTAAAATAATGGCATTGTTTTTGACACTTATACACTGGAAATAACACAAATATAATATAAAAACACTGAAATACAATAAAACCTGCACTTTACCTTTACTTCTTTATTGTTTCCTTATGCTTCTTAATCGTGGACATGCTTGATCCTGGAATACTGTCTTCTGTTCAGTAAAGGCACATTCTCAGTAAAGCCAAAGCTGATTCTAACCATTTTTCCAACCCCGAGCTATAACACAGCTAAACACAGATACAAGTGGACACTTTCAGAGTGAATTTAATGGTTATTTCACACAAATGCAGATTCGTCTCATATTCGCACTTTGATGACGTTTTACCGCACCGCTCAAGCCAAGCGCTGAACAAAACGACAGTCGCACACACATCGAGTTTAGGGGAAATGTCAAGTTTAAAAGTACAAATTTCCTTCATCAAGTTTCAAAGATTTTGAGTTTAGGGGATTATCGAGTTACAAGGTATCACTGTATTTTGTTCTCAAGTCAGGGTCAGAAAGACATGCAGTTCTCAACTCTACTCAACACCATTGATGATTACTGGAATATCATAAGCGACCCAGGTCTTCTTTTCCAACATCAGTCCCCTACTTCACAAACACCCTTTGACTGAATGGACACACATTCCAACAGCCACACTCCAAGATCTTGTGGAAAGCCTTCCCAAAAGAGTAAAGCCTAATAGCCATTGTTATAAGTCATTTCTGGTTATACATAGAACATTTATATCCTTCATTTTTAATTATTTCTAGGGCTCATAAAAAGGCAAACAGACATTCAGACAGCAAGATAGATAACATTATAGATTCAGAAGGACGTTGATATATATTTGCACATTACTGCCAGTAATAAAACCAATATACTATTTCACATCGTACATCGCATTCTCAGTCAAAATGGATGTGCGCTTGGATTACTCATAATGGCAGTGACAAACAGAAAAAGAGACAGCACTTCATCAGCCATCAGCAGAAATATAATATGAGAGTGCTCGATCTGTGTACTTGCTGACAGAAGCACAGCATTTTCATAGAAATGATGCTATGTGTAGTGTTAAATTTCTGGATTAGACTCATTACACTGTCTCTGTTAATAACGGACAATATTTTGATGTTCACCCCACTGCTTAATGTTCCAAAATGTACCCTGAATCTTATAGTGCTGGAGAAAATAAATAAATAAATAATTTAAAAAGCGAAATAAATAAATAAAAATAATAATAATTAAAAAACATAAAAAAATTAAATAAAATTGTTGCATGCCACACTTTATTTATTAGATATTTTTAATAATAAAATAGAAATATACTGTTTTTTAATAAATAATTTTTATTTACTGAAGGAAAAAAAAAACATAAACCATATCATAGCTGTGTTTGCTGGTAAAGCAAGTAAGCTAATATTTTCTCACACAGGACCAATAAGGGTTGGTTTATGTTTTTTTTTCTTCAGTAAATGAAAGTTAATTATTAAAAAAACAGTATATTTCTATTTTATTATTAAAAATATCTAATAAATAAAGTGTGGCATGCAATTATTTTTTTTTATTTTTTTTATTTATTTCGCTTTTTAAATTATTTATTTTTTCCAGCATTATAAGATTTAGGGTACATTCAGGGTATTGTCAGTGGTCATAATGTTATGCCTGGTCAATGTATGTGTATATATATATATATATATATATATATATATATATATATTTCACTTATTACAAAGTGTACTACAAATTACAAAAAAAATGTAATTTTTACATGCTCAAAAACAGAATCTCTGTAATGTTACAGACAGGTGGACACAAAGTTAACAGTAAAGCAGGATTGTAAGAATGTAATTGCTGGTTATGTTGGCACCACCTGTTTTACAGATTAAATACTATGTTTTATGGTCACTGTGTGTTTGGTGGGTTAGTTTGTCTAATTAAACAAATTAAACAATTGAATTGGTGGGCGGCACGGTGGCTTAGTGGCTAGCACTGTCGCCTCACAGCAAGAAGGTCCTGGGTTCGATCCCCGGGTGGGGCGGTCCAGGTCCTTTCTGTGCGGAGTTTGCTCCCACAGTCCAAAAACATGCCACCAGGCTAATTGGAAACACTGAATTGTCCTATAGATACCTAACCGCTAGTGCCGGTCCCAAGCCCAGATAAAATAGGGAGGGTTGTGTCAGGAAGGGCATCTGCCGTAAAAATTGTGCCAAATCGGTGCGGATCATGATCCGCAGAGAGCTGACCCCACAACCGAGCGGGACAAAGGCCGAGGAAAAAAGAAACAATTGAATTGGTAATTAGGATCAATAGGACTGTATTCACTGGATTATTGTAGAATCTAAGAATTGCTTAAAAATAACCTAAAAAAGAAGAAGAATGTGAAGTTAAAATGTTAACGAGCAAAATGTAATGATCGTTCATATAATTAAAATCTATTTAAATGCTTCAAAGCATTTTTAAGACTCTGGGGCTTTAATGAAGCAGCAAGTGCCGTCATGTCCAAATGGAGAAAACATGAAACAATGATGGATCTTTTCAGAATCCAGCCCACCAAACTTTTCACTAAAAAAAGTATTGTCAACTATTGTATTCTAGCTTCTTAGTTTCTTTGAACACAAAAGAAATTAAGGAGGTCAAACCTAATAACATCCTTAAAGCTTACCAATTTTAATTGATTTCAGGCATTAATCATAAATATTGGGATGCACTCTAAATTTTTTGGCACTCAAATGCAGCTTTAATATATGCTACTAAAATTTCCCTACCAATATTTTTTTCTTCATCCTTAGAGGTGTCAGTGACCTTCGAGAGGGATTCCTCCATGACCTATACTTTCCAAGAGCCCTTCTCAGTCATGCAGAACAGGACAACCCAGGTTTCCTCCTCATCCTCTGCATACACCAAGTCCAGAGACAACATGGCCCTCAGCTTCCTCACCACACACAGTCCTGCTATGCTGCTCACTGTTAACACCTTCAGCCAGCAGTACGTGGCCATCATCCTCGCTCGCAACGGTAAGAAACTTAATCAGAAGAACCCTGACCTTAACATCAGTAGGATGAATTGGAACACACTGGGGCAGAGTCATGCTTTCCCAATCAGCTTTATAATAAATAGCTATTTAATAATGTCAGCTCAAGCAGCCTTGAAGTTAATACAGTTTCTCAGTAAATAAGATGCAGCCACACCAGCAAACGCATTAATTACAGGATTTTTGTTGCACTGAAGTGCCTAAAGAGTTAGAATTTCCCATTCACTTAGCTGCAATGACAAGGTTAGCTGACAAGCATAGCTAATGACTTGTGTAAGTCTATCGTCTACCTGGCTGTGCTTAGTTTAAATGAGAAGAAGATTGTATTTTTCTTTAGTGAATAACTATTAAATGCTAAAAAAAAAAAAATTCCTGTCTCTATAGCAACCAAATGCTACTGAAATTTTCGCTAAACTACAAATTGTAACCATGGCTGTCGGTACCTTCTAAATGCTAGCAAAATTTACCTCAGTCTTGAGCTAACAAAATTGTACCAATCACTAACTAACAAATGTGGACGAAATGATTCACCACCAGCTACAAATGCTAACAAACAACATATCAGTTATTAGCTACACATGATGAAAAATAACCTCAGTTATTAGCTATGACAAGCTAATGCCTTGCGTAGGAGTTCTTGTTATCGTCTGGCTTGCTACACTTGGTTTGAAGGAGTTTTGCAGAAGATTGTAATTTTCTTTAGTGACTGATTATCAAATGTTAACAAAATGTTCCTGTCACTAGCAACCAAATGCTACTACATTTATTTTTTTTTGCTAGACTACAAATGTTAACAAATATTTACCTCGGTCACAAGAAACTAAAAGCTAACCTTAGCTAAATTTACCTCAGTGTCTAGCTATCAAATAGAAGTGTAAATATAGATGTCACTAGCTAACAAATGCTAACAACCATTTGGTTGTCACTACTTTCTAAATGCTAGCAAAAATTTACCTCAGTCTTGAGCTAACAAAATGCTAACAGAATTGTACCAATCACTAACAAATGTGGACAAAATGATTCACCACCAGCTACAAATGCTAACAAACAGATCAGACATGATGGAAAAATGACAAGCACATAGCTAATGACTTGCATAGGCGTTCTTGTTATCATCTATCTGGCTGTGCCTAGTTTATATAAGTTTTGCAGAAGATTGTATTTTTTTAGTGATCAACTAATAAATGCTAACAAAATGTCCTTGTCACTAGCAACCAAATGCTACTAATTTTTTCACTAGACTACAAATTGTAACAAACATTTACCTCAGTCTCAAGAAAATAAAAGCTAACTTTGGCAAAGTTTTCCACAGTGTCTAGCTATCAAATGGTAGTGTAAATGTAAATGTAGCTAACAAATGCTAACAACCATGGCTGTCATCACCTTCTAAATGCTAATATAATTTAACTAGCATAAATTAACTAACTACCAAATGCCAACAAAATGTTCCTGTCACTAGCAACCAAATGCTACTAAAATTTTCTTAAGTCGCAAGACTACAAATTTGTACAAATATTTACCTGTCACAAGAAACTAAAAGCTAACTTTAGCTAAATGTACCTGTGTCTACCTATGAAATTCTAATGAAAACATAGATGTCACAAGCTTACAAATGCTAACAACCAGCTTATTTTACACACCGCCCAATGCTGAAACATTCCCTAACTTGTTGTCACACAGTTGGCATGAATTATATCATTGATTTCAGATAATTAATTCTACAGATATGCACGCAAAGGGTGTGGCCACATATTTTTGATCATTTCTATATAGATGGACGCCACAAGGCTATTGACTTACCGAACCTGCTCTATAATTGTTAGCTATTAAAAATATCAGCTCAAGCAGCCTTGCGGTTAAAACAATCTTTCAGTAAATGAGAGCAGCCACGCCGCTAAAGCCAATAAGTTGGATTTATGTTGCATACAAGCGCCTGCTGAAGCTCAGATTTCTTATTTGTTTAAACGCTATGACAAGGTTACAGTTTTTTTCTGACATCTTTTACAGATTGCACAAAACTTTCAGCTGCCTTGAAACGGTGAAGAAAATGGCTTATTATTTTATCACTCATACAGTATTTTTATGTCATCAGAAGGATTGGACTATTCATTCCAAGTCTGGATTTTCCATTCACTTAAACACAATGACAAGGTTAGCTATGATAAGTACATAGCTAATGCCATGCGTAAGAGTTCTTGTTATCGTCTATCTGGCTGTGCTTGGTTTAAATGAGTTTTGCAGAATATTGTAATTTTCTTTAGCAACTAACTGTCAAATGCTAACAAATGTTCCTGTCACTAGCAACCAAATGCTACTAAAATTTTTGCTAGACTTAAGTCGCTAAACTACAAATTTTAACAAATATTCACCTCAGCCACAAGAAACTACAAGCTAACTTTAGCAAAATGTATCTCAGTGTCTAGCTATCAAATGCCAACAACCATGTGTCTGTCATTACCTTCTAAATGCTAGCAGGAATTTACCTCAGTCTTGAGCTAACACAATGCTAACAAAATTGTACCAATCACTAACTAACAATAGTGAACAAAATGATCCATCACCAGCTACAAATGCTAACAACAACAGTTCCGTTGTTAGCTACAAATGATGAAAAATTGCCTTAGTTACTAGCTACCAAATGCTAACAAATATTTACCTCAGTCACTAGCTTATTTTGATATCGCATTGCTCTTTTTTAACTTGTTAAATTATATCATTGATTTTAGATCATAATTTTTACAGATATGTGAGCAATGGGTGTGGCCACATATTTCTAGAAAATAGGAGTTCTTATCACCTATCTGGCTGTGCTTGCTTTGAATGAGTTTTGCAGAAGATTGTAATTTTCTTTAGTGACTATCCAATGCTATAAATTTTAACAAATATTTACCTCAGTCACAAGACACCAAAAGCTAACTTTAGCTAAATATACATCAGAACCTAGCTATCAAATGCTAATAAAATGTAGATGTCACTAGCTAACAAATGCGAACAACCATGGCTGTCAGTACCTTCTAAATTCTTATATAATTTAACTAGCATAAATTAACTACCAAATGCCAACAAAATGTTACTGTCACTAGCAACTAAATGCTACTTAAATCTTCCTAAATAGCTAGACTACAAATTTTAACAAAAGTTCAACTCAGTCACAAGAAACTCAAAGCTAACTTAGCTAAATTTACCACAGTGTCTAGCCATCAAATGCTACTGAAAATGTAGATGTCACTAACTTACAAATGCTAACAACCATGGCTGTCAGTACATTGTAAATGCTAACATAAATTTACCTCAGTCTTGAGCTAACAAAATGCCAACAAAATCATACCAATCACCAACTAACAAATGTGGACAAAATGATCCACCACCAGCTACAAATGCTAACAAACAACAGATCAGTTGTTAGCTACAAATAATGAAAAATTACCTTAGTTACTAGCTACCAAATGCTAAAAAATACTTACCTTAGTCACTAGCTTGTTTTGACATATTGCATTGCTCTCTTGTTGCCACAAGCTTGGCATAAATTTCATAGTTTATTTTAGATAATTATTTTACAGACATGTAAGCAATTGGTGTGGCAACTAAAAGCTAAATTTACTTTAGTGTCTAGCTATCAAATGGTAATGTAAATGTAGATGTCACTAGCTAACAAATGCTAACAAACATGGCTGTCAGTACGTTCTAAATGCTAACATAAATTTACCTCAGTCTTGAGCTAACAAAATGCTAACAAAATCATACCAATCACCTACTATTTGGACTATTTATTCTATAGATTCTTTCCATGTTTTTGTCTTGGGTCTGGAATATTCCAGCTACCTCCTGGTGGGTCTACCCATGTCCATCATGCCTGGTTTCCAATCACAATACCCACAACTCGGAGCTTTATTCACTGGCTTCCAGTTGACCTCAACAATGCTTGTCTACAAAGCCAAAACAGGCCTTAAAGGACTTTCCAAACTCTGTTCTGTAGCTCTTACAACTCCGTTCTGTAGCTCTTACCCTTCAAAAAAGAGTCTGGGTTGTCTTGTTTAAGCCCTCAGGACTCAAGGAAGATAGGCATCAAGGCTTTTCTGTACTGATATTCAGGTGGGGGAAAAACGTCTTCAGAAATTTGTTTCCTATACTTACGTTATCTTCACAGAGGGCTTGAGGAAATTTTTGTTCTTAGACAACGATCCTTTTGTAGTTGAGAAAGGAAATGTCTACTGGGGGGAACACAAAGTACTTCAGAAAGTCGCTCTGGATGAATGCATTTGCTGAATGTAAATGTACAGCTTTCAAAGTGTACTTATTTAAAACAGGACACTATATGGCTAAAACAAGTAAACACCCCTGTAATTATTAAAATCTTGGTTTTCAGACCTGACTAGTAGTCTTAGATGCTGGGGGTAGGGTCTGAGCAAGTTCAAATGTGTTAAAGTCATGAGCAAGTGTTATCAAAATCAGAAAAGTGATATTATGTCAGGAAAGCAAACAGGGTAATGGTTACTCATTTGGAGAAACCGATGATGGTGGTGTGTTAGTGTGTGTTGTGCTGGTCTGAGTAGATAAGACAAAGCAGCGCTGCTGGAGTTTTTAAACACCTCACTGTCACTGCTGGACTGAGAATAGTCCACCAAACAAAAATATGCAGCCAACAGCACCCCGTGGGCAGCATCCTGTGACCACTGATGAAGGTCTGGAAGATGACCGACTCAAACAGCAGCAACAGATGAGTGATCGTCTCTGACTTTATATCTACAAGGTGGACCAACTAGGTAGGAGTGTCTAATAGAGTGGACAGTGAGTGGACTCGGTATTTAAACACTCCAGCAGCACTGCTGTGTCTGATCCACTCATACCAGCACAACACACACTAACACACCACCACCATGTCAGTGTCACTGCAGTGCTGAGAATGATCCAACACCCAAATAATATCTGCTCTGTGGGGGTCCTGACCATTGAAGAACAGAGAAAAAGGAGGTTAAAAAAGTATGTAGAGAATCAGATAGGCTACAGTCAGTAATTGTAGAACAACAAAGTGCTTTTATATGGTAAGTGGAGCTGATAAAATGGACAGTGAGTAGAAACAATGAGGTGGTTTTAATGTTATGGCTGTGTGTGTATAATTAATTTAATATAATTAACGAGTAAGACTACAACACTTGAACTTGATAATGATTGGGATCAGATGTATAATGTACTTTCCTTATAGTTTTTTCTGCTGGCAAATCATAACTGTGCTAATTCCAAAAATGCAGCTAATTCACACCCTTGCGAATATTAAAAGATAATGTAGGATTTTGTCCTTTATAATCCTTCACATATGCCATAAAGAGAAACGTTTAAAATGCCAGTGTGTCACATGTTCATACAAAATCTTTTTGCCTCATGGATTTGTATGGGAGGAAAACCAAAGTACATATTGACATGTTTTGCATCGAGCAAAGAGCTAGAGGCTCAAATAAATGAATATTTTTAAATTTTTCAAAAAGACCACCAGAGTCCTGATCGAACTGGCTACATATAAACACTTTGCCTCATGCTGAGTTCCAAACTCCTTTAAAATGCCTTTAGACGTGTCATGGTAATCATAAAATCCCAGAGGACTTTAAAAGCGGGTGGTTTAGATTTTAGGTTTAAATCATGTTTTGATTTCTAGAAATAAGAGGAAAGAAAAGTCAGTGCCCTTCTTCTGCTTTATACACACAATTTACACACACACACACACACACATATATATATATATATATATACAGTATATCACAAAAGTGAGTACACCCCTCACATTTCTGCAAATGTTTCATTATATCTTTTCATGGGACAACACTATAGAAATGAAACTTGGATATAACTTAGAGTAGTCAGTGTACAGCTTGTATAGCAGTGTAGATTTACTGTCTTCTGAAAATAACTCAACACACAGCCATTAATGTCTAAATAGCTGGCAACATAAGTGAGTACACCCCACAGTGAACATGTCCAAATTGTGCCCAAATGTGTCGTTGTCCCTCCCTGGTGTCATGTGTCAAGGTCCCAGGTGTAAATGGGGAGCAGGGCTGTTAAATTTGGGGTTTTGGGTACAATTCTCTCATACTGGCCACTGGATATTCAACATGGCACCTCATGGCAAAGAACTCTCTGAGGATGTGAGAAATAGAATTGTTGCTCTCCACAAAGATGGCCTGGGCTATAAGAAGATTGCTAACACCCTGAAACTGAGCTACAGCATGGTGACCAAGGTCATACAGCGGTTTTCCAGGACAGGTTCCACTTGGAACAGGCTTCGCCAGGGTCGACCAAAGAAGTTGAGTCCACGTGTTTGGCGTCATATCCAGAGGTTGGCTTTAAAAAATAGACACATGAGTGCTGCCAGCATTGCTGCAGAGGTTGAAGACGTGGGAGGTCAGCCTGTCAGTGCTCAGACCATACGCCGCACACTGCATCAACTCGGTCTGCATGGTCGTCATCCCAGAAGGAAGCTGACGCACAAGAAAGCCCGCAAACAGTTTGCTGAAGACAAGCAGTCCAAGAACATGGATTACTGGAATGCCCTGTGGTCTGACGAGACCAAGATAAACTTGTTTGGCTCAGATGGTGTCCAGCATGTGTGGCGGCATCCTGGTGAGAAGTACCAAGACAACTGTATCTTGCCTACAGTCAAGCATGGTGGTGGTAGCATCATGGTCTTGGGCTGCATGAGTGTTGCTGGCACTGGGGAGCTGCAGTTCATTGAGGGAAACATGAATTCCAACATGTACTGTGACATTCTGAAACAGAGCATGATCCCCTCCCTTCGAAAACTGGGCCTCATGGCAGTTTTCCAACAGGATAACGACCCCAAACACAACCTCCAAGATGACAACTGCCTTGCTGAGGAAGCTGAAGGTAAAGGTGATGGACTAAACCCAATTGAGCACCTGTGGCGCATCCTCAAGTGGAAGGTGGAGGAGTTCAAGGTGTCTAACATCCACCAGCTCCGTGATGTCATCATGGAGGAGTGGAAGAGGATTCCAGTAGCAACCTGTGCAGCTCTGGTGAATTCCATGCCCAGGAGGGTTAAGGCAGTGCTGGATAATAATGGTGGTCACACAAAATATTGACACTTTGGGCACAATTTGGACATGTTCACTGTCCAAGTTTTAGTTCTATAGTGTTGTCCCATGAAAAGATATAATAAAATATTTGCAGAAATGTGAGGGGTGTACTCACTTTTGTGATACACTGTATATATACTGTATATATATACGTATACACAAATGATAATAAATTATATCAATTTTTTTTCCTTTAGGGAGTTTGCAGATTTGGTACCAGCTACATAAGGAGCGAAGGCCCAGTGTGTTCAGCCCTGTGCTCACCAATCTAGCCGATGGGAAACTTCATCGACTCCGACTTCACAGAGAGGGCAAGGATGTGTATGTGCAGGTCAGTTCTAATACACTCGGTGACCGTTTAAACAAATGAACACAATACAGTGTGTCTTGATTTATTGAACCTTTCAGACTGCCAATCTCTGATGCAAATAGCATCATCATGCTGTTACCACCATGTTACACAGATGGGAATGGGGATGATGTTTAAGGGTGTGTGTATACTTGTCAGCTTTGTTTGATTAAAATACACCCTGGTGTGATTGCACTTTAAGTCTGATTTGTGACAGTAAACGTTGGTGTGCACCAAATAAGTGGACCGAGATCATCTACGCGGGTTCGGCTTGGTCCATTTCTAAACAAATTCTGTTGCGATTCATTTCAGATAGAAACACAATCAAATTAATCAAATGCATCTAAACAAACCAAACAGTTTGTGATGTCACAAGATGTAACACTAAATGTGCAGTGGATGATTTTCGGTCACTGTTTTGACTCCCTTTATCATTTTACCACATCTTACTGTGCATTAAATTCAGCATCAGGCATTGTTTAGATGACTGCCTTTCAAAATATCAAAATATATGACATACATGTTTTTTATATAATAACATTTGAGAGTGTAAACGCTAAGCAAACCAGGTTTTAAATATATCTATCATTTTCTTGTTTGGTTCAGACCAAGGGAACCAAACTACATGTATAAACACAATCTTAAACCCAAACATAGCACTTAATATAAAAGTAGAAAAGTACCACCACAGTCTCATCAGTCTACATGCTTGAAAATTGCACCACTTTAATAAAAGTCTGTTTGGTTTAAGACCTTGGATATGGTCTTAGACCAAACTGCCTGCAATAGCAGCCAATGACCTCTTCATTTTAAGAGTTACAGGTGGTGTAACAGAGGAATTTTCAACAGATGTCAAGAGGGGTCAAATATTTTAATCAGGGTCTTCATTTTAGCTTTTTTTTAATTATGTGCAGTAATTATAGGTCAGATTTTCAAAACAAGATTCATTATAAGCTAATAAAACATATGACATATTTTAATGGCCTTTTTACCCGTCTTTATCAAAAGTGCCAATAATTCTTAGGTTGAATACTTAATATAGCCAAATGTATGTGGATACCACTATTAATACGTTCATGACAACAAGTTTGGGAATGTCCTTTGCTGTTTCAGCAGGACTGTACACAAAACAAGGTCCATAAAGACATGGCTTGGTGTGTAGGGACAGTGACCTGCACAGAGATGTGACGACAACCCAATGGATTTTTTGCGTCAACTGCAAGGCAAACCTTTTTACCAAAATCAGTGACTGATTTTACAAGTATTTAGTTTGTTATCAAATAATCACAAACTGAAAAAAGAGTGGGTGCTGTTATGGCCACAAAGGGGTCTTGCAACATCATATTAGTGCCTGTTGTTTCAGAATGGTTATGGTCAGGTGCCTACTTACTTTTGACTACATAAAATATAGAAATATAAAGACATAGAGAAATCCCTGCTTAAATCTAAATGCTTTTTGTTTGTTTGTTTGCCTGAATCTTTTTAACAGGTGGATCAGGACAGTAAGAAATACACCCTCTCACATGACTCTGACTTTAACTCCATGAGGTCACTAACCCTCGGAAAGGTTACAGGTAATATATAAACAAAATCTCTTTGGTTTTCAGATGCGCTTAATGTCTTTCCTGTATTGTCATGGTAGAGTGTGTGTTATTACGAGAATGAAGCCGTCAATGTCATTTCTGACTCCTGGCTACTCTATGAATAATGCTTTTCCATTTATTTATGTAGGTGTGTTAATGGCTCATTCATTGTTCTTTTGATTGTATCCATCCATATTGTTGATAGCCGGTTATCTGGGCTTCAAGTGAGAGATTATGTTTTATTTGGTCAGGAATCCAGTGATTTGTCTTCTTTGCCGTCCAAATTACTCTCAAAACTCTAAGCCAGCACCAAGGATCAAAATCATTGCTATTCTTCCTGTCCTGCTTTTTATTGTACAGATTTTACATCCATGAAGAACCACATAGAAGACCATAGTGAATGAAGATCTTTTTGCTAGAGTTCCTATCCTTATAGTCTATTCCTTAACTGTCCTTGTTATGGCATTCAGGCCTTCCTGATTTTCCTATGAGTGTTGTGTCATCTCCATTGATGTTATTGATCTTCCAGCAGTCTTGAATCCTCAGTCATCTTCCTGTTTCTTTCGTTATATCTTTAGTGTACATGTTAAACAAAAATAGTGGCAGAATGTAGTCTTGTCTAACTTCTATGCCAATGTGGAACCAGTTTGTAAGTCAAAGATTGGAAATTAAATAAAGGTCATAGATTAAATGTCCCAAATGTTTCTGAAATGGGGTTTGTAGATAACAAATGTAAGGGCATTAAGGGCATTGCTCAAGGGCCCAACAGTGGCAACCTGGTCGTGGTGGGGCTTGAACCATCAACCTGTCAATTACTAGTCCAGTACCTTAACCGCTAGGCTACGAGGTTAAAATGCAGTTAAAAAGCTTTGACTGATCATTCACTTTGAATAAATATGATTTATGTTCTAAACCCAATAAAAATAAAAATAAAATCTTTTTGGCAGAAGACCTTCAATATCTACTCAAATTTTTGTAGGGTTTGGAATGTTGTTTACACTTAGACACAGTGAGGTTAAATCAGAGACCTTAGAAAGAATACATTTGCACATTTCTTTAGTCTTGAGGGGAAATCTAAATTATTCTGATATCCAGACAGTAAAAAAAATCTTTAGACTAAAATGGACTAAACATTCTTACAAATTATTTCATCCTGGCCTTCAAGCAAAGCAGGGCTACACCATGGAAAGGTCACCAATAAATTCTAGGGCATCACACACACCCATATTCTCACTCATTAACAGTCAGCTAACCATCTGCTGTATGTTTCTGGGGGACTGGAGTAAGCTAAAGGACCTAAGGAAGCCCACTGGGACATAGAAAGAACATGTAAACTACTGTATTTTACAAATAGTGATTAAAGACAAGGACCAAACCCAGAAACCCAGTTCCCATAGTAACATAAACATTTTTTTTTTAATCTTAGCAGGTAGTGATGCACTGGACGAGGACGTTTCCCAAGCAGGATCTAAAGGTTTCATCGGCTGCTTTTCGTCAGTTCAGTACAATCACATAGCTCCACTAAAAGCCGCACTGCTTAACCGTGGGAGCTCCTTGGTCAGCATACGAGGCCCTTTGCTGGAGTCTAACTGTGGAGCTCTGGCTGATTCATCAACCTCCAAATCCCGTTCGGGTAAGTTTTCAGATAAAGCACATATTATATTTTAGTCGAGGTTTGGCTGTAATCTCAGCTCCCAGAGTGTAATAAAACACCAAACTGTTGGATGATTTCTAAATGTCTGACTGGGGAAAAGCTCGTGTGTACACTCTGATAAATGTTTTCTCTCTCTCTCTCATTCAGACAATGGGGAGGAAGTGGGTAAAGATAACAAGCACGGTGAAGACGACACCCAAAGAGATTCGGCGGTAATTGGAGGTGCGTTATATTACCCCAATCTACTTTACTGCACCATTTGTAGAAGCTAGTGGAGTGTGAAATGAGCAGCAGCTATGCTACAGGTCCTCTGGCACTCAGCTTTTCCTTCAGCCGCTTCTATTTCTGAAATGTGTAATGGCTATATTGATCATGTTTAATCTGCTGTGCATACTGGTAAGGGAGTGTGGAAATAAAATACCCCCCTAGAAAGCATCAAGAGACCTGAAGCTCAGCTACTTCATGGTAACCCTATGGACATGAAAAAGGAATCAGCTGTGATCTATTTGCAATTTAAGTTGGAAATTTCTGGCAACAGGAGGCGGAGCAAATTTTGGAGATGCAAAATGGGCGGAGTCAGCAAAGAGGAAAAAGTTGAGCAAAGACCAACAATGTTTAACTTTGAAACTCTAAGCAGGTGTTGCACTGCTTAGCTTAGCTGTTTCAGATAATACAATTTATAAGAGCAGATAATATATATATATATACAGTGTATCACAAAAGTGAGTACACCCCTCACATTTCTGCAAATATTTCATTATATCTTTTCATGGGACAACACTATAGACATGAAACTTGGATATAACTTAGAGTAGTCAGTGTACAGCTTGTATAGCAGTGTAGATTTACTGTCTTCTGAAAATAACTCAACACACAGCCATTAATGTCTAAATAGCTGGCAACATAAGTGAGTACACCCCACAGTGAACATGTCCAAATTGTGCCCAAATGTGTCGTTGTCCCTCCCTGGTGTCATGTGTCAAGGTCCCAGGTGTAAATGGGGAGCAGGGCTGTTAAATTTGGTGTTTTGGGTACAATTCTCTCATACTGGCCACTGGATATTCAACATGGCACCTCATGGCAAAGAACTCTCTGAGGATGTGAGAAATAGAATTGTTGCTCTCCACAAAGATGGCCTGGGCTATAAGAAGATTGCTAACACCCTGAAACTGAGCTACAGCATGGTGGCCAAGGTCATACAGCGGTTTTCCAGGACAGGTTCCACTCGGAACAGGCTTCGCCAGGATCGACCAAAGAAGTTGAGTCCACGTGTTCGGCGTCATATCCAGAGGTTGGCTTTAAAAAATAGACACATGAGTGCTGCCAGCATTGCTGCAGAGGTTGAAGACGTGGGAGGTCAGCCTGTCAGTGCTCAGACCAAACGCCGCACACTGCATCAACTCGGTCTGCACGGTCGTCATCCCAGAAGGAAGCTGACGCACAAGAAAGCCCGCAAACAGTTTGCTGAAGACAAGCAGTCCAAGAACATGGATTACTGGAATGCCCTGTGGTCTGACAAGACCAAGATAAACTTGTTTGGCTCAGATGGTGTCCAGCATGTGTGGCGGCGCCCTGGTGAGAAGTACCAAGACAACTGTATCTTGCCTACAGTCAAGCATGGTGGTGGTAGCATCATGGTCTTGGGCTGCATGAGTGTTGCTGGCACTGGGGAGCTGCAGTTCAGAGGGAAATATGAATTCCAACATGTACTGTGACATTCTGAAACAGAGCATGATCCCCTCCCTTCGAAAACTGGGCCTCATGGCAGTTTTCCAACAGGATAACGACCTCAAACACAACCTCCAAGATGACAACTGCCTTGCTGAGGAAGCTGAAGGTAAAGGTGATGGACTAAACCCAATTGAGCACCTGTGGCGCATCCTCAAGTGGAAGGTGGAGGAGTTCAAGGTGTCTAACATCCACCAGCTCCGTAATGTCATCATGGAGGAGTGGAAGAGGATTCCAGTAGCAACCTGTGCAGCTCTGGTGAATTCCATGCCCAGGAGGATTAAGGCAGTGCTGGATAATAATGGTGGTCACACAAAATATTGACACTTTGGGCACAATTTGGACATGTTCACTGTGGGGTGTACTCACTTATGTTGCCAGCCATTTAGACATTAATGGCTGTGTGTTGAGTTATTTTCAGAAGACAGTAAATCTACACTGCTATACAAGCTGTACACTGACTACTCTAAGTTATATCCAAGTTTTATTTCTATAGTGTTGTCCCATGAAAATATATAATAAAATATTTGCAGAAATGTGAGGGGTGTACTCACTTTTGTGATACACTGTATATATGCATAACATTATAACCACCTTCCTAATATTGTGGAACACCATTCTGTCAGAACCAGCATTAACTTCTTCAGCAATTTGAGCTACAGTAGCTCGTCTGTTGGATCGGTCCACATGCGCCAGCCTTCGCTCCCCACGTGCATCGATGAGCCTTGGCCGCCCATGACCCTGTCGTTGGTTTACCACTGTTCCTTTCCTTGAACCACTTTTGATAGATACTGACCACTGCAGACCGGGAACACCCCACAACTGAAATTGAGTTAAACACACTCAAATCCGTGAAGTTATTTATGTATTCAAGTATGTATGTGTGTATTTATTTATTTATTTTGAATCTTAGTAAAGTGATTTTGGAGTCAATATGCCATATACAATGACCTAACATTTACAGTATATATATACAGTGTATCACAAAAGTGAGTACACCCATCACATTTCTGCAAATATTTCATTATATCTTTTCATGGGACAACACTATAGACATGAAACTTGGATATAACTTAGAGTAGTCAGTGTACAACTTGTATAGCAGTGTAGATTTACTGTCTTCTGAAAATAACTCAACACACAACCATTAATGTCTAAATAGCTGGCAACATAAGTGAGTACACCCCACAGTGAACATGTCCAAATTGTGCCCAAATGTGTCGTTGTCCCTCCCTGGTGTCATGTGTCAAGGTCCCAGGTGTAAATGGGGAGCAGGGCTGTTAAATTTGGTGTTTTGGGTACAATTCTCTCATACTGGCCACTGGATATTCAACATGGCACCTCATGGCAAAGAACTCTCTGAGGATGTGAGAAATAGAATTGTTGCTCTCCACAAAGATGGCCTGGGCTATAAGAAGATTGCTAACACCCTGAAACTGAGCTACAGCATGGTGGCCAAGGTCATACAGCGGTTTTCCAGGACAGGTTCCACTCGGAACAGGCTTCGCCAGGGTCGACCAAAGAAGTTGAGTCCACGTGTTCGGCGTCATATCCAGAGGTTGGCTTCAAAAAATAGACACATGAGTGCTGCCAGCATTGCTGCAGAGGTTGAAGACGTGGGAGGTCAGCCTGTCAGTGCTCAGACCAAACGCCGCACACTGCATCAACTCGGTCTGCATGGTCGTCATCCCAGAAGGAAGCTGCCGCACAAGAAAGCCAGCAAACAGTTTGCTGAAAACAAGCAGTCAAAGAACATGGATTACGGGAATGCCCTGTGGTCTGACGAGACCAAGATAAACTTGTTTGGCTCAGATGGTGTCCAGCATGTGTGGCGGCGCCCTGGTGAGAAGTACCAAGACAACTGTATCTTGCCTACAGTCAAGCATGGTGGTGGTAGCATCATGGTCTTGGGCTGCATGAGTGTTGCTGGCACTGGGGAGCTGCGGTTCATTGAGGGAAACATGAATTCCAACATGTACTGTGACATTCTGAAACAGAGCATGATCCCCTCCCTTCGAAAACTGGGCCTCATGGCAGTTTTCCAACAGGATAACGACCCCAAACACACCTTGCTGAGGAAGCTGAAGGTAAAGGTGATGGACTAAACCCAATTGAGCACCTGTGGCGCATCCTCAAGTGGAAGGTGGAGGAGTTCAAGGTGTCTAACATCCACCAGCTCCGTGATGTCATCATGGAGGAGTGGAAGAGGATTCCAGTAGCAACCTGTGCAGCTCTGGTGAATTCCATGCCCAGGAGGGTTAAGGCAGTGCTGGATAATAATGGTGGTCACACAAAATATTGACACTTTGGGCACAATTTGGACATGTTCACTGTGGGGTGTACTCACTTATGTTGCCAGCCATTTAGACATTAATGGCTGTGTGTTGAGTTATTTTCAGAAGACAGTAAATCTACACTGCTATACAAGTTGTACACTGACTACTCTAAGTTATATCCAAGTTTTATTTCTATAGTGTTGTCCCATTAAAAGATATAATAAAATATTTGCAGAAATGTGAGGGGTGTACTCACTTTTGTGATACACTGTATATGTATTATTTTCTTAATTTGCTTCTCTTGTACACATTATACTGGCCTACTGGGTTCAGCAAATTCAAAGGTTGAGAGTTCTAATCCCAGCTATGCAGCCACTGTTGGGCCCTAGAGGAAGTCCCTAAATCCTCTCAGCTCCAGAGATGCTGTGCAATGGCTGACCTTGCGAAAAAAAGAATTGTAATGTACACCTGTATATGTATATATGAGAAATCCCATTCTTCTAGGGGCAGTTGTAGCCTAGTGGTTAAGGTACTGAACTAGCAATCAAAAGATTGCTGGTTCAAGCCCCACAACTGCCTGGTTGCCGCTGTTGGGCCCTCAACTGCAAGGCCCTCAACCCTCAATTGCGTAGACAATAAGCTGTCACAGTACTGTAAGTGGCTTTGGATAAAAGCATTTGCTTAATGCTGTAAATGTTAATGTACTCTTTTTTAATGTACATATTCCATGTCATGTAGCCAACAAAGATAATATATAGGGCTAGATATACTGGCTTATACTGGCTTATATATATAGCCTTGTGTGTCTGTGTTTTTGTCTTTCCCTGCATAATTATGTGAAGTTAATCTAATGTGTCATTTATTTTTCAGGTGTGGTCACAGCTGTCGTTTTTGTAATAATGTGCATGGTGGCCGTGATGGCACGCTTCCTGTACCAGCACAGACAGGACCGAAGAACGGCTAGCATTCAGGAAAAAGAGCAAAGACGCAGCCTCGAAGCTGCCTACAGGGCGGAACTGCACCTGAACCAGACTATACGAGACAGTATGAAGGAGTACTACATCTGATGGACACGCAAAGCCTGTAGCGGTCAGTCGTTCCTGCTTGAGTTTTAGTCCTTCTGCACGCATGTAGTGCGGACCTCATATAGCAAGGGCTGGGTGGACGAGATCCTTCGCTGCTGGTTTTGGAAACTGTAGGGATCTTTGGATCTAGGTAGGTAGTAGCTAGTAGATGCCCAACCTGCTGGCCCAGAGGTCTGGTTGGTGATGTATGGTGATGGTGTTACCAAGAGAGTCCCTGCAATTCTTTGACAATATTTCTCTGTGAGGATCCAAAAACAAGTCTGCAGCTCGGTTTATTAATTCTGGGCTTATGCTTTGATCCATGAATTCAAAATAGCTGGACGGGATGAGTATCTACTGCACGAGGTGTTCAACAATCCACTCATGCTCATATTATATTTTCTCCCAAACTACTTTAAATGAGTCCGCCAGCACATATATAAGATTAAACATCATAAGTGAAAGCTGGCAGGAGTCAATATTCACTTTTAGATTATTCTTAGGTGTATAAAATCGATTATATAAATGATATATTTCCAACTTGAAGGACTCCAGAGCTATGACCCCAAGTCTATCAATAAGCTTTGTGATCAATTGAAAAGTTGTGGGCACAAGTAAATATAAAAAAAGTCTAAACACCCTTACTGAGGGGAGCTTGAGTGGTGCAGCAATGTACTAGCCCACTGAGCCCACCACTGAGACTCAGAGTCAGAGTTCGAGTCTCAGTGGTGGCAGCATTGTCAGGTGCTCTACCAAACTGGTACTGTATTGTTAAGGAGGAGACACTGATTTAAATAAGGGTGTGTAGACTTTTTGAATGCAGTAAATATCTAGATTTTTTGCCTGACGTCTGTGAAATACGAATCATATATACAACTCCAAATCAGAAAAAGTTGGGACAGCATGGAAAATGCAAATAATAAGAAAAAGACAGAGTTTCTTACATTTACTTTGGCTTTTATTTCATTGCAGACAGGATGAACCTGAGATATTTCATGTGTTATCTGCTCAACTTCATTTCATTTATTAATAAACCTCCATTCCTGCATTTTAGACTAGCAACACATTAAAAAAAAGTTGGGACAGTCATACTTTTTCACCACACTTAAAAGATGTTTTAGCACTGAGGATACCAAGTGATTTGGTGTTTCGGTCTGGATGTTCCTTTTCGTCCTTTTAGCCTTTGGTCCGGACCACACGGTGTCCATTTTTTTCAAAACAGACCTGGAATGCTGATTCATCTGACCACAATACACGCTTCCACTGTGTGCTGGTCCATCCTAGATGCCTCCGTGCCAGAGAAGTCGACGCCGCTTCTGGACATGGTTAACATAAGGCTTCTTTTTTGCACAGTAAAGTTTTAAGTGGCATTTGTGCATGTGCTTGACAAAGGTTTGCCAAGGTAATCCCTTGCCTGTGTGGTTATGTCAGCTATTGTTGAGTGGCGGTTCTTGATGTAGTGCCGTCTGAGGGATCAAAGATCACAGGCATTCAGCTTAAGTTTGCACCCTTGGCCTTTACGCACTGAAATTACTCCCGATTCCTTGAGTGGTTTAATGATATTATGCACTGTAGAGGGAGAAATATGCAAATCCCTTCCAATCTTTCGTTGAGGTACATTGTTTTTAAACATTTTAATCATTTTCTCATGTATTTGTTGACAAACTGGAGATTCTCTGATCATCTTTGCTCATCAAAGCCTTTCTTGGATGCTGCTTTTGTACCAAACCATTATTACAATCACCTGTTGACATCACCTGTTTGAAATCACATCATTATTTAGTTTTTTCACCTTATTACTAGCCTTAAATTGCCCCCGTCCCAACTTTTTTTTGGAATGTGTTGCAGGCCTGAAATGCAGGAGGTATATTAACAAATAAAAAGAAGTTGAGCAGACAAAACATTAAATATCTTGGGTTCAAACTGTCTGCAATCAAATAAAAGTCAAAGTAAATGTAAGGAACACTGCATTTTTATTTTATGTGCATTTTTGGGGTTGTATTATACATATATAATTATATGTTCTTTTAATTTTAAGAAACTGTTTTGTCACAATGACAAACATCATGTCAAAGACTGTTGACTTTTAATATTGTCTGATAAAACACTGCTTATCTAAGGGCCCTGATGTACCAAGATCCCCATTATAAAATACTAAAGCAATTCATTCCTTATATGAATTGTGTACATGGCAACCATGCAAAATAAGTAAAAAAAATAAAACATGTGAATTAGTTTTCTTGGAGGTGATTATATTAAATAACCAAGAAAAATCAGCATTTTATAGGAAATGGCTTTTATGCAGCTGAAGGAGCCAAGAATGGTGCATCAATTTAGGAAAACTTTTGTAATAAAAGCCTCGGCTGGACGTGTCTTTTTATTGTATTCATAATTACTGTTTTGCTTGCAGCCAGTCAAGGTGAAAGTAGGACTAAAGTTGCATGCACACTGTGCTTGTGCAATGTTAATTTAAATCATTATGACAGCATAAAGGGATTAAAAGTGTGGATGAGGAAAAGAAAAATCTTTAAACCAGACTCAAAATTTTGGTCCTTAGTAAAATGTGGAGTCAATAAGTAATCCATATTTGTAATATTATAATTATAATATGTACTAGTGGGCAGAACTGGGATTAAAATGTGAAAATGCAGGCAGGATGCAGTTATTTAAGCTTTTGTTTATTAAAAAAATGCTGATGCTGATGACAATAAATAGGCATTTTAACAGTTTCGGCTTATTTAGATACAGAAAATAGTTAATAATATGAACAATTACGCTAATCAAACACAACACGGTTGAAAATGTATTTACGTCAAGTCGCAAAATAATGTAACTGTACTAAATATTAGTCCTAAATATTACAATGATCCAATATTTAATTTTAATTCTATATTTCCCTGCCTCAGTATGAATCTATTTGCTTACAGATGTTGACATGAGTTATACACTGATCAGCCATAACATCAAAACCATTTCCTTGTTTCTACACTCACTCTTTACTCTTTATCAGCTCCACTTACCACATAGAAACACTTTGTAGTTCTACAATTACTGACTGTAGTCCATATGTTTCTCTACATACCTTTTTAGCCTGCTTTCACCCTGTTCTTCAATGGTCGGGACCCCCACAGGACTACACACTAACACACCACCACCATGTCATTGTCACTGCAGTGCTGAGAATGATCCACCACCCAAATAATACCTGCTCTGTGGTGGTCCTGGGAGAGTACTGACCACTAAAGAACAGCATGAAAGGGGGCTAACAAAGCATGCAGAGAAACAGATGGGCTACAGTCAGTAATTGTAGAACTACAAAGTGCTTCTTTATGGTAAGTGGAGCTGATAAAATGGACAGTGAGTGTAGAAACAAGGAGGTGGTTTTAATGTTATGGCTGATCAAAGTCTGTACATTTTTACACCTACAAACTTTAAGTAAGTCAGGGCCAGTTAACAAAGCCAACAGCTGTAATTCAATACATTCAGCAAAGCCAATGTATGTGATTCTGTAAACATGGGTCATGATTATAAGAGGTACACCTTAGATTTAATAATGGCAAATAAAATTCCTATAGATTGTGTTGGCTTATTTGCTTTAATTTTCCCAAAAATGTATTAAGTATAGTTCTTATGATCTACTTAAACAGTGTTTTTGCTTTATTCTTTCTTTTATTGTTATTTTTACCATTATTATTATTTTTTTTTTATTTAGAATTAAATCACTTGTTAAAAGTAAGTCAGACAATTTGTACCATTTTTTTATAGTCGTCAGAAATTACATTTAATTCATAAGTGGTACTGCAAAGCGGTGCTTTTAGCTGGTGCATTCTCTGGGCAGCTGAACTATACGCTTAATGATGATAATTTTATTTAGACAATGTATTTAAAAGTAAAAAAAAAAAACGATATTTACCGGTCTCTTTCCTTAGTTTAAGACCATACCTTCGTTATTTATACATGAATGTTGAATTAATATTTGGTGTTTTTTATTAGAAGTGTAATTTAATATGTTACTCCCTCTGGATATTTTTTTATCTTAACTGATATTGATTATTTCAGGTGGCCTGTTTTTATAACTGTACAGCTATATTGTAAATAAATATATGTTTAATAAAGACTTTTTTTTCTAAAATCATATCTTGTGATAAATAAAAAAACAAACAACATTAATATTTGTATGGTTTTATAGTTTAGAAGCATTTGGCTGTCTTAATATTTATAGCTCTGGGACATTCAGGTTTCTTTATATATTAATAAATATTAATAGCTCGGATGGATTTTGGGTATATAAAGTTCTTACTTGGTGGGGGTGTGTTAGGTCGGTACAGCAGTCTAGTGCACTTGCCACCCTTTAACAATTGTTTGTACAGACGATCTAGGGCACCAGTGGCGTCCTGTCCCCTTTGCAGAAAAACAGCCCCAAAGCATGATGTTTCCACCCCCATGCTTTACAGTAGGTATGGTGTTCTTGGGATGCAACTCAGCATTCTTCTTCCTCCAAACACGACGAGTTGAGTTTTTACCAAAAAGTTCCATTTTGGTTTCATCTGACCACATGATATTCTCCCAATCCTCTTCTGGGTCATCCATATGCTCTCTGGCAAACTTCAGACGGGCCTGGACATGTACTGGCTTAAGCAGGGGGACACGCCTGGCACTGCAGGATTTGAGTCCCTCTCGGCGTAGTGTGTTACTGATGGTCCCTTTGTTACTTTGGTCCCAGCTCTCTGCAGGTCATTCATCAGGTCCCTCTGTGTAGTTCTGGGATTTTTGCTCACCGTTCTCATGATCATTTTGACCCCACAGGATGAGATCTTGCGTGGGGCCCCAGATCGAGGGAGATTATCAATGGTCTTGTATGTCTTCCATTTTCTTACAATTGCTCCCACAGTTGATTTATTCACACCAACCTGCTTGCCTATTGTAGATTCACTCTTCCCAGCCTGGTGCAGGTGTGGGAATAAAGGCACACGACAAGGTAGAGTTCACTTTAACTGTTTAGTCAGGACTTCAATGAGCGTTACAACACTTTAGACTGCCTAGCTCCAGCACCCGAACTACCTATTGGGTTCAATGCTGGGGCCATACGGTGAGTCTCATAGACAAAACTAACTGCAGAACGTCCAGACGCACATGTATAAACCGGGTGCTGCATTCTGATTGGCTGAGCTGAATGTCACTCACATATCGCCGCTACAATATTGTAATTTACTGATATCGACCTGGTGAGTACAGCCAATTGGGCGGTGGGGGGTTGAGTTCATGTCGTGGAGGGCCCCCTCCCGCCATGGGCCCCAGTGCACCTGCCTCCCCGGTAGTTACACCCCTGTAGGGCACAGTCAAACTGGATCCATTTTTATAGTCACACAGATGTCATTGGCTTTAGTCAACCCAAAAGAATTAGAAAACCCTGCTGAGCAACAAGCATGTTTTTATTTACTTGCACAAAAATGTGTTCTTAATATTTAGACATAAAAGTGAGCAGGACATACACCTCCTCAACAAGTGCACACACATTTCTGCATCAGCTTTATACATATAAACAGAACCTGTTGTACGTATATAAACATACGCATAAACAAGTGACCAGAAAATTATACCTCACAGGGTGCCCAATTAGCAGTGAACAAAAAAAATCAACATCATGCCACAAACAAGGTATACAAAAGAAAAGGGTATGGAAGCCACACTAGGCTGTACAGTGATTTGATAAGTTGACCGTAAGCAAATTTAGGAGGACTAATAGCTGTCTCAGTTTTCACCATTAATAATTATTATAGCAACATAGGTGTGACAAGTAAATACATCTGTAGTAGCAACAACAACCACAAAAGCCATTAAATAAAATTTGGGTGAACAGAATCCATATGATATTTGAGCATGGGATTAACATTACAAAAATGGAAATAATGGCTACATGAACAAAGACATGGACTAAAACCACTTCATAGTCATTTGTCAATTGTGCAAACATCCCTGTTCAAAACCCATGTCCAGCTGGGACGGTCCAGATGACGGATGTTTTACTTGATGTTTTGCATAAACAAGCCCCATTTCGTGTTATTACCATATTTCACTTCTCTAAGCTCATATGACTGCAAAGGACTGTGGTGCACAGATAAAAGTTAAACAGAAAGACAACAATCGAAGACCAGATCACTGGAGTCAACATGGAACAAATCTTTAACATGGAAAACTGGCTGTTTGCTATCGTTTGCACCCCGATTTGCACGGTCGCTACCGTGCTTAACATCGTCTTCATTTTCTGTCTATGCCAGCCAGCTAAGGGAGTGAGCATTCGTCAACCGTTGCATTTCTTATTAGTTGTCGTGCTAGGTAATTCCACAGGCCACCAACTCAACGTCATAATGTATGTTATCCTCGTCTTTCTTAGGCCACCATTCATACTTCTGGTTGTAAGTGTGGCAGTAATCTATCAAACCTTCTGCTTCAGTTTCTCCACCTGTGCCTGGATCAGCGTCTTTTACTACTTGAAGATTGTCCCACAACGTTATGCGATTTTTATCTGGATTAAGAAGAACATTAAAGCGATAGTTTTTGCTGGGTTCATCTTCGATCAGGTCTTACTTCTGTCTGCAGTAACCTTGCATTCAATGGCATACTTAATACAAACAAGGGACAGCAACAGCTCAGAAACTAATCATTTTAATGAGACAATCTCAACAGAAGTTCCAGATGTAAACGACACCTTTCTTGAGTTGAGTATAAAAATGTTCTGTTTATATTTTATTTTTCCGGTATTCACATTGACCTTCTCTTGGGGTAGAACCTTTTATTACCTATGTGGACACATTAAGACAATGCAAAGCACCAGTTCTTCCTCTAACAAACAGAAGGACCAGATGAGGGTGACGAAAATGGGCATAGTGCAAACTGCTGTGTTTTTTCCCAGCAGCCTGTGGGCCATTTGTACAGCTTTATTCATAACTAAATATAAATATCTGGATAGTGACAAACACATCACAATTACCATCACAACCTTGTGTGGTTTGGCCAATATTCTGTGTTTGGGCTCTTCACAGTCTGTTTTTAGGGTGCGGTTAATTTCTCTACTTAAGAGATTTAAAAAAGTGTTTGGATAGTAGAAATATCCTGTACAGGTTTGATCAATTCGATATTAATCCCAAGTTATTCTGTGACAATATAAATCTGATGAAATGTATAGTTATGGTTAGTGAAGTACAAAAAGTGGTTGTTACTTTTACTTATGTCTTTACTTTTTTGTCTTTGTTTTTAACTAGATTTTATCAATGTTGTATTGTAATCATATCTGTATTCTGTATTCCTTTTATCATCACCATTAAGAAATTTTTTTTTGTATATTTCTACAAAACAAATGTATAAATGACAGTGACTATGTGTCCGAGTGATAAAGTTTAAAGAGGCTGTAAGAATATGTAAAAAAAAAAAATAGAAATACTAAAAATAAATCCACTGCATTGGAACGTGAAAGACTCGATGTTATTGAGGATTTCAATAATTTGACCATGAGCTAAACATAAAGCGTAATGGCATTATACAGCAAGACAATAATCCAAAACCCAAGATCACATCCACATCTGAATGGCTGGAATGGCCTTGTCCTGTTTTGAGCCTAATAGAAATTAGGATGAAAGATGTAAAAGATCTTATTGAAGCACTTAACACTTCAATGATAGTAATTTAAGAAAATAAAACATTTAGTTGTAGTCATTCGCTGCTTAAGATTGCGCAACAAGTAAAGCAAGCAATTCATTTACACTGGTACCATGACAGTAAGCTTAACATACTTACTGTATTAAAACGATCAAGGAATTGTGGAAAGAACTTATGAGCAGTAATAATTAAGAGAAGTTTAGTGTTTCTATGTTGTTCTTTTAGTACATTAAGTCACATTAACCTTTTTTTTTTTAAATGATAAGCGTTTTAGACTCGTAAAAACTAATTCTTACAATTTCTCAGCACCTCAAGCTATAACACAAGTTTAAAAGTGAAACAGGAGGAAAATCCAGCTAAACACAGATACACACAAATGCCGATTTGTCTTATATGCACACTTTGATGACGTTTTACCGCACCGCTTAAGTCAAGTGCTGAACAAAGCGGCTGTTTACTGTTAATTTGAAATTAAATAAATACATTTTTAAAAAGCTGAACACGATTTTAAGGTAAACATTGAGTATAAGGGTACAAATTTCTCAATGAAGGCCATCGAGTTGCAAAGATTTTGAGTTTAGGGGACGTCAAGTTTCGAGGTCCCACTGTATTACAATAAACGTTCCATTTTGTTTTATTAAAATGAAATGATAATTTTAATAAATGTATTGTGTTTTCCCAGGTTCTCTTTGTCACTTTGTATCAAGATCTGCCATTGTGTACTCATGGGCACAGTTGGATTTGCCCAATTTTAATAGGTAATGAGAAGGCACAGGCTGTGGTTAATCATAACCACTAATGAGAAAAAAATTATACACCACCAAGGTAATAATCTAAGTTCCAACAAAGAAATGATCTATTGGATTATTTAAAATATCAGTGCAATCCCCAGTGTGATTACTGCTCTGTGAAGTTATCATGTATTCAGCAGTAGCACTTAATGAACTTCATGAACCCTAATGTTCAAATGTAAAGCTGACAAGGTCCTAACTACCAAATGATAAACGTTTTACTCAATATTTTGCATAAACATGCTATGTAGACCCCATTATTACCATAATTTACTTTCCAAGCTCGTGTGACTGCCAGGGGTCTTTAGTGTGCTGATGAAATTTCAACATAAAACAAAAAGCCAACCATCAGGAGCCAGGCTGGGGGAGCCAACATGGTTAAAACAGCTGTAACGGCAGGTTGGCTGGTAGCTTTTGTTTGCACCCCGTCCTGCATTGTTGCTACCATGCTAAACATCATCTTCATCATCAACATCATCCGTCTATGTCGGCCAGCTGATGGAGCGAGCATTCGTCAACCTTTGCAATTCTTATTGACCGTTAAGCAATTCTACAATTCACCAACTGATCGTCATGATCTCTGTTATCCTGAGCCTTCTAACACCAACTGACTGACTTCTGGCTCTAAATGGAGAGATAAGTCTGGATAATGCCTGGATCAGCATTGTTTACTACTTGAAGATTGTCCCACAACATCAAGTGATTTTTATCTGGATTAAGAAGAACATCAAAGCGATAGTTTTTGCTGGGTTCGTCTTCGATCAGGTCTTACTTATGTCTGCGATTACCATTGATACAATGGGGCACATGCCACAAACCATGAACGACAACAGCTCAGAAACTAGCCATTTGAATGGGACAATCGATAAAGAAATTCATGTTTCAAATAACGCCCTCTTTAAGCTGAGTAATAGTGTGTACTTGGCATATTTTATTTGTCCTTTAATCACATTGACTTTCTCTTGGGGCAGAACCTTTTACTACTTACTTGGACACATAAAAAGGATGGAACAAACCAGCAGTTCTTACTGTAAGCAACAGAGGAAGCAGTTGAGGGTGACGATCATGGGCATTGTGTAAACTGCTGTGTTTATTCCCAGCAGCCTGTGGGTCATTACCATGATCTATTCATCCGAGAATGAAACTTCGGATAATGACAATTCTATTGCAATGACCATCTCATCCGTGTGTGGTTTGGCAAATATTCTGTGTTTAGGTTTTTCACAGAATGTTTTTAGGGTGCGGATAGTTTCTTCATTCAAGAGATTTAAAAAAGTGTTTGGAATGTAGGATCTTGTACAAGGTTTTATTCTGTTGTTTGTGTATTTTGTACAACATATAATGTGTTACACATACATGCACAACTCAAGCCATTGGTTTAACATGAGCTAGACTACCTCAGACACACTAAAGCAAATCATTCTTGTTTAAGGTTATAGTTACTGTTATTAATATCCATGTTAAAGTTTTAAATAATTTGTAATTAGTACGTTTTGTTGTAATTTCTCTTATATATTCTATAATATATGTAGTTGTGTGTGTGTATTTTTTTTGGAAAGCCACTGTTTACTGTGTATTTTTGTCTGTTGATCAACGTATCGTTGCTGCAATAGATCCAGCATCGTTTCTTCAAAAATTGTTCAGTAAATCTATGCACATCAAGCAAAAAACTCAATATATTGCTAAGAAAATTATTTAGAAATCTAAAGTAATATATTTACTTTAAATATGAACATTAAAATGCTTATTTTATTAATTCAGGGGTTTTAGGTTAAGGGGTCATTTTAACATGATTAGGCATTGAAAAAGTCCCAAAACAACTGTTTAGCATTTTATTTTCTTTGTCACTACACTGCTACAGTCATATTTAAAAGAACATTTTGTTTTCAAAACTATTTATGCATTGTAAATGTAGAAATGACAATACTGTATGTACAAGTGAAAATAAAAGCCACTACAAAGTGTTTAATTGTGACCACTGCTGATGAAAATTGAGGATTATAAGGGTGATGTATTTTTTCATGAGTGATAAAGTTTTCTTGTTTCTTCATTTAAATAAAATGACTATTTAAAACTTTTGTCTTTTGTGTTCTCATTGTCGTGTATTGCACTCTGTATCAGCATCTGAAATAATTTTCTGTGACAAATATGCAAAAGTGCAATAAATCTGAAGGGCAGTGAATACATTTATGTGACACTATCAATTTCTGTTCACAGCTCAGTAGATCTTATCAATGTTGTATTTAATCATATCTATATTTTGTATTCCTTTTGTCAACACCATTGGGGACATTTGGTAAATATAATATAAATAAATGACAGTAACTATGTGTCAGAGTGAAAAAGTTCACAGAGGCTGTAAGAATATGTAAAAATATAGAAATAATAAAAATAAATCCACTGCATTGGACGTGAAAGAGTTGATGTTATTCAGGTTTTCAGCAATTCAACCATGAGCTAAAGATGATCGTAATGGCATTATACAGCAAGACAATAATCCAGAACCCAAGATTACATCCACATCTGAATGGCTGGAATGGCCTTGTCCTGTTTTGAGCCAAATAGAGATTAGGATGAAAGATGTAAAAGATCTTATAGAAGCATTAAAGACTTGAATGATAGTAATTATTATTAAAATAAGCATTTAGTTGTAGTTATTGCTGCTAAAGAATAGAATAGAATGCCTTTTTTGTCATATATAAATACAGTATACAGATGTACGAAACGTTCGTACAGCTCGTTTGGAAGCTGGGGTCAGAGCGCAGGGTTAAGGGCCTTGCTCATGGGCCCAGCAGTGGCTGCATGGCAGAGCTGGGATTCTTACTCTCAACCTTTCAGTTAGTCCAAAGCTCTATCCAATAGGCCACCACTGTCCCATTGCGCAACAATTTTTCTTTATTAAAATAAATGATTATTTAAATAAATGTATTTTGTGTTCTCTCTGGTTCTCTTTGTCTGAGATTGTACTTCATGTAATGATCTGCCATTGTTTATGGCACTGGAAAAAATGTGTGGGTGCAGTTGGATTTGCCCAATTTTAATAGGCATAGAGAAGGGACCAGCTGTGGTTAATCATAACCACTAATGAGAAAATAGGAGGCCGTGTCACAAAGAAAAACAACATTACAAAATGTATACACCACAAAAGTAATAATCTAAGTTCCAACAAATAAACGATCCATTGAAAAAAAAAAAATGCAATGCCCAGTGTGATCACTACTGCAAGAAGTTATATCATGTACTCAGCAGTAGCACTTCATGAACCCTAATGTTCAGATGTAAAGCTGTTAAGGTCCTAACTACAAGATGATAAATGTGTTACTCAATGTTTTGCATACATATCCTATGCAGGCCCCATTAATATCATATTTTATTGTTCAAGCTCATGTGACTGCAAGGGGTCGTAGTGTGCTGATAACATTTTAACATAAAACAGAAAGGCAACCATCAGGAGCCAGGCTGTGTGAGTCAACATGGTTAAAACAACTATTGTGACAGATTGGCTGTTAGCTATCGTTTGCACCCCGTCCTGCATCGCTGCTACTATGCTAAACATTATTTTTATTTTCTGTCTATGCCGGCCAGCTGATGGAGCGAGCATTCGTCAACCTTTGCAATTCTTATTAACGGTCATGTCAAGCAATTCTACAATTCACCAACTGATCGTCATGATCTCTGTTATCCTGAGCTTTTTTACACCACCTGACTGGCTTCTGGGTCTAACTGGGGAGATAATCTGCCAAACCTTCTCCTCGAGTTTCTCCACCTGTGCCTGGACCAGCATTGTTTACTACTTGAAGATCGTCCCTCAACATCATGTGATTTTTATCTGGATTAAGAAGAACATCAAAGCGATAGTTTTTGCTGGGTTCGTCTTCGATCAGGTCTTACTTCTGTCTGCGATAACCATGTATACACTGTCATACATGCTACAAACCAGGAACGACAACAGCTCAGAAACTAGCCATTCGAATGGGACAATCAGAAAAGGAATTCCTGTTTTAAACCACAAACTCTATGAGTTGAGTGTTAGTGTGTACTTGGCATATGTCATTTGTCCTTTAATTACATTGACCTTCTCTTGGGGCAAAACCTTTTATTACTTATTTGGACACATAAAAAGGATGGAACAAACCAGCAGTTCTTCCTGTAAGCAACAGAGGAAGCAGATGAGGGTGACGATCATGGGCATTGTTCAAACTGCTGTGTTTATTCCCAGCAGCCTGTGGGTCATTACCAAGGTTTTGATAATTTCATCTGAGAATAACACTGTGGATGATGACTACTTTATCACAATGACCATCTCATCCTTGTGTGGTTTGGCAAATATTCTGTGTTTAGGCTTTTCGCAGAATGTTTTTAGGGTGTGGATAATTTATTTAATCAAGAGATTTAAAAAAGTGTTTGGAATGTAGGATCTTGTACAAGGTTTAATTCTGTTGTTTGTGTATTTTGTACAACATATAATGTGTTACACATACAGGGACAACTTAAGCCGTTGGTTCAACATGAGCTAGACTTCCTCAGACACACTGAAGCAAATTGCCCCTGTGTAAGGTTATAGTTACTGTTATTAATATCCATGTTAGAGTTTTAAATAATTTGTAATTAGTAAGTTTTGTTGTAATTTTTCTCTTATATATTCTCTGATATATATGCAATTCTTTTATTTCAATAAATATTTCATTTTTCTTTGTAACAATTAAATGATTATTTAAATAAATGTATTTTGTGTTCTCTCAGGTTCTCTTTGTCTGAGATTGTACTTCGTATAATGATCTGCCATTGTTTACTATCTTGGAACAAATTCATGGGTGCAGTTGGATTTGCCCAATTTTAAAAGGCATGGAGAAGGGACCAGCTGTGGTTAATCATAACCACTAATGAGAAAATAGGAGGCTGTATCACAAAGAAAAACATTACAAAATTTAATACACCACAAAAGTAATAATCTAAGTTCCAACAAAAAAACGATTCATTGAAAAAAAAAAACAATGCAATGCCCAGTGTGATCACTGCTGCAAAAGTTATACTTATATCATGTACTCAGCAGTAGCACTTCATGAAACCTAATGTTCAAATGTAAAGCTGTTAAGGTCCTAACTACAAGATGATAAATGTCTTACTCAATGTTTTGCATAAATATCCTATACAGGCCCCATTAATATCATATTTTATTGTCCAAGCTCATGTGACTGCAAGGGGTCGTAGTGTGCTGATAAAATTTCAACATAAAACAGAAAGGCAACCATCAGGAGCCAGGCTGTGTGAGTCAACATGAGTAAAACAACTATTGTGACAGATTGGCTGGTAGCTATTGTTTGCACCCCATCTTGCATTGCTGCTACCATGCTAAACATCATCTTTATTTTCTGTCTATGCCGGCCAGCTGATGGAGCGAGCATTCGTCAACCTTTGCATTTCTTATTAACCATCATGTTAAGCAATTCTATAATTCACCAACTGATCGTCATGATCTCTGTTATCCTGAGCTTTTTTACACCACCTGACTTGCTTCTGGGTCTAACTGGGGAGATAATCTGCCAAACCTTCTCCTCGAGTTTCTCCACCTGTGCCTGGACCAGCATTGTTTACTACTTGAAGATCGTCCCTCAACATCATGTGATTTTTATCTGGATTAAGAAAAACATCAAAGCGATAGTTTTTGCTGGGTTCGTCTTCGATCAGGTCTTACTTCTGTCTGCGATAACCATGAATACACTGGCACACATGCTACAAACCAGGAACGACAACAGCTCAGAAACTAGCCATTCGAATTGGACAATCAGAAAAGGAATTCCTGTT
Organism: Trichomycterus rosablanca; assembly: GCF_030014385.1. Taxonomy (NCBI): domain Eukaryota; kingdom Metazoa; phylum Chordata; class Actinopteri; order Siluriformes; family Trichomycteridae; genus Trichomycterus; species Trichomycterus rosablanca. Next base: position 27,914,342 of record NC_085999.1, read on the forward strand.
TTAAACCACAAACTCTATGAGTTGAGTGTTAGTGTGTACTTGGCATATGTCATTTGTCCTTTAATTACATTGACCTTCTCTTGGGGCAGAACTTTTTACTACTTATTTGGACACATAAAGAGGATGGAACAAACCAGCAGTTCTTCCTGTAAACAACAGAGGAAGCAGATGAGGGTGACGATCATGGGCATTGTGCAAACTGCTGTGTTTATTCCTAGTAGCCTGTGGGTCATTACCACGGTTTTGCTCATTTCATCAGGGTCTAAAACTTTGGATGATGACTACTTTATCACAATGACCATCTCATCCTTGTGTGGTTTGGCAAATATTCTGTGTTTAGGCTTTTCACAGTATGTTTTTAGGGTGCGGATCATTTCTTCATTCAAGAGATTTAAAAAAGTGTTTGGAATGTAGGATCTTGTACAAGGTTTAATTCTGTTGTTTGTGTATTTTGTACAACATATTATGTTATAGTTACTGTTAACATATATTAACATATAGTTGCTGTTATGGATATCCTTGTCATAATTTTAAATCATTTGTAAGTTTTGTTGTCTTTCTCTAGTAGAAAAAAGCTAAGAAATCTTTTTGAAAGTACATAATAACATTTGTCTAAAATTAATGTATTACGATGTAAAATTACATTGTATTTATTAATCATAAATATATGTACATATATATATATATATATATATATATATACTGTATATATATATATATACGTATATATATATATATATATATATGTGTATGTATATATATATATATATATATATATATATATATACAGTATATATATATATATATATATATATATATATATATATATACTGTATATACTGTATATATTATTCATTATATATATATAAATTTGATATATTAATGCTTTTAAAATCACATCATCTGCTTTTTTTTAAAAGTCCAGTAAATCTCTTTACATCAAGCACATAAATAAAATATTTCGGTAAACAATGTAATTTACAATACTACAGGCATTAATTTATTTTAAAAATTGAAATTTAAAAACCTTGTTTTATGATTTTTTTTTTACTCTTTAAGTTAAGGGGTCATAATTAGCCTTTAAAAATGTTTATCACCTTAGTTTCTTTGTCATATTTGTATTATTTATTTGTATTCCTTTTCATACCAACAATTTTAAAGAACATTTTGTTTTTAAGAAAACCATGCATTTTAAATGTAAAGATGACAATTCTGTATGTGCAAGTAAAAATAAAAACCACTAAGAATATGTAACAATATAGTAGTAAAAAGTAGTAAGTAGTAAAAATAAACCCACTGTATAAGGTCAGTGTGTTTAATTGTAGCCACTGCTCATAAAGATGGTGCATTATAAGGGTGACGATCATGGGCATAGTGCAAACTTCTGTGTTTATTCCCAGCAGCCTGTTAGTCATTACCACAGTTTTGCTTTTTTCATCCAAGTATGAAACTTTGGATGATGACTACTTTATCGCAATGACCATCTCATGTGGTTTGGCAAATCCCATACTAATATTTGTCTAAACTAAGTGGTTAAATACTAAAAGTGATTTTGAATATTTTTTTTTTCATAAACTGCTCATTTATTTTGTTTGTTGATCACTATATTTTGGTTGCAATAGATCCAGTATCGTGTTTTTTTTTTTTTTTTTTTTTTTTTTTTTTTTTTAAGTTGGTCACAAAAATTATACACGTTAAGCAAATAACTCCATATTAGATAATTAAATAATTTAATTTAGAATTATTATGTCATTAGTTTACTTTAAATATGTATAGTAAAAATGTATTCACTGCATCAGGTCAACTTGTTTAATTGTTGCCTCTGCTCATAAAGATGGTGCATTATATAGGTGACAATCATGGGCATAGTGGAAACTGCTGTGATTCCCAGCAGCCTGTGGGTCATTACCACGGTTTAGCTTGTAGCTAAGTATGAAACACGGGATGATCACTATCATGACCATCTCATGAGGTTTGGCAAATCCCATAATAATATTATTACAATGTATGAATATTATAATTATAATACTATGTATGTATGTATGTATGTATAGATACTTATTTTGGGGGAATGGGGTAAATAGTAAAAGTGGTTTTGAAATGTTCTTTTTGTGTGTTGATCACTATATTTTGGTTGCAATAGATCCAGTATCATTTTTGGGGTTTTTCTGGTCAGTCAACTATACAAATTTCAAGCAAATAACTCAATATTTAGCTTAATAAGTTCATTTACATTTATTATATCATTAGTTTACTTTAAATATGTATAGTACAAATTTATCCACTGCATTAGGCCAATGTGTTTAATTGTAGCCACTGCTAATAAAGATGGTGCATTTAAAAAGGTGACAATTATTTCATGGGTAATAAAGTTTTATTTCTTCATTAAAATGAAATCACTATTTAAAACTTTTGTCTTTTGTGTTCTCATTGTCGTGTATTGCACTGTGTATCAGGATCTGAAATCATTTTGTGTGACAAACATGCAAAAACGCAATAAATCAGAAGGGCAGCGAATACATTTTCATGACACTATCAATTTCTGACATCTGTCCACAGCTCAGTAGACCTTATCAGGGTTTAGCATGGTGGAACAAACTAATGGGTGCAGTTGAATTTGCCCGATTTTAATAGGCAAAGAGAGGGCACCAGCTGCGGTCAATAATAACCACTAATGAGGAAACAGGAGGCCGTGTCACAAAGAAAAACAACATCATGGAACTTAATAAGCCACTAAACTAATAATCAAAGTTCTTTTATTTTTATGAGTTGGATTTTTAAAACATTTATTTTAAAAAGTATTTAAAAGTTACGATGACAGCAATCCATCATGCCAGAACTGACCTTTGGGTTCAAGTCAACATACATAAATGGACGTGTCTAAGATAAGGATGGAGAATTACCTACTCTGATTCTCTATATTCTCTTTTCAGGCTCTGTGTTAGAATCATCCACTGCCCACTTTATTTTAAAACATTCCACATGAGAAGATGAATTGGTAATAGGTGAAAGCAGGATGATTGGGTATAAAAGAAAAATACATGAAAGGTCCAGTCTTTGCAAACAAAAATGGGTCATGGCTCACCACATAGATCCAAACCTTATTAATGCAAGTTTGCAGATAATTTGGGTCTTTCACTATCTATTGTACATAATATTGTAAAAAAAAAAAGATTCAGGTAATCCAGAGAGATATTTTGTTGAATCCATAGAAACCTCTGTTAAATGTGTGTGATCTTTGCTCTTTTAGATAGTTCTGTTTAAAAAATATAGCTACAGAAGTTCGGCAGTACTTCGGAAAACCATTGTCACTTATCACAGTCCACCGCTGCTTTAAAAAATGCCACCTGAAAATCTATTATTCACAGAGAAAGCCAGACAGAAAGACACACACACATATACAGTGTGTATATATATATATATATATATACACTGATCAGCCATAACATTAAAACCATCTCCTTGTTTCTACACACATTGTCCATTTTATCAGCTCCACTTACCATATAGAAGCACTTTGTAGTTCTACAATTACTGACATAGCCTGCTTTCACCCTGTTCTTCAATGGTCAGGACCCCCACAGGACCACCACAGAGCAGGTACTATTTGTGTGGTGGATCATTCTCAGCACTGCAGTGACAATGACATGGTGGTGGTGTGTTAGTGTGTGTTGTGCTGGTATGAGTGGATCAGACACTCATAACATATTACTTTTTGTCATCAAAAAGGTAAAAAAGCCACCTGTCTTGGTAAGGGGGTGCATCAGTGCCCAAAACATGGGTGACTTGTATATGTTTAAAGCTATCATTGACAGAGAGGTGTATCTTGGGATTTTAAAAAGACATAAGCTGCCATTAATGCAACCTGTTTGTTTTGGTAGTCCATGGTTAGTTGAGCAGGACAACACCAGGCTTAATTATGCACACAAAACATCAGCTTGTCTTCCAAGACAAAGAGTGTGTGTGCTAGACTGCCCTGCCTGCAGTCCAGATCTGTTTTTTTATTGGCCATGTATACCACACTTTTAAAGCAGGGAATCAGAAAACACTGTTTACAGTCTGTTAAGCAGCTGTAAAAGGCAGGAACTGGCAAAAATTCCACTCGCAAATCTGCAACCATTATCTTCAGTTCCCATACTATTAAAAAGTGTCATTAAGTGATGGGTCATGGTGATAAACATCCCTTTGTTTAAACTTTTTATGTGTGTTGAAGGCATCTACATTTGTTTTCTATTGACAAAGTACTGTACAACAAAATTGGTCTTATACCAACTGTTCCAACTTTTCCAAAATTGGGGTTTGTTTATTCTGTATACAGCCTACTTTTGCAGTCATAAACCCTGATGTTTGAATGTGCCCTTCTTAAAAAACATGTCTGACTCGAGCTGGTGAGGTCCTAACAACCAGAAGATAAATGTTTTAGTCAATGTTTTGCATTAACACGCAATGCAAGCCCCATTTAATGCTATTACCATATTTCATTTCCCCCAGCTCATGTGATTGCAAATGGTTGTGGTGCGCTGATGAAGTTTTGGTATAAAACGGAAGGGCAAAACAATCAACAGCAAGATCACCAGAGTCAACATGGCACTCGTCATTGAAATGGAAAACTGGCTGTTTGCCATCGTTTGCACCCCATTTTGCGCGTTTGCTAACGTGGTAAACATCTTCTTTATTTTCTGTATGTGCAAGCCAGCTGAGGGAGTGAGCATTCGCCAACCGTTGCATTTCTTATTGGTTGTTATGTTACGCAATAGCTCAGTTCACCAATTCATCGTATTGATCTCTATTATCCTGAGCTTTATTACACCACCTGACTGGCTTCTGGTTATAAATGCGGCAATAGTCCTACAAACCTACTGCTCGAGTTTCTCCACCAGTGCCTGGATCAGTATTTTTTACTACTTGAAGATTGTCCCGCAACATAATGTGATCTTGATCTGGATTAGGAAGAACATTAAAGCAATACTTTTAGGCGGGATCGTCTTTGATCAGGTCTTTCTTCTGTCTGCAATCGCCATGGGCGCAGCCGCATACCTGCCACCCCCATTCTACGGCAACGGGTCAGAAACTAGCCATCTGAATAGTCCAACTGTTTCAGGAGCTCAAGTTTTAAACAGCATGCTTTTCCAGTTGGCTACCCATGTGTTTTTGGGATATTTGACCCTTCCCGTTATGACAATGATCTACTCTTGGGGCAGAACTTTTTATTTCTTACGTGGTCACATCAAGAATATGAAGCAAACTACTGGTTCTTCCTGTAAGCAACAGAAGAACCAGATGAGGGTGACGAAAATGGGCATACTGCAAACTACTCTCTTCATTCCCAGCAGCCTGTGGGCCATGACCACGGCATTGCTCCTTTCATCTAACTATAACACTATGGATTATGACAAACACATCACAATGACCATCTCATCCGTTTGTGGTTTGGCAAATTTTCTGTGTTTAGGCTCTTCACAGTCTGTTTTTCGGGTCAGGATCATTTCTTTACTCAAGAGATTTAAAAAAGTGTTTGGATTGTAGAACCAGCTTGTCCTGAGTTTCAATCTTTTGTTGATTATGTGTACAACACTGTAACATTTAACATAACGATGTTCATAATGTTAGTTGTGCAAAACCTATTTTGGTGGTTGGATAGAACAATCCAGACAGTTTTCCTTTTTTGACTAGGTAGTACATTTGTGCTTAAACAATTTACTCACAAAAGTAGAATAATTGATATCCCAAGACTGCCGTGTTTCTTACAAGTGTATGTAAACCTTTGACTTAGACGTAACATAATCAGTTACCACCAGAGGTAGTAGTAGTAGTAACAATGTACCCTTAAAAAACAAAAAAAGCTGGTAGGTCCTAACTACCAGATGAAAAATGTTTAACTCAACGTTTTGCATAAACATGCTATGCAAGCACCATTAAAGTTATTACCATATTTCATTTCTGTGAATGCAAAGGACTGTAGTGCTCTGATGAAGTTTTGGGTTTAAAGCAGAAAGGCAACAATCAACGATCAGATTACTGGAGTAAACATGGCACTTACACTTACAATTGAAATGGCAAACTGGCTGTTTGCTATCATTTGTACCCCGTTTTGTGCGATCGCTAACGTGGTAAACATCTTCTTTATTTTCTGTCTATGCCAGCCAGCTGAGGGAGTGAGCATCCGTCAACCTTTGCATTTCTTATTAAATGTTATGGTACGCAATGGCACAGTTCACCAACTCATCATCTTGATCTGTGTCATCCTGAGCTTTTTTAAACCACCAAACTGGTTTCGGGTTGTAAGCGCAGCAGTAATCTTACAAACCTACTGCTCAAGTTTTTCCACCAGTGCCTGGATCAGCATTTTTTACTACTTGAAGATTGTCCCGCAACATTGTGTGTTTTCTATCTGGATTAAGAAGAACATTAAAGTGATACTTTTAACCGGGATCGTCTTTGATCAGGTCTTTCTTCTGTCTGCGATCGCCATGGGTGCAGCATCATACCTTCCTTTTCCATTGCATGGCAACGAGTCAGAAACTAGCCAAACAAATGGGACAACGTCTTCAGGAGCTCAAGTTTTAAACAGCATGCTTTTCAAGTTGGGTACCAATGTGTTTTTGCTTTATTTGATTTCTCCCTTTAGTACAATGATCTACTCTTGGGGCAGAACTTTTTACTACTTACGTGGACACATCAAGAATATGAAGCAAACTACTGGTTCTTCCTCCAAGCAACAGAAGAACAAGATGAGGGTGACGATCATGGGCATAGTGCAAACTACTGTGTTTATTCCCAGCAGCCTGTGGGCCATTGCCATGGCTTTGCTCTTTTCATCTAACTATGAAACTTTGGATAGTGACAAACGCATTACAATGACCATCTCATCCATTTGTGGTTTGGCAAATTTTCTGTGTTTAGGCTCTTCACAGTCTGTTTTTCGGGTCAGGATAATTTCTTTACTCAAGAGATTTAAAAAAGGGTTTGGACTGTAGAACCAACTTTCCTGAGTCCTGAGTTTCATGTAACACTGTAACATTTAACATAAAATGTACATACTGTTAGTTGTGCAAGACCTGTTTGGTGGTTGTTGGATAGGACAATTCAGACAAAAGTAAAACAGTAGTAGAATAATTGAAATCCGAAGACTGCCATTGGATTATTCATTGTAATACTCAGTAAGTTCCCAGCACTTAGATCACACAAACGTTCAAATGTACTGTTTTTTACAAACCAACTTTAGCATAAGCTGGAAAAGGTCCTAACAACCAGATGAAAAATTTATAACTCAACGTTTTGCATAAACATGCTATGCAGGCCCCATTAAAGTTATTACCATATTTCATTTCTGTAAATGCAAGGACTGTAGTGTGCTGGAATTTCTGGAGAACAATCAACGATCAGATCTCTGGAGTCAACACCACACTTACTATAGAAATGGCAAACCTGCTGTTTGCTATCGTTTGTACCCCGTTTTGTGTGGTCGCTAACATGCTAAACATCGTCTTCATTTTTTGTCTATGCCAGCCAGTTGAGGGAGTGAGCATTCATCAACCTTTGTATTTTTTATTAACTGTCATGCTAGGCAATTCTACAGTTCAACAGCTTATCATTATGGTCTATGTTATTCTGACCTTTCTTAGACCACCTGACTGGCTTCTGATTGTAAACCTGGGAATAATTTACCAAACCTACTGCTCGAGTTTCTCCACCTGTGCCTGGATCAGCATTTTTTACTACTTGAAGATCGTCCCGCAACATCATGCTTTCTTTATCTGGATCAAGAAGAACATCAAAGTGATAGTTTTTGCTGGGTTTGTCTTAGATCAGGTCTTACTTCTGTCTGCGATAACCATGGGTACGGTTTCAAACCTGCCGCAACCAACGTACAGTAGTAATAACACAACATTCCTAGATGAAGTAAATGCTCTAAACAGAACTCTCTTTAAAATGGCTATCAGGGTGTTCCTGGCATATTTTGTTTGCCCATTTTGCATACTGACCTTCTCTTGGGGCAAAACCTTTAATTATCTACGTGGACACATCAGGAGGATGGAGCAAACTACTGGTTCTCAAACTACTAGTCCTCAACAACAGAACCAGATGAGGGTGACGATTACGGGCATAGTGCAAACTTCTGTGTTTGTTCCGAGCAGCCTGTGTGCTATTACCACAGCATTGCTTTTTTTCCATGATGGATATCTGGACAGACACATCACAATGACTATGACCTCTATATCTGGTTTAGCAAATATTCTGTGTTTAGGCTTTTCACAGTCTATTTTTAGGGTGCGAGTAGTTTCATTACTAAAGAGATTTTATGCATGAATTGTTACACTTTATTATTATTATTATTATTATTCACACTTGTAATTTGTACTTATACCTACTACTTACTTTTTTTATTATAAATTATAGATCCATTAGATGATGAAAATAATGGGAAGAAAAAACTCATTCAGCTGTTACTCTGCAGAGTAACTCACTCACTCACTTGCGGAGGGGAAGTGGGGGTAGCTGGAGCCCATCCCAACTTTTCAATGGGCGCAAGGCACACAGTAACACCCTGGACGGGGAACCAGTCCATCGTAGGGCAGACACAGATACACACACATACACACACCCATTCACCTATAGGGCAATTCAGTGTCTCCAATTAACCTGACTGCATGTTTTTGGACAGTGGGAGGAAATCGGAGCTCCCGGAGGAAACCCACGCAGACACGGGGAGAACATGCAAACTCCGCACAGACAGGACCCGGACCGCCCCGCCTGGGGATCGAACTCAGGACCTTCTTGCTGTGAGGCGACAGCGCTACCCACCGAACCACCGTGCCGCCCTCAAATAAACATGCAGAGAAATTCATCATATTTATCATTTGTCTCATAATCTTATGTTTATGTGTATGCTGAATACAAGTTATTTTTTTTATTTTATAATAATTTATTAAAAAACAATTAGGTTAAAACGCATTCATTTTTAGATTAGTTAACACAATTGATTCAAGTTAAATGATATTTTTGATTCATAAAGATTTTATTTTAACATTTTGTATTAATCTTAAATAAATATGTGTGAAATTCCTATTAACTATCTGTGTTGGTTTCTTTTCCTGCTTCTGCTACACATTCAGTACATTTTTTGTTTTATTTTGTGGGTTTGATTCTGGAATGTTGCAGCATAATTGCACATTTGCCATTATTTAAGACAAAAACTGCATTCTACAATTAGACTGGGGAAAAAAACATCCGACTGTTACTTTCCACAGCTGTTAAATTACACACACACACACACACACACACACACACACACACACACACACACACACACACACACACACACACACACACACACATACACACAAAGACACACAGTAGATAATTATATTGCCATACAGTAAACACTGTACATACAGCCTACATCTTTACACCAAACATTTTAAACCATGTCCTTACTGAGCTTGCATGCAGGAACAGGACTTCTCATTAATGCTCACGGTTTGATATTGGTGTGCCTATTGAGCTTACAGTCAGATGTCTATAAACTTATGGCCATATTTACATACACTGATCAGCCATAACATTAAAACCACCTCCTTGTTTCTACAAACACTGTCCATTTTATCAGCTCCACTTACCACATAGAAGCACTTTGTAGTTCTACAATTACTGACTGTAGTCCAACTGTTTCTCTGCATGCTTTGTTAGCCCTCTTTCATTCTGTTCTTCAATGGTCAGGACTTTCCCAGGACCACTACAGAGCAGGTATTATTTAGGTGGTGGATCATTCTCAGCACTGCAGTGACACTGACATGGTGGTGGTGTATTAGTGTGTGTTGTGCTGGTATGAGTGGATCAGACACAGCAATGCAGATAGAGTTTTAAAGCACCTCATTGTCACTGCTGGACTGAGAATAGTCCATCAACCAAATATATCCAGCCAACAGTGCCCCATGGGCAGCGTCCTGTGACCACTGATGAAGGTCTAGAAGAGGACCAACTCAAACAGCAGCAATAGATGAGCGATCGTCTCTGACTTTACATCTACAAGGTGGACCAACTAGGTAGGAGTGTCTAATAGAGTGGACACGGTACTTAAAAACTTTAGCAGCGCTGCTGTGTCTGATCCACTCATACCAGCACAACACACACTAACACACCACCATGTCATTGTCACTGCAGTGCTGAGAATGATCCACCACCCAAATAATACCTGCTCTGTGGTGGTCCTGTGGGGGCCTGACCATTGACGAACAGGGTGAATGCAGGCTAAAAAGATATGTAGAGAAATAGATGGACTTTAGTCAGTAATTGTAGAACTACAAAGTGATTTTATATGGTAAGTGGAGCTGATAAAATGGACAGTGTGTGTAGAAACAAGAAGGTGGTTTTAATGTTATGGCTCATTAGTGTATGTAGTACTAATAATAACACAAGACCAAAAGCCTTTTAATTAACACTTTCAGCAAGTCTGTATCAGTGCACAATATTCTTTTTATCCAAAAAGATAAAAAAAAGGGTATTCTTTTTAGCCAATAATACATTTATGGCTATGAATTGTCAAAAGAACATAAGCAGACAGGTCAGTATTGTTAGAGTGAGACAGTAAAAAGATCAAAAGGGTTTGAAATAATTGAAGAATGAAGTCCGCCTTGTTGTGATGTTGGTGCCCAAGACAGATGGATCCATAATATAATGACTATAGCCAGTTCAGTGATTCAAATCAATTGGTTTGTTATACAAGTAAACATGTGACCTGTTAAGTAAAACAATTTTGTCAGCTTCTTTACAAATTGAAGCGAATCAATTGTGGAGGAACACCCCAGAAGAGCTGCAGCTCAGCACTGTGTATGGAGAGACACACCCTGAGAGCACTCCTTTCTTATCTCTGTGCAGGCGCCATCAGCCAGAAGAGGTCGTAATTGCACCAGTCATCAGAGTTTAGCAGACGCTCTTATCCAGAGCAACTTACAGAGGTGCTTCCATAGTAAAATGGAACTATGGAACTATGTCGGGCTTAGTCCTGCCCATATCTAAACAACAGGCCAATCGTTGTTCATGTGGCTGCTCAGCCTAGCCGGCAGGCAGAGCTGAGATTCGATACAATGTATTCGAGATCCCAGCTCTGGTTCCAGCGTGTGTTTTTACCGCTGCTCCACCTGAGCGGCCATAACACATTAACTTTGAGGATAAAATGTTCACTTCCTGCCTAATATATCCCACCCACTAACAGGTGCCGTGATGAAGAGATAATCAGTCTTATTCACTTCACCTGTCATAATGTTATGCCTCATCAGTGTATGTATTTAGCTGGAATGACTAACTTGAAAAACACTCTAGGCAATGAAGCTGGGAACTTTCTATACATATTTTCACTCTATACATGTTTCATTTTGAGTTTAATGACACCTTAAAATAGAGACCAAAGGAAGAAACACACCATGGGCCTCAATCTATTTTAGGGCCAACACAATCTGACACAATACCTACATAGAAACAATTTACAATCATCAGCAGATCATTCTACTACTGCTGCTGCATGTTTTTAAGATGTAAAAAAACAAGGACACTAGGATAACATACAAAACACTTCCCAAACAGGGACCAGAGGCAGAAATGACCTTAGGTCTATGGAACCCATGCTAATGCTCTAACAGCTGGACTTTTAGTATTCAGTATTTTTTATTAATAGAATTATGGTTAAAAATTTTATTTTACCTAAAAAGGAAAACAAACAGCCTCTAAGATGACCCTGTGTGAACTAGAATGCAGTCAATTGTTCAGTAAAATTAGCATCTTCACTGAAGACAGAGGGAAATGAATATGGATGCCGCTTATTTGACTGATAAGACTTCCACAGATGTCAACTTGAGTTGTTGGTCACTGTTGGGCAAATGAAGTAAATGTTGTTTTGCATATGTTCTATACAGTGCAGACTTGTTTTTAGTTTTGCTGTTTGCATGCACACACACACACATACATATTGCTGTTACATAATTGACACAATTGTATGACACATATGAAGTTTTTAAACACCTCATTGTCAAGAGTGTCTAATATAGTGGACAGTGAGTGGACACGGTATTTAAAAACTCCAGCAGTGCTGCTGTCTCTGATCCACTCATACCAGCACAACACACACTAACACACCACCACCATGTCATTGTCACTGCAGTGCTGAGAATGATCCACCACACAAATAGTACCTGCTCTGTGGTGGTCCTGTGGGGGTCCTGACCATTGAAGAACAGGGTGAAAGCAGGCTAAAAAGATATGTAGAGAAACATATGGGCTACAGTCAGTAATTGTAGAACTACAAAGTGCTTTTATATGGTAAGTGGAGCTGATGAAATGGACAGTGTGTGTAGAAACAAGGAGGTGGATTTAATGTTAAGAGGAAGAAATGTAAACAAAATGTGCAGATTTTTAAATTAACTATACAGTACATACAGTGCTCTTCCTATTTAGTTTGGAGTCTAATGACTTCATTTGCTGTTTTTCAGTCCTTTATTATTGTTGGATTTTCTTTTTTGGATATAACAAAGCTGGTCTTGACTGCTTCAGTTCTGAATGTATAAAATTTAAAAAATAATTCCTTGTTGCTTTTGCTGTTTAGCTAGCAAAACTTCAGATGTGATCACTCAGCATCGTTCAGATTCTTGTATTTCTCTGTGTTTAGTACCATAACAGCAATTTAAACCCTAGATTTTAATTGTGATCCTTAAACAGCTTTAGATCTGACTTCATAAATAAATACTTAGAAGTTCATGTTGTGTTAAAACTCTACCGTCTCGCCGCTCAGGTGGTGCAGCGGTAAAAACACACGCTGGAACCAGAGCTGGATCTCAAATACATTGTATCGAATCTCAGCTCTGCCTTGCCGGCTGAGGCTGAGTGGCTACATGAACAACGATTGGCCTGTTGTTCAGATGGGTGGGACTCTCTCTGTCAGACTGGTGCAATCATGACCTCTGCTGGCTGATTTGAGGCACCTACACAGAGATGAGGAAAGAGTGCTCTTAGGGTGTGTCTCTCCGTACACAACGCTAGGTGGCACAACACTCGTCAATGTGTGGGTGATAAGATGCATACGGCTTGCTGCCCATGTGTCGGAGGGGGCGTGGGTTAGCTTCAATCTCCTCGGTCAGAGCAGGGATCGACATTGGCATAGAGGAAGCATAATGCAATTGGGCAATTGGGCACGCTAAAGGGGGAGAAAAAGGGGAGAAAACGCATTTAAAAAAAGATTTTTTTTAAATAAACTACCGTCTCGATCACACACACACGTAAGAAACTTACGTAAATGTAAAGAAATAATGGTCCCTTCAAAATAACAACAATGCTGTTGATTGCATGTGTGATGTACATTTATTTACATCTGATTTTTAATTGCCACTGACCTCATGCGGGCCGGTTAGGGACAGCCAAAGGATGTGGCCCAGGTCTGTTCTATACAGTGCAGGCTTGTTTTGTTTTGATTTTTGCATACATATATTACTGTGGCCGTGGTTTAGTAAAAAAGCCCTTCTCTGTTTTAGCATGACTAAAAATAAGTGTCTGATACAGTCTCAAATCTGCAGCTGTAGAGAAAAATAGCTCTGGGTCAGACATACTGTATAAGCAAGTTAAGAAAGTCCTAGTAAATGTTATGGTACGATTATATATACCCAGATTTAGTAAACCATTCGGAAACAACAGAATAGAGATCAGATTGCACAATTAACTAATGTATTCACATAGCCCTACACAATACAAAAACATTGTTTTAATATCAAGCCATGCAATTTTCATCTCAACTATTTTAGAAACAACAATAATTACTGGAATTCATCTCATTAAGGCTTTTGTCTTAAGTAATTTACATGTGAGGGACAGATCTAGACTGAATTTTCCAATGTCCAAAAATAAGCTTCTGCATAATTACATTTCCATAATTTCCTGTGTAATACCAAAGCAGGCACTGTGGGTAACTTAGCTGTCAGTGTACATGAGTGGATCTGTTTACTAAAAACTAAAATGCCCTTACAAATGCAGCAAGACCAGTACAAGACCATGACCTAGGGCTGGGCGGTATGACGAAAAATGTGTATCAGGGTATTTTTTTAAGATTCTGACGGTTTCACGGTATATAATGGTATGTTTTATTTTTGTATGACTGGGACTTTTTATATGTCTGTGGCTGATTTTACTGTCATAAGTACATAAAATATAAAAAGTTTTAATTTCATCATGTATATAGTGAAGGTTTTGAGTACTATATGCTTGCTTGGCCCCACAAATTGACACAATATATGATGGAATCACTACGCATGAAATAGGTGCAATATATACAATGTTTTTATTAATATATTATTTTTAAGTATTATACAATTATCATTAGCTCTCCCTTTAACAAATAAAACAACTTTTGCAGTCCCAGTCACCACTGATGAAGTGAACAGTTATACCGTTATGCTGAGGTATGATTCCACTGATCATACAACTTGATCACAGGTCTGTTGTAGAAAAGTGGACAACTTTATATATCTGCACTTCCAGCTTGCTTCGGTGTTGTTGTTATAACATCATACCAACAATTAAACTGAAGTATTTTCACCTTGGTAGTAATGGCTCATTTCCTTCCTGTATTTTTTTAATTTTTTTCCACCATATCGAGAAAACCTCTCTCATCTGTTAACACTGTTATGCTAACGCTACCTGGTTAAAAAGTGAACTGTATCTAATCTGCACGGCGCTCCACAGTGCGAACAATATCATATGAAGCCTATAGCTGTTGTATTAACTGTGCTATGGTATGGCGGTATATGAAAAATCCATATCGTACGAGTAATCAATGCTGGTATACCTAATGTATAATCATACTGCCCAGCTCTACCATGACCCATACAAATCAAGACAAGACCAATACTCATTCCATCCCAGACCAATACCATCTGAGATCGAAAAAAAGCAAAACATATCATCCCTTTAAATGGGTAACTTTTGTTTTTTGTTCCGCCAGCTGTGCCAGCTGCAATAATGGTGGGCATGACTGTCAGGCATTTGAAATCTGCCCCAAAGTATATGTTCATCCTTCTGTTTCTGGACTTTTGTTTTGATGTTTGGAACAACACTGATATAAATGATCTAATTATGATTTGTTTGATATCAAAATTCTCAACACTGAAACAAATACAACCTTGTAGTAGTACAACATATAAATACTATAATTTATCAGAAAGTACTTTTTTGTATTAAGGGAGTAAAATAAGCTAAAAAAAATAAATAAAAATAAATAAGAATAAGCTAAAAAAAAAAATGGTAAAATTATTTATATTGAATTTTAGGCTTTTATGGTTTAGGGGCTGAGGTTTAAGGTCACAGTTCACTTCTGCATGATAGTCATATGAGCACAGTTTTCATTTTTATTATTGGTTGTCGCTGAGAAAGTTGTTTACTGATACAAAAACTGAACTATCAAGCCATATCAATACAAATCTCAGGCTGTCACAATCATTTGTATGTAAAAGGGTTGGGGGTAAATATTTGCAATTTTTTTAAATATTTTTTGGTACTACTGTGATTCAAGTTTAAATATGACTGAAAGGGCACACCCATGCTGCTTGTTTAGCAATAAAACAACAGAAAACCAAAATTTGCCTAATAGGGAAATGAGCTGTGGTGTGACAAAAATGTGGTGTTAATTTTCCTTTGATGCAATCTTGGATTTGCATAAACAGATCAGACCAGAAATGAGGTCCATTACAGTCTATTAACATATTCTATGGTGGGGAAAATGCCACCTGGGTCACGAACGGGACAAGGGCATCTTTAGGTGAGGTTTTAGGCAGGTGTGCCTTTGTATATATGTATATACTGTATATATGTACACACTGATCAGACATAACATTAAAACTACCTCTACACTCACCGTCTATTTTATCAGCTCTACTTACCATATAGAAGCACTTTGTAGTACTACATTTACTGACTGTAGTCCATCTATTTCGCTACATACATTTTTAGCCTGCTTTCACCCTGTTCTTCAATGGTCAGGACTCTCCCAGGACAACCACAGAGCAGGTATTATTTAGGTGGTGGATCATTCTCAGCACTGCAGTGACACTGACATGGTGGTGGTGTGTTAGTGTGTGTTGTGCTGGTATGAGTGGATAAGACACAGCAGCGCTGCTGGAGTTTTAAAATGCCGTATCCACTCACTGTCCACTCTTTTAGACACTCCTACCTAGTTGGTCCACCTTGTAGACGTAAAGTCAGAGATAATCGCTCATCTATCGCTGTTCTTTGAGTTGGTCATCTTCTAGACCTTCATAAGTGGTCACAGGACGCTGCCCACATGGGCGCTGTTGGCTGGATATTTTTGTTTGGTGGACTATTCCCAGTCCAGCAGTGACAGTGAGGTCCAGCAGCGCTGCTGTGTCTGATCCACTCATACCAGCACAACACACACTAACACACCACCACCATGTCAGTGTCACTGCAGTGCTAAGAATGATCCACCACCTAAATAATACCTACTATGTAGTGGTCCTGGGAGAGTCCTGACCATTGAAGAACAGAATGAAAGGGGGCGAACAAAGCATGCAGAGAAACAGATGGGCTACAGTCAGTAATTGTAGAACTACAAAGTGCTTCTATATGGTTAGTAGAGCTGATAAAATGGACAATGTGTGTAGAAATAAGGACATGGTTTTAATGTTATGGCTGATTGGTGTATATTATACACACACACACACACACAAGGGATCTTCAAAAAGTTTCTGCACTTTTATATTTTCATTGGAAATGGTGAGGGATGGGAGGTGTAGTAACTGGTCATGTCTGAGAGATTGAGAGAGAGCTTTGAAGCCATCTAATTTTCACTTTTTTGGACTGCTCAAACAAGCTTTAAGGGGAAGAAGATTTTCATGTGATGATGATGTGAAAGCAGCAATGCATCATTGGCACGCTCAACCAAAAACAATGCTAATTCTATGCTGGGAAAAATGCATCGGAAGGTGACTATGTAGAAAAGGGATGTAATTTGTTTTTGAAATTCCTAATAAATAGTTTTCACAATGTGTTTTGAATACTTGGATTTAGTTTTTTACAAAATAATAAAATATACAACATAATATATGGCAAAAGTATCTGCACAGCCTTCCTAATCAGTAAGTTAACCATTAACCATTTCTATTGTGTGTAGAATTAATTACAGAACAACAAATAATATGGAACATCAGTGACAAGCCATGACTTCTCACCCAGTATTGCACTGATGCCATATTTTACAATGTTAAACAAACACAAATTGGTACAGACTCACTTTAAAATGTTGTAAAAAGCCTTCCCAGAAAAGTGAGGTTCATGATTTTAGATTGAGATGTTCTACAACTTCACAGTCAAAGCGTATATACTTTTGATCATGAATTATATGTCTGTGGCTCAGCTGATGACCTATGTGTATATATGTTACACATTATTTCTTTAGCAGGGCACGATGGCTCAGTGAGTAGCTACTAACCAAGACGCCAGGTATGAGTGTGTGTAAGTTATGTAAGTGTGCACGACTGAATAGGTTCTCACACAAAAAATAAGAACTGTAGACCACAATTCTTCTGCAAAGTCAATGCAGGTATCCAATAATATAAGTATAAGTTTTTGCATAGCATATTCATACCATGTTATTAAAATATTAGGCTCGCAGCTATTGTGTCTACATTTGTATGTGGTTTAATTACAATGCATATCAAGAGGCATTGAGCTGGCAGTCTTTCAATTCTTGTCTAGTCAGAGAGCTGGCATTTGCTGATGGAGATCTTCTAAAATATTCTTTATGAAATAAATCATGATCGACAATTATTTATACGTGTTTATTTGTGGTCCAGTTTCCTTCTGCGCTATTGTTACGGACGTCATCCTTTTTTTGTGCCTGTGTTTCCCAGCAGCGGGAGTAAGCCTTCGCCAGCCTTTGCGACTTTTGCTATGGGGAACGGTATTCAATTCATTGGTTCAGCATATCTTCATCCTGTTAATAGGACTCTTTAATTTTCTCAATGCTTCCAACATGTTGCTGGTAGGACTGAAACTTGTGGTTTACATAATGTATTCCTCTTTCTTCTCATCAAATGCCTGGGTTAGTGTTTTTTACTACTTAAAATTGGTTCCTCATCGCCGGGCTGTGTTCATCTGGATGAAAAACCATGTCGTACACATAGTTTGTACTATGTACATATTGGATCATATTACAATAATTAGTGCTTTGAGCATGGGTTCGATATCAATCCTGTTTCCTCAGGCACCTTTGTCCAACTCAACATCCAACCTCTTGAATGGGACAGTGACTGCACCAAAAAAAAGCCTCATTCTCTACCTCAGAGATGTTTGCAATCTGATATACATTATGTACATAATCGTTCCAATTTTTACACTGACTTTCTCTTGGGGGAAAACCTTCGTCTACCTGCGTGGACACATCAAAAAGATGGCGCAGAACACCGGCCCTTCCTCAGGACCAAGTGCTCAACAGAAGAACCAAATGAGGGTCACAGTAATGGGCATGGTGCAGACATCTTTTTTCCTCCCCAGCTCCCTGTGGACCTTAACTTTACCCTTTATTTATGACTTACCTTTTTACGTCACTATAGACCACGGTAGACACCTTACATTGTCTATAATGTCTTTCTCTGGCTTTGCTACTATAATGTGCTTGGGTACCTCTCAGGTCATTTTTAGGTCGACGGTGGGTGCTAAATTAAATGCAATTAAAAAAACATTTGGAAAAGGGTAACATGGAACACTTTTACTAAAGTAATATAACAGTTCATTACTGTATTGTCAATGACATGATTTGTAGAATGTTATATTAAGTTCAGGGTATATTAGAGTTTTGTAACTAGTACAAATAAACAACAAATACTCAACAAATGCTCCAGAGAGTGAGTAAAAAAACTAATACTCTTGGCAGTGTACTACTTTTCCTTACTTTTAAGTGCATTTTAAAATACAGCCAATGAAACATGCTGTGTGCTTTTTTGTTACAAGCACAGATACTACAATAGAATGTAACTTTCTGTATTTATTTATATTTCTGTCTACATCATATATTATTATTTATATTATTTAACAGCACAAAGTAATAGACAGGATTATTTCACTCAAATGTTATTTACTCATTTATACTGTTAACACTTGACTACTCAGGTAAGCATGTTAGCCAGCAAGCACAAATGTTACATTTCTGCATTATATTTATTTGATGTGTTTATGAAATTTGATTAAAAAAAGAAAAAAAAAACATCTCTAATATTATGAGGACTCTATGTTTTATTTCTTTACATTTAAACATAATTGCTTTTTATTGTTTTATTTTTTTTCCAGTATTTTAATTTAGCAAATACACAGTAATTGTGCAATAAAATTTCATGTGCTTCAGATTTTCAAAAGTGCTGTGAATTGTTTGATAGAACCAAAAATATCCAGCCAACAGTGCCCCATGGGCAGCATCCTGTGACCACTGATGAAGGTCTAGAAGATGACCAACTCAAACAACAGCAATAGATGAGTGATCGTCTCTGACTTTACATATACAAGGTGGACGAACTAGGTAGGAGTGTCTAATAGAATGGACAGTGAGTGGACACAGTAATTAAAAATGCATCAGCATTGCTGTGTCTAATCCATTCATACCAGCACAACACACACCAGCACACCACCACCATGCCATTGTGACTGCAGTGCTGAGAATGATCCACCACACAAATAATACCTGCTCTGTGGTGGTTCTCTGGGGGTCCTGTTCATAATATCAGTGAGTTCCATAGTTTTAGAATGAAATGTCCAACAACTTTACAGTCAATGCGTATATACTTTTGATCATGAATTGCATAAGTCTGTGGCTCAGCTGATGACGTATGTGTATATGTGTTACGCATTATTTCTTCAGCATGGCACGATGGCTCAGTGAGTAGCTACTAACCGTGACTCCAGGTATGAGTGTGTGTGAGTTATGTAAGTGTGTTTGCCCTGTGATGAACTGTCGACTCGTTTGGGGTGTTGTCTGCCATTCGACCAGTGAATTGAACCCATCGTGACCTGTAATAGTATAGAACAAAAACAGACAGTGCATGACTGAACTGGTTCTCACACAAAAAATAAGAACTGTAGACCACAATTCTTCTGCAAAGTCAATGCAGGTATCCAATAATGTAAGTATAAGTTTTTGCATAGCATATTCATACCATGTTATTAAAATATTAGGCTTGCAGCTATTGTGACTACATTTGTATGTGGTTTAATTACAATGCATATCAGGAGGCAGAGCTGACACTCTTTCAATTCTCGTCTGGACAGAGAGCTGGCATTTGCCGATGGAGATCTTCTAAAAAATATGGAATAAATCATGATCAACAATTATTTATACGCCTATATTTGTGGCCCAGTTTCCTTCTGCGCAATTGTTACAGACGTCATCCTTTTTTTGTGCCTGTGTTTCCCAGCAGCGGGAGTAAGCCTTCGCCAGCCTTTGCGACTTTTGCTATGGGGAACGGTATTCAATTCGATGATTCAGCATATCTTCATCCTGGTAATAGGACTCTTTAATTTTCTCAATGCTTCCAACATGTTGCTGGTAGGACTGAAACTTGTGGTTTACATAACGTATTCCTCTTTCTTCTCATCAAATGCCTGGGTTAGTGTTTTTTACTACTTAAAAGTGGTTCCTCATCGCCAGGCTGTGTATGTGTGGATGAAAAATCATGTCGTACACATAGTTTGTACTGGGTACATATTGGATCAGATAACAATAATTAGTGCTTTGAGCATGGGTTCGATATCAATCCTGTTTTCTCAGGCACCTTTGTCCAACTCAACATCCAACCTCTTGAATGGGACAGTGACTGCACCAAAAAAAAGCCTCCTTCTCTACCTCAGAGATGTTTGCAATTTGATATACATGATGTACATAGTCATTCCAATTTTTACACTGACTTTCTCTTGGGGGAAAACCTTCGTCTACCTGCGTGGACACATCAAAAAGATGGCGCAGAACACCGGCCCTTCCTCAGGACCAAGTGCTCAACAGAAGAACCAAATGAGGGTCACAGTAATGGGCATGGTGCAGACATCTTTTTTCCTCCCCAGCTCCCTGTGGACCTTAACCTTACCCTTTATTTATGACTTACCTTTTTACGTCACTATAGACCGCGGTAGACACCTTACATTGTCTATAACATCTTTCTCTGGCTTTGCTACTATAGTGTGCTTGGGTACCTCTCAGGTCATTTTTAGGTCGACGGTGGGTGCTAAATTAAATGCAATTAAAAAAACATTTGGAAAAGGGTAACATGGAATGCTTTTACTACAGTAATATAACAGTTCATTACTGTAATGTCAATGACATGATTTGTAGCATGTTATATTAAGTTCAGGGTATATTAGAGCTTTTTAACTGTACAAATAAACAACAAATACTCAACAAATGCTCCAGAGAGTGAGTAAAAAAACTAATACTCTTGGCAGTGTACTACTTTTCCTTACTTTTAAGTGCATTTTAAAATACAGCCAATGAAACATGCTGTGTGCTTTTTTGTTACAAGCACAGATACTACAATAGAATGTAACTTTTTGTATTTATTTATATTTCTGTCTATATCATATATTATTATTTATATTATTTAACAGCACAAAGTAATAGACAGGATTATTTCACTCAAGTGTTATTTACTCATTTATACTGTTAACACTTGACTACTCTGGTAAGCATGTTAGCCAGCAAGCACAAATGTTACATTTCTGCATTATATTTATTTGATGTGTTTATGAAATTTGATTAAAAAAAGAAAAAAAAACATCTCTAATATGTTGATGACTCTATGTTTTATTTCTGTACATTTTAACACAATTGCTATTTATTCTTTTATATTTTTTCCAGTATTTTAATTTAGCAAATACACAGTAATTGCGCAATAAAATTTCACGTGCTTCAGATTTTGTACTGTGAATTGTTTAGAAAATTATTAATTAAAAGTAACCTAAGACTAAATACAAAGTACAAAGATTTTATGGAAACATCATGTTGAATTTAAAAAAAAATCCAAAAGCTGAACAAAATGTAAGAATCTTAAAATAAATAAAAAAAATGAGAATATTGAATTAAAACTTAAATATAAAGTAGACTGTTTGCTTTTTTATTGAGATGTATTTTATAGAGGGTTTTAATGTATTTATTTAATTATTTATCTCCACATACATTTATCTATCTATCTATCTATCTATCTATCTATCTATCTATCTATCTATCTATCTATCTATCTATCTATCTATCTATCTATCTATCTATCTATCTATCTATCTATCTATCTATCTATCTATCTCTCTCTGTCTGTCTGTCTGTCTGTCTGTCTGTCTGTCTGTCTGTCTGTCTTTCTATCCATCCATCTATCTATTTATTTATTTTACCATTGCTTTATTCTGGTCAGGGTTGTAGGTGGGCTGTTTTTCCTGGAATCACTGGCCACAAGGTAGTAACCCACCCCAGACAGGCTGGCAATTCATCAAGGGTTCAGTTCCCAAGTGGAGCAGTCCAGGTCCTTTCTGTGTGGAGTTTGCATGCTCCTCCCATGTCTGCATGGGTTTCTTTTGGATGCTTCAGTTTTTTTCCCACAATCCAAAGACATGCAGTCAGGTTAAGTAGAGATACTAAAGTCACCCTAGATATAAGTGTGTGTAAGTGTGTTTGCCCTGTTTTAGAATGGTGACTTGTACAGTGTGTTTCATGCCTTTCGCCCAGAGAATTGAACTCACCATGACCTGTAATAGGATAAAGTGATGGTACGACTAATAGGATAAAGTGGTGAATTACTAAATTGTTTCTTCACACAAAAATAAGAACTGTAAGCCATGATTCTTCTGCAAAGTCAATGCAGGTATCCATTTATTTAAGTATTAGTTGTTGCATAACATATTCATTCCAGACAAATCATCTGGTACATGTGAGGCTGCAGCTATTGTGACTACATTTGTATGTGGTCCAGTTGCAATGTATATAAGGAGGCATTGACGTGACACTCTTTCAATTCTTGTCTGGACAGAGAGCTGGCATTTGCCGATGGAGATCTTATAAAATACACTTCATATACACAAATCATGATCGACAATTATTTATACGCCTTTATTTGTGGCCCGGTTTCCTTCTGCGCTTTAGTTATGAACATCATCCTTTTTTTGTGCCTGTGTTTCCCAGCAGCGGGAGTAAGCCTTCGCCAGCCTTTGCGACTTTTGCTATGGGGAACGATATTAAATTCGATGATTCAGCATATCTTCATCCTGGTAATAGGACTCTTTAATTTTCTCAACGCTTCTTACACATTGCTGGTAGGACTAAAAGCTGTGGTTTACATAACGTATTCCTCTTTCTTCTCATCAAATGCCTGGGTTAGTGTTTTTTAGTACTTAAAAGTGGTTCCTCATCACCGGGCTGCGCTCGTCTGGATGACAAACCATGTCGTACACATAGTTTGTCATGGGTATATATTCGATCAGATAATGATAACTGCTGCTATGAGCGTGGGTACACGCTGGTTCCTCAGGAACATGATGTACATCGTCGTTCCTATTTTCACACTGACTTTCTCTTGGGGGAAAACCTTCATCTACCTGCGTGGACACATCAAAAAGATGGCGCAGAACACCGGACCTTCCTCAGGACCAAGTGCTCAACAGAAGAACCAAATGAGGGTCACAGTAATGGGCATGGTGCAGACAGCTCTTTTCCTTCCCTGCTCCCTGTGGACTTTTCTCTTACCATTTGTTTATGACTCACCTCTTTACGTCACTATAGACAGCAGTAGACACTTTACGTTGACTATAACTTCTTTCTCTGGCTTTGCTACTATAATGTGTTTGGGTTCTTCCCAGGCAATTCTTAGGTCAACAGTGGATGCTAAACTAAAAGCAATTAAAAACATTTGGGAAAGGGTAACATAGAATGCTTCTACTACAGTATAATAACAGATCATTATTCTAGTGCAGTGGTGGATAAAGTACCTGAAAGCCTGAGTAAAAGTACAAATATCTTACGAGAAATTTAAGATTAAGTCACCTCTTTATATTACTTTAGTAAAAATAAAGTTTCTGATGTTTAATGTACTTAAGTATCAACAGTAATTTTCTATTAAATGTACTTAAGTATTGAAAGTAGAAGTACAAGTGAATGCTGTTAATAAAAAATGCAAGCGGTCCAAATTAAAAAAAATATGAAGATTGTTCTTTTTAACCTGTAAACCACCTTAACAACACACCTACAGAAAAACAGGGTCTTCTCAACATGAGAATTTAAAAAACAAAATACATCTTCTTCCTTCCCTCTGATGATTTGTGCCTACAATTACTGACTGTAGTCCATCTGTTACTCTACATGCTTTGTTAGCCCCCTTTCATGCTGTTCTTCAATGGTCAGGAATCCCACAGAACCACTACAGAGCAGGTATTATTTAGGTAGTGGATAATTCTCAGCACTGCAGTGACACTGACATGGTGGTGGTGTGTTAGTGTGTGTTGTGCTGATATGAGTGGATCAGACACAGCAGCACTGCTGGAGTTTTTAAATACCGTGTCCACTCACTGTCCACTCTATTAGACACTCCTACCTAGTTGGTCCATCTTGTAGATGTAAAATCAGAAACGATCGCTCATCTATTGCTGCTGTTTGAGTTGGTCATATTCTAGACCTTCATCAGTGGTCACAGGACGCTGATTACAGGGCGCTGTTGGCTGGATATATTTGGTTGGTGGACTATTCTCAGTCCAGCAGCAACCGTGAGGTGTTTAAAAACTCCATCAGCATTGCTGTGTCTTATCCACTCATACCAGCACAACACACACTAACACACCACCACCATGTCAGTGTCACTACAGTGTTGAGAATGATCTACCACCTAAATAATACCTGCCCTGTGGTGGTCCTGTGGGGGTGCTGACCATTGAAGAACAGCTTGAACGGGGGCTAACAAAGCCTGTAGAGTAACAGACGGACTACAGTCAGTAATTGTAGAACTACAAAGTGCTTCTATATGGTAAGTGGAGCTGATAAAATGGACAGTGTGTGTAGAAACAAGGAGGTGGTTTTAATGTTATGGCTGATCGGTGTATATCCCAATATATCCCAACAACCTATAACCACTGAGAGTTTAACAAAACGTATGGTGCTTTTGAAGATGCGTACCACGGATCTTTCCTCTGCCTGTGTAATACAGAAGTTAGCAGGTGAGTTTTTGAAAATTATGGACGTCTTTAAGAGTTTTGCACTTAATTAATTCAGACAGAATTCAGTGGATCTTTATCTCTGTAATTCAAATATATTCAAACATATTCAAAAAATGTTAGCTAGATATCTGAACAATCTTAGTAGTAATTGTTAAAAATAAAAAAAAATACGATGCTGCAGCTTTACTTCGTTAATCATTCTTAACTTACATCAATGTGTTTCTTGATGTTGGATGGGGAAGAATCTTTTACTTGGACACATGAAAACATTTCTTGTAAATATGGCCACTTGTTTGCACTTGCGCATTTATGTGCTTAACTTACAAGTGCAGATCACTCG
The DNA here is from genome assembly GCF_030014385.1 of Trichomycterus rosablanca. NCBI lineage: Eukaryota > Metazoa > Chordata > Actinopteri > Siluriformes > Trichomycteridae > Trichomycterus > Trichomycterus rosablanca. Next base: position 27,939,906 of record NC_085999.1, read on the forward strand.
CTCAGATCACCTGCTTGCTTGCAGTCTGTCACACATTTTACATTATTTAGCTACCAAATTTCTTGCAGTTTCATAGTAATGAGTAAAGAATTTACATGTGCCAAATGTATCGTATAGGGCTGGCACCGATCCGATACTCTGTATCGGTCCGATATTGGCCCAAATCACTGGATCGGATATCGGAAGAAAAAAACGTGTAATATGATCCGATGTTGTTGCTTAATGTAAATAACACTTAATGTAAATAAGGCCATTGTTTGTGTGTACAGAAAATAACACACAAAGATACGTTCCAACAGAGTGCCATTTATCGCCAGCTTGCATCTTGATGACATTATTAACATGTGCCACTGATCTACAACTCATCTGCAACAGTCCATTCAGAAATTAAAACACACTGATCTACTTAAACTTTTAGCATTTTAAAAAATCGTCTACTACTGCCACATCTAAAAACACTGTTTAAACACAATAAAAATCACTTTATAAATGACTGTATCGGATCGGTATTGAATTTGCAGTATTGGTATCCGACATAAAAAAGTGGTATCAAGCCAGTCCTAGTATCGGAGTAAGAGTATACATTTTATTTAGAAAGTGTGGTGGAGTAAAAGTAAAAATTGACGGATATTTAAAAACTCGAGTAAAGTACAGATATTCCAAAAAAATACTTAAGATACTCAAACAAAGTAGTATTACTTCATTACATTACACCACTGTTGTGGTGTCAATTAAATGATTTGTAGCATGTTAAATAAGAAATAAGGAAAATGTACAGAAGGAAAACGTCTCCAACCTATTAGAGATATTTCTTTTTTTTTAGATCCAATTCTTCGTATTGGATGATAAAATTGCTCAAAAATAATAACCTTTAATCGATTCATTACAAGCCCTAAAATAGCTTCAAAAAATGAGCTGTACTGGACCCACGATCAGGAACTGAACATCTCACATTTTACCACAGCTGTTTCTGTTTGCACTGGAATAGATTTAATGCACTGCTTCTTACTCTGTTTAGCCTTTGTTATGTGCATCGGGGAATTTTAAAACACTTCCAACACATCACACAGAATCACAGAATAATGGAGCCTTTCTAAAAAAAGTCTTTAAAATGTTGACCATTTGGTTCAGGTCATCAGGGAGTCCATTACAAAAACTAAGTAAACCAAGGAGTGCAATGTTGAGGTACACAAAAGGTTATTATAATAACTGCTACACTTTATAATTACATATTCAATAATATTATGAGTGCATTGTTAAATATGTGGTAGGAATCACTTTCAAAATAGCATAATAAGAAGTAAAAAATGCACTTTTTGTTATGTATCTGCTTTACAAGGCAGTATCAATAGGAAAGAAAATGTATGATATCAAATTTCTATTTTTTGTTTTGACAACAGAGGTACTACATGTGCATGGTTGAACCGATCCCATTTTTAAATGGACTAAAATGACGCTAAGGTGGCGTAGCGATAAAACACGCTAGCACACCAGAGCTGAGATCAAATCAAATCTCAGCTTTGCCATCCGGCTGGGAGGGCACCTACATGAACAATGATTGACTGTTGTTCACAGGGTGGGAAAAGTCGGACCAGGGTTCCTCATAATTGGTGCAATTACGACCTCCGCTGGCTGATTGATGGCGCCTGCGCAGATTTGAGGATTAATGCTGATCAGGGTGTGGCTCTCCGTGCACAAAGCTGATCCGCATATGAACTTGCCTAGTGCAGGTGAAAAGATGCAGTTGGTACTGCGCACGTGTCGGAGGGGGCGTGTGTCACTTGTAAAGCTACTCAGTCAGCGTCAGGTTGTATTGGTAGAGATGAAGCTTAACATAATCAGGGTAATTGGATATGTCTAAATTAGGGGAGAAAATTAGGGGAGAAAATTGGGGGGAAATGGAAATGAATGAAAATGAATCTGCTTTTACAATTTTCATGATTTTTAATCCTATTAAAATGTATAATACTCCTACAATCCACTAAATGCTACTTTAAATCAGTCAACAATTATTTACTATATGGCCAAAAGTATGTGGACACCTCATGTAATTATTATTTTTAAGTGTTTCAACCACACAAACTGTTTTCCTGTTTTAGCTTGACTGTGTGCCTTTGCACAAGTAGGGTCCATAAAGACCTGTATTGGAGAGGGATGTCCAACAAGCCCATCATTGGTTGCCAGAATACTTTTGACAAAGACAAACCCTAAATACAAAATACAAAAATTTTGAGGAAACTCAATTAATGTTGAATTATACTGAACAAAAACACACGAATCTTAAAGGAAAAAATCTAGAATATTTCATTAAAGTGTCAATATATAATACACTGAAATATTTTATATAAGGTTGGAATGTGTTTATTTATTTATATTTGTCTATGTGGGCATATAGTAGCATGTAATTATTATTTTTAAGTATCCCTTTGCACAGGTAGGGTCCATAAAGTCCTGTATTGGAAAGGGATGTCCAACAAGCCCGTTGTTGATTGTGCGAATACTTTTGGTAATAAAGACTTAGTATTGTGGAACCCAATGGAATATTCTGTAGAGCTCAAATAAATACATTTTTTACTGCTTCCTAGATTGATGTAAATGACAAAACAGGTACGACATGTGGATGGCTGAACCAACCCAGTTTTAAAATGGACTAAAATGAACCTGTTTTTACAATTTTAATGAATTTTAATGATATTAAAATACATAATTCTTTCAAAATCCAACTTTTATAATCCATTAACAGAAAAAAAAGAAATGCATATTGTTTTGTCCTATCACATCCCTTCACGTTTCCTCCTGAGTAATCCGAAATGCGTAGGAGATAGTACGAGATTTTTTGTTTTAACCAGTGACTCCCTGAAGGCTTCTGTTGCCCCGTATCATGTAAGCAAAAAATTGTGGTATCAGCATATTGCTTTCAGTTTCCAATATCTTGCAAGCAATAACCATCGCACAGTATATACACTTCTTTCATCCAGTGTTTTATGAACGTATTAACAGTGTTGGGTATCAATAAAATGTTTTTCAATTTACAATAACAGACTCAACTACACACTGCAGATTAGAATTCTGCCTGCAGAGAGATCTGCGTCAAGGTAAGCTAAAGAAAGTGAGCAGAGCTAGCACATCACAGAGTAACTTCTCACAGTAAAAAGAGGTGTAAAGACGTCAGAAACGACAGGCTGGTGATAAAGAAATTCCTGTGTTGTGACGCATTGATGAAATTTACTCATGATTTAAGATTATACCTCTAGCTAACCTTAGTTTTGCTATTTTATGTCTTGCTAGCTCCACAAAAGCAGTTAAGCATTATCAAATCAGGCTTTATGTGTAGTTACAGTAAGTTAGCCATCATAACACACACACACTTAAATAACAATGACACAATCTAACCTAACCTACTATCAACTACACTGATTCTTCATAACATTAAAACCACCTCCTTGTTTCTACATTCAATGTCCATTTTATCAGCTCCATTTACCACATAAAAGCACTTTGTAGTTCTATAATTACTAAATGTAGTCCATCTGTTTCTCTACATACTTTTTAGCCTGCTTTCACCCTGTTCTTCAATGGTCAGGACCCCCACAGGACCACTACAGAGTAGGTATTATTTGGGTGGTGGATCATTCTCAGCACTGCAGTGACACTGACATGGTGGTGGTGTGTTAGTGTGTGTTGTGCTGGTATGAGTGGATCAGACACAGCAGCGCTGATGGAGTTTTTAAACACCTCATTGTCACTGCTGGACTGAGAATAGTCCACTAACCAAAAATATACAGCCAACAGCGCCCCATGGGCAGCGTCCTGTGTCACTGATGAGGGTCTAGAAGATGACCAACTCAAACAGCAGCAATAGATGAGCATGATCATCTCTGACTTTACATCTACAAGGTGGACACGGTATTTAAAAACTCCAGCAGCATTGGTGTGTCTCATACCAGCACAACACACACTAACACACCACCACCATGTCATTGTCACTGCAGTGCTGAGAATGATCCATCACCCAAAAAATACCTGCTCTGTGGTGGTCATGTGGGGGTCCTGACCTTTGACTAACAGCATGAAAGCAGGCTAAAAAAGTATGTAGCAAAACAGACGGACTACAGTCAGTAATTGTAAAACTACAAAGTGCTTCTATATGGTAAGTGGAGCTGATAAAATGGACAGTGAGTGTAGAAATAAGGAGGTGGTTTTAATGTTATGGCTGATCAGTGTATGTTGCCTTTTTATGAAATAAATTATATTCACCAGCCCACTGGCGCAGTGGGTAGCACAGTCACCTTACAGCAAGAAGGGCCTGGGTTTAATTCCTTTCTGTGTGGAGTTTGCATGTTCTCCCTACATCCATGTGGGTTTTCTCCAGGTCCTCCAATTTCCTCCCACGAGTCCAAAGATATGCAGTCAGGCTAAGTGGAGCTGCTTAAATTGGCCTGTGTGTGTAAAGAGCAGGGTTAAGGACACCATGGCAGAGCGTGAGTCAGGCAGCTCAGAGGCCATTAGGGCAGCCTCCGAAGAGGGACGTATGACTGGGCAGTATAATGATAGGACACTAAGCTGAGAATGTAAGTACCTCGTCTCATTAAACTCATTTAATGCTTGGAGATAGCATGTGAGCTTTTATTAGCTTTGTTCCAAAGAGATCTCATTGCATGCCAAAAACGTCTTTAGTTTTTGTACTGAATGTAAGTCCCAGACAGTAGAAAAGATGTTGGGGTCAGCTGTTTTTGTGGGATGATAACCTCAGGGCAGCAAAATGCCAGGAGCTTCTCAGAGGACACTAGGTTCACATCGCTGTGCATGGCCGAGATCAAGTTTTCTATTGTAACACTGTTGGGATATTAACAAAACACTGTGGATAGAAGTGATCAAGCAGTAGTCATATTTAAAGAATACTGCTACAGTAGAATGTTACTGGATGTGTACATGATTGGAAATGTGTCAATTACATTGTATGACGTTCAAAACCCAGTTCTAGCTGATTTTGACCAGTTCCTATGTTAATTGTGGAATCTTCCACTGTCCTACAAGGTCACCAACAAGATACACCGATCAGCGATAACATTATGACCACCTTCCTAATATTGTGTTGGTCCCCCTTTTGCTGCCAAAACAGTGCAACTGTGATGTACTGTGTATTCTGACACCTTTCTATCAGAACCAGCATTAATTTCTTCAGCAATTTGAGCTACAGTAGCTTGTCATAACATTATGACCACTGACAGGTGAAGTAAATAACACTGATTTTCTCTTCATCACGGCACCTGTCAGTGGGTGGGATATATTAGGCAGCAAGTGAACATTTTATCCTCAAAGTTGATGTGTTAGAAGCAGGAAAAATGGGCAAGCGATGGCTTGTGATGGCTAGACGACTGGGTCGGAGCATCTCCAAAACTGTAGCTCTTGTGGGGTGTTCCCGGTCTGCGGTGGTCAGTATCTATTAAAAGTGGTCCAACGAAGAAACAGTGGTAAACCAAGGCTCATTGATGCACATGGGGAGCGAAGGCTGGCCCATGTGGTCCGATCCAACAGACGAGCTACTGTAGCTCAAATTGCTGAAGAAGTTAATGCTGGTTCTGAAAGAAAGGTGTCAGAATACACAGTGTGTCAAAAGTTGCAGGTCATAATGTTGTGCCTCATTGGTGTATAAATGTGTAAGTTAGGTAAATCGAATATATAAAGACAGTGGGAAATTGGGCTCAACAGTTAGCATCATATGATCAACATTGTTAATCTTTACATAATATAATTGGTCAGCATGGCTGGTATCACTGCTGCCTCACACCAAGAAGGTCCTGGGTTCAGTTTCCAGGTGGAGCGGTCCTGGTCATTTCTGTGTGGAGTTTGCATGTTCCGCCCTGTCAGCGATTTCCTCCCACAGTTCAAAGACATGCAGTCAGGTTAACTGGAGATACTAAAGTTCCCCCTGGGTATATGTGTGAATGTGTGTGTAAGTGTTTTTGCCCTGTGATAGATTTGCGACCAGTCCAGGGTGTTTCCTACCTTTGGACCAGTGAATTATACCTACTGCGACCCTGAATAAAGTGGTGGTAAAGCAGACATAGAATGAATATATAATATGATTACTATATAATATAAAATAAAGTTAGTTTTTAATTATTTTAAAATGTATTAATAAAAGTGATTCTTGTTTGATAAGAAAGCCTTGAGATTTCACTCACTCACTCATTTTCTTAACTGCTTATCCAAGTAGAGTCACTGGGGTGCTGGAGCCTATCCCAGCTTTTCAATGGGTGCAAGGCACACAGTAACACCCTGGACAGGGCGCCAGTCCATCGCAGGGCAGACACACATACACACACACACACACACACACACACACATTCACTTATAGGGCAATTCAATGTCTCCAATTAACCTGACTGCATGTTTTTGGACTGTGGGTGGAAACCCGAGCTCCTGGAGAAAGGGGGAGAACATGCAAACTCTGCACATAAAGGACCCGGACCTTCTTGCTGTGAGGCGACAGTGCTACCCACGAGCCACCGTGCCACCCAGCCTTGAGATTTATATATTATTATTATAAAATGTACAGATAACGTTAAACCCTACACTTTGTGCTATTGTGCTATTAGTCAATAGCGGTATGGATTTTATACAAATATTTAAAGTAATGCTGCAGCTTGACTGGGGGTCCAATCCTCAAAAACAGAGCTAGACACAAACCTGCTCATGATACATCGCTGTCTGCGGGCCTTTCACAAATTCAAAGGTTGAGTTTTTCTTTCACGGCATTAACTGCTTTGTTTTTGAACAATTACCAGCATTATTCATTACCAAAAAAGTAGCCTTTCATTAATCTTTATCACGACTTCTGTATCTGCAGGACACTTCGATAAATCATCCAATTACAAAGCTGCCTTGACGGCGGTGCTGCAAAACCTGATTTGATTTCAAATTTGCTGTTAGATAAGGTACGCCACGCATGCTCTGGGTTACAATTCAACATGTTTATCAAATGAGCCCAATTATCTGAATTGAGTGTTGAACTGGAATACAAAACTGTGTTCTTTTAAAAAAGAATAAAAAACAGATCAATGATTAAGGAAAGCCAAATAATTTTTGCATACACTATCTGGCCAAAAATATGTGATCACCTGACCATAAGCTTGTTGGACTGCACATTTAAAAGCCCTGGGTAATAATACGAGGGTTCTTCAAAAGGTTTCCACACTTTTTTTAACTCTATTTATTAAGAATTTAAAAAACAAATTACATCACTAGTCACCTTCTGATGCATATTTCCCAGCATCGTACCAACTAAAAAATTTTTGGTTGGCGCTCAGTTGGCGCAGCGGTAAAATACACTAGCACACCAGAGCTGGGATTTCGAATACATTGTATTGAATCTCAGCTCTGCCATCTGGCTGACATGAGCAACGATTGGCTGTTGTTCACAGGGTGGGAAAAGCCGGACCAGGGTTCCTCATAACTGGTGCAATTATGACCTTTGCTGGCTGATTGATGGCACCTGCAAAGAGTTGGGAAATAATGCTGATCAGGGTGTGGCTAATCGTGCACAAGGCTGATCCGCATGTGAACTCGCCTCGTGCAAGTGAAAAGATGCAGTCAATACTGCACGAGGCGAGTTCACATGCGGATCAGCGTGTCAGTTGCGAAGCTCCTCAGTCAGGAGTGGAGGGTTGTATCGGTAGAGGTGAAGTGTAACGCAATCAATGTTATTGGAGATGACTAGATTAGGGGAGAAAACTGGGGGAAAAATTGGAGAAAAAGAGGGAAAAAAATGTTTTTGGTTGTGCATGTAACCACTGATGCACCACTGCTTTCACATCATCATCACATGAAAAGCTTCTTCCCCTTAGAGCTTCTTTGAGCGGTCCAAAAGGTGGAAATCAGATGGTGCTAAATCTCAGTCTCTCAGACACAACCAATTACTACTCCTCCCACCCTCACCATTTCCAACCAAAATATAAAAGTGTGGAAACTTTTTGAAGATCCCTTGTATAATAAAGAGTTGACTCTTATTATCTTTTGCATACAGAACAGCCTCAATTCTTCTAAATACCGTGGTACCTTGTAACTCAACGTCCCCTAAACTCAAAATCTTTAAAACCCTTTGTCAAGAAATTTGTTCCTTTAAACTCAACGTTTCCCTTAAACTCAATGTGTTCAGTTTTTTTTTTTTTTATGTATTTATTTAATTTCAAATTAACAATGAACAGTCGCTTTGTTCAGTGCTTGGCTTGAGCGGTGCAGTAATACGTCAAAGTGAGTTATAAATATGTGCATTTGTTATAAAATGCATTTGTGTGGAAAGACCATCAGATTCACTCAGAAAGCTCCACATATATCTGTGTTTATCTGGATTTTCCTCACTGTTTCACTTTTAAACTTGTGTTATCGCTCGAGGCTCTGGGAAATTTTAAAAATCAGCTTTTTATTTCAGTGTTTTTATATTATATTTGTGTTATTTTCAGTGTATATGCGTCAAAAACAACCCCATTATTTTACATGAGCCTAAACTATATGCAAGTCCACGGGACCATGGAACGCATTAACAGGTTTTTCATACATCCTTATGGGAAAAAATACCTTGAAACTCAACGCTTTTTTAACTCAACGCCAGTCCCAGAACCAGCTGACGTTGAGTTTCAAGGTACCACTGTATGCTGATTTTTTGTTATCTGCACCCATTCAGTCGAAAGATCATTTGCAACAGATGTTCATTTCATCCCAAAGGTGTTAAACGAGGCTGAAGTTTCCCCACACCAAACGTATCAGTGCATGTCTTTATGGACCTGGTTTTGTAAACAGGGGCATGGTCATGCTGAAGGGCTTTAAAATGTGTTTTACAAATACCTCAGCTACTTCTGGGACTCACAGGCGCACTGTTCACACCATTAGTGTGAAGACTGTAACCTGTTAACACAGGCACTGAAACTAAAATATAGATGTTCTCTGAAGCTCACGCCTTTAGTACATGTTAAGCCGGTAAGCATTCATTAAGCAGCGAAAGACAAAATCTATTCAAATTTTAGACGTGTTATGCACGTAACCTCTGATCAGCCCCCTCAAACAGGCAACATAATCATTAGCACTTGCGCTTTAAAGGCTTTCTATCAGCGATAGCAATCGTCGCGGCTCAAATAATATGGCGCGACCAGGCACTTCCTGATATCTGTCACTGATTACACTGATTAATCTTATCTCTGCCGAATATCTTAATCTAATTACACTTGTGTCAGTAGGCACTGAGGGGAGAAAAAACACACTGGCTAATTAACTTTGGATGAGGTTCAAGGGGAGGATGCAGATTAGCCATGAGTGATATTCCTGTGATTAACTGTCTGTTATTGCTTACTGCTTTCCTCAGGGTCCTGTAATGCAGGGTCATGAGAACCTACCTTTAAATCCTGGTTCACTCACATGCATTGATCACTGGTGCACGTCAAAAATACAGCTACGCCATCTACACAGACACAGTAGTGAGTACACTGAAGAGCACTACATGCTAAAATCTTATTTTAAAGCCGAATAGGTACACGCCATACACCATCCAATTTCTTTTCCTTATCCCAAATTTTATATACTCAGTTCTTCTAATGAACTTTGGTAACCTTATCCAAGGAGCGACAGGCTAGCATGTGTCTCCTCCATCAGGCTTATCTTTACATCAGCCAGCGGCCAATTCCTACACTTGCGTGGGACCACACTTTTGTACCCATACTCTCCTGTCACACATACCAGTGCCTTAACCTAGGGTGACCATATGTTGGTTTTCAAAAAAGAGGACACTTGGAAGGATGTCAGCATGGTCCAGATGGACACCTTCACTGGGTGGAAGGTTTGGTTTCGGGTGGGATTTGTCAATATTTGACAAATGCATCAATAACCATGCAATTATCTAATTGAACTTTAATAAATAAATAGCTATTTAATAGCCACTAAATAATCTTCTGTTTTACCCAGTCTTTACCTGACGAACTCTCTCCTTTATGCCAAGTTCACACTACACGACTTTCTGATTTGCCGGGTCGCTGTACAGTTCACACTACACGACTGAATCTCTTGCACTCGGGAGTCTTTCAGTCGGGGTGTATTTCACACTACACGACTGATCGGTGATAGGGGCTTTCACACTACACGATCTATCACCAACTGGAATCGCAGGCGAGCTTCTCTGATCTCCCAAACTACGTTTTTTTTTGTGTTTTTTTTTTACAAAAACACGTGAGAAGTGACGAGGGGTTTAATGATACCACGACCAAACATGCATGTCAACAAGTATCGAGTGATCAAAGTTTGTGCGCTGATGTGCAGCGTAAAAGCAAGGAGGAAAAATAAATTTTCTAAGTGGATTTGGCAACGCGAACAGCATGGATTGTTCTATAGCGAGTTGAAGCTTAATTCATATTTTGCAATGCAGTGTTGGTGTTATGTTTTGTAGAGAACGATCAAGTCAGAAATACTGTAAAACTTGTGTGTGCTGATGTATTCTGATATAAACTATATTATCCCCCTGTCCACCTGTTTACACTCCTCCCCTGCGTTTCCCCTAACACCGTATCTTGCGTTCTCATTGGCTGTTCAACATAGCACTCATTGCCAGTTGTGCAACTCAGATCTGACATGCTAGAAATCTCGATCCGGTCGCCGAGTGCTTGGCAAGCCGGTCGGCTCGAGTTGTTGAGTAGTTCACACATAGCAACTGAGAGCCGAGTTTTGAACGCCGAGCAAACGAGGAGTTGCTCCCGAGCCGGCAAATCTAGCGCCAACCAGTTGCTGAGCGAAAATCAGGGCAAAAGTCGTGTAGTGTGAACTAGGCATTAGCTGCAATTTTGTGTTTTGTTGAACTGGCACCTTTATTTAACACTGACGCACGTATGTGTCAGCTTTGCAGGTCATGCATTCTGCCATCCCGACCAAGACAAAAACATGGATTTTTTCAATATTCGTCTGGGAATTTTTATTTGCACTTGGAGGAAGGTAGTGCGAGAAGGTGGAACCTAAACAGAAAGGTAAAATCAGTGCAAAATCATGCAAATCCTGGACATTTTGGTTATTTAAAAAGGTCTCTCTTGTTTTACAGGCACTGAATGTACCACTGACTATATTTCCCAGCCTCCTTTGCACTGCTTTTATTGCCATCACAATACTGTATAGTGATGCCTTATCCTTCTATGGTTATATGGACCTTTTTTTTTTATAATGTACAAATTCACTGGAGGAAAATATTCCCCCAAATACACTGGGGGAAAATACATTTTCCCCCAATTTTCCCCTAATCTAGTCATATTCAGTTACTTGATCCTATTTCGCTTCTTGTACTGCTACTGACCTCAGCTCCTCCGGCACGTGTGCAGTGGCCAACCGCTTCTTTTTCACCTGCGCAAGGCAGGTTTATATAGAGATCCATATCACGCACAGAGAGTCACACACTGATCTCTATTATCCCCCGTATCTCTGTAGGCACCATCAATCAGCCAGCAGAGGTCATAACTGCAGCAGTTATGAGGAATCCTCTGCAACACTCCCACCCTTTCCATATAGAAGCCCTGTCTGCCAGAAGCAGAGCTGAGATTCAATTCTGAGCACTGATATGCTAGCAGGACTGCATTTTCTGTGATAAAATATTACCACTAGCTATAGCTTTCACAATACAGGAAATCAATTTTTTTCCCCATTTGATCATTTTGATCCCCACCAAACTCCATAGTGGGTTTTTTTTCCTCATCCGTCACCATTATCTTTACTAACATGGTATCTTTGCAACATGCTGGTACTGTATCACTACTGTACACACTGAACCTGATATCATTCATAAGCAGGCATTTATGTTGTCTTATAACTGACACCTAATTCAAGCCTACACTCAAAAATAGTGCTTTGTCATACACATTTTAGAATGTCACTGATATATATTAGATACTAACTGATAATCGAAGAGGACAGTTAAGGTGGCTCGGTGGGTAGCACTGTTGCCTAACAGCAAGAAGGTCCTGGGTTTGATTTCCAGGTGGAGCAGTCCGGATCCTTTCTGTGTGGAGTTTGCATGTTTCTCCCACAGTCCAAAGACACACAGTTGAGCCAACAGGGGATTCTAAAATTGCCCTAAGATTTGAATGTGTGTGTGTGTGTGTTTGCCCTATGATGGTCTGGCAAAAAAGAAACGTGCAAAGAATAGTGCACGCAGACCACAAAATATAAATAGAGATATAGAGATCTGTATTACGCATGGAGAGTCACACACTGATCTCTATTATCTCCTGTCTCAGTGCAGGAGATAATAGAGATCAGTACCTCTCGTCCAGTGAATTGTACCCACCGCGACCCTGAATAGGATAAAGCAGTGGTAAAACAGACAATGGATGAATGAATGATTATAAAAGAATCAGGATTGAAACTGAAAAAAATCCTCTAAATATAGCCGTGCAGTGATGAAAAGATCCACTTGGGGTCAAAAATAGAATGACCTTAGAAAATAAGACAGGAGAAAATGGCTTTGTGCCTGATGCACATGCTCTCATTTGTCCTGCTATCTGAAGACAACTACAATAGGAGGCATTGGTGGTGGTCCGGGGGGGGGGGGGGGGGGGGGGGGGGGGAATGTATGAGCATGTGTGTGTGTGTGTGTGTGTGTTATTGGGTGGGTTGGGAGGGTTAGGAAGAGAATTGATTTCCTCCCATATATAAAATTGTTATTGCAAAGATGTTAGCAAGTGAATGAAGAAGTGACAGACATTTTTCATTCATTACCTTGAGCAATTCGATGGTTCAATATGAAGCAGGGAACCCAATTATTTTCTTCATACTCCATCAGCCAGAAGTCGAGTCTGAGGAGCGCTGGACGGATCCGCCACTGAGGTCTGTAAGAGAATTTAGAAAATGGTCGATTGTTAAATTATTGGAACGTTCCTGCCAAAAACACACTGAGATTCCTTCATTTGTTTTGCACATGGTAATTTCAGACAAACATAACGCTCCAGCGGATGGCACTTTGGCTCGGTGGGTAGCACTGTCGCCTCACAGCACAAAAGTCCAGTGTTTGTTTCCTAGGTGAAGCGGTCTGGGTCCTTTCTGTGTGGAGTACGCATGGTTTCTCCACTCGTGTCTCCGTGGATTTATTCTGGGAGCTCTGGTCTCCTCCCACAGTCCAAAGACATGCTGTCAGGTTAATTGGAGATACAAAATTGCCCCTAAATGTGTGTGTGTGTCTGTCCTGTGATGGACTGGCGCCCTGTCCACGGTGTTTCTGTGTACCTTGCGGCCATTAAGAGCTGGGATAGGCTCCAGCACCCCAATAAGTTGCAAACTCCACTCAGAAAGGACCAGGAGCGCTCCACTTGGGAATCAAACTGAAGACCTCCTTGCTGTGAGGCGACAGTGCCACCCCCAAGCCATGGTAGCATGGTGGGTAGCACTGTCACCTCACAGAAAGAAGATCCAGGGTTTGATTCCCAGGTGGATCGGTCCGAGTCCTTTCAGTGTAGAGTTTGCATGTTCTCTCCACACAGTGCAAAGACGGGCAGTCAGGTTAACTGGAGATACTAAGAAAAATGCCTTTTTGTCATATATACTTATACAGATGTACAGTACAATGAGATGCTTTTTTTGTATATCCCAGCTTGTTTGAAAGCTGGGGTCAGAGTGCAGGGTCAGCCATTGTACCGTGCTGCTGGAGCAGACAGGATTAAGGGCCTTGCTCAAGGGCCCAACAGTGGCTGCAAAGCAGAGCCTGGATTTGAATCGATGGTATTCCGATTGAAAGCCCAAAGCTTTATCCACTAGGCTACTTAAATCCCCAGTGAGGGACTGGCAACATCAGACAGGATTAAGGGCCTTGCTCAAGGGCCCAACAGTGGCTTCATAGCAGAGCCTGGATTTGAAAGGACATTCTTCCAAATGATGGTCAAAAGCTCCACACACTAGGCAACCACAATCCCCAGTGATGGACTGGCAACCTGTCAATGCAGGTGTTTCCTGCATTTCGCCCAATGAATCAGACCCACTGCAACACATATTAGGAAAAAGCTATGGTAAATGACAATGAATGTATGAATACATTAATTAATTAATTATTTAATTAACTAATATTGCTCCCGACTTGTAATACATAGCAACCTTTGGTTGAATTGTGGTTTTCTGGATTTGCTTGAACGTCCTGGATGTGGTCTGAAATGCCAGCTATACGATTCAAAACTGTCAAGATTTTTTCTCCTCAGGCAATTCCAAAGATAGTGTCAAACTTTCCCTGTTCCAGATCCTAAAGTGGAACTCTTCTGGCAAAGTACAAGCCTCCTAATTATTTTACAAAGATTCAAATCATCACAGTAGTCTAAACTAAATATAACCTTGTTTATAAAACAAGATAAGAAGCCAAGAACCTCATAACCCACATGATCAGTTGCAATCTTTTTAATCATCTCCGCGTTTGACACAGGCTTCCGCTTTTCGAGTTTGGGGAGTGCATGAATATGCAATGAGAGCTGTCAAAGGAGTTTGAAATATAACCACAAGCCCTCCACCACACCCATGTCGAGGGGAACAAAGCACACGTCTGAGTCTGAGAGGCACCCCTGCGGCAGAACGTGGGCGTTCAGGCGTTCGTATCGACGCTCGGATAACGTGTGATGAGCGCCTGAGTGACAGGTCATCGTTCTTTAATCTGCGACGGCCTGCCGAGCGAACGGGTTTGAAATGGCCACCTCTGTTTAGCAGCTTTATCAAGGTTGACACTGTCACTAAGACCCTAATGCTGCACAGATGGTACGGAGCGTGGTGTCAAGCGTTTGTCATCGAGGCACCCAGAGTGACAGTCCTCCACTGCCAGAATGTGAATGAGGAGACTCTCGGTTAAACATCTATTTCTTATTGGGGACAGTGGTAGCAAAGTGGTTAGAGCTTCAGGTTTGAATCCAGGCTTTGCTATGCAGCCACTGTTGGGCCCTTGAGCACGGCCCTTAACCCTGTCTGATCCAGGAGCGCCGTACAATGGCTGCACTCTGACCCCAGCTTGTTTGAAAGAATTAATTTTAAAAAATAATTTTATTTAACTGTTTATGTGTAGGGTGGCACAGTGGCTCGAAGGCAAGAAGGTCCTGGGTTTGATCCTCAGGCGGGGCGGTCCAGGTCCTTTCTGTGCAGAGTTTGCATGTTTTCCCCGTGTCTGTGTGGGTTTCCTCCGGGAGCTCCGGTTTCCTCCCACAGTCCAAAAACATGCAGGCAGGTTGACTGGAGACACTGAATTGCCCTATAGGTGTATGTGTGTCTGCCCTGGGATGTACTGGCGCCCCATCCAGGGTGTTACTGTGTGCCTTGCGCCCATTGAAAAGCTGGGATAGGCTCCAGCACCCCCAAGCCCCCCATCCTGGCGACCCTGATTGGATAAGCAGTTAAGACAGTGAATGAGTGAGTGTTCATGTGTGTATGTACTGTATATATGACAAATAAAGACGCTCATCTTCTTTTTAAGAGTGGCTGCTCCTGTAGATCTGTGCCACATTCCATGTGGTTTTGATTCCATGACCTCAGACGCTTCACGACCATAAGCTTCCTGGACATCCTGGACATTAGCATACTGTTATGACCACCTCCACGTTCCTGAAAAGGCTCTCCACAAGATTTGTGCTTTTGTAAGTTCAGGGACTGATGTTTGACATCAAAGCCAGGCTCACAATCAACCATCCAATTCAACCCGAGGGTCTTCAGCTGGGTTGAGGTCAGGGCTCTGTGCAGACCACTACACTTCTTACACAGATCTAATCAAAGCAGGTTCTTCTGCAGCTTGATTGCAGGATGAGCACAGGGACACAGATGTGCTGGAAAATGATAGAGCCCGTGTTATATAACAGATTGTATGAACAGTAGCACCCCCCCTTCCCCTTTATCAGCGGGGCATGCCTGAAACAGTGCATAATACCAAACCCCATGTGAAATGTTTTTAATTAATAAATTAAACACAACAATAGAGTAACAACAATAGCCTTCTTTACTCTGATGAGTTACTTTCAAGGCAGGAAAGGTACAAATATGGGTTGGTCATAGCTAGTCGATGCCTTTCCCTATTGTATTTAGGGCATACTGTCAAAATGTGTCTTACAGTGATAGGAGATCAACAGGGGCTACAGAGAGGGACCTCCTCTCCGCTCATCAGTCAACAGGGTCTAGAGAGGTGGGCCTGCTCTCCCCTTATCAGTCAACAGGGGCTACAGAGGGGGGGTCTCTTCTCCCCTTATCAATCAACAGGGTCTAGAGATAGAGAGGGGCCTCCTTTCTCATTATCAGGTACAACTGAGTGAGTCGAGTGTGTCCAATGTGGCGTCTTGTGTATTATACTTGGTCTCAACGTTTTTCCAGGAGGGAGGGGTTGTACAGATTTATATCAGGGCAGATATTATGCAGCCTGTTGTTGGTTAGTTAGTTCCAATCCGCTTGATTCTGGTTTGGTATGTATGTTGTGGTTTTCCTTGTTTTCTCTGAACCTAGTCCAGTCCAGTTACCCGATTGCATTTCACCTCCATTCCTGATCGAGGAGAGCCGTGACTAACCCACGACCCTCCGACACATGTGCAGTAGCTGACTGTATCTTTTCACCTGCACAAGACGAGTTTATATTGGACTCAGTCTCGGGCATGGAGAGTCACACACTGATCTCCATTATTTATTTATTTAAATTTTAATGTCATGTTTTACACACCAGTTACTCGTTACACAAGAGTCATCAGTTCAAGTTCATGTCATGGACAAATCTGTCTCCAATTGACCCCACTTGCATGTCTTTGGACTGTGGAAGGAAACCGGAGCTCCTGGAGGAAACCCACACAGACACAGGGATAACATGCAAACCACACAGAAAGGACCCAGACCGCTCCATCTGGGTATTGAACCCAGGACCTTCTTGCTCTAAGGTGACAGTGCTACACACCAAGCCACTGTGCCGCCCCGATCTCTATTATCCCTCGCCATATCATGATGCAGGCCCTCTCGATCAACCAGCAGAGGTAATAAATGCATCGGTTATGAGAAATCCCATTCAACATCCAACCCCAATGGATGAGCCTAGTCATGCACAGAGGGAGAACATGCAAACTCCACACAGGAAGGACCCTGATCGCTTCACCTGGGAATGGAAGCTAGGATGTTCTCGCTGTAAGCTGACAGTACTACCCATCGAACCACTGTGTTACCCTTTAATCATATAGTATCATGAAAATACTGCTAATTTTGCCAATGTCTAACACTACTCTTTTACATCACTGGAAGAATACACTTCTTTAATGCTTTAATTTAAGAATTAAATGATCTTTAAAGGTCCAGTTACATCATCTCAATAGAGTTCGAGTCAGGATTTTAACTTGGCAAGTTTCCTTTCAGCAATGAACTTGCATTTTATGTCTTGTTTCATATGTATTGAATGCAGATTGATCACCAGGGGATATCAGGTACACTTAACCAGCCAAATTCTACCATGCTGGGAAGGCCGCCACCCCTTGTTACAATGTTTTTATATTTTAGTTTGAGCATCGTCCTACTTTTATCATTTCCTACTTATTTTATATGAATTCAGGTTGCAACATCTCACTATTAAAGAAGTAAAGCTGGCTCCAAGTCTTTCATATATCCTGATGCTTTGCTGATGTTTCATCCTTCTAGCTCATGAAGCATCAGCAAAAATGTCAAGTAAGCAAGACAAAGTGTGCTATATTCCACTAAAATGGATGCTGAGGGAGATGAGTTAAAATTGGGTCTTGTGTCCAAGACTAAATGCACCAATGCAGCAAACATTTTTAATTTTAACATCCTAACATTGACTTTTTATCATATTTTGGGAGTGTATTTCACTTGTACTTGCTGTAAGTGGCACCAAAAAAGTACGAGGTTTTTAGTTTTGGAATATTGGAAGTTTCAGTAGGAACAAACTGGCATGTTAAAGTAAAATAGAGTTAAATTGTTCTATTTTATGATTAGTTAAGTTACATTATTTGGCCAAAATTAGATGCTTTTCCCAATGATTAAACTCAGGTCTCTTGGTCACACTCATTGAATACACTCACTCACTTTCTTAATCGCTTATCCAATTAGGGTCACAGGGGGTTGCTAGAGCCTATTCCAGCTTTTCAATGGGCGCAAGGCACAGAATAACACCCTGGACAGGGCGCCAGTCCATCACAGAGCCACCATGCCACCCTCATTGAATCACCCATATACAATAAAAACCCCTCACTTAGGAAATAACCAATTTCTTCTCACTGTACACAAAGGAAGGTCCTGGTTTGGCATGGTTTGACCAATTCAGTGTGGAAGAATTCCAATAGACTGAACAGAGCCCTTTACTTAACCTTATTGAACGTCTTTGGAATGAACATCAAGTTCAGGCATTAATTCCCACAGACTCAAACGCTTGTAGAAAGCCTTGCTAGAAAGTGTTTTTTTTTTATTTATATTTGTTTATCCCAGTGTTTCTCCCAATTTAGCGTAGTCAATTTGTCTTCCACTGCTGGGGATCCCTGATTGCATTTGAGGAGGATATATTGCTGCTCACGCCTCCTCCAACCGGTGTGCAGTCCTAGCGGACCCCTTATTTTCGCCCATGCATTCTGCACAGGCGCCTCTATCTGCTAATCAGGGTTCTTGCACAGCGTTTGAAGACCCCACCCACATAGTCCGGTCATCCCACCCTAGCAAACACAGTGGCCAATTAGTGTCTGCTGCAGGCACTGCCAATTATGCCCGCTAGATTTATTTATTTATTTATTTATTTATTTAACAGGGACAATGTACATTAATCAACATTTTTGTTTCCACATCAATGTAAATGTACCAGAGTTAGCTATAAAGCTAATTTCCATCTGTAGTCCCTAGGCAGGTTATTGTTGTAGGGTTGGAAGCAGTGACAATAGCTCAGTAAAACATTATACACAGAAGAAGCTATTAAAATACACACATACTGTATATACACATAAACGTACATACATATAACATCACAAACAGTAGATAGAAATATATGTGATTATCAATGATAACAGGTTTGATTTGCTTTCAGCCATGTCTTCAATTTATATTTAACAGTCTGATAATTTGTGCTCGCTCTTAACTCGATTGGTAAGCTGTTCCAGTATTTAGTGGCTCTAACTGAGAAGACTGCTTGCCCAAATTTGCTTTGTCTGTATTGTACGTACAATACAGTCCCCTCTAGTAATTGCTCTTGTTATCCTACTACCTCTACTATCTTTTTGTGCTATAAACTGATTCAAGGGAGGAGGAGCAAGCCCATTTAAAATCTTGAAAATGAGACAAGCATCTACAAAATGTTTGAAGTTATCAAAACTAAATAAATTATGCTTTTGTACAATATGACAGTGATGATAGCTATTGGGCTTCCGGTCTAATACCTTTAGTGCCTGTTTATAAAGAGACTCAATAGGTTTTAAGATTGTAGAGCTTGTTTGTGACCAACTTGTAAAGCAGTACAATATATGAGAAAAAATCATTGCGTGCATGAAGAGTTTGGCTGTAGCAGCTGTTAGATATGGTCGTATGTGTCTAAAATTAGCTAAGTTCAGTTTAACAGTACTTGTTACCTTTTTAACATGCTTTTTAAATGACATGTTTGAGTCTAAGATGATTCCAAGATATTTAGTATCAGACACTACTTTGAGCTTTTCTCCTCTGACCAGAACATCATCTTGAAACGTTTCTGTCAGTTTTTGCGAGAAAAACATACAAACAGTTTTATTTACATTCAAGTGTAAGCATGAATTAGTTAACCAATTAGATACAGGGATCATGGCTGCAGTTAACTCACTTGCAGCTTGCTGTTTATTTTTAGCATGTACATAAATAACGGTATCATCAGCATACATCTGTATGTTGGCAGATGAACAGACCGATGGCAGGTCATTAATGTACAGGCTAAACAGAATAGGGCCTAATACTGACCCTTGTGGGACACCTGTATTACAATTTAAATATGTTGACTGAGTTTTCCCAATACGTACACTTTGTGTCCTATTTGATAGATATGAATTCATCCATTTAATAGCATCAATAGAAAAGTTAAAATTAGATAATTTAGACAAAAGTACCTCATGGTTTACAGTGTCAAACGCCCGCTTTAAATCCAGGAATACCGCTCCAATTACTCCACCTTTATCTAGTTTTGATTTTACGCTTTCAAGAAAATAGCAAATAGCTGTTTCTGTTGAGTGGTTAGCACGAAATCCAAACTGCATCGGGTGCAGAGGAGCATAACCCTTGTTCAAGTGAGCAGTCAGCTGCTCTACCACCCATTTTTCAGCCACCTTGGAAACCACAGGTAAAATACTAATATATAAAATACTAGTTTTCCACAGCTGTTTGATCACCTGCCTTGAAAATGGGTGTTATAACAGCCGACTTCCATGCTCTTGGAAAAACTCCTTGCTTAATTGAGTGATTAATCAAATTAGCAATGGGGCTAGCCAAGATATCCTTATATGATTTTATAAAATTTGTGTCCAAACCATAAGCATCTTTTGCTTTAGAGTCTCTTATCGAACTCATAATGTTTAATACTGTAGATTCAGATATTTCTGCTATTCTAAAAAAGGGTTTGGCATCATCAATAAGAGTATGTAAAGAAATCTGCGTGGAATAATTCTTGCTCAGTTGCTCAACTGAGTTTATGAAGAAATTGTTAAAAGTATTTGCTATCATTTCATGATCCATTCATGTTCATGTTCCTTTATTCGCTAATTATCATTCCTTCCAGTTAAGGTAAGGTACTCCTTTGCAAGGTACTCCTTTGTTTAGGTTTAGACTGCACCAACCTAGCAAAGGAGGACCTTACCTTGTTAATAGTTGCCAGAAAGATGTCACAGTTGTTCTCAATATCTTCACAAGGCAAAATATTAAGCCAATCAATTTGTTTTAAAGCAGATTCGAGATTACACATTTCACTTTTGGGGATTCTCTGATGATAATGTTTTATTTTAATTATGTTTTTGAACCGTTTTTTGGTTAATTTATGCACCATTAGTGTGATATTATGGTCAGATAAGCCAGTTAACAAGTTAGAAGATTTACTTATTCTTTCTGGTCTATTTGTGAACATTAAGTCAATTTGTGTTTGAGAAGATTTAGTCACTCTTGTTGGTCCTTGTATAAGCTGGGTGAGACTAAATTTATCTGTTATCTCCTTGAGCCTTTTCCTGTCCTGCTTATTATCCCAATTAATGTTAAAATCACCCATGAGTATTAGCTCTTTCTTTTCATCACATTCTTTAAGAATGCAATAAAGATGTTCATAAAATAAGCTATTGGATGATGGTGGTCGATATAAACAGATAACAACAAAAGACATTTCTGAGACAAGGAAACATTCAGTCCAATCCATTCCAAATCCATTTCATGAGGCCAATCAATAAGACTACATTTAATGTGATCTTTAACATACATTAACAATCCTCCACCCCTACCCTTATTTCGATCCCTCCTAAACACATTATACCCAGTAATATTAAAACAGGCCGTGGGAGATGATTTGTTTAACCAAGTTTCCGAAATACCTAAGATGTCCAGGTTAGAGTCAGTCAATAGATGTTCCAACTGGTTACTCTTTGAAACAATACTGCGAATATTTAAATGTCCACACATCAGTCCCTTGGGTTTAGAACGTGGATCCCAGAGAAGTAATGAATGATTAAGAGTTTGGAAAAAATTCATTTTGCGATGTTTCCTAATCGCTGGGTTCAGTCCGTTCACATTTGGCTTTAAAAGAGACACTTTACCGGGACTCTTAACTGGATTAAGCTCCACAGGGCTAAACAGTATGTTCGATGCTTGACACTCACCAACCCGCTCGAGACGCGGGCCCAGCCGTCCTCCGCACACCACGCAGGAAAACGACCCACCCGTCGCGGCAGATGGCGCGAATAGATGGCGCCCAGCCGAACTGTGGCAGAGTTTTAAACTGAGGGGTTCAGAATCTTGGCCTTGGTGTGCTAGCGGAACATCCCGCTGCGCCATTTGGGCGCCCAGAAAGTGGTTTTTGAACCGGATGTCCAACAAACTCATGGTCAGGTGTCCACATACTCAGTAGGTTATTGTTAGATGTATGGACGAGTCTTAATGGCTGTACACTCATCATTACACACACTCACTGAGTACTTTATTAGGTACACCTATATGGTAAGTACTGTCATTGATTATTTTATAAGCTACATTTAACATACAGTTGAACTTTATTGGTAGGCACTGTAGCTTGGTACACTATGTCACCTACTGTACTTTATATATTAATTAAAAGGAACCCCTATAAGACCCCACTGACCAGATGATTGATGGACGATTCTCAGCACAACACAGTAATAACAAGCTAGTGTGTTGTACTTGTATAAGTATAGCAGGTGCAGCTGTGTTGTTTGGGATTTTCAACTAGTCAATGCTGGGAAGAGAATAGTGATCTAACCAAAATATAAAGCCAAAAGCGCCCTGTGATCAAAGTGTCCACTGATTAAGACTAGAGAAATATTAAAACACATTGTCCACCTACAACCAGTGCTAACAGACTGTGTTCCTAATAAAGAGGCCGGTATGTTTTTTTAAGACAGGATTTAAAAATCCCAACAACACTGCTGCACCTGACAGACTCATACCAGAACAACACACTTGTTTGAACACGATATTACCATGTTAGTGTCACTGCGGTGCTGAGAATGGTGTTGAGAATGGCCCACCACCCAAACATCATCTGGTCAGTGAGGAGGACAAAGAGTACAGAGCAACAGATGGGCTACAGTGAGTAGTTGTATACCCACAATAGTAATCTGTATGGCAGTATACAGCAGATAGGTGTACCTTATTGTACCTAAGTGCTTATTGAGTGTATATGCAAGAAAAGCCTCATATTGATTTTTAATATTTGCTATCACATTATATCAGTTGTAATAAAGTGTTCATCAGTGATACATCTATTTATTTTATATTCTATATATAACACGAAAGCATTTCAGAACTCCTTTAAACATCTGGTGAGTTTAAATGACTTTTTATTAACACCTCCCCGAACAAACCTACTAAAAATCGTCTATATTTAATCGCCTGGATCCATATAACAGTTGGACATGCATTTTTCTTTACTCATCAAACCATTTCAAATTATGCAAGTCCCCAGAGTATCCATCAAAACGCTTTACCTATCGTCCCGAGCACGGCTGCAAAATCTGCTGACCAGATATAATTAGACAACAGCATCCCGCCAAGACACATCCCACCGGTCAAACCTGATTGTCTTACACAGTCCTCGGTCAGCAAAACTTCGAAAAAAAAGCGGAAGTGGTGTTTCAGCACGGCCCATACCTCCCACCAAGCATGCAAAACAGCTCCCGGGAGAGCAAATACTTGGAGTTTATTCCAGGTAATTGCATGTTTTCAGAAAGAATGGTGTACTGTAATTATAGGTAGTGAGATTTAAGGAGTGGAAGGAGCCCCAGTGAAACAGGCTTTATGATGGTCATTCCATTCAATTTAGAATTTTATGAAGATGGTACCGGTTTTGCGCATCAATTCATCGCTTCAGTTGTCTGTGCTCACTTATTTTGTTATGATCTTTTGAGCTGTAAAAATACGAACACTTCGTTATTCAAAGCAAATCACGCTGGCTTGAGTGTTAAATTGACATTCTTTTATTGCTTCATTAATCAGAGAATTTGCTGTGCATTTGAAACATATTCTCTTTTATTTGAGCAGAAACAGCCCGAAGCTCCTTCTGTTTTTCAGCTAATTTAATACTTTCTCCGTGTAAGTGTGTGCTGTAAGTTATTCTGCATAATTCACAATCATTATAGATGCCGTCATTTGCATAAGCATTTATAGTCTGTTACGCCGGGTGCGCACTCAGATTTTTACACTTCTATATAGTTTTAAAACTTAAATTTTCTACTTCAATTTGTAAATGATTTTTTCTGTAACAGAATGATAAGAAAAAAAGAATTTAGACACCTGTCCATGAGCTTGTTTGACAACCCAGTTTAAAAACTAGGTAAGCTGTAACAGGTCGCTCGTTCAAGCCCCATCGCTGCCAGGTTGCTGCTGTTGGGCCCTTGAGCAAGAACCTTAACGCTCAATTGCTCAGACTAGAGATGCATGAGTACCGATACTGGTATCGGGTATTTGCCCGATACCGCGCTCATTAACTTGTACTCGTACTCGCAAACGAGGCTCCGATACTAAACATCCGATACCGTGTGCCTAGTGCACGTTGCTGCGTTATGCCTAGTTCACACTACATGATTCTTGCCCTGATTTTCGCTCGGCAACTGGTCAGCGCTAGATTTGCCGGCTCGGAAGCAACTCGGCGTTCGCTCGGCGATCAAAACTCGGCTCTCGATCGCTAAGTGTGAACTACCCAACAACTCGATCCGACCGGCTCGCCGAGCGCTCGGCAACCAGATCAAGTTTTCTAGCATGTCAGATATCTGATCCAATAGGTATTGGTATCGGTATCGGCAAGTACAAAAATACATGTACTTGTACTTGTACTCGGTTGGGAAAAAATGGTATCGATGCATCCCAAGCTCAGACTGTAACTGTAATATACCTTCATGTAATATAACTTGCCAGTGATAGCTCAGTGGTTAAGGTACTGGACTAGTAAACAGAAGGTTGCCGGTTCAAGCCCCGCCACCACCTAGTTGCCACTGTTGGGTCCCTGAGCAAGGCCCTTAACCCTGAATTGCTCATCGTGTTCCGCTCATTCTGTAAGTCGCTTTGGATAAAAGCATCTGCTAAATGCTGAAAATGTAAAATGTAATGTAAATAACTTAATTTACCATATAGGAGCACTTTTTTAGTTCTACAATTACCGACTGTAGTCCATCTCTTTCTCTGCATGCTTTGTTAGCCCCCTTTCATGCTGTTCTTCAATGGTCAGGACCCCCACAGGACCACTACAGAGTAGGTATTATTTGGGTGGTGGATCATTCTCAGCACTGCAGTGACACTGACATGGTGGTGGTGTGTTAGTATATGTTGTGCTGGTTTGAGTGGATCAGACACAGCAGCGCTGCTGGAGTTTTTAAACACCATGTCCACTCACTGTCCACTCTATTAGACACTCCTACCTAGTTGGTCCACCTTGTAGATGTAAAGTCAGAGACGATCGCTCATCTTCTAGACCTTCATCAATGGTCACAAGACACTGCCCATGGGGTGCTGTTGGCTGGATATTTTTGGTTGGTGGACTGTTCTCAGTCCAGCAGTGACAGTGAGGTGTTTAAAAACTGTAAGTACTTCTCTCTTTTTTCCATTAAATGTCTGACTACTGTATTTGGTGAAGTTTAACCATATTAGTAAGTGTTCTGGCACTGACTTGTCTTATCAGTGTTTGGGACCTTTGAATTTTAGCCTAATTTAGCCACACGACTGTAACACCAAAAAAATTGGTTCACTGTCATAGTAGAAAAGGTTCATCCACGATTCAGGAAAATAAAAGCAATTTTTTACCTTTTTTATGATCTAATTCACTTTCTGTTGTGCACCAATTTACCTGGCAGCAAAACAGCCTTAGAGAATAATACTACTACCACCATGCTGCAGTGCTTCAAAATTAAATCTCATCTGAAGTTTGTTCATTACACGGACAAAGAAAAAACCTTCTGAACCTTCTTTTTTTGTGGTTAGATGGAAAAAAAAGCTTGGGTTGTTTGGTCTCTCAAAAGTGTGTTTGAAAAAGAAAAGGTGAGGCCTTTAAACCTAACAACGTTGCACGGTGTACATTGCACCATCCTTGATGGTGGTAGGATTATGCCCTGGGATTATATCATAAAGAAATATTATCTCAAAATTCTCTAGGGCTCGCGCGAGGGTGGCGCAGCGGTAAAACATGCTAACACACCAGAGCTGACATCTCAAACTTTTGTGTTCAAATCTCAGCTCTGCTTCAATCAGGTCAACCAAGTACACAAACAGTGATTGGCTTGTCTGTGGGGTGGGAATTACTCATGACTGCAGTTACGACCTCTGCTGGCTGGTTGATGTTGCCTGCACAGAGACGGGGGATAATGGAGATAAGTGCGTGACTCTCTGCATGTAATACGGATCTCCATATGAACCCATATGCAGGTAAAAAATAAAGTAGTGAGGGGGTGTGTGTTAGTCACGGCTCTCCTCGGTTAGAAGTCAGCAGCATTAGAGGAAATTAAAAGGAAAATTGGGGGGGGGGGGATCTTCAGCTAAACCAGCTAAATATCCATTAGCTGGTTTGGGAATGACTTAATACAGCTACTATTAAGCCTTTTAAAGTGCTCCAATTAAAACCCATTTAAAAATGTGCAATTGTAATAAAAAACTATCAATTTTGCTTAATAAAATGGTCATACTAATAAATGGACTCAGTGTTTTCACCTTAACCCTGAAGTTATTAAAAGCCAAATCTCAAACACATGCATTTAAAAGGAGACCAGCAGTTTAATCTCCGTCTGCGCTGAATAGTTGAATTTTGTCTGCCAAATCTATTTGTCATGTTCTCCTGTTCATAGAAGCTGGTGTGGTCACAGAGAAGATAACATTATGACCACCTTCCTAATATTGTGTTGGTCCCACTTTTGCTGCCAAAACAGCCCTGCAACTGCGATGCACTGTGTATTCTGACCCCTTTCTATGAGAACCAGCATTAACTTCTTCAGCAATTTGAGCTACAGTAGCTCGTCTGTTGGATCGGACCACACGGGCCAGCCTTCGCTCCCCACGTGCATCAATGAGCCTTGGCCGCCCATGACCCTGTCGCCGGTTTACCACTGTTCCTTCCTTGGACCACTTTTGATAGATACTAACCACTGCAGACCGGGAACACCGCACAAGAGCTGCAGTTTTGGAGATGCTTTGACCCAGTCGTCTAGCCATCACAGTCTGGTCCTTGTCAAACTCGCTCAAATACTTACGCTTGCCCATTTTTCCTGCTTCTAACACATCAACTTTGAGGATGAAATGTTCACTTGCTGCCTAATATATCCCACCCACTAACAGGTGCCGTGATGAAGAGTAATCAGTGTTATTCACTTCACCTGTGAGTGGTCATAATGTTATGCCTCGTCAGTGTAAATTGCAATTATTTACAAAAAGTTGGAATTTTACAGAATTAAGTGCCTTTATTCCAAATCTACGATCATAGAATTGTAATTATGTGGGGTCATTTGAAGACCAATAAGGTAAAATAGATGGCAAGGGCGTTATTATACAGTATAACCGTATTAGGCAGTGGTCGCTCAGTGATTAAGGTACTGGACTAGTAATCTGAAGGTTGTTGGATAAGCCCCACTCCTGCCAAGTTGCCATTGTTGGGCACTTTAGCAAGGTCCCTAACCCTCAATTTCTTGCATTGTATTCTCTCACAATTGTAAGTTGCTTTGAATGACAGCGTCTGCTAAATGCTGGAAATGTACCAGTAAATGTAAACGTGGCCGTCGTCTTCCACCGGTAACTAGGATACAAATGCCTGAGGACATTCAGTGTCTCACTGATGTGCTGATGATGCAGTTCCAGTTGAAGGTGAAACTCTGGAGGCAAAAAAAAGTATGATAGTTACTCAGAATAGTCATGTTCAGCATCTTTAAAGAGATGTGCAAGTGTTTTTTTCCCTCTATTCTCAGAGATATGTGCAACTGTTTTTGAAGAAGAACAGAAAACAAGCCATGGAAAAAATCCTCACTGTTTGTTTTCATCAGCATTCCTTCTGGCTTGTTTGGCAGGTTCAGAAAGTACAATTTTCTAAAAGCAATGGATGTGGATACAGAGCTTTATTACTGATAGGGGTGGTGTTGGTGGGGGGGAAAGTGTTGGTTGAACACTGCTGCAGAGGTCTGATGCAAAAATAACATCAAACTAAGTATTTTGGAGATGTCTTGTGGTAATTTGACAATAAGAATATTGCTGTTATGCTAGTCGTTAATCATTCATGCACATTAGTGAAGATTTAATCTGATGAGAGACCAAAGTGAAATAAGATTATTTTGTGTTAGGGCGATTAAGAAGATCAGGGCAAGCATGGGACATGAAGCGACAAATGAAGATAAACCAAAAAAATACATACATACATACTGTTAGGATTTTAACAACATGTTTTACACACTTTGTCTAAAAACAGTAGTTACTTGTTACATAAAATGCATCAGTTGATGCAGTCATGGACAATTTTGTATTTCCAATTAACCTGACTGCATGTCTTTGGACTGTGGGAGGAAACCAACGCAGACAGGGGGAGAACATGCAAACTTCACACAAATAAGACGTGGACCACCCCATCTGGGGATCGAACCCAGGATCTTCTTGCTGTGAGGCGACAGTGATACCCACTGAGCTGCCGTGCCACCATGTGCGTGTGTGTTATATATGTTATATATACAGTGTATCACAAAAGTGAGTACACCCCTCACATTTCTGCAAATATTTCATTATATCTTTTCATGGGACAACACTATAGACATGAAACTTGGATATAACTTAGAGTAGTCAGTGTACAGCTTGTATAGCAGTGTAGATTTACTGTCTTCTGAAAATAACTCAACACACAGCCATTAATGTCTAAATAGCTGGCAACATAAGTGAGTACACCCCACAGTGAACATGTCCAGATTGTGCCCAAATGTGTCGTTGTCCCTCCCTGGTGTCATGTGTCAAGGTCCCAGGTGTAAATGGGGAGCAGGGCTGTTAAATTTGGTGTTACAATTCTCTCATACTGGCCACTGGATATTCAACATGGCACCTCATGGCAAAGAACTCTCTGAGGATGTGAGAAATAGAATTGTTGCTCTCCACAAAGATGGCCTGGGCTATAAGAAGATTGCTAACACCCTGAAACTGAGCTACAGCATGGTGGCCAAGGTCATACAGTGGTTTTCCAGGACAGGTTCCACTCGGAACAGGCTTCACCAGGGTCGACCAAAGAAGTTGAGTCCACGTGTTCGGCATCATATCCAGAGGTTGGCTTTAAAAAATAGACACATGAGTGCTGCCAGCATTGCTGCAGAGGTTGAAGACGTGGGAGCTCAGCCTGTTAGTGCTCAGACCATACGCCGCACACTGCATCAACTCGGTCTGCTTGGTCATCATCCCAGAAGGAAGCTGACGCACAAGAAAGCCCGCAAACAGTTTGCTGAAGACAAGCAGTCCAAGAACATGGATTACTGGAATGCCCTGTGGTCTGACGAGACCAAGATAAACTTGTTTGGCTCAGATGGTGTCCAGCATGTGTGGCGGCGCCCTGGTGAGAAGTACCAAGACAACTGTATCTTGCCTACAGTGGTGGTGGTAGCATCATGGTCTTGGGCTGCATGAGTGTTGCTGGCACTGGGGAGCTGCGGTTCATTGAGGGAAACATGTATTCCAACATGTACTGTGACATTCTGAAACAGAGCATGATCCCCTCCCTTCGAAAACTGGGCCTCATGGCAGTTTTCCAACAGGATAACGACCCCAAACACAACCTCCAAGATGACAACTGCCTTGCTGAGGAAGCTGAAGGTAAAGGTGATGGACTAAACCCAATTGAGCACCTGTGGCGCATCCTCAAGTGGAAGGTGGAGGAGTTCAAGGTGTCTAACATCCACCAGCTCCGTGGTGTCATCATGGAGGAGTGGAAGAGGATTCCAGTAGCAACCTGTGCAGCTCTGGTGAATTCCATGCCCAGGAGGGTTAAGGCAGTGCTGGATAATAATGGTGGTCACCCAAAATATTGACACTTTGGGCACAATTTGGACATGTTCACTGTGGGGTGTACTCACTTATGTTGCCAGTCATTTAGACATTAATGGCTGTGTGTTGAGTTATTTTCAGAAGACAGTAAATCTACACTGCTATACAAGTTGTACACTGACTACTCTAAGTTATATCCAAGTTTTATTTCTATAGTGTTGTCCCACAAAAAGATATAATAAAATATTTGCAGAAATGTGAGGGGTGTACTCACTTTTGTGATACACTGTACACTGATCAGCCATAACATTAAAACCACCTCCTTGTTTCTACACTCACTGTCCGTTTTTCAGCTCCGCTTACCATATAGAAGCACTTTGTAGTTCTACAATTACTGACTGTAGTCCATCAGTTTCTTTGCATGCTTTGTTAGCCCCCTTTCATGCTGTTCTTCAATGGTCAGGACCCCCTCAGGACCACTACAGAGCATGTATTATTTAGGTGGTGGATCATTCTCAGCACTGCAGTGACACTGACATGGTGGTGGTGTGTTAGTGTCTGTTGTGCTGGTATGAGTGGATGAGACACAGCAATGCTGATTGAGTTTTTAAACACCTCACTGTTACTGCTGGACTGAGAATAGTCCACCAACCAAAAATATATCCAGCCAACAGTGCCCCGTGGGCAGCGTCCTGTGATCACTGATGAAGTTTTAGAAGATTACCAACTCAGACAGCAGCAACAGATGAGCAATCGTCTCTGACTTTACATCTACAAGGTGGACCAGCTAGGTAGGAGTGTCAAGGTAATAGAGTGGACAGTGAGTGGACACGGTATTTAAAAACTTCAGCAGTGCTGCTGTGTCCACTCATACCAGCACAACACACACTAACACACCACCAGCATGTCATTGTTACTGAGGTGCTGAGATATATATATATATACAACATTCAGGCAAAACAGGACACAAGAACATGCAAGTCTGTTACTATATCGGCTTTGGATCTGGAACTTTATGGTACTTGGACACAGCAATTTTGGTATAATTGCACACAGACACAAATGGTACATCTGAGTAGTTTCAATAACAGGATAATACCATTTGTCAGAATGAGAAATTGCACTTCAATGGCCAACAATAAAAAAGAAAAAAACAAGATATTTAATATTGTACCATATCGACTTAGGTTTGCACTTCTTCGGATATTGATTTCTACAACATGTGCCCAAAAACTGGGCCTGGGCAATTTAAGTCTGTAATATTTGGAGGAAAAAACATATTTTGCAGGTAAGATGTGGGTATATAATGTGGGTATATAAAAAAGAATTGGAAAGCATGGATAGGATCAAAAATATTCAAACAGCTTAAAAATGTTTATCAACAAGCAACTAAGAAGGTTTTAAATATTTAAAGTAGTTAGTGATTAGGGCAGAGGATTAGACTAGGATTGGATCACGCCCCACCACTGCCACGTTGAGCAAGGCCCTTAAATGAATTTCCATATATACCCAGCATTATATCATGAAAAGGTTTAGGAAATTCTGAGAAATCTTTACATATTGAAGGCAAGGCATAAAAGAACAATTCAATACCCATGGCCTTTGGCTTGCTGGATGACAAAAAACCGTCACCACATGGGCTTTAGACTTACTGTACTTCGCCAAAGGACAATTGCATTAACTAAAATCAAAGCAGAACATTTTCAGAGTGTTAAAAACTTTACGTTGTTATAGTGGCTATTGCAGGAATGCAAATGAAGATTAATTATTAAGAATTATTCATGTACTTTAATTAATTACTGTCTTTGAAGAGCTTTATCATGGTCTGTATTGGTAAGTCATATGAGATTTCTATAATTATTCAAAAAAAGGTGGTGCAGCGGGATATTCCACTAGCGCCCCAGCACTTGGATTCTGAACTCCCCGGTTGGCTGGGTCCCCCCTAGCAGGCACGTATTGGCAGTGCCCCCAAGTATTGGCAGTGCCTGCAGCAGACAAAATTGGCCACTGGTCTGCTGGGTGGGAAAAAAACTGGATTAAAAAGTGGGTGGGGTCTTCGACGCTGTGTAGGTACCCTGGTTAGTAGCTCGAGGTGCCAGTACAGAAGTGGAGGAACAGGAGGAGTGTGGAGATCAGTGAGTGACTCTCCATGCATGAGACTGGCCTCATTCGCGAATCTCCCAATGTTTTGGGCGAATAAGAGTGGCACAAAAAAGAGTGGACTGTGCACACATCAGACACCAGCGTGTGTCTGGCAAAATATACCCTTCTCGGACGCCATTGGGGTCCCCAGCTTTAGAAGATTAAATGGCTATGCTAAATTGGAAGAGAAAGGGAGAAAATGCATAAATAAAAGACATACACTGACACTGTAGGAGTCTTTTTCTTATGATATTTTGAAGTTTCAGTTCACTCTTGAAGTTTTCTGTGTACCGTAAGACGTTCTTTAGAACAAATCGAAACGCAATAATATAAAAACCTTTAGTTCCGCTCCAGTGACTTTTTTCATTAACATTTGCTTCATCACGTCACACCAAAAGAAACATTCATTAGAACGAAACCCACTGTCACTGGAGATAACAATGTAATAACTGTAATGCCCATATCATCTAGAGTTATACAGCAGGGATCATAATGCTTGTATTATCAGACAACCAAAATAAAAGGTCACAGAAAGTTCTCTGTGAGGAACACTTCTGCTAGCATAACGAGGATATTTTA
Source organism: Trichomycterus rosablanca (assembly GCF_030014385.1). Classification (NCBI taxonomy): domain Eukaryota; kingdom Metazoa; phylum Chordata; class Actinopteri; order Siluriformes; family Trichomycteridae; genus Trichomycterus; species Trichomycterus rosablanca. The sequence goes on from NC_085999.1 coordinate 27,972,282, forward strand.
GTATGCGCTTGTTCAAAATCTTCTTGTATCCACAGACTTCATTTTCATAATGTTTTATGCAACTATGGGTCAAATTTAAACAAATTATCTACAAAATCATTTTACATGTTGAATCTTCATCCTCTAACTATATTACTGTATTATTACATTTTACAATATTTTAGACAGTGTGGGCAGGTCAATATCTGATCATCACATAGTTTCTCTTATAGAGATACTGTACATCTCTTATTCCAAAAACTAAAGGATGTCATGTAGAGTTGGCTATCCTTTTTTTTGACTCCCTGTTTCTCCCAAGTTAGCATAGCCAATTAGTCTTCCGGCGCTAAGGACCCGGATTGCGTCTGAGGAGGGTATATTTGCCTGACCCCCTCCCCCTTAGACGAGTGTGCAGTCCACCCCCTTCTTATTCGCCTATACCAAACATCGGTGGATTCATGGATGAGGCGAGTCTTGCGCATGGAGAGTCACATGCTGATCTCCACTTCTGTACAGGCGCCTCAGGCTACTAACCAGTGGCCTTACACAGCGTTCAAAAACCTCAACCCTCTTTTTAGTCCGGCCTTTCCCACCTAGCAGACGAAAGGTCAATTGTGCCAATTGTGCCTGCTAGGGGGCGCCCAGATGACCGGTAGCAGAGCTGAGATTCAAACTCTGATAGTTCAGAATCCCAGCGCTGGTGTGCGAGCAGAACATCCTGCTGCAACAAATTGCCCATCCTTGCTTAAACAGCCTTTACTGTGCTTGAAAGGTTTTCCACAAGATTTTAAAGTGTATCTGTAGAAATCTGTGCTTTTTTTCAAGCATGGAGCATTGGAGTATGGCTCCCAATCACTGTTCCAATTCATCCTCTAAGGCTGATGCACAGAACTGATTAGAAAAATGTCACTCGAATGACTGGGGGAAGTTATACCACAGCACACTGCAAAAACAACACTGTGCTATATAATACAAAAATAGGAAATCTTTGAGCTAATCTGAATCTGAATTCAATGCAGCATCAGTGGCAGGACATTAAAAATGCTGTGATGATGCATCATCACCTCCCAACTGAAGCGATTGAACATAGTAGCTGCCGGAAGGCTCAACCAAGCACTAAACAAATCCCATAACACGTGGACATCTAACTATGTCAATTATCTGATTCCCGACAGTTTATTGTCTGTTTCTGATGTTAATAAATATGCACTATTCTACACAATAACAAAATCCGTTCATTTTATCCATTCGTGGCACATCATGGATGAGTAAATTGTCCTAAAGTTTCATATGTATGGCAAATTAGATATCAAACACATTAAAAACTATCTGGTCTAATAACTATGTATTGTTTCAATATGGCCCAGAGCTATTTAATCAATCTCGCGACTGTTTACTGTCATGACCATCCTATTATGTCTGCCCTCCAGGTGTGCTCTATTTCAGGCCTTATCTAGAGTCGATCATGGTCCAGAGGGACAAACAGGGGGAAATTTGAAATGTTTTGTTCAGCGCACCCCTACATGTGGTAAATTACTAAAAGCTTCGAGAGAAATAGCCTGGAACAGGACATAAGTAAATGAAGCGACAATGATAAGCGCATGCCCTTGTTTTATCAATGTTGAAAGAATAGACATGATGGCCTAACATCACTATAACAGTCCTGGTTGGAATTTTCCTTTTGGTTGAACATTCCTTCTGATTAATGAGATTAGGTGTTTGAGCCACACCCCATATTTTGTAGAAAGCCTTTCCAGGACCCCATATGAAAGCCCATTGTTTTTGAATGGGATGTCCAACCAGCTTATGGTCATGTGTCCTGCAAGCTATTCAAGCCCTTCACCAGAACTATTTAAAAATAATAATAAAAAAAAACATCATGTCATAGATGTAAACTCTATATATTTACTACCATCATGCTTGACAGTAGGTAGAGTATTGTTGGGTTTAAATAGTGCATGTAACTTCCTCAAAGATCCTTTTTTTTTTCTGCACAGCATTCTTGAAGTCCAAGACTATGTGAAGCTTGCATGACTGTAGACAATGACATCTACATTGCTGTAGTACATGGATGGATGGATGGATGGATGGATGATAGATAGATCCTAATTGGATAAGCAGTTAAGAAAGTGAGTGAGTGAGTGAGTGAGTATGAATGTGTTAAAAAGTGAAAAAGTGTGTGTCAAATCAAACATCCCCACTTACTATGTGACTAAATCAATACTTGATCATGCAAGGTCTTTTAATCAGATGAATGGATTATACTAATGGGAAGGGAGGAATTATCATGATGTAGAATTGGACACACACTGATAGGACCATGAAATTAGATCGCAGTGACGCAAGGGCTGTGAAATTATCTCGTATCTTGGGCTGTGTTCTGTGATATTTAGTGTACACCTAAAAACTCCAATGATGATATTGATTATAACTAATAATTAATGAGTAATTACTTAAATAATATAACATTAAATATTAGAATAGATGGATGGATGGATGGATGTATTGGATTGGGTGGGTTGTTTTGATGGATGGATGGATGGATGGAATGGATTGGGTGGGTTGTTTTGATAGATGGATGGATTGGATTGGGTGGGTTGGTTTGATGGATGGATGGAATGGATGGATGGATGGATGGATTGGATGGATGGACAGATGGATTGGATTGGATTAGATGGATGGATTGGACTGGACTGGACTGGACTGGATTGGATTGGATTGAATGGATGGATGGATGGATGGATTGAATGGGTGGATTGGATAGGTGGACGGACGGACAGACGGACAGATACATTATTTATTTATCCCAATGAAAATTATTGTTGTGCAAATTATATCAGTTTACCATGAAGTGCTACTATTTTAATTTTTTTGGTGAGCTCACACAGACACCAGCAACCCACATCATTTTTTGGACCGTAGCTATGAATGTCTATATGAACAGTCCTATACTTATTTTGTTTTAGGATGGTATTTGTAATGGATGTCAGTCAAGCATCACTGATTGTACTTTAAATTACGACTACTGAATTTTTGAATAAAAACCATGACCTTTTTTTCTACAAGAGATTTGTATTAAGAAAGATTAAAGCTCAGGAAACAGCAACGTTATACATATCATGACATTTAAAACAGAAGAAGATCATATTTCTTAAATGTTAAGACATTATTCAAAGAGATCTGCTATCCTCCGGCCCCGCAGCAAAGAAAAGTGGGACGGGACGCAGACGTGGCACTCTATCTCGGCTTGTGTAACTCAGCTAAGAAGAAAAGAACGCATTTGAGGGGCACTAAAGTCTTGAGAGATCTGCTTGAGAGGCGACGCTGGACACCACCACCTATCAGTTCTAGAATTACTGCTTTCATTGTGATTCCCTGTGGCGAAAATATCACGCTGTGATTATTTCAGTCCCTGGTAATGTAACTGGTAATAGTCAGGGTCTTGTTCAGCTTCTATTAAAGAGGTTGGTGGTGCTCTGATAAGTGCACTCAGTGAAGAAAGAGTGCCCAGCAAGTGTGGAGGGGAAGAAAAATAAAAAATGAGGTAGACACAGAGAAGAAACCACAAGAAAGACATAATGCACATTTAAAACACATACTATCCAGTTGACAGGTTTTCACATATCTATAAGAAAGGCCATTTTCTGTTCCAACATGATTCTGCTCCTGTACACAAAACAATGTGGAGGGAACTTCAATGACCTGCATAAACCCCATCAAACACCTTTGGGATGAAATGGAACATTGATTACAGACCATACCTTTTTTAACATCAGTGTCTGGCCTTACAAATGCTGTTTTACCTGAATTTGAACAATAGACTATATAGAAGCACTAGTTCTACAATTACTGACTGTAGTCCATCTGTTTCTCTGCATGCTTTCTTAGCCCCCTTTCATGCTGTTCTTCAATGGTCAGGACCCCCACAGAACCACCACAGAGCAGGTATTATATGGGTGGTAGTTCATTCTCAGCACGGCAGTGACACTGACATGGTGGTGGTGTGTTAGTGTGTGTTGTGCTGGTATGAGTGGATAAGACACAGCAGCGCTGCTGGAGTTTTTAAACACCTCACTGTCACTGCTGGACTGAGAATAGTCCACCAACCGAAAATATTCATCCAACAGTGCCCCGTAGGCAGCGTCCTGTAACCACTGATGAAGGTCTAGAAGATGACTCAAACAGCAGCAATAGATGAGCGATCGTCTCTGACTTTACATCTACAAGGTGGACCAACTAGGTAGGAGTGTCTAATAGAGTGGACAGTGAGTAGACACGGTATTTAAAAACTCCAGCAGTGCTGCTGTGTCTGATCCACTCATACCAGCACAACACACTAACACACCACCACCATGTTATTGTCACTGCAGTGCTGAGAATGATCCACCACATTGAAGAACAGAGTGAAAGCAGGCTAAAAAGCATGTAGAGAAACAGATGGACTACAGTCAGTAATTGTAGAAATACAAAGTGCTCTTATATGGTAAGTGGAGCTGATAAATTGGACAGTGAATGTAAAAACAAGGAGGTGGTTTTAATGTCATGGCTGATCAGTGTATATACCTGCAGAGTAACCTGTGTGTGAGCTCATGTGAAATATTCTTCTACATTCATTGACAGTGACATAAAGTAAGCATGTTTTCACTGTTCAGTCTAGGCTAACCATAGCATTTAAGTTTATGGAGTGAAAGTACTTGAAGCATTTATGGAAATATATTGCACACAGTGAGAAATCTTCTATTTATCTGCATTAAATCAGATACATACTGATGGTTTACTTCTATTTAATCCTCGAGACAGACTGCAAGTTGCTTAATTGGAATATGAAATACAATAAGTGACTGAGGAGGTGGGGGGACACTTACTTCTCTCTTTACTGTTGTAAAACATGATTGGAAAAGATGCAGAAAGTGTAGGATGCAGGTATTTGCTCTTGGCAGATTTATTGAAGAAAATCCAATAAACATTGCTCAAGCCTGGAGTGAAAATGCAGGCAGACAGGAATCTTATCTTATATACACTTCAGAATCTGGGTAAACAGACTAGGGTCATAAGAAACACTGGATGTTCTAACAGAAATATATAGATAGATAATAAAAAAACACCTTTTTAATGTACAGTCTTGCAAATTTAAATGAAAACACAGTTAAAATGAAGTGACTAGAGAGAGGAATTAAGCAATAAGTGGGACTAATCAACTACATCATGAAAGAAAATAAAAAATCTGAGTGTACAACAACTTTAAGTTGTACTTGTCATAGTTTGAGTGTAAATACTTGGGTAAAAATAAGCTGTATTTAAATAATCTTGTATTTAAATCTACTCTTTGGTTGACGTGTGTTAAACTTAAAAATATTGGGTGATGGTTTTTAAAAAAACAGCCGTTCTAACATATGTCAACCGTCATCCGTGAAAGTTGCATAATTTTTGTACTCAACTGTTTGGTAGAGGCTCATTAAAAATACTGTGTACTCTAGTAAAAAAAAAAAAAAATTGTTTGTTGTTGATATAGTCCCAAGAAACTAAAAAATGAAAAGAAAAAAGTTTTTAAACATTATTTTTTTGGTGAGACCATTAAAGAGTTAAGAACTGCTACAGTTATATACACCGATCAGGCATAACATTATGACCACTGCCGCTCAGGTGGCGCACACCAGAGTTGGGGTTTTAAATACATCGTATCGAATCTCAGCTCTGCCTTCCGACTGGGCTGGGCGGCAGCATGAACAACGATTGGCTGTTGTTCAGGGTTAAGGGTAATAAAGTCGGATCATAGGTCCTCATAACTGGTGGAACTGTGGCCCCTGCTGGCTGACTGATGGCGCCTGCACAGGGCTGAGGAATAATGCTGATGGGAGTGTGGCCCTCCGTACACAGTGCCCGTCAGTGTATGAACTTGACTCATGCAGGTGAAAAATGCAGTCTGTACTGGGGGCGCACGTCAGTTGAGAGGCGTCCTCAGTCAGCGGTGAAGGGGTCGAATCAGTATCGAGGATGCAATCAGGGTAATTGGACACGACTAGATTTGGAGGGGGGAGAAAAATTGGGGGAAAAAAGGGGGAAAAATAGAAATTTAAAAAAACTAACAAACAAAAAAAAACATTATGACCACTGACAGGTGAAGTGAATAACACTGATTATCTCTTCATCACGGCACCTGTTAGTGGGTGGGATATATTAGGTAGCAAATTAACATTTTATCCTCAAAGTGGATGTGTTAGAAGCAGGAAAAATGGGCAAGCGTAAGGATTTGAGCGAGTTTGACAAGGACCAAATTGTGATGGCTAGACGGCTGGGTCAGAGCATCTCCAAAACTGCAGCTCTTGTGGGGTGTCATTATCTATCAAAAGTGGTCCGAGGAAGAAACAGTGGTAAACCGGCGACAGGGTCATGGGCGGCCAAGGCTCATTGATGCGCGTGGGGAGCGAAGGCTGGCCCATGCGATCCGATCCAACAGACGAGCTACTGTAGCTCAAATTGTTATTGTTAAATTAATGCTGGTTCTGATAGAAAGGTGTCAGAACACACAGTGCATCGCAGTTTGTTGCGCATGGGGCTGCATAGCCGTAGACCAGTCAGTTAGGAAGGTGGTCATAATGTATTTTCCCTTCAAGCAACAACTCTGGCTCATTTTGATTCACCCATCAGAATCCAAGGAAGACAGACATCAATGCTTCTCTCTGTCCGTTTGAAGAGTTGAGTCTCCAAGGACCTTCATTACCTCTTTACTAAGTACCTAACTGGAAACTAACCTCGTATTTAATGCCTTTATCTCTATCTTTCAAAATGTTAAATTTGTGTTCCTAGATGACTTTCTACTTGTACTAGAGTAAGGAAATGTTTACTAAGGAAGCACCTTTGTCATGTTGGATAGTGTTCTCCAAATGCAGTCAATGTAAATGTATTGGGATGCCAGTGTAACTTGCACGTCTGTAAAGGCATTATTAATGCTGATGGGTACTTGCACATTTTGGAACAAAATGAAGTATGCTGACATCTTTTTCAAGGACATACCTGCTTGTTTTAGCAATACTTTGTCAAGCCACATTCTGCACTGCTTATAACAGTAAGGCTTTGTAGTAAGAATATGCCTGGAGTTCAGGCCTCACATTAAATATGTGTGGTGCATTATACACCAATCAGGAATAACATTATGAACACCTTACTAATATTGTGTTGGCCCCCCATTTGCTGCCAAAACAGCCCTGACCCATTAAGGCATGGACTCCACTAGACCCCTGAAGGTGTGCTGTGGTATCTTCACCTGTCAGTGGTCATAATGTTATGCCAGGTCGGTACAACACATAACAATGAAGATCCTAGACTATAAATCAGCAGATGTGATTTATTATGCAGAAATGAAAATAAATACTAATTTTACATCTGCAACTACAGGTGTTTTTAATTAATTAGTAGGGAATCTGTTCAAACACACAATGCAGGTCCATGGTTCCTGGTTCAGTCCTCAGCTATGGTTACTCTCTATGTTCATGGCTACACAAATTATGTAAATGAATAAATTACTGTTCCCGAAAATAAAATCTGGATTCAATTTAACTCGCATGTAAAACACATTCAAATCCTTCATCAATCATTTTCAACAGCCAAAAATTACTGTGCATAGAAACAACCCAATATGTGCAGTGATTTTAACGCATTCATTTGCCACTAACATGTCTAAGCCCAGAAAAACTATGTCAGCAGGCAGAATAAGAATAATTAATCAAATAAAGAAAGTATTCCACACATTCTCTTAGCATAGGTCCACTCATAGTAGGGCTGGGTGGTATATCGCGAACCCTTGACTTACAAATTTAATTGGTTCCGAAGGGCTGTTCTTAAGTCAAAATGTTCGTTAGTTAAACCTATTTTTCCCTAAAGAAATAATGTAAATAGAATTAATCCGTGCCAGACCACCCAAACCTCCCCCTTACCTAACCTTTCTAATGTCTTAAATGGTCTTTTTTGTTATAAATACAAGGGTATTTTCCCTTAAATCTTAAACAATAGAATATACATTTCTGTAATAAACAATAATAAATAACAATACACAGTAGTACTGTACTGTACATAAAAACACCTTGTAGATGTAAAGTCAGAGACGATCACTCATCTATTGCTGTTGTTTGAGTTGGTCATCTTCTAGACCAGGGGTGCACAACATACGGCCCGCGGGCCAGATCCGGTCCGGCAAAACTCTCGATCCGGCCCGCCAAATGAAGTGCTGATGCATTTTTAAATAAATGATGCTGTCACTTTAAATTCACCGGGTAATTCTATGAAATTGCGGCTGAAAAGTAAATGATGTAAATACAAGTTACTTCAGCTGTACCATGTGTTTGTCCAAACCAAGTACGAGTAAACAAAGAAAAGTGGATCTCAAACATATAAAATTTAACCCTGAATGGACATACAGGTATTTTTTTGTCTGGTGTGCTTGCGACCACATTAATCAGTTGGTGTCAGACCAACACATTTCTTGTAAGTACCTGATTTTATGTAACTGTATTTATGGCTGGGCGATTTTCACGATTAATTCTGTTGGTTAAAATGAACGTTTTCACATGATGTTAGAATGTGACAATCGCGATTGTTTACATACTTTATATTTTAATTAAAATACCAACATGTCACGAGGCAGAAACTGACCAGACGCTCGCGGAATATAAATCAGGGAACGTTTAATATTAAAAGGGCAAAAACAGTGTACAAGCAGCAAACGGAAGACAACAAGGATTATACACGGTAACGGTTAGATTTAGAAATAAGGAGACAAACACGATCGACAAAACTTCACAACGAGAGTAAAACAGAAGAGTTTAAATAAGATTCATGGAACCGAACACAGCTGAATTGAATCAAAACTCTGGTGAGCGCGATCAGGATTGGCTGACCGGGGACATGTGGTAGTCACGTGACAGTTCAGGGGCTCATGGGAATTGTAGTCCATATGGTTAGACGTGGAATGTGCCCCGTCCATCCACCCCACAGTCACAAGAAGACAAAATCAAAGCTGAGCTGAGTGCTTATTCGATGTCCCCCAGTGTAGATACAGATACAGACTCACTTATATGGTGGAAACAGTAAACAGGCTTGTGTTCCTTTTAAAAAACCTGTAAAGAACTGTTTGAGGTTTTGCACTTTTCTTATGCTGCACATTATTTAAAGTGAGTTGTTTGTGAGTTTTTTATATAAAGGATATAGCTAATTAAGATGTCTATTTTGTTCAAATTATTGTTAATTATTGTTATATTGTTATTGTTATAAAGTTTGAGTTAGGTGGTGCTGTTACTATTTTTGCATTTCTGCAGTCTTTTAAAGTAAAATTTTTCAATTGAATAAAAAAAAAAAAAAAAAAAAAAAAAAAATTGCAATCGCAATCGAGAATCAATAATACATTTGAAAATAATCGATTTTTTTTTTTCAATATCACCCAGCCCTAACTGTATTACAAATTCATGTGGACAGATCTGTAAAAATGAAATGTGTGGCCCTCTGGTTTAGGTGTTTATGTGAAATCGGCCCTTGGTAAAAAGAAGTTGTGCACCCCTGTTCTAGACCTTCATCAGTGGTCACAGGACGCTGCCCATGGGGCGCTGTTGGCTGGATATTTTTGGTTGGTGGACTATTCTTAGTCCAGTGACAGTGAGGTGTTTAAAATCTCCATCAGCATTGCGGTGTCTTATCCACTCATACCAGCACAACACACACTAACACACCACCACCATGTCAGTGTCACTGCAGTGCTGAGAATGATTCACCACACAAATAATACCTACTCTGTGGTGGTCATGTGGGGGTCCTGACCATTGAAGAACAGGGTGAAGGCAGGCTAAAAAGGTATGTAGAGAAATAGATGGACTACAGTTAGTAATTGTAGAACTACAAAGTGCTCCTATATGGTAAATGGAGCTGATAAAACGGACAGTGATTGTAGAAACAAGGAGGTGGTTTTAATGTTATGGCTGATCGTGTATAAGGTGGCCTTCAAGAAGAAAAACAAGGTGATTTTATCCCCAATGGTCCATGTTTGATTGACATCCACATCTTCCAATTGTAGACACTTTTGTTAAACAAGCCAAAAATGCTGCTAAATGTTCTGTGTGTAAAAGTGAAAATAAGTACTGTATTTATTCCTTTAGAATATTTGTTTCACAGTCTGAGCATTGTTATTTAGATAGCTAATTTAACCATGGTGCATTGAGACATACTGTATATTATTACTGCTTAGTTGTTTGAGAGGAGAAATGATGGTATCGGATTGGTATCAGTATCGGCAGATACCCAATTTGCAGTATCGTATCGGACATAAAGTGGTATCGAGCCAGCCCTACTCATAGGCACAAACAATTTTCAATAAGAAAAGAGAAAATGCGCCGTCTCTCTACAAGTGATTTGTCAGTGCTATTGTGAAGTCCCATGTGGTCACATTTCAGACAGTCAGAAAATAAAAAGATAAATCACATTTCACCTTTAAAAGCCAGCCATCAGAATGCAAGGAGAGTGGAAACGGGAATCACGGAGCGGGCGTGCTTTTTGAAAGCCCCCCAGTCCGAAATACGTCCGGATATGAGCTGTATATGAAAAGCTTGCTTTGCTTCTTTAGTGGAAAGCAGGTCAGCTGAAGCATTTTTGAAAATATCATCTCATCGCCACAGCACATACGTTTGTGTTTTCAGTGACATTTAGTGAAATTCATCCTTCAGACAAATAAGGAAAGGAAATTTGATAGCACGCACGGTTTTTGCCAGCTCTCGAAGTTGTAGATGTGGGTTTAAAATTGAAAGCAGATGAGCTGTATCATTCCGAATTAAGAAAAAAAATATTACATGTAAATGCTGGTGTTGGGTTTCGGATATTAACGAGTTTCATAATGTTTCCTAATAAATAGTAAACATTAATCCTGCCAAATTTTTTATCAGTCCAGCTGGCATTAATTTATTTGGTGGTTTCATTTAATTAGTCTTAATGTTTCCAAATAAAAATTATTTAAATCTAACACATTCAAATTGGTGTAAATATATTTAGTTTACAAATGTCAGGTTGTATGTAGCGCTAAATTCCTAAATCCCTATAATCCATGATACGGTTAGTTAAAATATACAACTCCAAATCAGAAAAAGTTGGGACAGCATGGAAAATGCAAATAATGTAAAAACACATTTCTTTATACATTTACTTTGACTTATTTGATTGCAGACAGGATGAACCTGAGATATTTCATGTTTTATCTGCTCAACTTCATTTCATTTATTAATAAACATCCATTCCTGCATTTCAGATCTGCAACACATTCCAAAAAAAGCATTTACCACTTTGTAATGTTGCCATTCCTTTTCAGCACACTTAAAAGACGTTTAGGCACCGAGGAGACCAAGTGATTTAGTGTTTCAGCTTTTATTTTGTCTCATTCTTCCTGTAAACACGTCTTAAGATGTGTAACAGTACGGGGTCGTCGTTGTTGCATTTTTCGTTTCAAAGTTCTCCACACATTCTCTATTGGGGACAGATCAGGACTGCAGGCAGGCCAGTCCAGTACCCGTACCCTCTTTTTCCACAGCCATGCCTTTGTAATGTGTGCAGCATGTGGTTTTGCATTGTCTTGTGGAAAAATGCATGGACGTCCCTGGAAAAGATGACGTCTTGAAGGCAGCATATGTTGCTCTAAGATCTCAATGTACTTTTCTGCGAAAATGCTGCCATCACAGAAGTATAAATTACCTTTGCCAAGGGCACTGACACAGCCCCATACCATGACACACCCTGGCTGTTGGACTTGTTGCTGATAACAGTCTGGATGCTCCTTTCATCTTTGGTCAGGAGCACACGACATCTTTTTTTTTCCAAAAAAGACCTGGAATGCTGATTCATCTGACCACAATACACGTTTCCACTGTGTGATGGTCCATCCTAGATGCCTCCGAGCGTAGAGAAGCCGACGCCGCTTCTGGACATGGTTAACATAGGGCGTCTTTTTTGCACAGAAAAGTTTTAAGTGGCATTTGTGCATGTAACTCTGTATTGTAGTGCTTGACAAAGGTTTTCCAAAGTAATCCCTCACCCATGTGGTTATATCAGCTATTGTTGAGTGGCGGTACTTGATGCAGTGCCATCTGAGGGATCGAAGATCACGGGCGTTCAGCTTAAGCTTGTGCCCTTGGCCTTTACGCACTGAAATTCCTCCTGATTCCTTAAATGGTTTCATGATATTATGCACTGTAGAGGGAGAAATATGCAAATCCCTTCCAAGCTTTCTTTAAGGTTCATTGTTTTTAAACATTTCAATAATTTTCTCACACATTTGTTGACAAACTGGAGATCCTCTGATCATCTTTGCTCATTAAAGACTCAGCCTTTCCTGGATGCTGCTTTTGTACCAAACCATGATTACAATCACCTGTTGACATCACCTGTTTGAAATTACATAATTATTTAGTTTTTTCACATCATTACTAGCCGTAAATTGCCCCCGTCCCAACCTTTCTTGGAATGTGTTGCAGGCCTGAAATGCAGGAATGGAGGTATATTAACATAAAACATCTTGGGTTCAAACAATCTGCAATCAAATAAAAGTCAAAGGAAATGTAAGAAACACTTCATTTTTATTAGTAATGCATTTTCCATACTGTCCCAACTTTTTCTGATTTGGGGTTGTAAATAAATGGCAGACATTACCTCAAACTTCAAGCTGATTAACCCTAAATAGCAGCAAGCAACCTGAAAATACTCAGAGCCAAGCAAAAAAGAAATAAAGTAGTATTTTTTTCCTCTCTCTCTCTTGTGTAGGTATAGAGTGAATACCTCATCTCAAAGGGTATCAGAAGTTGTGGCAAGGAAACGAGTCTGACAGGGAGTGGGAATCGAAACCAGCCAATTTCATGCAGGCTGGCGAGAGGAAGAAAACATTCCTTACTCTGCAAGAGAAGATTTTAAACACCAGTGAAGAAAATGCACTGGTAAGCTTCAGTTTCTGGTGGCTTGGCAGATTAAATGTTGATGAATTTTAATTTGGTTCATTTTAATGTTTGGCTGTGCTAATGCTCCAGTTCCCAAAGCTGATTTGTTTCCTGCTTCTAATATTATAAGGTTATTTTAGTTAATCTGTTCAAGAAAATAAGAAAATTATGCTCAAATACACCGATCAGCCATAACATTAAAACCACCTCCTTGTTTCTATACTTAGTGTCTATTTTATCAGCTCCTCTTACCATATAGAAGCACTTTGTAGTTCTACAATTACTGACTGTAGTCCATCTGTTTCTCTACATGCTTTCTTAGCCCCCTTTCATGCTGTTCTTCAATGGTCAAGACCGCCACAGAGCGGGTATTATTTAGGTGGTGGATCATTCTCAACACTGCAGTGACAATGACCTGGTGGTGGTGTGTTAGTGTGTGTTGTGCTGGTATGAGTGGATAAGACACAGCAATGCTGATGGAGTTTTAAACACCTCACTGTCACTGCTGGAAAATATCCAGCAAACAGCGCCCTGTGGGCAGCGTCCTGTGACCTCTGATGAAGGTCTAGAAGATGACCAACTCAAACAACAGCAATAGATGAGCGATCGTCTCTGACTTTACATCTACAAGGTGGACCAACTGGGTAGGAGTGTTTAATAGAGTGGACAGTGAGTAGACACGGTATTTAAAAACTCCAGCAGCGCTGCTGTGTCTGATCCACTCATACCAGCACAACACACACTAACACACCACCACCATGTCAGTGTCACTGCAGTGCTGAGAATGATCCAACACCCAAATAATACCTGCTCTGTGGTGGTCCTGTGGGGGTCCTGACCATTGAAGAACAGGGTGAAAGCAGGCTAAAAAAGTATGTAGAGAAACATATGGATTACAGTCAGTAATTGTAGAGCTACAAGGTGCTCCTATATGGTAAGTGGAGCTAAAAAAAAATGGACAGTGAGTGTAGAAACAAGGAGGTGGTTTTAATGATATGGCTAATCGGTGTACACTGCAACAGCATGTATGTCATGAATTAGTAGTCACTAAAAGGTTTGATCTCTGAATTACTTATTTTTCTTAGTAAATGATCTATTCCTCTACAGCAACAAGTAGGTGACTCCCAATATGTGTCTGTTGGACTTGATTAGGATGGTAGCACTGGTAAGACCTAAAACAAGGGTCTGTGCAGTAATGGGCTAAATGTTTCCAGCCAAAATAAATCATTTGTAGTAATTAAAGGTTTATTTAAAACATTTTGGTTATGCAAATACAGTGGTACCTTGTAACTCAACGTCCCCTAAACTCGAAATCTTTGAAACTCAACACCCTTCGTCAAGAAATTGAGCGGTTGAGCGGTGCGGTAAAGCGTCATCAAAGTGTGAACATGAGACGAATATGTGTTTGTGTGGAATAACCATCAAATCCACTCTGAAAGCTCCACATTTATCTGTGTTTAGCTGGATTTTCCTCCTGTTTCACTTTTAAACTTGTGTTATAGCTCGGGGTGCTGAGAAACTGTGAGAATCCATTTTTCTGGTCTAAAACCTCACTCGCTGTTTTCAGTACAATATGTCACGTTAAGCTTTGAGCACCAGCACACTCTATAGGAAATAACGGCACAGCCAGCACAACAATGGTTTTGCTGCTTCTCATGTGAATGTCCCCTTACTGAACTTACTAAGGAATACGGTATTCCAAGATCAAGCATCTCCACGATTAAAAAGCAAAAGTAAACAATAAAGAAATGCAGGTTTTATTGTATTTTTTATTGTATTTAACTGTTTCTAATTGTATTTCAGTGTCCTTATATTATATTTGTGTTATTTTCAGTGTACAAGCGGTAAAAACAACCCCATTATTTTACATTGGCCTAAAATACATGCAGTTCCACAGGACCTGGAATGCATTAACGGGTTTCCCATACATCCTTATGGGGAAAAAATACCTTGAAACTCAATGCCACTCCCAGAACCAACTGACGTTGAGTTTCAAGGTACAACTGTACTCAATAAACCTACAATGTCAGTTCTACCTAATTCAACTTCTAGCTAGTTCTAGGCAATATACAGTGTATCACAAAAGTCAGTACACCCCTCACATTTCTGCAGATATTTAAGTATATCTTTTCATGGGACAACACTGACAAAATGACACTTTGACACAATGAAAAGTAGTCTGTGTGCAGCTTATATAACAGTGTAAATTTATTCCTCCCTCAAAATAACTCAATATACAGCCATTAATGTCTAAAACACCGGCAACAAAAGTGAGTACACCCCTTAGTGAAAGTTCCTGAAGTGTCAATATTTTGTGTGGCCACCATTATTTCCCAGAACTGCCTTAACTCTCCTGGGCATGGAGTTTACCAGAGCTTCACAGGTTGCCACTGGAATGCTTTTCCACTCCTCCATGACGACATCACGGAGCTGGCGGATATTCGAGACTTTGCGCTCCTCCACCTTCCGCTTGAGGATGCCCCAAAGATGTTCTATTGGGTTTAGGTCTGGAGACATGCTTGGCCAGTCCATCACCTTTACCCTCAGCCTCTTCAATAAAGCAGTGGTCGTCTTAGAGGTGTGTTTGGGGTCATTATCATGCTGGAACACTGCCCTGCGACCCAGTTTCCGGAGGGAGGGGATCATGCTCTGCTTCAGTATTTCACAGTACATATTGGAGTTCATGTGTCCCTCAATGAAATGCAACTCCCCAACACCTGCTGCACTCATGCAGCCCCAGACCATGGCATTCCCACCACCATGCTTGACTGTAGGCATGACACACTTATCTTTGTACTCCTCACCTGATTGCCGCCACACATGCTTGAGACCATCTGAACCAAACAAATTAATCTTGGTCTCATCAGACCATAGGACATGGTTCCAGTAATCCATGTCCTTTGTTGACATGTCTTCAGCAAACTGTTTGCGGGCTTTCTTGTGTAGAGACTTCAGAAGAGGCTTCCTTCTGGGGTGACAGCCATGCAGACCAATTTGATGTAGTGTGCGGCGTATGGTCTGAGCACTGACAGGCTGACCCCCCACCTTTTCAATCTCTGCAGCAATGCTGACAGCACTCCTGCGCCTATCTTTCAAAGACAGCAGTTGGATGTGACGCTGAGCACGTGCACTCAGCTTCTTTGGACGACCAACGCGTGGTCTGTTCTGATTGGACCCTGCTCTTTTAAAACGCTGGATGATCTTGGCCACTGTGCTGCAGCTCAGTTTCAGGGTGTTGGCAATCTTCTTGTAGCCTTGGCCATCTTCATGTAGCGCAACAATTCGTCTTTTAAGATCCTCAGAGAGTTCTTTGCCATGAGGTGCCATGTTGGAACTTTCAGTGACCAGTATGAGAGAGTGTGAGAGCTGTACTACTAAATTGAACACACCTGCTCCCTATGCACACCCGAGACCTAGTAACACTAACAAATCACATGACATTTTGGAGGGAAAATGACAAGCAGTGCTCAATTTGGACATTTAGGGGTGTAGTCTCTTAGGGTACTCACTTTTGTTGCCGGTGGTTTAGACATTAATGGCTGTATATTGAGTTATTTTGAGGGAAGAATAAATTTACACTGTTATATAAGCTGCACACAGACTACTTTTCATTGCGTCAAAGTGTCATTTTGTCAGTGTTGTCCCATGAAAAGATATACTTAAATATCTGCAGAAATGTGAGGAGTGTACTCACTTTTGTGATACACTGTATGCCACTTTTCACCAACAGGCGATACTTTTATAAATTACAGTACTATTACAAATGGGGGACAAACATCACTGAAATGTTAAACCACTTTGGAAATCTGAATGAAAATCTCTTTATTTTTTTCCATTTTCATACCCGTTACTTCAGTGTCGTTGCTTGCATTTCTCAGTGAAATCAGAAAAGTAGAGCCAACTAGTCAAGACATGTGTAGACACCTACTGTGAGAAGATTCTCAGAGGGATTGATTGATTGGTGGCCGGTTCGAAAAGAAACCCGAGAGACAGATGTTGAGGCCATGTAAATCAATGACACAGCGGGAAGAAGAAATTGCAGTGACATTCCACACAGAAGCACAGAAGCTTTTGTAAATAACTTCAAGTATGACATTTCTCTCTGCTCATTGATTAAACTCGAACAGCTAATAACATTTATGATTTTTCTTATTCCATCCGTACTGTACTGGGAGCTCAACTCTCAACTGTCTATCATTGGCACAGAAGCTTAATCAGTAAACTAGCATTGGATTTCAATTATTTGTCTCATCTAATGGGTTGTCGGGGAGCAAGACGCCAGTGTGGAAAATCAGGTTTTTTTAAAAGCTTTTTTTAGGGCAAAACCAATACCTAACAAATTACTGTTAAAATCCAAAGCAGTAGTCATAAACCTGTTAACAATGGGTGTCGAAACACCTACATTTAGTCATGGGCAGGTGTCCAAATACTTTTGACCATTCTTTTTTTTTTTCCTCAAATGAACAGTATATATAGTAAATATGTTAAAGACATGTTAAAATGGAAAATCTAGTAAAAGAAGTGAAGAAACATACCAAGGGACCATACATCATACACATCACCTTAAAAGTACCCCATCCATAAGAAAGAAACAGGTCCCTAAATGATGTAATAAACATAAGTGTAACTTAAATGATAAGTAACATGGTCAATTTTGTGTGTATACCAGACACTAAGCCTGTTAGGACTGTGGATGGAATGCTAAATGCATTGAAGCTGTTGATGAAAGCTGTTCGAACAGGTTAAAGTGGCACATTTTCTGTTCTCAATTCTTTATAATGGGGTCGCTAAGTGGGTAGCACTGTTGCCTCACAGCAAGAAGGTCCTGGGTTCGATCCCGGGTGGGGCAGTCCGGGTCCTTTCTGTGCGGAGTTTGCATGTTCTCCCCGTGTCTGCGTGGGTTTCCTCCGGAAGCTCCGGTTTCCTCCCACAGTCCAAAAACATGCAGTCAGGTTAACTGGAGACATTGAATTGCCCTATAAGTAAATGGGAGTGTGTATGAGTGTGGGTATGTGTGTCTGCCCTGCGATGGACTGGCGTCCCGTCCAGGGCGTTACTGTGTGCCTTGCGCCCATTGAAAAGCTGGGATAGGCTCCAGCACCCCCGCCCGCATCCCTGATTGGATAAGCGGTTAAGTGAGTGAGTGAATTCTTTATAATCTCTGACGATTGGCATATGTGTTGTTTCGTAATGCTATGCTTATTACTATTTATAACGCAAGACATTTTAAAACTAATTACAACTGGTAATGGGAAGAAGAACCTTCAAAAATCAGTAATACAGTTATTCTTTCTAAAGCTTAAACAATCAAGTTATACATTTAAAAAGATGTACAAGAAGTATTTTACTTGATAATGATACTTAATGTTTGAAAATTCGATTTTTATAATTATATAAAATACATAACAGTATTTCCAAAGGGTAACACTGTGTGGTTAGACTTTGTATCTAGTTAGAAAAAAGGGGGAAATGTGTTTATTTGTTTGTTCAATTCAATCCCATTTTAAATGTATTTTATTGTTTTACCACTATGCTATCCCTGTCAAGATGGGGGGGGGGGGTCTGGTTTCCTCAAAATAACTGGGCACAATGTATTAACACAGAGACATAGCCAATCCAATTCACGATACACTCTTCGGTCAGATTTCAATTCAATTTGCAGCTGAATTCAATTCAAATTCATTTCAGTTGCTGCTTTTAAGGATTTAGTCAAAGGTGTGTTTAATGATACTTGTGTCGTGCGATGTTTCTTTCTTCTTTTTGCTTTCTTTTCCCCTTGTACCTCTCTCCACCTTGTTTTCTTCTTCTCACAAGTGCTCATTGGCACTTGACAGGCTGTCCTTGTAATAAGAACTTGTTGTTAATGTCTTGCCTGATTAAATAAGGGTAAATAAAATATAATAAAATCATCTGTATTTAGACGCCCAACTGGCCTAAAATCAAAAAGTCTGGCCCAAATGGGATCCCAGTAGTAATGGTTTAGCGTTATTTAATGCTGCTCAACCCAGCTGCCCAACATAATCATGTAAAGCAGAAATCCCCAACCTTTTTTGCAGCACAGACCGGTTTCATATAAGATATCATTTCACGGACTGGCGGGGGCAAGAGGATTTAAAATAGAAAAACTATAGGATGACGTCCAGGTGGTGCAGCGGGATATTCCGCTAGCACACCAGCACTGAGATTCTGAACTCCTCGGTTCGAAACTCGGTGTTGCCACCGGTCGGCTGAGCACCATCTGGAGGGCATAACTGGCAGTGCCTGCAGCAGATACTAATAAGCCACAATATTTGCAGGGTGGGGGCAGGACTATGTGTGGGCGGGTGGGTGGATCTTCATACACTGTGTAAGGACCCTGATTGGCGGAATAGACGCCTGTGCAGAATGCAGGGGCGAGAAGAGGCGTGTACAGCGACGTGCTCTCTTCGGATGCAATCGGGTATCCCTCAGCAGCGGAGGACAAATTGAGTGCGCTAAATCAGGAGGAAAATGGGAAGAAAATGTATATAAAAAAGAATAACTATTGAATTGAAAATCAGTGTCAACCCTTAGCTTTTTTCCATGCAACGAGACGCTGCTCCCACCTAGTGGTGATTGGAGACAATAACACCCAAGGAGCTTTGGAAATTTAATTGCTCTTGTAGCGATCTCTAATTATTTATTCGGTAATAAATGACCCACGGACCAGTACCGTGCCGCAGCCTGGTGGTTGGGGACCACTGTAGTGAAGCACTTTTCATGACACTCACAGACTAGTAAGTTTATTTTAAGCTATTTTATGTCACTGTCCTAATAAAGCTGTCCATGTATATTTCCTAACCCAAAAATCCATCAAATAGTCCTCCCACACTGAATCTGTTCCACCTCACATCTAATGCTGAGCCAATCTCTTCCAGTACGCTGCTTTTCACCCAGAGGGAAATGAGTTAGTCAGCGACAGAAAGCCGAGGTCAGGATGTCAGGCGAAAGTTAAACTGCTCCAGGAACCCTGCGCAGCACTAATGAAAAGTTTTACACTTCCCTTGCTCTGCCTCATGCACTCAGTATTATTTGTTCTCTTGAACGAGTGCAAAGGGAATATTAACAGCAATCAGCCACGGTCTAGTGAGTAAAACAGTACGATTGTAAAGGCCGGGAGAGAATGAATGGCAAAACATTAGCTTAAAGCTCTGTTTTCTGAATATGGGCTTGAGTGTCCCCAAGGGTATGCCTAATGAAGAATGTGGTACCGTCAAAATAAATAAATAAATAAATAAACATTTGTCATTTAATTACCTCAAGAAACATAATTTAAAAAGGTCTAATTTTCTTTCTGCCAAAACAAATTAGATGGCAATAAAATGGCAATGGCATTTTCACTGAAAGGTCCTGTTGCATGTAGGTTATCTAATAAACCAGTGCACACGAATCCAGGACTGCAACACTTAATCAACAAAAGTGATTAAAATCTATTTAAAAATGCATTTTATTCCATTCCATTAAGAGACTGTGGCAGCCTAGCGGGTAGAGCTTTGGGTTATTGAGTAAAAGGATGTGGATTGGGAGCTTGATTACATATATGTGTGTTTGTGTATATACTGTACATATACAACAATTAGCCATAGAATTAAAACCACCTCCGTGTTTCTACATTAACTGTCCATTTTAACAGCTACACTGACCATACAGAAGCACTTTGTAGTTCTACAATTACTGACTGTAGTCCATCTGTTTCTCTACATATTTTGTTAGCTCCTTTTCATGCTGTTCTTCAATGGTCAGGACCCCCACAGGACCACCACAGGTATTATTTAGGTGGTGGGTCATTCTCAGCACTGCAGTTACATTGACATGGTGGTGGTGTGTTATTGTGTGTTGTGCTGGTATGAGTGGATCAGACACAGCAGCGCTGACGGAGTTTTTAAATATCGTGTCCACTCACTGTCCACTCTATTAGACACTCCTACCTAGTTGGTCCACCTTGTAGATGTAAAGTCAGAGAGGATCGCTCATCTATTGATGCTGTTTGAGTTGGTCATCTTCCAGACCTTCATCAGTGGTCACAGGATGCTGTTCATGGGGCCTTGTGGCTGGATATTTTTGGTTGGTGGACTATTCTCAGTCCAGCAGTGACAGTGAGGTGTTTAAAAACTCCATCAGCGCTGCTGTGTCTGATCCACTCATACCAGCACAACACACACTAACACACCACCACCATGTCAGTGTCACTGCAGTGCTGAGAATGACCCACCACCCAAATAATACCTACTCTGTGGTGGTCCTGGGAGATTCCTGACCATTGAATAATAGGGTGAAGGGGGGCTAACAAAGTATGCAAAGAAACAGATGGACTACAGTCAGTAATTGTAGAACTACCAAGTGCTTCTGTATGGTAAGTGGAGCTGATAAAATGGACAAAGAGTGTAGAAACAAGGAGGTGGTTTTAATGTTATGGTTGATCGGTGTACATATATTTTATATACTGATCAGGCATAACATTATGACCACCTTCCTAATATTGTGTTGGTCCCCCTTTTGCTGCCAAAACAGCCCTGACCCGTCAACGCATGGACTCCACTAGACCCCTGAAGGTGTGCTGTGGTATCTTGCACCAAGATGTTAGCAGCAGATCCTTTAACTCCTGTAAGTTGCAAGGTGGGGCTTCCATGAATCGGACTTGTTTGTCCAGCACATCCCACAGATGCTCAAACTCAGTGGGAAAAATATTGATGAACATGGTCTGAGTTTTTGTATATTCTGTTTATCTAACACACGTATGAGCAGGGGAATGTGCAAAATGCTGCAGTTCATTGTTAGAATCATTATTTCTACATTTACATGCTACATTCTAAATCCTGTAAGTTGTGAGGTGGGGCCTCCATGGATCGGACTTGTTTGTCCAGCACATCCCACAGATGCTCGACTGGATTGAGATCTGGGGAATTTGGAGGCCAAGTCAACACCTCAAACTCGTTGTTGTGCTCCTCAAACCATTCCTGAACCATTTTTGCTTTGTGGCAGGACGCATTATCCTGCTGAAAGAGGCCACAGCCATCAGGGAATACCGTGTCCATGAAAGGGTGTACATGGTCTGCAACAATGCTTAGGTAGGTGGTACGTGTCAAAGTAACATCCACATGGATGGCAGGGCATAAGGTTTCCCAGCAGAACATTGCCCAAAGCATCACACTGCCTCCACCGGCTTGCCTTCTTGTCATAATGCATCTTGGTGCCATGTGTTTCCCAGGTAAGTGATGCACACGCACCCGGCCATCCATGTGATGTAAAAGAAAACATGATTCATCAGACCAGACCACGTTCTTCCATTGCTCCGAGGTCCAATTCCGATCCTCACATGCCCACTGTTGGTGCTTTCGGTGGTGGACATGGGTCAGCAAGGGCACCCTGACTGGTCTGCGGCTATGCAGCCCCATACGCAACAAACTGCAATGCACTGTGTATTCTGACACCTTTCTATGAGAACCAGCATTAACTTCTTCAGCAATTTGAGCTACAGTAGCTTACTGTTGGAACGGACCACACGGGCCAGCCTTTGCTCCCCACGTGCATCGACCGCCCATGACCCTGTATTATGTATTTCTGTGTTTGTATTTTTGTATTTTGAATTGGTCTTGGCAGCTATTAGCAATAACATAAGTTTCACAAGAGTCATTTAGACTAACCGTGCGTCGAGGCAAATAAACCATTCCATTTAAACTGTCGCTGCTTTATGGCATAGCCTGTGTTATAGTGTGAATAATAATTTCACTTGTAATTTATTATTGGCCGATACGACTAAACAATGGAGGCGCAAGGTTTCTCACTGAACTGTGGTCATTACCGCTGAGTATTGTGTTCAGTTTATAGATCGCTGATTGTTATAGTTATCTTTCGTACTCCGTCAGAAAATACCGCATGGTATTTTAGTCAGAGAAAAATATTGATGAACATGGTCTGAGTTTTTGTATATTCTGTTTATCTAACACACGTATGAGCAGGGGAATGTGCAGAATGCTGCAGTTCATTGTAAGAATCGTCATTTCTACATTTACATGCTACATTCTACATCATCAGTTTGGGTGCAACAGTCGTTTACTTTTTGCTGTAGGATTGCTAGTGTAACAGACCTTTCTGTGATGTAGTGTGCTGACTACGTTTGATGTATGTGTTAACATATTGAGAGCATTTTGTCCCTTCGAAGATTTCATAATTAATGTAAAAGTATGCTTCTCTACACATGTGATCATCTCCCTGTAGTCTGTGCTACGCCAGCTCAAAAGAACAAGACAGTAAAGTATTGATAGTTGTCTATGTACAGTTTATTTCCTGTATAACCTCAGCAAACTCTAAAGACGCTCAGTTACACTAGGACTGCCTCAGTGCAAATTAATCAATAAACAAAATGCACTTTAATTCTATGAGAATGAAAAACTGTTAAATCGCTAAACACAAACCTTAAAGTTTGAATTTCACAGCAAACTGCATATTACATTTTGAGGGCTGTGAATTGGATAGTTCCTTACTCATAAACCATAAAGACTGTGGAAAGAAATTCACATTTGTAGTTGGGTTATGGGTTTGTTATTTTAAATCAAGTCTTATAATAAAGGATTTAAATAAAAGGACAAGCAACAGCTTCTTCATTCTGTCTGATACCAAATACTGTTCAAGATCAGAACACGGTTTGATCCTTTATGTGTTTGATCCTCAGAACCAAGTTTGTCCCAGTTTTGGTTTAACGTCACTATTAAACACCTTTGGGATGAACTGGAATAGCGGTTCTCACCATATACTGTGTAAAGGACAATATACTGTGTTTTTGACTGTGAATGCAGCTCCGCTGGTGTAAATCTGTACCTGTCAGCTGTTTGTAATGTAGATGTTGCATGCACACACATGAACACAGCAGCGACATGGCACCATGCGTTGGCGGCACTGGCTTCCCCTCTGTGTCAAAGCAAGTAGCATAGATTTCAGTTGCCCACACACACACATACACACACACATAGACAAACAAATACGCAACCTAGTCTCGATTTTTGTGCTCGGCGGACCACAGAGGTGAGCAAGCGTAAAGAGAAAAGGCAAACAGAGAGGGTGAGAGGGTGAGAGAGATTGGATTGGGAAATGATTTGGGATATTGAGATTGAGAAGTGATGCAGACACTAAAAAATAGGAATTCGAACACCTACTGCGGCATGCATTTTAATCCAGCAAATACACATACACTGATCAGCCATAACATTAAAACCACCTCCTTGTTTCTACACTCACTATCCACTTCATCAGCTCCACTTACCATATAGAAGCACTTGGTAGTTCTACAATTACTGACTGTAGTCCATCTGTTTCTCTGCATACTTTTTTTAGCCTGCTTTCACCCTGTTCTTCAATGGTCAGGCCCCCCACAGGACCACCACAGAGTAGGTATTATTTAGGTGGTGGATCATTCTCAGCACTGCAGTGACAATGACATGGTGGTGGTGTGTTAGTGTGTGTTGTGCTGGTATGGATCAGATACAGCAGCGCTGCTGGAGTTTTTAAATACCGTGTCCACTCACTGTCCACTCTATTAGACATTGCTACCTAGATGGTTCTACTTGTAGATGTAAAGTCAGAGACAATCGCTCATCTATTGCGGCTGTTTAAACTGATTATCTTTTAGACCTTTATCAGTGGTTACAGGACGCTGCCTACGGGGCGCTGTTGGCTGAATATTTTTAGTTGGTGGACTATTCTCAGTCCAGCAGTGACAGTGAGGTGTTTAAAAACTCCATCAGCATTGCTGTGTCTTATGCACTCATACCATACATACTCATACTGTGGTGGTCCTGTGGGGGTCCTGACCAATGAAGAATAGCATGAAAGGGGGCTAACAAAGCATGCAGAAAAACAGATGGACTACAGTCAATAATTGTAGAACTACAAAGTGCATGGCACAGCTGGGATTCAAACTCTCAACCTTTCAGTTAATAGACCAACGCCCTACCCACTAGGCTACCACTATCCCACTGTTTAGTCAGTCAAAAAAGCATATCTGAGGTGAGGCACTAATCTTCAATTAGATGGACTGGCCCGTAATTAATGTTCCACTTCATCCTAAGTGTATACTATAGGGTTAAGGTGTAGGTGGATTTTGTCAACATCAAACCGTGCCTCTAAAAGACCTCGCTTTGTGCACAGGGGCACAGTCATGACCAAACAATAAAGTGTCTTCCCTAAACTGTTGCCACAAAGTGACATCATTGATTTTATACACCTGTTATGAGGGTTCTTCAAAAAGTTTCCTCACAACTCTATTTATTAAGAATTTCAGAAACAAATGACATCACTTTTCTACAGTCATCTTCTGATGCATTTTTCAAAAATGTTTAAGGTTGAGCATGTAACCACCGATGCATAACTGCTTTCACATCATCATCACATCTTCTTTGTCTTAAAGCTTCTTTAACGTTCCAAAAAGGGGGAAATCAGATGGCACTAAATCCGGACTATAAGCTCTCTCTCAGTCTCTCAGACCCAACCAATTACTACTCCTCCCACCCACACCGTTTCCAACCAAAATATAAAAGTGCTGAAACTTTTTGAAGATCCCTCGTAGAAATACAGTAGGTGTGCCAGAAACATATAAACTCAAACAGTAATACGGATGTCCACATACTTTTGGCTGTATAGTGCATTATCTCAGATTCTCTGAGTCTTACTGTAAGCCTCAGTACAGCAACCTGGGCACCAATAAAAAGCCAATAAAAGGAAAGGCTGCTTTTATATCCCACAATGCCCCAGCACTGAGAGGAGTTCTGAAATGAACCCGAGGAACCGCAGCGCCACCATTTGTGAGCATCTCCGTTCTTTTGATTCACGTCACTGCATCACGGCCCTTGATGGATTGTGTTCATTTGCTGGTAGTGAGTTTGGATATTCAGTGCAGCCAGAACAAAAATGCTTGAGGGGACGGGCAGTTACCCAATAATGCACCTTACATGCCACCCTATTTACCAACACACACTCACTCTGCCCCTCGCCCTCTCAAACTTGCTTGCTGTTTTTCATTTATTTTCTTTCTGCCAATGATGGCATCCCATGATGGCAGCTGCAATTTTTTTGCTATTTTTAACACCTCCACTTGATCATAACAAATGGCTATCAGAGGTCCTCTGTGTCCCCACAAAAGTTTACAAGGGTTTCTGGGCAAGAAGAAAAACAGAGTCAACACCACTGCTTACAGAAAGGGGGGGGTCCGAATCATCGGGCAAATGGCACAGGAAACACCCTAGACAGGTCGCCAATCAATCACAGGGCACACACACATTCACACAATGCAATTTCTGGTAGCTTCAATTGGCCTGACTGCATGTCTGTGGACTTATTGGAGGAAACCAGATCTCCCAGATGAAACCCACATGGACACAGGGAGAACATGCAAACTCCACACAGGGAATCGAGCCCAGACCCTTTCTGCTGTATGGTGTACTGATGTGTACACCTTTAATGTGTAATTTCATGACAGCTTATGTCAAATGATACAAATTTAGCTAAAATATTGCAGTTAGCATTTACTGGATCCACTATATGGCCAAATGTATCTGGACACCCCTCGTAATAATTAAGTATAGGTGTTTCAGCCACACCCACTTTTAACACGTGCATACAATCAATCATACTAAATAAATGATATGATTCCAACTTTGTGGCAGCAATTTTACTGTGTATCTGTGCAAAAGTTCAGACTATAGGAAGCACATGGGCACTGAAACTGAACAGTTTAAACAATTTGCTGCCAGACCATACCATATAATCCAAAGATCAGTCACCTGGGCAGAGAAGCAGGCGAATTTAAGAGCAGAGATGATCAGCTTGAGTTGTTCAAGTGCCTTAAAACCGGTGTCTGTCACTTCTGGCAATTTATTGCATTTTTGAGGGGAACTGGTTTGCTTAAGACAGTGTAGAGAGATTATGTTAATCAGCTACTGGACTAACTACATGCTTGGAGGGTATGCTGTTAACATCAGTCAACTGATTGGTCAGAAGGGTTCAGAATTTATCCAACCAGCAATAAAGAATGTCTTCTCATCCTCCTAAATCCCAATCTAGCATCATTTTAATGTTGCACCATGTGCATCGTCCTTGGCCTAATACTGCACCATACCAAACAGGTTCCATCATCATGACAATAGATTTAGTGTATTGCAATGACCTCCCCAGTACCCAGATCAAAGCACTAATGGAATGCAGTACAACAAAAGATTTGCAGCATGAAGGTGCAGGTGCCATATCTACATTAAAAACATGGTCGGCACGATGGTTTGGTGGGTAGCACGGTCACCTTACAGCGATAAGGTCCTAGGTTTGATTTCTAGATGGAGCAGTCCATGTCCTTTTTGTGTGGAGTTTGTATGTTCTCCTCATGTCTGCGTGGGTTTCCTCCACATTCCAAAGACATTTAAACCCTAATGAATAAATAAATAACATAAATTATATAATAACATCAAGTCAACATCGAACAGAAGTGAGATCACAGCAGCGCTGCTGGAGTTTTTAAATACCGTGTCTACTCACTGTCAACTCTATTAGACTCTCCTACCTAGTTGGTCCACCTTGTAGATGTAAAGTCAGAGATGATCGCTCATCTATTGCTGCTGTTTGAGTTGGTCATCTTCTAGACCTTCATCAGTGGTCACAGGACGCTGCCCACGGGACACTGTTGGCTGAATATTTTTGGTTGGTGGACTATTCTCAGTCCATCAGTGACAGTGAGGTGTTTAAAAACTCCATCAGCGCTGCTGTGCCTTATCCACTTATACCAGCACAACACACACTAACACACCACCACCATGTCAGTGTCACTGCAGTGCTGAGAATGACCCACCACCCATATAAAACCTGCTCTGTAGTGGTCCTGTGAGGGTCCTGACCATTGAAGAACAGCATGAAAGGGGGCTAACAAAGCATGCAGAGAAACAGATGGACTACAGTCAGTAATTGTAGAACTACAAAGTGCTTCTATATGGTAAGTGGCGCTGATAAAATGGACAGTGAGTGTAGAAACAATGGCTATGGCTGATCGGTGGATATATTAAGGTATGTTCAAAATGCCCTCAAATATATTGATGTAAAATTATAAGTAAACATATTACACTTACTAGCTTTGCATAATGTAAGAATCCATCAATGATCCCATCAGTTGTTCATGTCTTAGAATGGCAGAAACCCCCCAACCCCCTACACCGATAGATTTGGTCCCCTACTATGTTAATTTAATGGCTACGGTCCTGGTATATGGTATATATAATCATTGATAAGAAATTAAAGTTAAATGACATTATCGAATGTTTTACATTCCCCAACTAATAATCTAAGGCACACCTGGGCATTGTACGGGCATTGTAATTGTAGAACTTCAAAGTGCTTCTATATGGTAAGTGGAGCTGATGAAATGGACAGTGAGTGTAGAAACAAGGAGGTGGTTTTAATGTTATGGCTGATTAGTGTATTTGACTTAAAGAAGAAATGTTAGTCCTTGGGTTGCCAATTGCATCAGCATTTATTCACACTGTAAGCAGGCTCCTGCTAACTTATTCAGTCAAACCGATGCGCTTCCAGCACTGCTAGTGTGAAAACAATTCATTATCATCAGTTTGGAAGTGTTAGATTTTTGAGAGCTATTCTGAGAGCTATTTATGTAACAAAGACAGAACATGGCCAATTGAGGAGCATGAAGAGCGGCTCTCTGGTAGACCAGATTTATCCTGGCATGAAGTACCGCAGCATCCAGAGAAAACCAGCTTTTTTAAAGCCAAACTGGATTAGCAAGAATATGCATGCAGAGCCAAGTCACACTTCCAGTATATTTCGGGAATATGCGTTTGTCCACTTATCGGCTTTTCAAAGCAGCCAAAAGCCAAAGCTTTATAAATAATTGGTGTCCAATTAAAAAAAGAAAAAGAAAGTGGTTACAATGACTCAATCTAAGCTTGTATGCCAAAGCCATTATGCAGGGACAATGTGTTGAGTGTAAGTCATTAAGGTACTAATAATTATGCAAATGCAAATACTAAAACGGCCTCCACTACTGGGAATGTTGTCCACAAGATTTTGGAGTGTGTCTGTGGACATTTGTGGCCATATAGTCAACACAGCGTTTGAAAGATTTGTTTCAGTGTATGACTCCTCCACACCAGACTAGTCAAACTAGATCTTTATTGACATATTTTTATCTTTATGGCATATACTTTATATATTTTGTTTTATACACTCAATAGCAAAAAATAAGGCTGAAACATCTGAACTCAGTACTTTCTTTAATTTCTATAAAATGTTTTTCCACCATACACTGATCAGCCATAACATTAAAACTACCTACTGGACTGTAGTCCATCTGTTTCTCTGCATGCTTTTTTAGCCTGCTTTCACCCTGTTCTTCAATGGTCAGGACTCTCCCAGGACCACTACAGAGTAGGTATCAGCACTGCAGTGACACTGACATGGTGGTGGTGTGTTAGTGTGTGTTGTGCTGGTATGAGTGGATAAGACACAGCAGTGTCACTGTCACTGCTGGACTGAGAATAGTCCACCAACCAAAAACATCCAGCCAACAGCGTCCCGTAGACAGCGTCCTGTGACCACTGATGAAGGTCTAGAAACTGACCAACTCAAACAGCAGCAATAGATGAGCGATCGTCTCTGACTTTACATCTACAAGGTGGACCAACTAGGTAGGAGTGTCTAATAGAGTGGACAGTGAGTGGACACGGTATTTAAAAACTCCAGCAGCGCTGCTGTGTCTGATCCACTCATACCAGCACATCACACACTAACACACCACCACCATGTCATTGTCACTGCAGTGCTGAGAATGATCCAACACCTAAATAATACCTGCTCTGTGGTGGTCCTGCCGGGGTCCTGACCATTGAAGAACAGGGTGAAACTACAGGGTGGACTACAGTCAGTAATTGTAGAACTACAAAGTGCTTCTATATGGTAAGTGGAGCTGATAAAATGGACAGTGAGTGTAGAAACAAGGAGGTGGTTTTAATGTTATGGCTAATCAGTGTATTTTTAACAGTAATAACAATTACATATTAACCAGCGTAACATAAAAGTGTTTTTTATTGGGTGGCTCGATGGGTAGCACTGTCGCCTCACAGCAAGAAGGTCCTGGGTTCGATTCCCAGTTTGAGCAGAGTGGGTCCTTTTTGTTTGGAGTTTGTATGTTCTCCCAGTGTCTGTGTCAGGCTCCGGTTTCCTCTCATCCCACAGTCCAAAGACATTAAAACCCTTATAAATAATTAAATAAATAATATAATTTATATAATTACCTCAAGTCAACATGGACCAAATTATTAAAACCTCAAAAAATTGAGATCCTACCCAGTATCAGTGTGGTATTTTCAATAAGGTGGTCAGTAAGGGTATATGGCAAGGTCGTAATCACAATATATATTCTGATCACAGCCAATCGCACATATCAAGCTGAGCGTGCAGAAAATTCACTCACAAAAAGCCAGTGTTAGTCTCACCAGATCAAATATTAAGCAGGTTCAAGGACTCAATCTTGCATATCCGCTTTTCCAGACTCATCTGTTTTAAATCGATCAGCTTCAGTCCTAAACAATACCTCAGCTAAATAAACCATGTTTTTGCAATTACTAAGTATCTAATTTCAGACGGGAAAACCGGACCTGTATTTAAATGTAATTCATCTAAAAGACCTTTCAGGCCACATTTACATTTAATCAACACCCCCAAACGCAGGTCTTTACCCACGGGCGCGTATTCGGACGGTGATTTGGATCGGCGCTCGCACCATCTGACATAATTAACATCTTGTGGCCGAGAGAGGTGTTAATGGAATTTGTTGGCACAATTTCCCCCGCCATCGATTTCCGTGTGCGTGTGTACGAGCACACGGGATTCTCAGAGGAAGCTTATCGGTCTGAACTCGCCTGCCTGGGCGAACGGAGGCTTGTGTTTTCTGTAATTATAGTAAACAAGCGTCTCACTAATGGATGAGAATGACTGGTTCCAAAAGCCAGGAGACACCAGGACTCTCATGAGGGATTAAGTAGGGAGAGAAAATGGGAGAATTCTGTGTTTTGAATGGAGGGAAACTAAATCAAATTAGATGTGGAATGCACAGGGGTGGGCAGGATTTCTAAAATGTATTAAAAATGCACAATAAAGCATTGTAAATCTGTGTGGATGGTTTTAAAGAAGGTCGATGTGCAGTTTGTATCTAAAGCATAACACGTACCTTGCATAAACACTGACCCGCATGCAATTCAGGTGCAGAGTAAGTAAATGTGCCACATTTACCTGATCACATGATAGCTCTATGCTATTGTAACACCAGAAACAAATGTTTAAAATATGACAGCTTATAAAAACAAAAATATGTGGACAACACCCCTGTGGGGCTAAAACAGCCTTTACTCTTAAGAGGTACAGAAATAGAGGAACCAAAAGAAGCCTTCTACAATTACTGACTGTCCATCTGTTTCTCTACATACTTTTTAGCCTGCTTTCACCCTGTTCTTCAATGGTCAGGATCACCACAGAGCAGGTATTATTTAGGTGGTGGATCATTCTCAGCACTGCAGTGACACTGACATGGTGGTGGTGTGTTAGTGTGTGTTGTGCTGGTATGAGTGGATAAGACACAGCAGCCTTGATGGAGTTTTTAAACACCTCACTGTCACTGCTGGACTGAGAATAGTCCACCAACCAAAAATATCCAGCCAACAACGCCCCGTGGGCAGCGTCCTGTGACCACTGATGAAGGTCTAGAAGATGACCAACTCAAACAGCAGCAACAGATGAGCGACCGTCTCTGACTTTGGACCAACTAGGTAGGAGTGTCTAATAGAGTGGACAGTGAGTGGACACGGTATTTAAAACACAGCAGTGCTGCTGTGTCTGATTCACTCATACCAGCACAACACACACTAACACACCACCACCATGCCATTGTCACTGCAGTATGAAAGTGGGGTAACAAAGCATGCAGAGAAACAGATGGACTACAGTCAGTAATTGTAGAACTACAAAGTGCTTCTATATGGTAAGTGAAGCTGATAAAATGGACAGTGAGTGTAGAAACAAGGAGGTGGTTTTAATGTTATGGCTGATCGGTGTATATTCATTGATTATTTTAGAAGCTACACCTACCATACAAAGGAAATTAAGGTAATCAAAAATGCCAACAACACTACTGCACCGGCTGCACTTATACAAGTACAACATACTACCATGACATGTGACCGGGTTAGTGTGTAGCTTGTGAGTGTAGCTTATAAAATAACAAATGAATGTACATAGCTAATAAAGTTCAGTGGGGACAAATATATACAATTTAAAGATAAATGTTGTGACTATGGCAGCATGATGGCTTAGTGGGTAGCACTGTTACCTCATTCGATTCCCAGGTGGAGTGGTCTGGGTCCTTTCTGTGTGGAGTTTGCATGTTCTCCCCGTGTCTGTGTGGTTGCCTCTGGGGGCTCTGATTTCCTACCGCAGTCTAAAGACATGCAGTCAGGTTAATAGAGATAATAAAGTCCCCCAAGGTGTGTGTGTGTGAGTGTGTGTTTGCCTTGTGATGGACTGGCAACCTGTCCGGGGTGTTTCTAGCCTTTCGCCCATTGAATTAGACCTTGAGTAGAATAAAGTGGTGGTAAGACAATAATTGAATGAAAGAATACTGTGATTACAAGGAACTAGACAGTGGAACAAAATTGCACCATGACTGACTGCAACTTTTTAACCTAATAGTAGTAGTAGTAGTCAATCCACTCTAAATTACAGAGACAATAACTGCATTACATTTTTAGCCTCAAATATGTACAAAAAACCGGATTTAATTATTCACTCAATAATGATTTTCTGTTTAATTAAACTACAATACTGTTTTATAAGTTCATTAAGGACCAACACTTTTCCTTTTACACCTTTTTTGAGTAATTGATTGAGGACTATGGGACGACATCTGGCCTGATTCCTCCTAACCAAGCAGCTTAGGAGGAAAAAATCATGTGAAGCATGTGCAGTCACCAGCAGTTCCAAGTCCTGGAGTTTTTCCAAAAAAAAAAAAGTGACAGCAATTAAAAAGTCATTCGCCTTCCACGTAGGCAGGATTTATTCACACTGCAGTCAATCATTCTTTCGTTCATATCCCGGAGTGCTGTTGACTAGTGAGTAATGTGAATTTGATGTCGGAGTGCAGTTGTTGTTTTATTTTGCTTTGCATACTGGATCTAATTTCATGATTTAAGACATTAGCGTTTTAATTTGTGCGTTCACACCAATTTTACTATTAGATTTAGATTTTGTTTGCTGAATGCGTTCCTAGCACCTCAGAATAAGTTAAATAATAGAACTTTTTCTCTCCGGATTAATGAATTTTATTTACGAACAATAATTTTGCATTGTTTAACTGCTAGGCAGTTATAGCCTAGTGGTTACGATACTGGACTAGTAACCAAAAGGTCGCTGGTTTAAGTTCCACCACTGTTGGGCCCTTAGGCTCTTAACCCTCAATTGCTCAGACTGTATACTGTCACACTACTGTAAGTCACTTTGGATAAAAGCATCTGCTAAATGCCAAAAATGTTAATGTGTTCTGTTGCAATGCTTCTGATTTAAAACAATCAATAAAAGGAACTTAAGTCCCGAAACTGAAACTGAAAAATAAAAAAGTGCTTTAGTTCTATTCCTTCACCCTTATTTTTTCCAATGCACTTTAAATAGTCAACCAATGGAATGTCCTAAGATTTAACTACACAAAAAAACTCAACAAACATCAATTAATAAAACTGTTGACCCCAAAAAATCATATAAAGTAGACACAAGTCAGCCACAAACAGCAGCGGTAAAACACGCTAGCACACCAGAGCTGGGATTTCGAATACATCGAATTGAATCTCAGCTCTGCCATCCGGCTACATTAACGATTGGCTGTTGTTCACAGGGTGGGATGAGCAGGACCGGGGGGTTCCTCATAACTGGTGCAATTACGACCTCTGCTGGCTGATTGATGGTGCCTGTACAGAGTTAGGGAATAATGCTGATCAGGGTGTGGCTCTCTGTGCACAAAGCTGATCGGCATATGAACGGGCCTCGTGCAGGTGAAAAGATGCAGTCAGCTACTGCGCACGTGTCGGAGGGGGCGTGTGACAGTCTCGCTCTCCTCAATCAGGGCGGGGGTCAGCACCAGTAGAGATTGTTTAGTAGATTGTTCTAATTGAGTAAAAATTGGATGTGTTAAAATCGATACAAAAAGGGACAAAATGCATTTTTTTTTTTTAAGTGTCAAAAGATTCATGGATTCATTGATATCAGCAGACATGAAGGCTTATACGTTTATTTATTTATTAGGATTTATTAGTATTTTAGCGTCATGTCTTACACACTTTGGTTACATTCATGACAGGAATGGTAGTTACTGGTAACACAAGGTTCATCAGTTCACACAAGATTATATCGAACACAGTCATGGACAATTTTATATCTTCAATTCACCTCACTTGCATGTCTTTGGATTGTAGGAGGACCCACACAGACATGGGGAGAACATGCAACTCCACACAGAAAGGACCCGGACCCCCCCACCTAGGGATCGAACCCAGGACCTTCTTGCTGTGAGGTGACAGTGCTACCCACTTAGCCAGTACTGCAGTACAGTACTACAGTGGGACAGTGGTTGCCTAGTGGGTAGGGTTTTGAAAGGTTGAGAGTTCGAATCCCAGCTCTGCCATGCAGCCACTGTTGGGCTCTTGAGCAAGCCCTTAACCCTCTCGGCTCCAGGGGCACCGTACAATGGCTGACCCTGTGCTCTGACCCCAGCTTTCAAACAAGCTGCGATATGCAAAGAAAGAATTTCGTTGTACTGTCTACCTGTATATGTATATATGACAAATAAAGGCGTTCTATTGTACGTATTCTATACAGGTTTGAAACAAATGCATCAATAGAATAATGGACTTTGATGGCAGAAGACATGAAGGCTACAGAAGATCCACCGTGGCTCAAGTTACAGATCATTTTAATGACCGTGACAACACGCAGCACATCCAACCATCCTTGTATACAGCTGTCTATCTGCAGGCCAGTCAGAGTACCCATGCTGACTCTTGTCCACCTTTAAAAGCACCTACGATGGACAAGCAGGCACATAAAGCCAGGCGGCTTCTCCTTTCTCATTTTCGTGCATAATTGTTCCTCTCGCAGCAGTCAGATGTTTTTATTTCTTGTACTTCCTGTTGCCCCCACCCTGCACCGCTTTCCCAGACCTTGTTCTGACAACAGCTGCGGGTTATTTACACGGCCAGGGGGAGGGTCGAAACAGCACAGATAGTTCATGAAGGGCTGATTCAGAGGTGGAGTGGGAAATAGAAATAGAAAAAATAGTTCTCATTCAGTTGATCTGCTAACCACATACAAATACAGCTGGAGAAGGTGTTTACAGAGTGTCAGGAGTTAAGCAAGCGGTTTTCTGTCTTTCTTTAGTGAGGGGATAGAAAAAAACGATACTTCCTTATGCTACAAGCTGTCTAAGAATACATTTCCTGTGCAAGAGGATACAGAGTACGTACTGGGACGACTCGTTGCACGACTGGTCAGGGAAAGTTGGTAAGTTGGACATTTTTTACTAAACATACGGTAAATCTAATGTACGTGTTTATTATTTTAAAATTCGAGTTAGCATTTTTCACTCATAACTTGTTAGAAAATAAATGTAGGACTGTGATGTTTTTGTTCCCACTCAGTGAATATACAACTGATATCACAGCTTATCCTGTCATAATCTCCAAGTCATTTCTCTGAGGATTACATTACAAGCGTCAACACAAACAACGAACGCCTTGAGCTTTTGAGGCATGGACGTAAAATGCAAATTTCTTGGGGAACTGAAAGTCAAGGGAGAGATTCTGCATGATGGTATGCAAAACGTGCAAGCTGACTAGTATTTCAAGGTTGATGGATGCCAAACATCCATTTTGCACACAACTCCCAACAGTTGGAACTAACATGCCTAAACGTGTGTTAATTAAAACAGTAAAGTGTGTAAAAGTGTGTTAATTAAATAATCAAAACATTTAGGTGATGGACAAAATAATTACAAAAGCACCACAAACTCTGAATTAACAATAGAAATAATAAGAGCTTTACATGGAAGGTAAAGAACTCGGACAAGTTAGCATTATGGCATATGAGATTTCAAAGCAACATGAGCCTGAACTGTAGATTTATCAGCCTTAAAAAAATAATTATTTAATGATTTATATTATTATATTTAATATTAATTATTTAATGATTGAATGATCGGCACGATGGCTAAGTGGGTAGCACTGTCGTCTCACAGCAAGAAGGGCCTGGGTTAGATCCCCAGGTGGTGCGATCCGGGTCCTTTCTGTGTGGAGTTTGCATGTTCTCCCCGTGTCTGCGTGGGTTTCCTCCGGGAGCTCCGGTTTCCTCCAACAGTCCAAAAACATGCAGTCAGGTTGAATTCACTGAATTGCCCTACAGGTGAATGGGTGTGTGTATGAGTGTGTGTGTGTGCACTACGATGGACTGGCACCCTGTCCAGGGTGTTACTGTGTGCCTTGTGCCCATTGAAAAGCTGGGATAGGCTCCAGCACCCATGCGACCCTGATTGGATAAGCGGTTAAGAAAGTGAGTGAGTGAGTGATTGATTCAATGATGGGACAGTGGTAGTCTAGTATGGGACAGTGGTAGCATAGTGGGTAGAGCTTTAGGCTACTTAAGGCCCTTATCCCTCCTGCACCAGGGGCGCCGTTCAATTGCTGACCCTGCGCTCTGACCCCAGAATTTCGTTTTTTTCCATTTTCTCCCGATCTTTAGCGCGTCCAATTTTTACCCAATTGTGTTATGCCTCCTCTCTACTCCTGATTGAGGAGAGCAAACTGAGCCAAAACATTAGGACCACCCACCTAATATGCTTTCAAAATAGCTCTGACCACCAAGACAATCCGCAGGACTCTGAGGTATCTGGTTCCAGGACATAAGCAGCACGTCCTTCAACTTCTGGATCATCCTACAATGCATCCTAGAAAAACGCAAGACAACAAGATTTGTTAGACCAGTCGACCTTCTATTGCTTAAATGTCCAGTGCTGGTGCCTGTGTGGCTATTCAAGGTGTTTAAAATAGTGCACAGAAGTAGTCATAGGCACAATGAGTGGCCTGCATCTACGTAGCCCCATACACAGAGAAGTGCTATGCATCTGACAGTGACATTTTCATCTGCCTTATGAACTTCATGTAATGGTACAGTGGTAGCCTAGTGGGTAGAGCTTTGGGCTATCAATTGGAAGATTTACGGTTCAAATCCATGTTCTGCTATGCAGCCACTGTTGGGCCTTTGAGCAAGGCCCTTAACACTGTCTGCTCCAAGGGCGCCTTACAATGGCTAACCCTGTGCTCTGACCCCAGCTTCCAAACAATCTGGGATATGCAGAAAAAAGCATGTCATCATACCGTACACTTGGATGACAAAGGCTTTATTCATTGATTTATTCATAATGCCAACCCAAAACCCCATGGGTCCATGTCACATGACGGATACAGTTCTCCATACAGATTTGGACACTGCCCGAAGTAAATCCGAGCCTAAGTCACCTGCTAATTCCTCTGTTTATTAATAAATGCCTGCATACTGACTCCATTGTGAAGTGAAGTGAATATGCTGCTGGCATACTTCAACAGGAAATGGGTAAGATAGATCTAAAGGCCAGTGACTGAAAGAAAATAAGGCTGCAGTGAGTGTGATAAGGCACTGAGTCAGTCTGCCCACCCCAGATTTCTCTTCTTCCCGAGTATATTAACTATCAGAAAGGTTGAGTTAGCTAAGGCAAAGCAAAACAAAGGCTAAATGGTAGCAGATTAAGTGTTTGAAGAATGTTGATTAGTGAATGCTTGTGTAAGGTGCGACTCATACTAATTAGCGCTACATTAAAAGCTACAGATGGAGCTTCACACCTTAAAAAAGAAGTAAAAAAATAAAGCTATGTGAAAATAGGATGAACAAACAAATTAGCACATTTGTAGAATTCCTTTGGCAGAAGTTCATAATTAATTCAGTATTAATTTTTGCAAGGACAATTAAATTAAGGAGCTTTTTTGTTGTTTTGGGAAGAAATAGAAAGAGTGAGCCAAAGTATATTTACACATGATAATCAGATACACTTACAAGAAAGAGAAAATAAATTGATTGGTGATTTATTTAAGAAAGTTAGTTGTTTTGAGCAGCTTATTCCAAGAAATTTGAAACCTAATCCTAAACCTTAATGAATGGATGAATGAATTGGATGGATGGATGGATGGATGGATTGGATGGATGGATGGGTGGATGGATGGATTGGATTGGATTGGATTGGATGGATGAATTGGATGGATGGATGGATGAATTGGATGGATGGATAGATGAATTAGATGGATTGGATTGGATTGGATGGATGAATGGATGGATGGATGGGTGGGTGGATGGATGAATTAATTGGATGGATGGATGGATTGAATTGGATTGGATTGGATGGATGGATGGATGGATGGGTGGGTGGATG
This sequence comes from Trichomycterus rosablanca, assembly GCF_030014385.1. NCBI lineage: Eukaryota > Metazoa > Chordata > Actinopteri > Siluriformes > Trichomycteridae > Trichomycterus > Trichomycterus rosablanca. The sequence continues at coordinate 28,010,775 of NC_085999.1, forward strand.
GATGGATGGATGGATGGATGAATTGGATGGATGGATGGATGGATGGATGGGTGGGTGGATGGATGAATTAATTGGATGGATTGGATTGGATTGGATTGGATTGGATGGATGGATGGATGGATGGATGGGTGGGTGGATGGATGGATGGATGAATTGGATGGATGGATGAATTGGATGGATGGATGGATGGAAGGATAGATAGATAGATAGATAGATAGATAGATAGATAGATAGATAGATAGATAGATAGACAGACAGACAGACAGACAGACAGACAGACAGACAGACAGATAGATAGATAGATAGAGAATCACATTATACAAACAAGTATCTGTATAATCACAACACATTACATTAAAACATTAGGAGTCTCTGAAAGCCACTGTCGCCTCACAGCAATTAGGTCCTGGGTTCGATCCCCAGGCGGGGCGGGGTGGTCCAGGTCCTCTCTGTGCGGAGTTTGCATGTTCTCCCATGTCTGTGTGGGTTTCCTCCGGAAGCTCTGGTTTCCTTCCACAGTCCAAAACATGCAGTCAGGTTAATTGGAGACACTGAATTGCCCTATAGGTGAATAGGTGTGTGTATGTGTGTCTGCCCTGTGATGGACTGGCGCCCCATCCAGGGTGTTACTGTGTGCCTTGCGCCCATTGAAAAGCTGGGATAGGCTCCAGCACCCACCCCCGCGACCCCGATTGAATAGCGATTAATAAAGTGAGTGAGTAAAAGCCAGCTGTAATCTCTAGAGAGAAACACATCTGTGGATAGTCTTAGCAAAATTTGGCTGTGAACAGAACTGAAACTGGGTGTGCCTACACCCACAGACTTGTTAGAACTGCCTCTGTTTAACACCAGTGGACACCTAACTATGAGCTTGTTGGACATCCCGTTCCAAAACCCTGAACATTGAAGCTATAACAATCTTCACTCCTCTGGGAATGCTTTATACAAGATCTTGGTGTGTGTGTGTGTGTATGTGCTCATTCAGTCAAAAGAACCTTTATAAGCTAGACACCGACGTTGAACCTGAAGTCCTGGCTCACAATCGATCCGGTTTATCCCAAAGGTGTTTACTGGGGTTGAGGTCAGGGCTCTGTGCAGGCCACTAAAGCTCCTCAGAACAAACTAGTCAAACCCTTTTTATAGACCTGACATAGAAAAGTTTGGGCACATCAGCACAGTCATGTGCCTTTCTTAAACTTATGCCACCAAATTGATCATATATCATTTATTTTATAAGCCATCTTCAAAAAGTTTCCACACTTTTATATTTTCATTGGAAGCGGTGAGGGTGGTAGGAGTAGTAATTAGTCGTGTCTGAGAGACTGAGAGAGAGCTTACAGTACGGATTTAGCACCATCTGTTTTCCACCTATTTGGATCACTCAAAGAAGCTTTAAGGGAAAGAAGATTTTCATGTGATGACGTAAAAGCAGCGGTCCATCAGATCAGTGGCTGCACGCTTAACCAAAAACATTTTGCTTATGGCATTAAAAAGTTGATACGACATGCCGCACAGGTGGCGCAGCGGTAAAAACACACGCTGGAACCAGAGCTGGGATCTCGAATACATCATTTGAAGTCTTAGCTCTGTCTGCCGGCTGGGCTGAGCGGCCACATGAACAACGATTGGCCTGTTGTTCAGACAGGGGTGAGATATTAAAAGTCGGATAGGGACTCTCTCATAACTAATGCAATTATGTCCTCTGCTGGCTGATTGATGGCACCTGCACAGAGACGGGAAAAGAGTGCTGTCAGGGTGTGTCTCTCCATACACAGTGCTGGTCCGCATTGCACTCAGCAAAGTGTAGGTGACAAAATGCATAGGGATGCTGCCCACGTGTCGGAGGGGGTGTGGGCAATTGGACGCGCTAAAAGGAGAAAAAAGGGAGAAGTTGGTACAACGCTGGGAAAAATGCATCGGAAGGTGACTATTTTTTAAGAATTTCAATATACAACCCTCTTAGCAATGTACGTTCTTGAAAAACCTAAACTCGAAAAATAAGAGAGGTGAGAACATACTTTTGGCCATAAAGCATAGCATTGCAAAACTAAGTTGCAGTCTGCACAAGCATTTAATCCCTCATTTAAGTCTATTGCAACACTTTGGTTATTTTCTTCCTCCGCCTCTATTGTGATTTAAGATCCGAGAGAAGAAACCCCCTTCTTCTGCCTGGACAGACACCATATCATCTGTAATCACCCACTCCTTCTCTCTTCCTCAGCTGTCCCCTTCAATCTTTCCCACTGACGTGTCCACTCAGAGTTTTCTCAATGGGAATGGAACTTAATGCCACTTCTCCTGGAATTGAAATCACATTCAGGACACCAACGAATCTAAGTGAGTACGAAAAGTTCTTGTGTCCTTTAGGAAAGTGTTTGTTTATGTACAGAATGTGAACGTTCTGACCACTTTGCTTGGGATCCAGTAGTCTCGGAGGTCAAGATTCAAATCTGAAGAACCCATCGTTTGAGCAATATAGGCCTGTTTTTATCTATGCATCTAAGTTACACCCTCTTTCCAAAGCTGCCATGTCCCAAATCACACAGTATATATAAATATTGCACTTCAAATGGTATAGATACACACTATGAAGCATGTGGTTTGAAATCTGGACTGAAAATCTGGACAGATATGGCAGTCAAGTGCATATTGCTTTCTTTCATTGCATCAAAACACCTTCAAGGGAACTAAATCAAATGGTAAGCCTATTTGTAAAAAAGTTCATTTCCAAGACTTGCATTTAGAGGACTTTTATCCAAAGCAACCAACAACTCATTGTGCTGTATACGACAGTATACAGCACAACCAATTGAGGGTTAAAGACCTTGTCCAATGGCCCAACAGTGGCAGTGATGGGTCTTGAACCTTTGACCACCTGATTACATCTGCAGTTGCAGCATTTAGCATACGTTTTTATCCAAAGCAACCTACAGACTACAGTTGTGACCAAATACAATGTGAGCAACTGAGTGTTAAGGGCCTTGCTCAGGGGTCCTGAGATAATATTCTTTACCCATGTATCCCAGCTTGTTAGGAAGTTCTGTGTTCAGAGCGCAGGGTCAGCCATTGTACAGTGCCCTTGGAGCAGACAGGTGTTAAGAGCCTTGCTCAGGAGCCCAACATTGGCAACTTGACAGTGGTGGGGCTTGAACCAGCAGCCTTCTGATTGATTTTCTTGAAATCAAATCTTTTTTTTGTGTATTCCAGCTTGTTTGGAGGTTCTGGGTTCACAGAACTGGGTCAGGTATTGACCAACAGTTGCCCAACAGTGGCTGCATGGCAAAGCCAGGATTTGAACCCACAATCTTCCGATTGATAGCCCAAAGCTCTACCCTCTATGCTACCACTGTCCCTGATTGCTCGTCAAATACCTTAACCACTGAGCTACCTTTCCCCGAAGTCTTGGCTTGTTTACTTACATTAAAGATCTCTTTAGCTTGTTTGGACAGGGTTTCATTGCCAATTAAAACCTAATTTTTAATGACTTTAATGGCCAATTAATGGCTTGATCAAAACTAATTATTTAACATTTCGACTCAACATCTCACTTGTACGCAGACAGGAATTCAACGACATTATATCAGACATCAACCCTGTCACGTAATAGATTCAGCCGACATCGTTCTGCTTTATCACGTCTGAATGCCGGGAGAATCGATCGAAAAACGCCAACCGCAGTAATTCCACAACCGTGCCTCTGAATGTGGAAAATTGGCCGAGCGCAGTGAAACGAAGTACATAACTGTCAGTTCGCCCTCACCTTTGAGGCGTGTAAGGCGGGAAACGATTCCCACAGATTAGGGAGGAGAGAGGAAGTGGAGCGCACTTCGCAGAAACGTGAAAACCCAGCAGGCTGTTTGGGGAGCTTGAAGCTCTAACCCTACGTTCACAAGAACGAGAGACAAAGCGACAGACGACGTTCGTTAATTATCTAGAATTCAAACAACAGTAGCAAGCATCACAGGATGGAGAAATTAGGCGTGACACAGTTAGATCAGGTGGATCACATGAATCAATCATCCGGCGTGAAGAACTGCTGCCAAGTTTCTTTTCCTGAGTTTTATCAAAGCATGAATTAACACTGCATTTAAAATTAGACCGGATATTTCTTGGCAATGATTATTTAATTAGTTATTAGGATTTTAACATCATGTTTTACACTTTGGTTACATTCATAACAGAAACGGTAGTTATTCATTACACAAGATTCATCAGTTCAAGTTTTTTAATGTCAAACACAGTTATGGACAATTTTGTATCTCCAGTTTACCTCACTTGCATGTCCATGTCACCGCAGTTTACACAGGCCATTCAAACCAGTAGGCTGAGGCGAAACAAACCCGCTAGCATGTAAGCCAACATCTCCCTCCATTCACCAAAAATGGTTAAATTGTCACCGACAAGCCAAAGTTGCAAATAAATGACACTCGTACATCTTTATACCAATTAAACATCAATAAAAATATATTTACAGTCACCCCGGTAGCGTTGCAGGATATTTCGCTAGCACACCAGCGCCAAGATTCTGAACTCCTTGGTTCAAAACTCAGCGTTGCCACCAGTCAGCTGGGCACCATCTAGCGGGCATAATTGGCAGTGTCTGCAGCAGACACTATTCGGCCACTATTCGGTGTCTGCTAGGGCGGGGTCACCACACTATGTGAGTGGGGTCTTCAAATGCTGTGCAAGGACCCTGATTTGGAGATAGAGGCGCCTGTGCAGAGTGCATGGGCGGAAAGAAGGGGGAGCGCGTAGGATGATGTAAAATGCTTCTATGTAGAGAGCTCACTAAGTTTTCAGACAGACCCAATGTTTAATGTATGTGTTTACATATTGAGAGCATTTTGTCCATTTGGGAACTGCCCCCTTGAACAAAGTTTAACCTTATGCAAATTAGAAGCAAAGCGATGTGGCAATTATTAATAGGAATTGAGCACTGAGCAGAAAGGTTCAGTTTTTGGTTCCTAGATAGTAGTTCCTACTAGAGTTGGAAGAGACACATACTGTCGCGGTGTCAAACATCTGCAAATAGGCGGCAGCAATCACAAAGTACAAACACAGTTTCTTGTCTTGTTTACTGCACTTACAGGGATGAAATTTATAGTCGAAACAATTTTTCATCAGGATTTTCATTTTCTGAATTTCTGAATTTGTGATCTAATTGTTTTTTTATACACTCTGTAGATACTAGCCAGTAAAGTATGCTGTACTACCATGGTATTGCTTTTTTTTAATTTTATTTATTTATTCGCTTGGCATCAGTTAAACCATGGCAAACAATATTAATAATTAAGGTTTCCCATTCAGCCAATTTTTAAATGATCATTATTATTATTATTATTGTTATTATTATTATTTTATTTACTTTTATTTATTTTACTTTTTTTACATTTTTATTTATTTTTTTATTATTATTTTGCTTGGCATCAGTTTAACCATGGCAAACAATATTAATGAAAAAGTTTCCCATTTAGCCATTTTTATTTATCATTATTATTATTATTATTATTATTATTATTATTATTATTATTATTATTTTATTTATTTATTTGCTTGGTGTCAGTTCAATCATGGCAAGTTTCCCATTTTGGCAATATTTTTTACATTTTTTTTTATTTACATTATTTAAATTTTTAATATTATTATTTTACTTGGCATAAATTAAACAATGGCAACCAATAATAATAAAAAAGTTTCCCACTGTGGCAATTTTTTAAAAACATTTTTTTTTTTATTTAATTTTTTTTTTTTATTGTTTTGCTTGGCATCAGTTAAACCATTGACAAGTTTCCTATTGTGGCGATTTTTGTGGCGTTTTTTTTACATTTTTTATTATTTTTTTATTATTATTATTTTGCTTGCCATAAATTAAACCATGGCAACCAATAATAATAAAATTGTGGTAATTTCTTTTTAAACATTATTATTATTTTTTTTATTATTATTAATTTGCTTGGCATCAGTTAAACCATGGCAAACAATATTAATAAAAAGGTTTCCCATTCAGCCATTTTTTAAATTATCATTATTGTTATTTTTATTATTATTATTTTATTTTTTTTATTTGCTTGGCATCAGTTAAACCATGGCAAGTTTCCCATTGTGGCTTTTTTTTAGATTTTTTATTTTTGTAGTTTATTATTATTTTATTATTAATAAAATTGTGGCAATTTTTTTAAACATTTTTTAAATTTATTTTATTATTTTTATTATTTATGCTTGGAAGCCGTTAAACCATGGCAAATTATATTAATAATAACAATTATATTAATTATTATTATTATTATTATTATTATTATTATTATTATTATATTTATTTGCCTGGCTTCATGGCAAGTTTCCCATTGTGGCCATTTTTAAACATTTTTTTTATTTGTTTATTTTTTATTAATATTATTATTATTTTGCTTGGCATAAATTACACTATGACAACAAATAATAATAATAAAAAGTTTCCCATTGTGGCAATTTTGTTTTACATTTTTAATTATTTTTTTTATTATTATTATTCTTTTTGCTTGGCATCAGTTAAACCATGGCAACCAAGCACCCACGGGCGATGATGACGCTTCTAGTGTGAACACCAGCAATAAGAATTCAGCAATAGATATTAGTAGATCTGCATTTTAAAAACTTCTTTATGTCAACGTGCAAAAACACGTCATTTGGTGTACAAAATAAATCCTGGTCCAACATTTCTTATTCCTTATAAATAAAGTAAAAAGTTCTGATGTTGTTTACACAAGACACTCCACAGAAAAGAACAGAGCCATCTAAAAATACAGAAAATCTATCTAAATGGCCTCCCAGTAATCTTTTCTTCTTTTTTTGTAACACTCTGTTATTCACACGAGCCCCGGGCAGTACGAAACAGGAACTGTGTACAAGAACGCAAAGCGACGAGTCGTTTCCCATCGGGCCACTGCAAGTCTAGAGACGCTAAAATAAGTGACACCCGAGAACAGCGAGTAAAAAGCCACAGAGACGTGTTTTATTTATAAATCTATCTAATCCAGTTTGCTGGAGCTTTTTTCACTAATACATTTTTCAAGCCTATACTCTGACTGCTCAGTCACTCCAGGAGCAAAATTGCAGCTTCACAACTCCAAGGTCGCAGAAGAACTCAGGATTAGCACTTCTGTCCTATTTTCTGGTCGTCTAAGTTGTGATATCTCTCTCGAAGGTGTTAGAAAGGTGTAAAAGTGAGCAGTATTAACCGTCTCACACCAGACTAAAACCTGTGAGCGAATGAATGTAGTTTCAGAGTTGAATAGGATTTCTGTGCTGCTCTTTTGTGCACTCCCTCTAGTGATATCGACACCAGAATTGTTTTTATTATTATTTATATTTATTATTATTATATATATTATATATTATTATATAATGCCATAACATTAAAACCACCTCCCTGTTTCTACACTTTCCATTTTATTAGCTCCACTTACCATATAGAAGCACTATGTAGTTCTACAATTACTGAATGTAGTCCATCTGTTTCTCTGCATGCTTTGTTAGCCCCCTTTCATGCTGTTCTTCAATGATCAGGACTCTCCCAGGACCACTACAGAGTAGGTATTATTTGGGTGGTGGGTCATTTTTAGCACGGCAGTGACACTGACATGGTGGTGGTGTGTTAGTGTGTGTTGTGCTGGTATGAGTGGATAAGACACAGCAATGCTGATGGAGTTTTTAAACACCTCACTGTCACTGCTGGACTGAGAATAGTCCACCGACCAAAAAAATCTGGCCAACAGCGCCCTGTGGGCAGCGTCCTATGACCACTGACGAAGGTCTAGAAGATGACCAACTCAAACAGCAGCAATAGATGAGCGATCGTCTCTGACTTTACATCTACAAGGTGGACCAACTAGGTAGGAGTGTCTAATAGAGTGGACAGTGAGTGGACACGGTATTTTAAAACTCCAGCAGCGCTGCTGTGTCTGATCCACTCATACCAGCACAACACACACCAACACACCACCACCATGTCAGTGTCACTGCAGTGCTGAAAATGATCCACCATCCAGATAATACATACTCTGTAGTATGTATAAAAAAAAAAGTATGTAGAGAAAAAGTATGTAGAGAAACAGATGGACTACTGTCAGTAATTGTAGAGGATCTGATAAAATGGACAGTGAGTGTAGAAACAAGGAGGTGGTTTTAATGTTATGGCTGATCAGTGTATTTATATAGTTCTCGACAGTGTAAATGAGGCTGCAACTAGAAAAGTCAAGAGTTTGACTCCCGTTTCCAGAAGAGCTGGTTGGTAACCTGCTGCTTGTTTGCACAGTGGTGTTTAAATAAGCGTCAACGTTGCGCCACCTCAGACTGTTTATGTTCCTAAAGAGGGAAGAGAGAAAGCTAATCTCAGCGCTAATTGATGGCTACCTGCTGCGACACTTCAGGTTGATGGGGATGAAGTAGGAAAAGAACACGCATGGCATGGCCGCCGACTGCTGTACTGCCACAGGAAAGGATCTTTAAGAAGGCAAACAGGATGCAGAGCATGATAGAGATCAGTAAAGCAATCACGTAGCGGCCAAGTCATTTTCAGGTCTGGTTGAGTGCACTGCTAAAAACTTTGTATGCACTTCATCCAGTAAAGCCTTAGCGCAGTTGCTTCAAATATATATAATAAATAAATACTGTAAATAAATGGGCATGTAAAAAAATTAAAACAACAATAAATAAATAAGTAAATGAAGTAATTAATATTCATACCAATAACATAACATCATTTATTTATTTATTAGGATTTTTACGTCATGTAATGTAATGTTTAATTTAAACTACAGTAATGTGAAAAAGTTAGGACACCCCATGAGAACCTTTGTATTTTTGAACATATTTAAATATATGGACATTTGAGCTTCATTTGAACAGTACTGAGAGATGGAGCTTATATAACTAAACAAATAAAACTGAAAAAAATTACTTTTAAACTCAAGTTGTAAAATGTAATGAACAAAAATGGAAATGTATTGTGAGGAAAAAGTTAGGACACCCTATGCCATAATAGCTGGTATTTCCCCCTTTGGCTGAAATAACCTCAATTAGGCGTTTCCTATAACCATCTACCAGTCTCTGACATCGTCTGGGAGAAAGCTTTTCCCACTCCTCCATGCAGAATTTCTTCAGCTGTGTGAGTTTTGAGGGGTTTCTTGCATGCACAGCCCGTTTCAAATCACCCCACAGCATCTCAATAGGATTAAGATCCAGGCTTTGACTTGGCCATTCCAGAACTCTCCGTTTCTTTCTTTTGAGCCATTCCTTGGTGGATTTACTGGAATGTTTTGGGTCGTTGTCATGTTACATGGTCCACTTCCACTTCAGCTTCAGTTTTTGGACAGATGGTCTTACATTTTCCTCAAGAATTCATTGTGGATTCTATAATGGCGAGCTTGCCAGGCCCTGCTGCTGCAAAGCAGCCCCAAACCATGACCTGGCCATGTTGGCAGTTGTTTTAAATGTTCACCATTTGTAAATGATTTTCTGGACAGTGGAATGGCTGATTTCTAACTGGTTTGAGATCCTCCCTCCCAGCCTCATAGGCATATACAACTTTCTTTCTGAAGGCCTCAGTTAGCTCTTAAGATTTCACCATGGTGATACCACTCACTTCAACAATCAAGAGCAAACCAAACTAATGTCTGAGGTTTAAATAAAACTCCAATGTCCTCTAGTGATGGTCTAATCATTGCAGCTGATGTGGTGGATAAATAGATAAATAAATTATATGCTTTCAAATATGTGGCACCCTGTTCTGCGCCTGTGGTGTGTAGGAGTTCCAGTGGCCGGCACCTTGACCCCACTGACTACCTTTGAGTTGAATTGGAATGTGTTCTATGAGTCAGGCCATCTCATCCAACAACAGCAGCTCCTGACCTCCAATCACCACCACCCAGACCTGCATACCAGTCCTGGAGACTGCATATCGAAGTGGAATAGTGAAAAAGACCTCGACCTTCCCTCCCTCATACAATGCCAATTTTGTGGATGTTTGGCCAGATCGGTGGCTTGGTTTGAAGACACTGCAGTGGTGTGCTAGCTTCTTAGACTGCTAAGCCACCTTAGAGTCCATAATGTATAGTTTTATTATTAATATTATTACTATTATTTATTTTCTTTCTACAAGGAACTTTTATCTTCCAAATATCTTATGATCGATGACGTTGACTATGGTTGATCCACAAACATCACCTTCACCTTCAAGTTATTGACTTCTCAGAGTTCCTGTTGGTTTCACAGTATCTTTTCTCACAGGTTTCCTTCTAGGTTACAGATAAGAAATGATAGCCTGGCCTAAGCAGTTTTGTCATGTCATGTCATGTCAGTATGCCCTCATGGCTTTGCAATGGTTGGCTGCACATGGGTCACAGATGGGTCAGCTTTCTCCGGTGCCCTCTGTTTTCTAATGCATTTGTTCTCAAAATCATGACTGTGTCTTTCTTCCTCTTTCTTCGATGTCCAGACTTCACGTCTGTATGTGGCTAGAGGCCAGGACAAGGCTGATCTCAGTTATTGATCTATGAGGTGTTCTGTGCGTTTAACTTGATCACACAGTGCATTCTCTACACGTCTGTTATCGTCCCTCTGACTTTGTTCTGTCAGTGTCCTCTACCAAAATGATAGACATTATGAATAAAAATAAGCAATTTATCCTCATACAGGAATTGAAAACGTCTGATTTATTAATTTTCATCACAGGTGCGGACTCGTGAATCATTCAGTATTTTATCCTTAAGACGGTTGGTGTTATACTGTGATGACTGTTTTTAATTAAATATAAAAAATACAGTGGTACCTTGTAACTCAACGTCCCCCAAACTCAAAATCTTTGTAACTCGATGCCCTACGTCGAGAAATTTGTACCCTTAAACTTAAAGTTTCCCTTAAACTCAACTAAATAAAAATTATTTATTTAATTTCAAATTAACAATGAACTGCTGTTTTGTTCAGCGCTCGGCTTGAGCAGTAAAACGCCATCAAAGTGTGAATATGAGACGAATCTGCATTAGTGTGGAATAACCATCAAATCCAGTCTGAAAGCGTCCATGTGAATGCGCTGGTACTAAACGGAATACGGTATTCCAGGACTAAACATCTCCATGATTAAGAAGCATAAAGAAACAAATAAAAAACAAAAGTAAAGTGAAGGTTTTATTGTACTTTGTATTGAGTTTTAATTGTATGTTATCAGCAATAACATTAAAACCACCTACTTGTTTCTACACTCACTGTCCATTTTATCAGCTCCACTTACCATATAGAAGCACTTTGTAGTTCTACAATTACTGACTGTAGTCCATCTGTTTCTCTACATACTGTTTTAACCTGCTTTCATCCTGTTCTTTAATGGTCAGGCCCCCCACAGGACCACCACAGAGCAGATATTATTTAGGTGGTGGATCATTCTCAGCACTGCAGTGACACTGACATGGTGGTGGTGTGTTAGTGTGTGTTGTGCTGGTATGAGTGGATCAGACACAGCAGCGCTGGTGGAGTTTTTAAATACCGTGTCCACTCACTGTCCACTCTATTAGACACTCCTACCTAGTTGGTCCACCTTGTAGATATAAAGTCAGAGGCGATTGCTCATCTATTGCTGCTGTTTGAGTTGGTCATCTTCTAGACCTTCATCAGTGGTCACAGGACGCTGCCTACGGGGCGCTGTTGGCTGGATGTTTTTGATTGGTGGACTATTCTCAGTCCAGCAGTGACAGTGAGGTGTTTTAAAACTCCAGCAGTGCTGCTGTGTCTTATGCACTCATACCAGCACAACACACAACCATCATGTCAGTGTCACTGCAGTCCTGAGAATGAGCCACCATCTTAATAATACCTATTCTGTGGTGGTCCTGTGGGGGTCCTGACCATTGAAGAACAGGGTGAAAGGCGGCTAACAAAGCATGCAGAGAAACAGATGGACTACAGTCAGTAATTGTAGAACTACAAAGTGCTCCTTTATATGATAAGTGGAGCTGATAAAATGGACAGTGAGTGTAGAAACAAGGAGGTGGTTTTAATGTTATGGTTGATTGGTGTATGTGTGTGTGAGTGTGTATACCATGTACTGAAACTTTGAATCAGCATTAGATTTCTATTGTTATCTGGAAAAAAATTATTTTGTTTTAACTTCAGCAGCCGAGCTACCTTGTTATTTACACCTAACAGAAGACCAAGGGAGATAGACAGAGGCGCTGGAGAGGGAGTGTGACATGGTGGGGAAGTGAGGGGGGAGTGCAAATGTGAAAGAAAAGATAGCACAGACGGGAAAATCGATACAAAAAAGAAATGCAAGAGTCCAAAAGCTTGCCTGAAAAAATAAAAACAATGCGAAAAAGAATTGCATGTTTTCCTTTGCTGTTGGAACAGGAAGAAAAGAAGATGGAACCGTAGGGGCTGGAGATGTTTCTGTGCGTATGTATCTGTGTGTGTATGTGCACCACTTGCCTCAGAGAAGCAGCCCAGCGGGCCAAAATATGTTGATTTATCTTTAGTTCTAAAGATGCTCGTATCCAAGTCCCCCAACAAAGGCACACCATAAAAAAGCTGTTTTATTAGTGCAGCGGGATACGTGAGCTGCAGGAACAGAGTGTGACAGTGGAAACATGATAAAAATGCACATGTGCATGAGATTATGCAGAAAATATGTGCAAAAGATCTACACTATATTGCAAAAAGTATTCACTCACCCATCCAAATCATTGAATTCAGGTGTTCCAATCACTTCCATGGCCACAGGTGTATAAAACCAAGCACCTAGGCATGCAGACTGCTTCTACAAACATTACTGAAAGAACGGGTCGCTCTCAGGAGCTCAGTGAATTCAAGCGTGGTACCGTGATAGGATGCCACCTGTGCAACAAGTCCAGTCGTGAAATGTCCTAGCTACTAAATATTCAACAGTCGACTGTCAGTGGTATTATAACAAAGTGGAAGCAATTGGGAATGACAGCAACTCAGCCACCAAGTGGTAGGCCATGTAAAATGACAGAGCGGGGTCAGCGGATGCTGAGGCGCATAGTGCACAGAGGTCGCCAACTTTCTGCAGAGTCAGTCGCTACAGACCTCCAAACTTCATATGGCCTTCAGATTAGAGAGCTTCATGGAATGGGTTTCCATGGCCGAAGAGCTGCATCACCAAGCGCAATGCAAAGTGTCGGACGCAGTGGTGTAAAGCACGCCGCCACTGGACTCTAGAGCAGTGGAGACATGTTCTCTGGAGTGACGAATCACACTTCTCTGTCTGGCAATCCGATGGACGAGTCTGGGTTTGGCAGTTGCCAGGAGAACGGTACTTGTCTGACTGCATTGTGCCAAGTGTAAAGTTTGGTGGAGGGGGGATCATGGTGTGGGGTTGTTTTGCAGGAATTGGGCTCGGACCCTTACTTCCAGTGAAAGGAATTGTTAATGTTTAAGTATACCAAGAGATTTTGGTCAAGTTCATGCTCCCAACTTTGTGGGAACAGTTTGGGGATGGCCCTTTCTTGTTCCAACATGACTGCGCACCAGTGCACAAAGCAAGGTCCATAAAGACATGGAGGGGCGAGTTTGGTGTGGAAGAACTTGACTGGCCTGCACAGAGTCCTGACCTCAACCTGATAGAACACCTTTGGGATGAATTAGAGCAGAGACTGCGAGTCAGGCCTTCTCGTCCAACATCAGTGTCTGACCTCACAAATGCGCTTCTGGAAGAATGGTCAAAAATTCCCATAAACACACTCCTAAACCTTGTGGAAAGCCTTCCCAGAAGAGTTGAAGCTGTTATAGCTGCAAAAGGTGGGCCGACATCATATTAAACCCTATGGATTAAGAATTGGATGTCACTCAAGTTCATATGTGTGTGAAGGCAGACGAGCGAATACTTTTGGCAATATAGTGTATCTTCACTGATAAGTAAAGGCCACTTTTTAGAGCCATTTCTTACATTTACATTAAATAATTACTCATAATTGCTGGTGCACGTCCTGCTAATGCTAACACGAAAACGCTAATAAGCCGTATTGTTTGCCTGTTGCTGCATGCTTCATAGACTAAACAGACTGAAGCGATTTATTTCAGCTCTGTCAGAACGATGTCGTAGATAATGAAGTGGTTGTACTTTGCAGCGGTTGGATAATTGCATTGCTAAATCAAATCGATTCTTTTTATCCTTGCGCCCGCCCACAACGCTAATTGATTTGTTCCTGTCGGTGCTACAGTTGTTTCTGTATGCAGCCAGATTGGAGTTACTCGCTACACAAGATTCATCCGTTCAAACACAGTCATGGACGATTTTGGATCTCCAATTCACTTCACTTGCTTGTCTTGGGATTGTGGGAGGAAAATCATGCAGACACGGGGAGAACATGCAAACTCCACACAGAAAAGAACTCGCACTGCTCCACCTGGGAATCAAACCCAGGACCTTCTTGCTATGAGGCAACAGTCCTACCAACTGAGCCACCATGCCGCCCTGAGGAGCTTTAAAGATAAATAAATAAAACAAAAAGTATCATGTAGGCAGTCAATGAAGGAATGCCTTCTATAGTCTACAAGGATGTGACTGCTAACAACGGGTTTTAGAGTCTGTCTTGTTAAATGATAAATTAGAAAGGATTTGACACCAGAGGGGATTGGATGAGAGAAAAATTATACAGGATATTCAGAGTCTGTGCTATCAACCTGAAGCTGGCTGTGCCTGAGGGAGGGTGTTCGAAAAAGTTTTATTGTTTTATTGATTTGCAATTGCAACCTCTGCTGTCTGAACAAGCAGAACAAGAATCATTGAAGCCAGTTCTGCTTTGCTTGTGCACATCCCAAAAACACTCGGCACACACCAGGAATACAACCATCACTTACAGAAACTGCTGCTTTGTTTAGCTCTTCACTTAAGCGGTGCGGTAAAACGTCATCAAAGTGCCAATATGAGACGAATCTGCATTTGTGTGGAATACCCGTCAAATTCACTCTGAAAGTGTCCACATGTATCTGTGTTTAGCTGTATTTTCACCTGTTTCACTTTTAAACTTGTGTTATACTGTAGCTCAGGGTGCTGAGGAATTGTACGAATCAGCTTTTCCGAGAGTCTAAAACGCTTATCGCTTAAAAAAAAACAAAAAACAAAGCTTAAGATGGTTTAATGTACTAAAGAATGACAGAGTAACACTAAACCTTAATTATGACTGATCATGAGTCCTCTCCACTAATGGAATTCCTCGGTCATTGTTTTAATACAATATGTATTGTATGTTCGTATTGCCTGAGTCTCTTTAACTGGGTCAAACTGTTCGTCTCATTGGCGGTGCTTTAAAAACGTTAGCAAAAAAACTGGGTCAATCAGGTGAACTTTGAGCGCCACGGCAAGTGCAAAAAATCACAAGCCCAACACAGTAAGTTCGCGCTAGCTAAGCAGCACTGACAGGAAACAGCTCTTCATAGGGAACAGCAGCACAGTGCAAAAGCAGGTTTGCTGCTTCTCGTGTGAATGCGCCCTTACAAAAATTACACACCCACACATCTAGAGACTCCACAGAAAATGACAAGCCATTCTTCAGAAATGCAGTAACTACAGGCAGGGATCAAACCTGGGTCCCTAAATCTGTGCTGCGCCAACAATTACTGCTACAGAACCTTGTTACCTCTAGAGCTAGGCTATTGCTACCTATAAATGGTGTCTGACGTTAACATAAACTAAGGAGCAAGAATTTCAACAGCAGTCTAGTCTGAATGATTGGAACTCATACTTCTTGGTCAGTCAAAAATATACATACAGCAATTTCAATTGTTTTTAAGCAACGTAATGATGTACTACAGACGTCTTGGGCTCGCTTTGTGCATGGGTTGGGTTGACTGCACATTAAAACATGGAACAATGGGTTGTTTGTTTATGTTTTTAACACCATGGTTACACTGCAGTTATATTCATAGCACGACTCATGGGTAAACTGTTAGTCCGGATATATTAGAGCACAGATCTTATTGGGTGCTGTTTTTAGCTTGAGGTTTTAGATGTGTGGTTTTAGTCCTGTGTCTAAGTGGAATCTAAACAGTCTTATGTTGTTTTCTTCTTTGAAGATTCCTTTCATTGAACTGGTATGGAGAGGTTTTGTCGGGTACAGTGGTATTTGGGGCATTCGATCAGTAAGTGTTTGATGGTGAGGGGTTCGAAAAGTGTCTCGGGGAAAGGCGGGTGGTGTAGCAGTGGGCTTCTCCTTTCATTAAGTGCAAGTGTGTTAAGTGGGTGGGGCTACAGCAAGCCACTTGGTCATCATGCTTTTTTGGTCGTCCCCTAGTTTGGGAATTGATGGTGGGGCATATTTTATACATTTTTTTAATGCATTTTTTCTCCTGATTTTTAGCGCGTCCAATTTTTACCCAATTGCATTATGCTTCCTCTCTACTGGTGCTGACCCCTGTGCCGATTGAGGACAGAGAACTGACACACGCCCCCCTCCGACACGTTTGCAGTAGTTGACTGCATCTTTTCACCTGCATGAGGTGAGTTCATATGCGGATCAGCTTTGTGTACGAAGAGCCACTCCCTGATCCTTATTATCCCTCAATCAGCCAGCAGAGGTTGTAATTGCATCAGTTATGAGGTCCCTATCCGGCACTTCCCTTCCCTGGATGAACAACAGTGTTTGACATTAAACTTGTGAACTGATGATTCTTGTGTAACCAGTAACTACTGTTTCTGTCATGAATGTAACCAAAGTGTGTAAAACAAGACAAATCCTAATAAACAAAATAAATCAAGAGCATTCATTGAAAGAGGTTTTGGACTGCATGGAACAGTGGTCTCTTAATAATCTTGAGAAGTAAATCTTCAGATGCAAACCAAGAACCACCAAAAACAGACCTGCCATTAAATTACTGAATAAAACAGTGACAATAAAATGAAATTTGTTGTTAATTACAGGAGTATTAAACAAATGTGACAAAAATGAAAATGTAACAAGGTAGACAAACCCATTGGTTAAAGTTTGGTATGTCTTGCAGGTACTAGGAAACTTTAAAGTCTAGAAACGTCTGGAGTCTGCTGTGGTAGATAACAGACATGTCCGGGGGCGCTGCAGAATATGAGTTTGGCCGTCATGCAGACATTAGTTTTGATCTGTGCTTTAAAAAAGCAGGAGATATCAAGAAATTATTATAGAGCAAGAGCACAAAGGAACACAAAACAAAAAAAAGTTAAACCCTTGGTTTCTCTCTTTGGGGTCTTTTTTGTGTAAAACTGTGGCTTAATGAAGCAGAATGTGAAGTATGAGTGCAGCATCACTAAAGCTAAAAGGAAAGATCAGAACAAAGCAAACACTTTGAAAAACAAAAGCTGTTTTAGTATGCTGTTCTGTAGAGCCGCAGACCAAGTGCTGGCAATTGAGCGATGAATTAACGAATGTACTTCTGAGAAGTGGTTTTTGGTTTTCTTTGCATCGGTGTGACTGTGGAAAATAAATGACTGATGATGCAGGTGTACAAGCAAGTGGAAAAACCTCCTGAACTGCACTACACTTGCATATTTGATGTTTTTTTATTTGAAGGATTTTAACATCATGTTTTACACACTTTGGTTACATTCATGACAGGACAGGTAATTACTGGTTACCCAAGATTCACCACAGTCATGGACAATTTTGTATCTTTAATTCACCTCACTTACATGTCTTTGGACTGTGAGAGGAAACCGGAGCACCCGGAGGAAGCCCACGTGGACACGGGGAGAACATGTAAACTCCACCCAGAAAGAACCCAAACTGCTCCACCTAGGAATCTAACCCAGGACCTTCTTGCTTAGAGGTGACAGTGCTACCCACTAGGCCACCATGCTGCTCTGATGTTGTGGTAAAATGGCACTATGGTCAATAAGACACTACACAGCCAAAACCAAGTCTTATGTGCTGCAAAAAGGAATGATAGTTTTTGTAAGAGTAGAAGTAGACAGATAGCTGTGCCGTTATCTGTTGCATCTTTAAATGTCTCATGGGTGGCACAGTGGCTTGGTGGGTAGCACTGTCGCCTCACAGCAACAAGGTCCTAGATTCTGTTCCCAGGAAAAGCAGTCCAGGTCCTTTCTGTGTAAAGTTTGCATGTTCTCCCCATATCTGTGTGGGTTTCCTCCAGGAGCTTCGGATTCCTCCCACAGTCCAAAGACATGCAGTCAGGTTAATTGGAGACACTAAATTGGCCATGATGGTGTTTGATATTGAACTTGAACCATGTGTAACCTGTAACTATCTGTCCTGTCCTGAATGTAAGTGTAAAACATGATTAAAATCCTAATAAACAAACAAATAAACGTCTCATGAGCTGAAGGTTAAAAAATTGTGGGAATGTGATATGTAAACACTAATTCTGGAGTTTCAAAAAGATCAAATTTATGAGAACAGCTGAAGAAAAAGGATCAACTGTATTGGTTTTATTAGTTTTATTGCCATTTATTTTATATGAAACTGTATTTTTTATTCCTTAAAAATAAAACAAAAATGAAGCCATCATGTATGTTGTGAAGAAAGAAAAAAATGTTTTTGGCATCTGCATAAATTTGATCCTCTCCTCCAGCTGTTCTCATAAATTTTGGATTTGAATTGGTGTTTACAATGAGTGTGCATCCAGCGTAATTCAGACGGATCTTTCAGTCGGAAACTGTGGGACTGGAAGATGGAAAGCAGGAGGGCGAAAGCCCTGTCGAGGCTAGACACAGGACATATGGCTGGGTGAGATAGGAACAGAGTTTTTACCCAGCATCAAATTCCCAACCAGATGTAACCTCAGGCAGTGAATGAGAGCGAGTGAGAGAGGGGAGAGAGGAGGGCGAGAGAGAAGGCATTGTCTGAGGAAATCAGCTGCGAAAGCCGAAGCAGGAGCAGCGTGGCTAAGAGAAATGATTTTTAGCACCCTTCCAACTGAGTGCTAATCTCACGAGAGACTGTGATGAAATATGTGTTTGTGCGCGCCTACAAAACACACCGAAACCTTTCGAGCGGCCCCCTGCGAACTCAAACTCAACGTGGTCTTGATGAGTTCCTGAACCCGACCGGTCACAGAAGGATGTCAGCACACAGCTGATAGCATTGTCTCGTTTCTGTTTGCAGACTCCCAGTTCTCCCAGCTGTAGCGGGGTAGGTTAGTCTGCTGTTTCTGTCTGAATACATTGTAAATCGTTAAAACACCCCACAGACGTGAGGAACTGGTGTGACGTTACAGCAAATCAATTTGCAGTTATTGTGACTGAAGAATATAAAGTTGGAACATTTTCCTAAGTTCAGTGACTCTTAACTTTCCAGGGTGTCTGGTTTGAATTTCAAAGGCAAGAACTGTAAAGCTGCAGTCATATTACATACCTGACCTTTACCTCTCCTGTTCATTGGGTGTCAATGGGTGGAAAAGGACCTTGTCATGACCTACACTACATGGTCAAAATATCTATCTGTCTATCTATTTATCTGTATATTTATTTATCTTTCTATCTATCTATCTGTCTGTCTGTCTGTCTGTTTATCTGTATATTTATTTATCTATCTATCTA
The DNA here is from genome assembly GCF_030014385.1 of Trichomycterus rosablanca. Classification (NCBI taxonomy): domain Eukaryota; kingdom Metazoa; phylum Chordata; class Actinopteri; order Siluriformes; family Trichomycteridae; genus Trichomycterus; species Trichomycterus rosablanca. Next base: position 28,030,288 of record NC_085999.1, read on the forward strand.
TCTGTCTGTCTGTCTGTCTGTCTGTCTGTCTGTCTGTCTGTCTGTTTATCTGTATATTTACCTGTATACCTGTATATTTATTTATCTTTCTATTTGTCTATCTGTCTGTCTATCTGTCTGTTTATCTATTTATCTGTATATTTATTTATCTTTCTATCTATCTGTCTGTCTGTCTGTCTATCTATCTGTTTATCTATTTATCCATCTATATGTCCTTGTCTGTCTGTCTGTCTATTTATGTCTGTCTGTATAACTATCTTATCTATCTATTTCTGTCTGTCTATCCATCTGTCTACCTATCTGCCTGTCTGTCCATCTGTCTGTCTATCTATCTATGTCTGTCTGTCTGTCTATATGTCTGTCTGTATAACTATCTTATCTATTTGTCTGTCTTTCTGTCTATCTATATGTCTGTCTATCTATGTCTGTCTGTCTATCTGTCTGTCTGTCTGTATATATGTCTGTCTGTATAACTATCTTATCTATCTATCCATTTGTCTGTCTGTCTTTCTGTCTATCTATCTGTCTATCTATCTATCTATCTATCTATCATCTATCTATATGTCTGTCTGTCTTATCTATATATTAGTCTTTCTGTCTATCTATCTGTCTATTTATCTATCGATCGATCGACCTACCTACCTGTCTGTCTATCTGTTTGTTTATATATCTTTCTATTTATGTCTATTTATTCATATATTTATCTATCTACCTACCTGTCTGTCTATCTACCTGTCTGTCTATTTATCTGTCTGTCTTTCTTTTTATCTGTCTATTCATTTACCTATCTATCTGTCTGTCTGTCCATCTGTCTATCTATCTATCTATATATTTATTTATCTATCTATCTTCGATTATGAACCTGTTAGCTGTGGGTAAGACTAAAAGAACTAAGCACACAATTTAAAAGTGGTGTCCACATACTTCTAAATAACCTGTGATTTTACATAGGAATGATTCAGATATAAGTTCAAATTAGGTTGAGTTCCCAACTGACCTGCTTCACAAACGCCTCGGATAAAAATGAGCGGCTAACCTTGTTGTTAAAGGGTCATCCCTTCCTCCAGCTGTTCTCACATTTCTCCTCTTTTATGTGATGATTAATGATGAGCCTTGTTTTCCTGTCAGCATGAGGGATGATTATTTAATTGGGCAGGACATGGATTTCACGTATAATACTTCTGAAGAAAATGACTGAGGTAGAGGTAATTAAGCTTTTCTGCGTGGCCTCTCTTCCGTTAATCAAAGCTTTGCTTTTAAAGAAGCATCAGGGTGGAAGAAAAAGACAGAGAATTGATGCCAAGCCTGAGTCACCTTCAAAGTTTGAGATGGAATTAATAAAAGGAATAAGGTAACCTAATAGTCATTATAAACATCACATATTTAAGTCATATAAGTATGACAAAATGTTCTGCATGTCATGTTTTTTATGTAGCTGTTCAGAATGAGGGCAAAGCTGGGAAAAAATCAATGCTTAAGTGGTTTAGTCATCTACTACTCTTGCCCATCACTTCATGGCTGTTACACATGGGTGACATGACATATTAATACATTAATATTCATTCATCCATTCATTGCTTGTTCCACTCTGACTCTAACACAAGTCCCCTCCTACACATGTGAAGTTAACTGCACCTTTTCACCTGCATGAGGCAGGGAATGGGGCTCAGTCTGGCGTATGAAGAGTCATGCATTGATATCCGTTATCCCCCGTCTCAGTGTGCAGTCGCCATCTATTACCCATTAGAGGTCATAATTGCATCCAACCCAACAGACAAGCCAATCATTGTCCGTGTAGGCACCTGGCAAACAACCTTTGCCAAGGGCAATGACACAGCCCAAACCATGACAGACCCTGGCTTTTGGACTTGTAGCTGATAACAGTCTGGATGGTTCTTTTCGTATTTGATTCGTCTTTGCACACGGCATCAATTTTTTCCAGGACCTGGAATGCTGATTCATCGGACAACAATACACATTTCTACTGTGTGATGGTCCATCCTAGATGTCTCAGAGCCCAGAGAAGTCGACGCCGCTTCTGAACATGGTTAACATAAGGCTTCTTTTTTGCACAGTATAGTTTTAAGTGGCATTTGTGCATGTAACTCTGTATTGTAGTGCTTGATACAGGTTTGCCAAAGTAATCTCTCACCCATGTGGTTATATCAGCAATTTTTTTAGTGGTGGTTCTTGATGCAGTACAGTCTGAGGGATCGAAGATCACGGGCGTTCAGCTTAAGCTTGCGCCCTTGGCCTTTATGCACTGAAATTCCTCAGATTCCTTGAATCGTTTAATGATATTGTGCACTGTAAAGGGAGAAAAATGCAAATCCCTTCCAATCTTTCTTTGAGGTACATTGTTTTTAAACATTTCAATCATTTTCTCACACATTTGTTGACAAACTGGAGATCCTCTGATCATCTTTGCTCATCAAAGACTCAGCCTTTCCTGGATCCTGCTTTTGTACCAAACCATGATTACAATCACCTGTTGACATCACCTGTTTGGAATCACATCATTATCTAGTGTTTTTACCTTATTACTATCCCTAAATTGCCCCTGTCCCAATTTTTTTTTGAATGTGTTGCAGGCCTGAAATGCAGGAATGGAGGTTTATTAACAAATAAAAGGAAGTTGAGCAGACAAAACATGAAGTATCTTGGATTCAAACTGTCTGTAATCAAATAAAAGTCAAAGTAAATGTAAGGAACACTGCATTTTTATGTGATTTGCATTTTTCATACTGTCCTAATTTTTTTCTGATTTGGGTGCAAATGCAGGTGCAAACGATAATAAATAATGAATATTTTTTCTATTCAGACTCACGGTTGGTACAGTTTACTGGGTGAAGTATTAATACAAGTAATACGTTTTTGAATGGGAGTTGCAACAAGCTCATGGTCAGGTGTCCACATACTTTTGACCTTCAAGCATAAGTTGATGAATACACTTCGGACATTTACTAAAAGTACTCTGCCAAACCCTGTTAAAGTACATGACGATGAGTTATTTTCAACACCACCACACGGAATTGAAATTTAGTATCCGAAAGCCTTTAAATGCACTTGGCCTTCAGTTCCCTCAGGTATATCTAAGGTATGAATCTTTATCATCGGCGGTACATGGTATTCCCTCTGGCTCTCCTTCTCAATTTGATATTTTTTCCATTCCCCTCTCCCGGCACAGTAATCTGATTTCTAGGGCAGTAGATAACTGTATCTATGGCCGAGTGCCCTACAGGTCATGTGCAATTTCCTTTTTTTAACATACATTCCAGTGATTTCCCAATTTATTTTCTTTTACGTCTGAATGATTTTCTTTTTGCTGCTCTGAATGATTAAATGTCCAGTTATCTGTGATTATGAAATGACCTTGTCAAGGGTAAGCCCCACCTTCAAAGAGGACAGAGGATGACCGTTTTGGAGCTTTGATTTTGGCATTGAAACACATTACAATACCAAATGAAGCCACCAGGTTTGCCTAGATGATTGTGTTATTGCTAAATTAGATGCCTCTCATTTGAAAGGGGTGGACACGATTATGCAGGGGCAAAAGGCAGCAGTTCACCACAGGGTCAGCTGTTCACAGGGCATGCTGAGGTTTACAGTGGAATATTAAAGCGCATCTGGTCTGTTCTGTTCTGTCTCTGTTTAACATCATTAATTAACAGATTGCTTCGTTTGACTGCTTGGGACAGTGGTAGCCTAGTGGGTAGAGCTTAGGGTTATCTCTGCCATTCAGCCACTTTTAGGCACAGACTGACCCTGTGCTTTGACCCCAGCTTACAAACAAGCTGGAATATTCAGAAGAAACATTTGATTGTACTGTACACACGTACAACCCCAAATCAGAACTGTTCCTTACATTTACTTTGACTTATTTGATTGCAGACAGTTTGAACCCAAGATATTTTATGTTTTATCTACTCAACTTCATTTCATTTGTTAATAAACATCAATTCCTGCATTTCAGGCCTGCAACACATTCCAAAAAAGTTGGGATGGGGGCAATTTAGGGCTAGTAATAAGGTAAAAAATTTAATAATGATGTGATTCCTAACAGGTGATGTCAACAGGTGATTGTAATCATGGTTTGGTACAAAAGCAGCATCCAGGAAAGGCTGAGTCTGAGGATGAGCAAAGATGATCAGAGGATCTCCAGTTTGTAACAAATGCGTGAGAAAATTTATGAAATATTTAAAAACAATAAACCTCAAAGAAAGATTGGAAGAGATTTGCATATTTCTCCCTCTACAGTGCATATCATTAAACGATTCAAGGAATCTGGAGGAATTTCAGTGCATAAAGGCCAAGGACACAAGCTTAGGCTGAACGCCCATGATCTTTGATCCCTCAGACGGCACTACATCAAGATCCGCCACTCAGCAATAGCTGATATAACCACATGGGTGAGGGATTACTTTGGAAAACCTTTGTCAAGCACTACAATACAGAGTTACATGCACAAATGCCACTTACAACTTTACTGTGCAAAAAAAGAATCCTTATGTTAACCATATCCAGAAGCAGCGTCAACTTTTCTGGGCTCTGAGGCGTCTAGGATGGACCATCACACAGTGGAAACATGTATTGTGGTCAGATGAATCAGCATTCCAGGTCTTTTTTGGACTAAATGGACGCTGTGCGCTCTAGACCAAAGATGAAAAGGACCATCCAGACTGTTATCAGCAACAAGTCCAAAAGCCAGGGTCTGTCATGGCATTAAAAGAAAGTGACTATGTAGAAAAGTGATGTCATTTGTTTTTAAAATTCTTAATAAATAAAGCTAAAAAGTGCAGAAATTCGTATATGTATATATGACAAATAAAGGCATTCCATCTGCCCTTGATTATCATATCATTATTATGATTACCTAAGTTTCCGCTACTAAATGTTGGTCGAATCTGGTGAAATTCTAGTACACAGTGCGTACAGTATGACACTTTCATTTCACTTTATTTTAAATGAGATTACACCTAAAGGACAACCTGAATCGACTGAATGAGAAACATGCAAAGAAACGTTTCATTAAATTAGGACTGAAGTTGTTTTAAGCACCAAGTACCAATTAACAATTCAATTTAACTACAGTAAGGTCAAATAAACAGAGTGTGGGAGGAGGGACGAGCATTTTGCTGCTAAATAACTGAGATGATGTGTCATGAAGTGCAGTAAAAAGACCAAAGAGAGCAGAAATGCTTAGATGTAGCCTGTTTCTGGCAACAGTTAGAAGTACCCTATGTGGTATGTGAACACCTGACTATGGGAAAATAAACTACAGTTCTCCCTCACCTACTATCCAAGCCGCTTATCCTAATCAGGGACGTGGGTGTGTGTGCTGGAGCCTATCCCAGCTCTCAATGGGCACAAGGCACACAGAAACACCCTGGACAGGGAGCCAGTCCATCGCAGAGCAGACATCTAACACATTAACACTTTAACACACACACATCCAAACCAATTAAAGACATTAACCCAGTGGTGTCCAAACTTTTTTCTAGGAGGGCCAGACTTGATAATGTGAAAGTGCCCGAGGGCCAACAGTCTCTGATGACATTATTTTAAACAGTAAAATATGCAGGCCACTCAGGTGGCACAGCGGTAAAGTACGCTAGCTCACCAGGGTTGGGGTTTGAAATATACTGTATCGAATCTCAGCTCTGCCTTTCTGACTAGGCTGGGCGGCTGTATGAACAACGATTGGATGTTGTTCAGGGTTAGAGGGTAAGAAAGTCGGCTCAAAGTCGGCTGACTGATGGCGCCTGCACAGGGCTGAGGAATAACGCTGATGGGGGTGTGGCCCTCCATACACAGTGCCCGTCAAGTGTATGAACTCGACTTGTGCCGGAGGGGGTGTATGTCAGTTGAGAGGCGTCCTCAGTCAGCGGTGAAGGGTCAAATCAGTATAGAGGACGCAATCAGGGTAATTGGACACAACGTGACTGGGGGATAAAAATTGGGGGAAAAAAGAGGGGAAAAAAATATAAATAAATAAAAATATGCATATAATACGCTGTTATTTAATCATTTTATTTTCACACAGCGAACAACAACCAAATGAAAGCATTCAGGTTTAAACTATAACAATGCATGGCTACCTTTGGAGTATTTCCTGGCATACATAACCATAAGACAAAAGAGAATAAAAGACATTCATATTAAACAATCCTTGACATTTGCTTAAGTTATCTGGCTAACTCAGAAATCATGCTTTTCAAAAAATCATCAATAAAGCATCAAAACACAGATAGGATTAATTCATAGATCTATTAAGAAAACCTTTTAATGCTGTAATGTGCAGAAACAAGACTACTGTTCTAAATTACCATTAAATACTTATAAATACCTGAAACAATCAAGTTGCCAGACATTTTCTTTACTTTGTAAATCATGTTATTTACTGCTATAAAAAAGTTCAATTGTGTTAATAAATACAGTCCGTGTAAACGCTTAGTCCATATAAATATCAGATACAAATGTGTTTTTAAAAAACTTCAAACATCACAAATATAAATCATGTTTACAACCATGTGATTGAATAACCTGAATAAACTGTAGACATGAAACATCATGCAGCAAACGAGTTTCGCTTCTTTCTCAAACAGTACCGGAGGAGAAGGAGGCGGATATATGCGGTTTGATGGACAGGTCTAGCAGCCAATAAAAATACTCATTACAGAGATTGCGTGATTTTATTAATCTTTTAATGAATCATTTTGATATTCGCTGCTATGGACAGACGGAGATTTATACCCACAATCAACACATGTAAAACACATGTTTTTAACCAGACAGCGACGCTAATTTATTATTTTTTCTGTTTGACTGTGCTGGCGGGCCACAAGTAATGCAATGTAACACAGAAGACGCGGGCCGTATAAAATCCGATTGCGGACCGCGATTGGCCCGCGGGCCGGACTTTGGACATGCCTGCATTAACCTGACTGCATGTCTTTGGACTGTGGGAGGAAACCGGAGCACAAGAAAAGAAAACCCACGCCGACACAAGGAGAACATGCAAACTCCACAAAGAAAGGACCCAGACCGCTCCACCTTCTTGCTGTATGGTCTACACTGCCATACAGTGTAGACCAGTTTAAGCACATTGTATTATGTGAATGATGCATAGCACATAGTAGTGATATAGAACACTTCTTATAAGTGGCCGCTCAGGTGGCGCAGCGGTAACACACACTAGCACACCAAACTCGTCAGTTTGAAACTCAGCTCTGCCATCCTGCAGGCTGGGTGGCTACATGAACAACGATTGGCTGTTGTTAACACAGGGTGGGAGCCAAAGCCGGGATCTCATAACTGATGCAATTACGACCTCTGCTGGCAGGAGTCGAGGAATAATGCGTTGATCAGGGTGTGGCTCTCCGTACACGAAGCTGATCCGCATATAAACTCGCCTCGTGCAGGTGAAAAGATGCAGTCGACTACTGTACACGTGTCGGAGGGCGCGTGTGTCAGTCTCGCTCTCCTTAATCAGGAGTGGAGATCAGCATCGGTAGAGAGGAAGCATAATGCAATCGGGCAATTAGATAAGACTAGATTGGGAGGAAAATTGAGGGGAATAAAGCTTATTAGTGATTCGTCTTAGTAAGTGTCAGTTAAATATTGGGCCAGGGCTAAACACAAATGTAACATCTTTCTAGCATGTTTTAGAAATGGCTGTTTGCAAAAGTTAGCAAGTAATAACACATTCTGCAGAGCCAGACCTGATTTTGTAACGAGAACATTTTGTTACAAGTCCATATCTCAGCTTAGGACAGTTCTCAGTGGTTAGATGCCAGGTAGCTAACCAATGAAAATTAATGAATCTGTGCTGGGGGGATTGTTGCTTACTGCTGCTGCGAATGCATACTGGGCCCCGAAGGTCTGTAAACACAGATGTATGAAGACTCTCCAGAGGTGTATTCTTCTTACAAAATCAGGTCTGGCTCTACAGAATGTGTTATTGCTTGCTAACCTTTTCAAAAAGCCATTTCTGAAACATGCTAGATAGCCATCACGTTTGTGTTTAGCCCTGCTCCAATGTTTAACTTACACTGACACTAAGACGAATCACTAAAAAGCGTTTTTAAAAGAGACACTTATTAGTGGTCCCCAGTCACCGGGTCATTTATTACCGGGCCACACAGAAAGAATAAATAATAAGAGATCACTACAACAGCAATGAAAACACTGCTTCCATTTCTAACATCCTATCTTTGTAAAGCGGGATTTTCTGCAGTGATGGCAACCAAAACAAAAAGTTTATTTATTTATTTTTAATGCATTTTCTCCCTTTTTTAGCGCATCCAATTTTTACCCAATTGCGTTATGCTTCCTCTCTACTGGTGCTGACCCCCGCCCCAATTGAGGAGAGTGAACTAACACACGCCCCCTCCAAAACGTGTGCAGTAGCTAACTGCATCTTTTCACCTGCATGAGGCAATCAGCCAGCAGAGGTCATAATTGCATCAGTTATGAGGTCCCTATCCGGTATTTCCCTCACCTGTATGAACAACGGCCAAACGTTGTTCATGTTGCCACCCAGCCTGCCAGATGGCAGAGCTGAGTTTCAAACCGAGAAGTTCAAAATGTCAGTTCTGGTGTGCTAGCGTGTTTTACAGCTGTGCCACCTGAGCAACTAACCAAAACTAAGTTACAGAGTAGACTGGACGTAAGGAACACACTTCGGGTGTTATTGTCTCCTATCACCCCTAGGTGGGAGCATCTCATTGCAGCAAAAAAGCTCAGGGTTACCACTGTTTTTTGTGGGTATACTGGTGAGTATTATCATTATGCACTTTATGTTTTTTATCATGCTTGTCATATAATTTTAATTTAAATCCTCCCGCCCCACTAGTCTGTGAAATTATATCTTATATGAAACCGGTCCGTGGTGCAAAAAAGGTTGGGGACCACTGTTCAATATCATCACTATGTGCTATGCATCATTCACATAATAACAGTTTATGTTGGCTGTCTCTAAGGTTTTTAGGATTACAGTTCATCCATTCCTTTTTTATAAACGTACCGATCTGTCCAGCTCACTTTTTCAAGACCTTAAAGCTTATTTCACTAGCTCCTATCCTGTGCTCATCCCCCGACTATTTTACCCTATTAATAATCTCTCATTCCACCTCTCGGCTTGCTGTTCATCTCCACTTCCTCCATCGCAGCTGAGAATTTAGAGACATAATCTCCGCTAACACATTTGGCTACATCAGTGCATGTGTGCCATCCCGAGTCTGAGCCCTCCCATTGCTGACCTAGTTGGAACTCTGGCCGACTCAGGTTTGCTGCACGGATACAATAATGATTGCTATGTTGTATGATGTAAACCAATGCAAAAGCATGATCCTTGTACATTTTCTGTGCTCCCACTGAACAAACAGCCATATTTCACTGTTGACACTTGCTCTAGATTTAGATGATGCTTATAAGAGCAAGTTGCATCATAATTAAAAGCTGCTGCTTGAACGTTCTACGAATGACAGCGAGTATGACACAATTGTGTCTTCAAAAAACTTGATTCAGCAACTTAAGTCTTTTATTTTACCTAGGGGGTGCAGGTAGTCCCATGGTACATTAAAAATAACTAGTTTTCTACAGGGGTTGGAAGTTGGCACTACTGTTAGTGCAGTACTTTAATATGCTTACTTTTTTATGTGAGTGTAACGAGGAGCCGGATGAGAAGGCAGAACATAAGTGTGCAGACGTAACATTTTAATAAAAAAAGCAAAACTAAAAGTACAAACTAAACTAAAAGTTTGCATAAGTGCAACTAAACAAAAAATGAACACGACATGAAATGCAACTCAAATGCAAAAACATGACAAAAACAATGAACACAACAGGAAAACACTATGAACGTGGAAACAAGACAATACACTAGAATAATGGACTAAACAAAATCCTATGCTAAGCTAATCATTAATGCTAGACACAGAGAACAAAAGAACTAATCCTTAAAATAAGCTAGGCTAAACTAGGAAGAAAAATAAAATGCTGAACCGTACGTAAAATTCAAACCATAATGCTAAACAGGGAGAACAACAAACAGATCCCTAAGCAAAGCAAAGCTAAACTAGGAAGAAAATGACTTACTAAACAACACACTAAATGCTAACCCTTATGCTAAACACAAAGCAACAGGGATTTCTAAGCTAAGCTAACAACAGACAATACTGGGAATTATAAGGAAATACAGAGGGAAACCATACAACCCAACAGAAGAACAATGCCACAGAGAAATATGAAGTTATTTATAACTACTTTATATTCGTATATCAAACGTTATATTTAATTAGCTTTCTACAGGCGTTGGTAGTTGGCGCTAAGGTTAGTGCACCAGACATTATAAACATATTAATATTTTAATTCATAAAATAAGCAAAGTACAAACCAATGGAAACCATATGGAAAAACCTGAATGTGAAAACTCAACAAAAACAACAAAAACAATCAACAATAAACAACAAGAAAACTCAACAAAAACAATAAACACAGAAAAAAAACTACGAACTTGGAAACAAGTCAAAAACACTAGAATAATATACTAAATAAAATCATAAACTAAGCTAATCCTTAATGCTAGACACATAGAACAATGAAACTAACCCCTAAATTAAGCTAAACTAAACTAGGAAGAAACATGAAATGCTAAACACAACATAAAATGCTAAACCTACTGCTAAACATGGATAAAATAAACAGATCCCTAAGCCAAGAAAAGCTAAACTAGTGATGTTATGAAATGCTAAACCATAAGCTAAATGCTAACTCTAATGCTAAACATGGAGAAACACAATATGATACATGGCTTCTGTTCATTAGTTTGCTAAAATTGGGTGAAGTTTCTTCTCATTGCTGCTGTAATTGCCCTAAGCAAAGTTAAGCTAAACTTGAAAGAAAAATATGAAATGCTAAACTGAGAACAAGAAAAAGATCCCTACGCAAAGCAAAACTAAGAAAAATATGAAATACTTAGCCCTATGCTTAATGCTAACCCTAATGCTGAACACGAAGAACAAGGAACAGGGATCCTTAAGCTAAGCTAACATTAGAAAACAAGAAACAAGGATCCCTAAGCTAAGCTAACAACAGACAATACAGGGTATTACCAAAGGAAACAGAGAAGGGAACCATACAACTAACTTAACAAAAAAAACACTATGAACAATACAAACATGAAGAATCATAATTGCCAGACAAAAGAAATAGAACAGATGGGGTAGTAAATACAAAACAAATTGGGGGGACATGAGGAACACAAGGACAAATAAGAGGAAAGGAACGTCTCTGAGAGGGTGTGTAACAACATCTATGTCCACAGGTGCATTCCAGTCACCGTTTTATCACATTGCAGGAAGTTGACAGTAAAGTTTACCCATCAATCACTGCATGTCTTGTGGGTTAAGACAGCTGGCGCATTATCCGAGAGCACCAAATGGTACAAGCGGGATGTCGAACTAATGTTTCATTAATCTTTGTTGAAAACTACCAACGATGTGAAAGTAACCAGTGAATGTCCAGAAACGCCACCAGTGAAATGATTTAGCTTAACTTTTACATGGCTAATCACAAGCAATACAACCCAACGTAAACACAACACGGACCTGTATAGACTTGTTTGTCCATAAAATCACATTTATTCCTGTATTACATACACAATATGATACATGGCTGCAGTTCATTAGTTTGCTAGTTACTTTAGAAAGCAAATGAATGAATGAATGAATGAATGGTCAATGTGACGCTCAGGACATTCCAAATAAAAGTGTTTAACCAGCAGAAGTTCCCCTAGCCGACATCACGTCACAAGTATGTAGAAAATACAAGGGCACTACTTAGGGAATCCATCTCATGTGTTCTGCAACAGGACTAAAACCCTACATTCAGACCGGCAGACTGTTGCTAAATCGCTGATTGCTCATCATGCTGTGTTCACACTGGAAGAGTTATAATCACCTGTGGGTGTTTAGTTGCCATGGTTTAACTGATGCCAAGCAAAAAAATCATGCCATGGGGTGCATCAGGTGGCACAGCGGTAAAACACGCTAGCACACCAGGGTGCCGGACTGATGCAATTATGACCTCTGCTGGCTGATTGATGGTGCCTGCACAGGGACGACGAATAATGTGTTGATCAGGGTGCCTCTCTCCATACACAAAGCTGATCCGCATATGAATTTCTGCCTTGTGCGGGTGAAAAGATGAAGTCAGCTACTGCACAATTCTCTGAGGGGGCGTGTGTCAGTTTTGGCTCTCCTCAACAAGGGTGGAGTTGGAGAACATCAGTATAGAGGAAGCATAATGCAATCGTAATTGGATATGACTAGATTTTAAAAATAAAGATTTTGGAGGGAAATCGCTTGCCTATAAAGATTACACATGATTACAAAGGCAAGGTTACACATGGCAAAGGCAAAGCAAAGCAAGGTTACACATGGTTACAAAGGCAAGGTTTCACATGGCAAAGGCAAAGTGTGGCAAAGCATGACTTCCAACCCTCCATGGTAAATGAAAATCCAAAGCTGGTTGGTGTAAATGAGCCACTGGCATCTGCATACATGTTGGAGGGGGCAGGTGCTACTCATAAAGGGAAAATGCATACAATATTTTTTTTATTTCATATTTTTGTACCTAAAACAGGCAAAAAACATGACATGCTTAAACCATAGCATGTATAATTCAGTAAGTAAGAAGCTTGTAAGCAAACAAGATTGTACAATGCATGACTCTGGTCATCTCTGGACTACTACCTATTCTTGTACACTGACCCTTAATTAGGGTTCCATGCCACCTTTAATAGAACTGGTGGAAGGAATGACGAAACAAGGTGAAAGATGAATGTTAAAAGCTGGATACCTTGTATTTTTTTCTGTAGACCAGTATAAAACTTCATGCCCTGACTGTCCCAGTCTCAGAAACATGCCATGGCCTTGACACAGGCTCCCCTGAGTAGCAATTTTCTGATAGGATCGTTTCTTCGGTCCTCGGAAGCCGTAAAAAATACAGTGGCTTCTTCTCGGGCTGATTGAAAACAGTGATAGTAAAAACAGAGAGGCTGAATACAGGCCTGTAAAATCGTGCTGGTATATGGGCATCCCGCAAGTCCAATTCAAAGCCTCTCGCCATTAAGTGAAAAATTTATAGTGGACTTTTACAATCAACCGTCAACCATCCAACCGTTTTCAAAGTAGGACTTCTTACAACTGGAGTGATAAATAACTGATTCATCAATATTTTCTCTTTAGAGCCGTGAAGACTGAAATTGTTACCATTACCTTTTCAGGTCATTTCTTTTCAGCTCAAAAAACAGCTTTTCAGCAAATCCTCGTTTCCAAATCCAGCAGAATCATTGTTACGTTTTCCTATAAAACTTATACAGCCTGATAACTCTCAGCATTTACTATTTCTAAAGCACCAGGCTGTGGCATGGCAATGAAAAATATCCCTAATTAAAATGTGTTCATTAACTAGGCCTGAATGTATGTGCGACTGGTTAGAGCTTTGTTACAATTTAAGGCTGCTCTTTCTTTCTTTAAAGCCTATCATCTATTTCCATTATGGTCATTAGCAATGGCTTCATCTAGTGGGACAGCCAACCACTTTTTCTTTGCTGTTTAGTGTGGTTTTACACCGTCTGCGCTGAATTAAGCTTTCGGTCCATAGATATTGTACTGACTTATGTAATAAAATGTCCATCTGCAAGTGCTGGACATTCAGACTAGGCTCTGGTAGAAGACAGAGATGGGGACTCGAGTCTGCAACTCGATTCGGAGTCGCACATAAGTAGCACACACAAATGACTCTGACTCGACTCATGACTCGTACATAACAAGAGTCGCTAGCGTCAGCATGTGTTAACATTAGTTACATCTGACAATTATATATATATATATATATATATATATATATATATATATATATATATATAATTATTATTATTATAAATATTCTACTCTCTAATAACGCTTCAGCCGCCTTAACCCACAACAACACGCAATGGGTAAATGTTACAGCCAGCTTCTGGCATAGTGATAAAGCGTCGCTCCCTACTCCCTACACAGTTTGAAGTTTGAACATTTTCGTTACCTTTGGATTGAAATCTCACTTAAAATGATGGAATACCCTATGTAGTGCACTTCACAGGAACAACTGGGGAGAATGGGCATAATTGGCGCTAATGGTTGAAAGACCGCTTTCTGAACCAATCAGACCTGATTTTAATTTTTAGTAAGAAATGCTGTTATTTTCATTTATTCAGTTTGCGTCACACAGATGATTGTCAATGAAACGCTTGATTGGCTTTCTAACGAGTTAGTGTTTTAGTTTGGTAGTCAACGTTTGGAGGTTTTTAATTATGAGCACATTTACAGAATAACGGATTATATTCCTAATGGGACACACGGTTATAAATTTAATAGCATCTAGAAGCACATAAGCTAAGGTAAGCAGTGGTTATGATTTTTTTTGCTGTGTTTTGGATTTTGGCCGCTGTGCAGTGATTTATCGTGCGCTTTTGTTTTGCAATGAAAACAAAACGTATCAGTTTAAGCTTTTAACCGGTACCTTCGTTACAGAAATTACATTCATTTGCACAATGACTAGGAAAGTAAAGGCACTAAGTACAACGACAAAATACAGTCGCTAATCTGTTGTTGTTTTTTTATCTGAACTTACATATCATTTGTTTATTTCTACGCTACATTTCCAATATATGTTTTGTGTAGATTATATTGACTCGTGACTTGACTCGGACTCTAGTCTGAAGACTTGTGACTTGACTCTGACTCTATCATAAAAACTTGTGACTTGACTTGGACTCTAGCCTAAAGACTCGTGACTTGACTCGGACTCGTATTTTGTGATTTTTGAACATCTCTGGTAGAAGATAACTCTTAGGATGTTCAACGTATGGGCACAAGAGGGCGCTACTGGCCGAACCAATAAAGCTTTGTCATTTCACATCTTGGGTCTGTTCAAAAACCTAGTGAGCTTTCTTGCTGTCTACTGCCTACATAGGCACCTGCCTCAGTAGAGAGGATTCTAATGAGTCACTTTTCGATTAATTAAGTCAGGTTATTCGGGGACACTACTTAGATTGCTTAGATTCTATGATTCCATCAGTTTTCGCTTACTAAGCTAACACAGTTAACCTCATACTTTTAAACCAATGGGAGGTGGCACAACACGTTAGCATGTCAACTAACATCTCCCTCTGTGCACCGAAAACGGTTAAATTGCCACTGACAAGCCCAAATTTGGGATTGCCTTCACTGCTTCTGATGCTCCCTCATTATTCAGTCAAAATACAGTAGACCCTTGAGTTACGAACGGTTTACCATACGAACATTTTGGCGAAACACGTGACGTCACGAAAAAGTTGACTCCTTCCGTCTCTCTCTCTATATATATATATACAGTATATACACAGTGAGCGGAGAGCGGACAGTGTTTTTTCTGTTTTCTTTATATTTTGTAAAATTCTATATTAAAATGGCCTCAAAGAATGAATCTATTATTATTTGTTGTTGTATAATTACTCCTGCCAGTAGCTGTCACTGTGTATCAGACAGCGGGGACAGTGAGTGAGAGAGAAGAAGGAACTCGGCTGAGTAAAGTATTCTTTCTTTCGTGCAATTACACCTACAAAAATACAATACTATTGAAATAAAGAAGGAAATAGTAGAGAAATATGAGAGTTGTTGTTGTTTCTGGTAGATACATTTCAACAAAAAAAAAAAGAAGTAAATTTATTATGGTGTATAGTACAGCACACGTACTGTAGTGAATTGTGATGTGTGTTTTTTTATGTACAGTACTACTGTGTATTGTTATCTATAATTGTTTATTACAGGAATGTCTATTCTATCATTTAAGATTTAAGGGAAAATATACTTGTATTTATAACAAAAAAGACCATTTAAGACATTAGAAAGGTTAGGTTGGGGGGGGGGGGGGGGTGTCTGGCACGGATTAATTCTATTTACATTATTTCTTATGGGAAAAATAGGTTTAACTAACAAACAATTTGACTTAAGAACAGCCCTTTGGAACCAATTAAATTCATAAGTCAAGGGTCTACTGTACTGTTCAAATTTAAGGTACCTTACTAGGCAGCATTTTAAGGCATCTATGAATCTGAACAGCCTTCTTCTCGGGAGTGCATAGGATGACGCCAAATGTTGTCTATGTAGAGAGCTCACTAGGTTTTAATCTGACACTCCTTGTCTTAAACAGATTTGGCTTTTCCAACAGTGCTTCAGAAAGCCATTTAAAAGAAACTAAAGAGACATCATGCTATCTGTTTTCTGCCACAGGATCCACTTCACTATTATGGCAACCAACCAGCCTGCCTGTTTGTCCATTTTCATAGGTGTCTATTTATGCCTAAACTTGTAGCCCAATCCAGAACACCTCTGCTTTCTTACCCCCAGCTGTTTTTCACAATTTCTGTAAAATGAGGTCATGAAGACTGAACTTAGCAGAAGCTAAGGATGTCTATTTTTTATTATTGGTTAGTGGCTTTCATATTGCGAAGTCATAAACACTAAACGTAAATAAGATTTATTTATTTTACCCAGCTGGCTTACCAAATAAATAAGATCAAGTCATTGACCTAGTATGCTAATTGGATTGTATTTTTTCACAGGGGTAAAATGTGTGTTAAATAAATATAATTATATTTTACAGAGTGATTTTACGTATGTTTTTTTATTATTATTATTATTATTGTGACAATTGCAATGACATTTTGCAACACTTTATTGTAAAAAAAAAAAAAGATCACATAGACCTGCAGTTTAATTAGTGTAGCAAAAACTGTTTAATAAGTTTATTAATTATCTACAGTGTCTACATGACCCCTGACAAAAATCTTTATCTTCTACACAGTCACAAATCAACAGCATAAACAGCAGCACCACATTCTATTCCGTTTGGATGACATTCTCATCTCAGCACACCTTGAGCGTGGTAAAAAAACAAGCGACACGTCTTCATCTACAAGAGAGTAAACTGGGGATGTGAAAGAGGTTTAGCGAAGCATTTCGTCACCGCTTTCACCCTCAGTTTAACGCAGGCAATCGGGCCATAGCTGAGTGCTTGGCTGACAAACGTTTTGTATGGCTAATTTATCCGTATGCGATAAATGGCTCCTCTGAAGATTTCCTCTTCTCTGACACTATCCAAGCTCCTCAGACCCACATGTTTTGACACCTATCAGTGTATTTTTGTTCAGTGGTGATTCGGGCCGGCGATAAACCTACGTGGGAAAGCTTTTCTCATAAAATATTATACAGCCCCGTGGGCAGATCATATGCTGGTGAAAAACTGCAGCAATTTCTGTGGCAATATACCATGTTCTCAACAGCATGAGTCTGCAGAAGTGTGATAAGTGTAAAATCGATATGGGATTAATGGTTGCAATGGCGTAATTACACAGGGAGTAAATGCGTTATGAGCAAGTGTAACGTAGTGGAAACTCTCGCTAATACCTTTCCGCAGTTCAAAGCTGGAAGTCACCTTCGGAAAACAGTGCTGTATGTCATTCGGTACTCTGATACTTTATAATCTGCCAAGTCCAAACTATTGGGTATAGTGGATTTATACCTACCACATACATAAAAACATGTATTGGTTATAATAATTATAATGTAATTTTAACTGTATTAATCAGTTAGTTATAAAACACCAATAAAGTACACCTGAGCAGACCACTTTAAATCACTGCTACATCTAAAACATCAAATGTGTGACTATCCAAGTTACCATAGGCTGACCAGTGCCAATAGTTACATCCTTTTCCTTCCAATTTAGTCATATCCAATTACCCGACTGCATTACGCTTCCTCTCTTCTGATGCTGATTCCCACTGCTGATTGAGCAGAGCGAGACTGACACGCCCCCTCCGACACGTGTGCAATAGCCCACTGCATCTTTGCACCTGCACGAGGCGAGTTCATATGTGGATCAGCTTTGTGTACGGAAAGCCACACCCTGATCACATTATTTCTCCACTCTGCGCAGGTGCCATCAATCAGCCAGCAGAGGTCGTAATTGCATCAATTATGAGGTCCCCTCTGGCTCGCACCCTGTATGAACAAGCCAATCTTTGTTCATGTAGCCGCCCAGCCCATGGCTGTTTTTAACAACAGAATTAATTCTGCTTTTTCAAGATTTTAAATGAAAGCTAAGCTGTCATCTTTATGTAGCAAAATGCAATAACTAAAAACATTAGCACCATACAGTCATGCATGCATTGGTTTGGGTTTTAGTGTGTAAATACTGCTCTACCACTAATGGAAGTATATTTATGTTTAAGGTACTATATACTACATGGCCAAAAGATTACTGGACATCAAAAAAAAATCCTGGAACAAGAATTGGCCCTCCCCAGATGATTCCCCCAGTTGAAAGCAGTTGTAAAACTGATCTTATACACCAGGGCACAAAGTGGTCCCCTTTCATGCTGTTCTTCAATGGTCAGGACTCTCCCAGGACCACTACAGAGTAGGTACTATTTGGGTGGTGGATAATTCTCAGCACTGTAGTGACACTGACATGATGGTGGTGTGTTAGTGTGTGTTGTGCTGGTATGAGTGCATAAGACACAGCAGCGCTGATGGAGTTTTTAAACACCTCACTGTCCCTGCTGAACTGAGAATAGTCCACCAACCAAAAACATCCAGCCAACAGTGCCCCGTGGGCAGCGTCCTGTGACCACTGATGAAGGTCTAGAAGATGACCAACTCAAAAAGCAGCAATAGATGAGCGATCGTCTCTGACTTTACATCTACAAGGTGGACCAACTAGGTAGGAGTGTCTAATAGAGTGGACAGTGAGTGGACATGGTATTTATAAACTCCAGCAGCGCTGCTGTGTCTGATCCACTCATACCAGCACAACACACTAACACACCACCACCATGTCAGTGTCACTGCAGTGCTGAGAATGATCCACCACCTAAATAATACCTGCTCTGACAGATGGACTATAGTCAGTAATTGTAGAACTACAAAGTGCTTCTATATGGTAAGTGGAGCTGATAAAATGGACAGTGAGTGTAGAAACAAGGAGGTGGTTTTAATGTTATTGCTGATCAGTTTATTGTACAACAAAATGGCACTGAAATTGTATGTAGTGCACTATATAGCCAAAATGTAGCCAAACAGTTTTTATACTTGATTAAAAATTTAAAAAAGAAATACACAGCAAAGAAACAATGGCAAATTTTACCATAGCAAATGTCCACCCCGCCCAATTACTGCGAGAGGCGACTATTAATTTTGGCTCTGAGATCCCCCGTCCTCCACATGTTAAGGCAATTATCAGCACGCTTTAAACAGGCAGATTTTGACGAAATTAGCTCCAGTTCTGGGAATGCGATTAAAGCGAAAGGTTCGCCACTGGCTCAGCCGTACCCATGGGTGTTCGGTGGCTAAAATGTGTGAAAGCGAGAGCTGAAGGATGAAGGGCTGATGGCACTAAAGCTCTCTGGCATCTAAATGCCTTTGGCTCTAGTTGGACCTTTTTTTGGGTTCCGCAGCAGCCAGTTAAAAGAAAAATCCGGCTGTGCTTTACAGATGTCCTTCCCCGTGCTCGCTCCGTCTCTCTGTAGATAGCACATCTTACTAACAAGACTAACAAGGGAACACCTTCGAGCCAGACAGACTCCCTGGCGTTTGCTCAGCAAATTTAGCAGAGATTTGGGCCTTCCTGGGGCCAGGGAGACAATTTCATTTCAGGCTGAGGCTGGGGAATAAGGGAGCGCATGCGGTTCGTCGTGGTTAGATAAATGAAGCAAGAAAAAAACAGTCAACCTGCAGCATATGGTGTAAGATGATGACTCCTGGAATTCTATAACTCCTAAATAGTGATGCTGCACTAAAGGATGGTTTCATTTCAGATCAGAAAAACAACAGATAGACGATATATGATTATTATTTTTCATTATTTGAGGATTTACAGGACTACATTCTGTTAATGTGATGAAAAACAAGAACAGCGTACATAATACGATATTCAAAGCAATCAGGAGTGGCATTAAATCAGATTAAATTGCAGCAAGCATAATTAAATACATTTATACTTAAGATTACACGCCACTGTATGTTAATCAACAGCCTGAGATATAATTCATTTAGAATGCAGCCTTCCTTCTTATACAATATTTTCAGATTGAATGTAATTATATTCCAGGTGCGTCAACAAATGTGGTACAATTCTATGCTTCTCCATATGTGCGTACACCGAATATAATGTCAATAGGTTTTGAAAGACATCTGAAGGAGTTCTGTAGTATCTGGTACCAGGTTTCATCCCTTCTGTGATTAAATGATGCACACGTGCCCAGCTGTTTACATAACCAGGGAGAAAACAGGATCTGGTGGACCAGTGGATCTTCTTCTATTGCTCTGATGTCTAGTTATAATGCTTGCATCTACATTCTAGGTGCTTTTGACAGTGGACAGAAGTCAGCATGGGCACATTGACTGGCCTGTGACTATGCAGCTTCATATACAGAAGGGTTCAATGCACAGCATGTTGACATGTTCAGTTCATCACCAGGATTGAAATGTCAGCAGTTGATATTTGGTTGGGTCAAACTAGACCTCATGGCCTTCAGGTCCTCTGCCATCTGGAAATTCTGGGAGGTTTGTGGCTTGTCCCTCCTTTGAGCACTTTCAATGGGTCTGAGCAGAGTCGGCAGATCATGTAGCATAAGAACTATGATTAAGCACCATCAGTTCACATGCACAGTTGTTCCAAAAGGCAGTCCTAATATTATGGTTCATCAGCGTATGCCCCAGCAAAGCATCTTTAAAAATAATCATGTCTACCAAAGCTCTTTTCTCCTTTGAAGTGTCTTGTTTGCCACAAAGTCTAAAAATCCACTATAAAAATACACCGCTAGTCAGTGTAAAGCCAGGATTCAGTGTCAAAGGCTGTGGTAGCTTGCGGCTCTTCTCAGTGTATGTAACTTTTATCCAGCTTGTTTTTTTGGACACCCCTTTTAATGACCTGACCTGTGTATAAAATCAATTCCATAAAATAAATGATGCTTTTAACTTTCTAGTGATAAAAGAATAAAGCAGGGTCAATAAAGGCACTAGTTTGGTATGAAGGAACTCCAGTGGTCTGCACAAACATTTTTTGGGTGATTAGGAACATGCTCTTTTGACTATATATAAGGGTTCTTCAAAAAGTCTCCGCATTTTTTTAACTATATTTAATAAAAAAGAAATGACATCACTTTTCTACACAGTCACCAATACATTTTTCCCAGCATTGTACCAACTTTTTAATGCCATCAGCCACTGATGCATCGCTGCTTTCACATCATCATATCAAAATCTTCTTCCCCTTAAAGCTTCTTCAAATGGTCCAAAGAGGTGGAAATCAGATGGTGCTAAATCCAGACTATAAGCTCTCTCTCAGTCTCTCAGACACGACCAGTTACTACTCCCCGCACCCTCACCGTGTCTAATGAAAATATAAAAGTGCGGAAACTTTTTGAAGATCCCTCGTATCTACATAAACTATATAGCAAATGTATGTGGATGCCTAATATATGCTTGTTGTAATATATACTAAACTAAAATTACAAACATTAATATGAAGTCTTCCTTAACTCTTCTGCTTCTGTGGGAATTTGTGCCCATTTAATCAAGTTTGTAGTCGACGGTACATTTCATCCTAATGGTATTTAATGGAGTTATTCTTGCATCACTGAAGTGGAGGCAAAAATGTAACACATCAGACACACTTTTCCAGTCATCTACGGTCCAGTAAGAAGTCCTCAACCCCCTGTAGCAGGGTTATTTCGGATCTATGTTTAATCTCCCCTGCAGTAATAATCCACAAATACCCACAGACCCACTGGGTTACCCATACTGTATCCATACAACACTACTCAATAATAAATCTTTAATAAACATATAACAGCTCATTATAACATACAAACCCATTAATTAGTCTTTGTTAATTGTTCATGTTCAAAACACTGTGTCTGTTCCACTTCATGTTGTTTTTCATTTCCAAACATTTAAAAGCTTCTGAGGTTTGATCTGCCCCTTCTGTCCTTCAGTAAAAGTTGACTTGGGGCAGGCAGATGTTCCCCACGCAATAATTTATGATTATCTTCAATCGCGTTCTTTAACGAGGTTTTTTCCCCATGGTGACAAAGAGGATGAGGCGCGCCGCCACACAGTGAGAGGACAGCTGTCTATAAAAACAAAGCCTCATGAAAAATTCACAGACCTTATAATAACAAAGTCAGAGAAGTTCAATATTTAATAGAGGTCAGGAAACACGGGGGGGCGGGATTTTGATCAGGAAGGAAACCTTGTTTTAATCAGTCGGTTAAATGACGTTTTTAAGCGCTCTACCGATACACATACTATAGGCTAAGTCGGTCGGAATGACAACGTGTCAAAAAATTCTTAGATCGTTGTAATATAACCTAAATACATACATACGCAATGTGACACATACTTTATGCCTGTTGGACATCCTGTTCCTAAGTTACAGACATTAATATATAAAAGACCAGAAGCCAAGTAGACATACACACACTATTCACTGTCTACACTTACGCACTTCCAACTCGCTAGTGCCACACTATGGGCTGCAAATACGTAAACAACATAACCCACTGTTCATATCCAACAGTGATAGACGTCCCTTCCCACCAATAAGACTCAACTCTTAAAGTAAAAGACATTCTGGTTCATGTCAGTGAGTCATGTCAATTGACTCAGCTCAGCAACAAAACTCAACTCTTCCAGTAATAGACACTTCGGTTCATGTCAGTGAGTCATATCAATTGACTCAGCTCACCAATGAGACATGACTCACTGAGTACTTGACGTTCGCCTCTTTTCAGTGAGTCATATTAATTGACTCAGCTCAGCAAAAAAAACTCGACTCTTCCAGTAATAAACATTTCGGTTCATGTCAGTAAGTTATATCAATTGACTCAGCTCACCAGTTAGATTTGACTCTTCCAGTAAAAGACATTTTGGTTCATGTTAAGGAGTCATATCAATTGACTCAGCGATTCATATCAGTGAGTCATATAAATTGACTCAGCTCAGCAACAAAACTCAACTCTTCCAGTAATAAATATTTCGGTTCATGTCAGTAGGTTATGTCAATTGACTCAGCTCACCAGTTAGACTTGACTCTTCCAGTAACAGACATTTTTGTTCATGTCAGTAAGTCATATCAGTTGACTCAGCTCAGCAACAAAACCCAAGTCTTCCAGTAATAGACATTTTGGCTCAAGTCAGTGAGTCATATCAATTGACTCAGCTCAGCAACAAAACTCGACTCTTCCAATAATAGACATTTCGGTTCATGTTAGTGAGTCATATCAATTGACGCAGCTCACCAATATCAATTGACTCAGTTCACCAATGAGACTAGACTCTTTAAGTACTAGACGATCAGATATTTTCAGGGAGTCATAATAATTGACTCAGCTCAGCAACAAAACCCAATTATTCCAGTAATAGACATTTTGGCTCAAGTCAGTGAGTCATATCAATTGACTCAGCTCACCAGTGAGACTCAACTCCTTAAGTACTAGAAGTTTGGCTTGTTTCAGTGAGTCATATTAATTAACTCAGCCTCACCAATAAAACTTGATTCTTTTTAATTAGTATTAACATATCAACTGTCCAAACTCACTCATAAGATCTAACCACTTTAGTAAGAGGTGTTCTGGCTCTTTTCAGTAAGTTCTGCACAGAGCTAAACAGTCAAACCACCAACTAATGTTAGTTCATCCTACTGTTAGTAAACAGTAAGTAAAAACTATATTTGTAACTTTAAAAATGCTGACAATCTCTCTCTCTTTTTTAACGTTTAGAAAGAGCAGATGGTGACTCCTATGATGCCGTAATTGGTGGTAAGTTAAAATTATAATTTCTAATTATAAGTTAAAGAAAAAGCATAAATTAAATGTCCTGCAATAGGGTAACTGACCAATGTGTACTATTTGCACCCAATTATATGCCACTTTTCATATATTAGCTAGGTATTACTGTATTGTTTAAGTCACCAAGCTTGGAGGTTCAAGCTAGAGTAGCACAGCACTAATCCACCAACCAGGTTCGAGTGTCTGCAGTGTCACCCGCCTGGTTTGGCGTTATGGATGGCCAACTGATGAGGTGCCTCCGGCTAAGGGCAACAGCACAAGCAGTAGTGGTATTAAGAAAGCAGTCTGTCAATGTGCTTTGCGTGCTGTATTTGCCGTCTGTAATCCACTGCTGTCTGGTGAAAAGACGGCTGACAGACTGCACATCAGACATCCCAAGTTGCAAAAACTAATTTCAGGGAGGTACCCCTCGCACACACCAAAGGATATGTGTGATAACAGAACTTTTAGGAGCTGCTAACTGAGCTCTACTAAGCTAACTGTTTGCGTCACAAACACATTAATGTGTACTACATAGTGCACTAGATAGTGTGAAAGATAATAGATTTATGTTCCCTACATAGTGCACTAGATTGTATATCAGAAAAAAATTATGTTCCTTACTTAGTGCACTAGAAAGTGTACTAGATAATAGACTTATGTTTCTTACATAATGCTTTAGGTAGCGTATTAGTTAAAGGATTCAGGTTCCCTACATAGTGCACTAGAGGGTGAATTAGACAATTGGTTTATGTTCCCTACACAGTGCACTAGATTGTATATCAGATCACGGATTTGTGTTCCCTACATAGTGCACTAGATAGTGAATTAGACAATTGGTTTATGTTCCCTACACAGTGCACTAGATTGTATATCAGATCACGGATTTGTGTTCCCTACATAGTGCACTAGATAGTGTATTAGATAACGCATTCATGTTCACTACATAGTGCACTAGAAAGTAAAACTAGATGATGATTTGTGTTCCTTACATAGTGCACTAAATAGTGTATTACATAATTAATTATGTTCCCTACATAGTGCACTAAATTGTATATCAGATAACGGATTTATGTTCCCTACATAGTGCACTAGACAGTATATTAAACAATTGATTTATGTTCCCTACACAGTGCGCTAGATTGTATATCAGATAACGGATTTAATACTCGATCGGGGAGTAAAGTCTGTGTCGCCTGCATGCGCGTTTGTGTCGCTCTTGGCCGCTCGTTCTAGATTCCAGGAGATTTTATCTGACTTGCGGACATCAGGGAGCCGCTATGTATATGCGGGAGACTCCCGGAACTTCCGGGAGACTTGGGATGTCTGGCACATGGATGGAGAATAGGAACAAAAATGTGTGGAAGTAAATATAAGCACTATTTTGTGCTACATTCAGTAAAAAAAAAAAAACTACTAAAGATAAAGTGGTGAAATCATGCCGACCAAAGCTGGCATTTGACAAAAATAAAAAAAAATAATACAAATTTGGATGATAATCACAATTCACATGCAGATTTCAAGCGTTTAGTAGAGAAACTATGTTAATTTCTGGCAAATGCTATTTTCACTCAGGTGCAAGCAGACACTTGATGATAAAAATGCTAATATTTGCTTTACAGAGAGCTCATTACACAGCTTGCACAAAGCCCATCAAAGTCTCTTCATTTTTAAAAGACCTTATCAGCAAAGCTATAAAATATAGTTTAATTATAGGACATAACGGAGTATTTTTGTGCACTGTCGCTCATTTGGATTGTTCCTGAACGAGGTATTACAGAGCTATTACGGCCGGCCTTCCAGAGCTATGAAGTCCGAGAGCAGATATAAAACATTGTCAGTTTCTGATGAAGGAACTCATAAAAGGCTGCGTCTGGGTGGCAGAAACATTAAGGTGCTTCACTCCTAGTGTTCTCCATCCTGACCTAATGCTTCCAATTTTCTGCTCTGTGACTCGCGGCCGAGTCGCGACTGTAAAAAGCTCGGGAAATCTGCCCGAAAATGAGGATCATTTCTGCGCTAGACGCCTCTCATCCTCAGAAAAGTACTGAAAGGTTATACAAGGTGAACACATCGGAATCAATATGAGGTTGTCCTGATCAGAAAGGAGATACCTAGACAGGTTAGCAATTAGCTACAATAAAACTTAGTGCCATTCGTGCTTTTTTCAAATCTTGTTTTGGGACGTGGATATTAGCATTAGCACTGCCACTACAGTTACATCACAGTGTACACTACACCTACAATCTGAATATATGTTTATACATACTGTATACGCTACATGTCCAAAAGTTTGTGGACATCCTTTTTAATTACAAGCCTTTCCGCTAAGCCTTATTCGTAACAGGTGTGTGAAACATTTCTATAAATATAAATACAAACTATGTGCTTCCTGCTGGGTTATAACAGTTTGGGGAGGGGCTTTTCCTGTTTAACAAGTTTGGTGCGAGTTTGGGAACTTCAGTGGCCTGTGAGCCTATTAGTCTTTCCCTGATGGGGACCCTGATCTTGTCCAAGGAGGGTATATGTGCCTCTGATGCGTGCGCATTCCACTGACCCCTTCTCATACGCTCATACTTTGGTAAATTGTGTGTGAGGTCAGTCTCACACATGGAGAGTTACACACTGATCTCTACTAACCATGGTCCTTACACAACGTCGAAGACCCCACCCCCTTTTAGTCTTGTCTTTTTACCAACCATCAGATTTTAGTGCCTAATCTTGTCTGCTGCAGGCACTGCCATTTGCGCCAAGCCGACCAGTAGCAGAGCTGAGATTCAAACTTGTGGAATTCAGAATCCCGATCCTGGTGTGCTGCAGAATATCCATCTGTGCCACTTGGGTGTCTGAAATCAGCCCTATTTAGCACCTCTGGGATGATACATTTTGACTGCAAACCCGGCCATTTTGACCAACATTACTACCAGACCTTAGCAATGCTCTTTCAACTTAATGGGCACAAATTCTCACAGACATACTCCAGAACCTTGTCAAAAACCTCCTTAGAAAAGTGGAGGCTAATATAACTGCAACTCCACATTAATTCACATAATTTGATTTTGGAATGGGATGTCCAACAAGCTGCTGTGTACACATACTTTTAGTCATAAAGTTTGTGTTATTTTTTATATGTAACTATATATTAATAACAAACAAGGTCTATATAAGGTTTGGATATGATGCTCAGCTGGTAATACACACTAGCACACCAGAACTGACATCTCAAACTCGTTGGTTCAAATCTCAGCTCTGCTACCGGCAGGATGGGCACCTACACAAACAACGATTGGCTGTTGTTCTACTGGGGTGCCGAACGAGACCTCATAACTGATGCAATTATGACAGCTGCTGGCTGATTGATGGCGCCTGCACAGAGACGGGGATAATGTGATCATGGTGCGGCTCTCTGTACACAAAGCTGATCCACATATGAACTTGTGCAGGTGAAAAGATGCAGTCGGCTACTGCACACGGAGGGGCGTGTGTTATGCCAAGTTCACACTACACGACTTTCTGATTTGCTGGGTCGCTGTACAGTTCACACTACAAGACTAAATCTCTTGCACTCGGGAGTCTTTTCAGTTGGTGTATATTTCACACTACACGACTGATCGGCGACAGGGGGTTTCACATTACACCACCTATCACCAACTGGAATCGCAGACGAGCTTCTCTGCTCTTCCAAATATCGTTTTGTCACAAAAACAAACGTGAGAAGTGACTAATGGTTTAATGATACCATGTCCAAAAATGCACGTCAACAAGTAGCGAGCAATCAAAGTTTGTGCACGTAAAAACAAAGAGAAAAAATAAATGAATCTTAGTGGATTTAGCTTGGATTGTTCTTTAGTGAGTTGGAGGTTAATAAATATTTTTGCAATGCAATGTTGGTGTTTTGTAGAGTACTATAAGGTCAGAAATACTGTAAAACTTGTGTGTGTGCCGGTGTATTATGATATAAACTGTATTAAGACCCTGTACAACCTTTTACACTCCTCCCCTGCGTTTCTCCTCACGCTGTATCTTGTGTTCTCATTGGCTGTTCGACATAGCACTCACTGTCAGTTGTGCAACTCAGATTGAGATATCTGACATGCTAGAAATCTCGAGCCGCTCAGACCGCGATTGAGAGCCGAGTTTCGATCGCAGAGCAAACGCCGAGTTGCTCCCGAGCCGGCAAATCTAGTGCCGACCAGTCACCGAGCGAAAATCTGCGCAAAGGTGGTGTAGTGTGAACTAGGCATTAGTCACGGCTCTCCTCAGTCAGGAGTGGAGATCAGTAGAGAGGAAGCGTAATGCAATCGCATAATTGGATACGACTAGATTAGGAGGAAAATTAGAAAATAAAACTTTGATATAAGTAAATATATCATCTGAAAATTATCATATTGTTTTTTTGCTCAACAGTCATTATTGCTGTGGTGGTCCTGGTACTCATCTGCCTGCTCGTGGTGCTCTTACGCTACATGTACAGACACAAGGGCACCTACCACACCAACGAGGCCAAGGGCTCTGACTGCGCCGAGACTGCAGACGTAGCCCTCCGGGCCGATCCGGCTTTGCAGGATGCCGTGGACGACAGCAAGAAAGAGTATTTCATATGACGCGCCCTGCTGTTTCAGGAGATTTGGATCTGAATGTGAAGTTTGAATGAATATCAGAGCTCGGTGTGCCTTGCATTATACTGAGATGATTCCATGGTTGAGAGTACTGTTAAAGCTATCTATATGTTTATTATAATACATACATGAATACGATTTTATTTACACTTTTACACTCTAGTGGACCAGATTGGAGGGAATGATCATTGAGAGTGTCTAAGACCAGACGTGCACATTGATTGGTTGAGCTGATCTTTGTGCACTTGGTGTAAATCAGTGGGTAAATGGAGGTAGAGGTGAAACATGAAATGACTGTCAAATAGCACAGCAGGATATGAACAGCTGAAGGAAGGACAGCAAGTGGATCTGTGTCATAGCAGTGGAGCAAAAATAAAAAAGCTGTGATCTTTATTGCATGCAGATAAAATCTTGAGATCCGTTCCAGGTTATTGCTGACAATCACTCATCTCTTGCAACGTATTAGATAATTAATTTCATATTTCAATTATATGCTGCATGTAAACTAACAAAACGACAAGCAGATTGTTAACTGTGAATCAAATAGTCATTTTATTTCGGGGGAGCAATAGTAATTGAGTGAATGCACTAGGAAAAGTGTATGCATACTTAAAGCCATATACTGTAAGTATTAGCTTCATGTGTTTCAGCCACACCCATTGTGTATATACATGGAACATTGGAATGCCGATCAAGTGCCAGGCCTTGTGGTCAATCACATTTACAGCATTTAGCAGATGCCTTTATCCAAATCGACTTACAGTTATGACTGAACAGGATCGATTTTGAGCAATTGAGGGTTAAGGGCCTTGCTCAGGGACCCAACAGTGGTAAGTTGGCAGTGGTGGGGCTGAACCGGCAACCTTATGATTACTAGTCCTGAACCTTAAATCACTGAGCTATCACTGCCCTATGTGAAACACCAACCGAATACACAAATCCTCTTTGATCTGTATTGCCACTGAGACAGTGTCTAATCCAAATCCCAGCGGTGCTTCCGACCTGGCCGAGCACCCTGCAGACACAGTTAATTGTGTCTAAGAGAGGGACGTTGAGATGGGAACTCTCCCAGCTGCCACAGCGATATAAGATCCACAGGACTGGTTGAGGTGGTATAACAAGTGGGAAGGTTCGCTTTGTGTGGAAAATCTGAAAGTGCAATTCTGCAAGTGCAAGTCTGCAGCTCTCCCTGTCCAGAATGGGGTGGTGCAAGTGGCAAAGTAATATGGATAGAAAATTGGAAATCCATAGAAATCCTGTTATGGCTGCAAATGGAGAGATAAACGTCATAATAATGCCCATGGTTTTAAATAAAATGCCCAAAAAGCATGCTTAGATAATTACACACCACCTAAAAATGACATTCTGAATGTTATGCCATGAAGAAAAAAGTGCCAATGTACGTTTACAGACTGCTATGTATATAAGACAATATAACCTCTTCTCATTGGTTTGAATGACATAAGGGTAACTGTGTTAGCTCAATAAGCAAAAACTGATGTAATCGCTTTCTAAGTAGCACGTTTGAATAACCTGATTTATAGGTCGATGACTTATTTGAATCCTTTCTACTTAGGCAGCTAGGTAGCTCACTAGGTTTTCGGACAGACCCCATGTCTTGGCAACACTAGGAACAAAATTTAATCCACTTCTATCTTACAGTTTAGACAATGTCAAAATAAATTCACTAACTCACTGCCTTAACCGCTTATCCAATTAGGGTCGCGGGGGGGGGGGGGGGGGGGGGTGCTGTAGCCTATCCCCGCTTTTCAATGGGCACAAGGCACACAGTAACACCCTGGACTGGACGCCAGTCTACCGCAGGGCAGACACACACATACACATACACACACCCATTCACCTATAGGGCAATTCAGTGTCTCCAATTAACTCAACTGCATGTTTTTGGACTGTGGGAGGAAACCGGAGCTCCCGGAGGAAACCCACGCAGACACGGGGAGAACATGCAAACTCCGCACAGAAAGGACCCGGACCGCCCCGCCTGGGGATCGAACCCAGGACCTTCTTGCTGTGAGGCGACAGTGCTATATCCACCCCCAAAATAAATTCAGATTCTTAAAAGTTAGTGAACCTGTTCAACCTGCAGCCTTTCCTGGATATGCCCCAATGCTACTTAAGCTATGTTTCAAATGATAAGCATCTTTATGCATTCTTTACACACCTAAGAGAAAACTACACATTTCCAAAAGCAGTTTCTGGCTTGTACTAAGTGATGTCTGTGAAAATGTTAGGCCTTACGGACTGGCAAGATAAGCCTTGGCAAAACTATTTGCCGTCACAAAGGAGAGCGGACATTTGCCATGTATTTAAATCAACTGATTAGTTTCAAGCATGTAGTTTGCAGCTACAAACTAAAATTATGAAACGACCATCAGTGTTTTAATGTCATATAAGTATTAAAAGATACCATGAGACACTTTTTGTGCTTTTGGACATATGCTATGTCAAATGAAATAAATAGATACAGAGTACCAGAGTCAAAATAAATCCAGATTCATAAAAGTTAATGAACCAGTTTAACCTGCAGCCTTACCTATCTAAGCCACAACACTACCTAAGCTGTTTCACACATGGTATGCTTCGAATGATAAACCTCTCTACGCATTCTTCTGCACATTTCCAAAAGCAGTTTCTGGCTTGTACTGTCCCTATTCTACCCTAGCCAAGACCATTAGATACAACAATAGAATTGAAGCAATCTGCTAAGACAATTTCTACAAATAACAAGGATACAGCAATGTAGTAAACAGACAAGGTCGAGTGCAATGCAACAGGCCTCTTAAAGTAAGTACAAAACACTCTTATGCAAGGTTTTTACTTATGTGTATCAGATTTGAAGTGCTGTAAAATGTCTCACTCAAACAAGCTTTATTAACCTCTTGCCAATGGGTTTGGGTTTGCAAAACATTTTCTGAGCACGATTGGTTTTAATGCTTAATCTGTTGAAATATGCATATAAATGTTGGTAACAAAATAATATGATCATTCTATACAAAAGTGTATACTTTCCTTTTATATTTGCATCTTATGCCTTTTCGAATTGTGTTTGTCCTTTGAGTTACAATGGGGTCTAACATTGTTACAGTGAAATACAGCACAGTTTTTTTTTTTTATAACCAGTATACAGTAAAACGTTATGTGATGTAATAAATGAAAATGAAAAACTGAGGTTTAACCACTACTGAGTCAATAAACAATTATATTAATAATTGCGTATTTTTCTCCAATTTTCTCCCCTAATTTAGTCGTATCCAATTACCCTGATTGCGTTACGCTTCACCTCTACCAATACAACCCTCCACTGCTGACTGAGAAGCTTCGTAACTGACACACGCCCCCACCAACGTGTGTGCACTAGCCGACTGCATCTTTTCACCTGCACGAGGCGAGTTCATATGAGAGCCACACCCTGATCACATTATTCCTCGACTCTGTGCAGGCGCCATCAATCAGCCAGCAGAGGTCGTAATTGCACCAGTTATGAGGTCCCTCTCCGGCTCCCTCCCTGGATAAACAACAGCCAAACATTGTTCATATAGCCGCCAAGCCCAGCTGAATGGCAGAGCTGAGATTTGATAGCTCTGGTGTGCTAGCGTATTTTACCGCTGCACCACCTGAGCTGCCTTTTTGCTTTTGTAAGCCAGTACAAGCATTTCTGCAGTTGCATGTAATAATGTATAATTGGAAACACAGTGAGCAACTATTTAGGAATTATATGGCTATTTCATCACATTAAAACGTTATGCTAGTTTTACATTTCTTTAAACAAATCTCTTAAATACATTGAATTTTACAATTTTTATAGAACATTACTGATAAATTCTTTATTCTGACTTGTCAAAACATAGAATAAACTGTACTAAAATGAGTTATCTTGTACTATAAAGAAAAAGTTGGAATCCTTAGTGATGTGGATGTTCTACATCATTAAACAAACTACAAATAGTAAAAAAAACTACTGAGTTTCTCTTTAATTATCACTAAAACATAGCAAACCAATTATTAAAAGAAGAATCCTGTTTAATTCCGTCAACAGCCAAAGCAGTAATCCGTTATTGATAGATTGATAGTTAGTCTTACCCAGTTTGGAATCTGTGAAATCCATTTCTTATGAACTGGAACCAGTTATGATTATGGTGTTCTAATAATGTTTTATGTTCACTGTTAAATGCAAACTTTAAATAATCAAAAAATGCAACTTCATGAAATAGTTTTTGTGCTGGGAACTATGAGGGTTCTTCAAAAAGCTTCCGCACTTTTTTAACTCTATTAAGAATTTCAAAAATAAATTACATCACTTTTCTACACAGTCACCTTCTGGTGCATTTTTGCCAGCGTCGTACCAACTTTTTAATGCCATCAGCAAAAAATATTTTTGGTTTGGTTTGCTTTCTCATCATCATCACATGAAAATCTTCTTTCCCTTAAAGCTTCTTTGAGCGTTTAAAAAGGTGGAAATCAGATGGCGCTGAATCCAGACTATAAGCTCTCTCTGTCTCTTAGACACGACCAATTACTCCACCTCCCACCCTTCCAATAAAAAATATAAAAGTGTGGATACTTTTTGAAGATCTCTCATATATAAGAATGTTCTGAAAGTGAACCCTTGTTGAAAGCCTAGAGATAGTGTTAATCCAAACTGATTAGTAATTTATTTTCAGGTGATCTTCATATCCCAATATCAGCAATTTCTAATCACTGCTATTTCCCCTGTTCTAAATTATAAACCCTGCTCATGCTGTATCTCATGTAAAGTGGTTTTTGCTCAGTCATACCCTAATAGAATTGCTCATTCATTACACAACTCCTACTAAAACTCAAAATATGTATCATGTATGCCTTTACCTAGAAAAACTGCACCCAAATCAAACCTGGCACCTAGCACATAGATTTTCTGTGATTTATCATTCACCTCAGCAAAAACAACCCCCCCAATCTCTGCTCTCCCAGTCTAACTCGGACTTTACTACTTTACTAACTTTCAGTTAATTTTCCTTTTCTCTTTTTAATAATACACTTAAAAAGTATTTCCGAAAAAGCCCCGCTCTAACGTTGGCTGGCATTTAGGTCGGTCTACGTCTGGTCACTTGCAGCACCGTAACCAAAGTTGACAAGTTCAGAAGTGACCTTTAAAAAACAGGCCAGCGTCCTTGCCCGAGGTTCTTGTTAAATATAAATGTAGCCTGCATCTGCTTTGCATTTTTCCCATCACCTGAGCAACCTTAGCTACCTTACTAAAAATAGAAATTATTGTGTGGTGTTATAATAATATATCACCTTTAGGAAGTATTAAATTGGCCTCCCTTTTTTGACAGAGAGTGATTCTGTGGAAAGTTTTGAGCTTTTAGTCAAAAAACCCTATATGGGATCTGTTTTTGGAGAAGACGTCATGCTTTGCTACTGATGCTCTAATTCAAATACAAACCAGGCTACTAATTTATCCCAAGGCATTACACTTACCTATTCTCACACACTAGCAGCTGAGGACTAGCACAACAACCAATGGCATGTTGTTGGAATAAACAGAAACCTTAAGCACATACACTTGTATGCTAGATTCAGTTTAAAACAATGATGCTTGCCAGTAAAGCCAAAAATGGTCCAACCCCAATCTACCTTAGAGAACTTGAAGAAACCCCACTTCACCCAGAACTCAGGGAAGACACGCGTCAAGGCTATTCTCTGTACTGGTACCCAAGTGGTGGAACAAGCTTCCCCTGTCTGTTCGAACATCTGAGTCTCTCATCATCTTCAAAAAGGCCCACCTCTTCACTAAACTAACATACACCAATCAGCCATAACATTAAAACCACCTCCTTGTTTCTACACTCACTGTCCATTTCATCAGCTCCACTTACCATATAGGAGCACTTTATAGTTCTACAATTACTGACTGTAGTCAATCCGTTTCTCTGCATGCTTTGTTAGTTAGTTTCTGCATGCTGTTCTTCAATTCTCAGGACCCCCACAAGACCACCACAGCTGCCTATGGGGGTTGGCTGGATATATTTTTGGTTGGTGGACTATTCTCAGTCCAGCAGTGACAGTGAGGTGTTTAAAAACTCCAGCAGTGCTGCTGTGTCTGATCCACTTACACAAGCACAACACACCCTAACACCACCACCACGTCAGTGTCACTGAAGTGCTGAGAATGATCCACCACCCAAATAATACCTACTCTGTAGTGGTCCTGGAAGAGTCCTGACCATTGAAGAACAGTATGAAAGGGGGCTAACAAAGCATGCAGAGAAACAGATGGACTACAGTCAGTAATTGTAGAACTACAAAGTGCTTCTATATGGTAAGTGAAGCTGATAAAACAAACAGTGAGTGTGGAAACAAGGAGGTGGTTTTAATGTTATGGCTGATCAGTGTATATTTGAGTGTTACAGCAGTTACATCTCAAAGTAAACACACATAGAGTAAATAAAATAGGGCAAAAATAACTATTTAAGGAATCTATATATAGACTTTTATATATACATTGTAAATAATTATATATACAGTATATGAGAACATTTAGAAAAAACATGTAAACAACTAAAACCTTCAATTACTTAAATTCAAAGTTTTCATCCATGCACCTTTTGATTTATTCACATTTAAAATATTATTACAATGTCATACTAATTAATTACTAATAATATTATTAATATATATTTATGTTTATAATTTTAAGGATAATTATGTAATATAATCTAACTTAAACCTAAATATATTTAATATAAAAATTTTTTTATTACTTATTACTGTTAGTTCATCCTGGGGTAGGGCTTTCCCAGAATGGTTGGGCGCAATGCGACAACACACCCCAACCGGATGCCAATTCATCACAGGGCCATAAAACAAGTGAGCAAAAAAGTTTACACCACCAAATTGAGTTTCTATCACGAAACTGAACTACAAACATAAAAAAGCAAACTCATATTTTGCAGGGTCAGAGAAACTGGACACAGAACCGTTTCAGGAAATTGAACTGAATTTAATAAACTTTATTTATCCCCAGAGGAGGCATCTGGTCTCTGAGTGTATCGACAGTTTTCCTCAACGTAAAAAAGACCAACATGCATCAAATTATCACTGAAGGACATAAAGAGTTTGGAAAGGTACCACCACAAGATAAATAAATTCATCCACCACAACCGGGTCAATTCTGTTCTTCTACGGCTTTCCGTAACCGAATCAATACATATTATCCAACCACAACGTGGAATATTAAACCAGCTGGTGGTTTCGTTTCCATGCACTTGGTTATATGAACCAGTCAGTTCCAGCAAGCTGAAAACCAGACTTTAAGTAGAAAGTGTTTTCTCGAGCGCAGTAAAACCCCAGCTTTAAAAGACGGCCTTTCAAGTACCTTTTATCACATCCGCACTTCCATCATTTTAAAATATGGATGCTGCTGCATCATTTTGATGCCTGAATGATTTATTCATTCCACAGAGGTAATTCAAACTGAAAGCAAATGATAAATATTCCATCTGGAACAGGCATCCGGGATGACATGCACAATGACAGAAATAAATTTGTGAAAATGGATGTTGGGAGTGCTTTTCAGTTTCTTGGGTTACGAGTATTGAGTAAACATATTCTATGACAGTGCCTGTTGCCTGGAGCAAAATATACACTTTATGGCTAAAAGTATGTGGACACCACAGCGGCGGCAGAGGAAGTTTCAATCAGGGACATGGACATTAGATTGGGAGGACAAAGGGAAAAAGTCAGCTCCTTGATTAAGCAGCTGAAATGACACATTTACTTATTTAATTTGAATATTAATACATTTATTCACATGTAATCACTGGTTACACAAGATTCATCAGTTCAAGTTTTATGTTCATTCATTTTCTTAACCGCTTATCCAATTAGGGGGTTGTGTGTGCTGGAGCCTATCCCAGCTTTTCAATGGGCGCAAGGCACACAGTAACACCCTTCACAGTAAAGACCTTCTTGCTAACAGAGTTGATTTTCCAGTTAATTATTTAATTAATTATTAGCACTGCTTCACATGTTCGCTTCACAGCAAGAAGGTCCTGGGTTCGATCCCCAGGTTGTGCGGTCCGGGTCCTTTCTGTGTGGTGTTTGCCCATTGTTCTTGCACGTTTCTGTGTGGGTTTCCTCCGGGAGCTCCGGTTTCTTCCTACAGACCAAAAACATGCAGTCAGGTTAACTGGAGATACTAAAATCACACTAGTTATGAGTGTGTGTGTGTGTGTTCTGTGATGGACTGGAAACCTGCCAAGAGCATTTCCTACCCAGGTCCTCAGGTCTCCTGCCTGCTGTGGCACTCTGTCACCCACTTAAAAACTTAGACGTTATAAAATAAACCTTTTTGACATTTTTCTGGTGTTGAAGAGATTATAATGCATCCTAAGCCTAATATTAAATAAGCAAAAGTATGTGGACACCTGAGCATATTGAATAAAAAGGCCTGGCTTGCAAACACTGTTCCAATTCATCCCAAACGTGTTTATTTGTATAGCACTTTTTACAAGATACATTGTCTCAAAGCAACTTTACAGAACCCAGGACCGACAGACCAAAAACCCCTGATGAGCAAGCCGAGGGCGACAATGGCAACGGAAAAAAATCCTTAAAATTACATGGAGAAGCCGCTCAGGTGGCGCAGCGGTAAAAAGAAACGCGCTGCAACCAGGGCTGGATTCTGAGAGCGTGGTATCGAATCCAGCCTTGCTTTACCGGTTCGAAGCTGAGTGGCTATATGAGCAACGATTGGCCGGTTGCTCATGTGGGGGGTGGGACAAAGAACCGGATGTGGGCTCTCTGTCAGAATGCGATTGCGTTCTCTGCCGGCTGATTGGAGGCGCTTACACAGAGATGGGAGAGGGTGCCCTTAGGGTGTGTCTCTCCGCATGCAACGCTAGGTGGCGCCAAACTCGTCAATGTGTGGGTGGCAAAGATGCATCTGGCTGCTGCTCGTGTTTCGGAGGGGATACGGGTTAGCTTCAATCACCTCCGTCAGGGCAGGGTTCGGCATAGACAGAGAGGAAGCACGATGCTAATTGAACAATTGGATGCGCTAAAAAGGGAGAAAAAGGGGTAAAAATTTAAAAAAAATTAAAAATTAAAAATAAAAATAAATTACATGGAGAAACCTTGAGAGGAACCAGACTTAGTAGGGACACATCCTCCTTGGATGGCCTAGAGAATAATTTGAATTAATAGGTCTTGATGTTGAACCACTGGGGTTCCTATACACCAAATTTGTCCAAACATGTCTTTATGGACCTTGTTTTGGACAGAGGGCATATTCTTGCTTGTACAGGATAGGGCTTTCCCTAAACTGTTGCCACAAATTGACTTAATGCACCTGTTTAATATATGTACTTAATTTTGTCCATCTAATGCACATCAGAATGACTAAACCCTGGACTTAAACTTAGCAATTCAGCACCTTCGACTTCTTCTTCCTTCACTTCTTGCTTTCCTGTAACTCTCTTAAACGAGACACTTTTTTTGTTATCCATTTTGTTGTTTTTCTCTTTGCTCTACTAACGTAGTTCAGTTGTTGTTGCACAGATGTGGTCACAGATGTCATGTAAAAGTTGGTTATTACAGATAAAGAGCTGA
The DNA here is from genome assembly GCF_030014385.1 of Trichomycterus rosablanca. NCBI lineage: Eukaryota > Metazoa > Chordata > Actinopteri > Siluriformes > Trichomycteridae > Trichomycterus > Trichomycterus rosablanca. The sequence goes on from NC_085999.1 coordinate 28,068,439, forward strand.
AAAGTAGGACCGGAGTGCTGTTTGTGAACAGAAGATCCCTCTAAACACGGCGTGCAATTATAACTGACGTTAATAATGCAGGAGCAGACTGGAAATGATTCCTGTATTGTAGGGTTGCATCTAGCGGGTGTAATCACAGCATGTGCGATGCTAAGCTGCTGCTGATGTTGTATTTTGTTCCTTTAGCATGCTGCTGAGAATACAGTGAGAATACAATCATGTGCGGATTTCACTGAGATGACATACTCTATATAAAGCCTTTATGTAGGGTATCATACATAATTAATGCATTCATATTCAGCTTAAATACAGTGAAAAGAAAACAAGATTTTAATCATGTTTGTTTTTATAGTACATAGGAGGGCTGGGCGGTATGACCAAAAATTTGTATAACAGTATTTTTTAAGATTCTGTCGCTTTCACGGTATATCGTGGTATGGTTTGTTTTCTGTATGACTGGGACATTTTATATGTTTGTGGCTTATTATACCGTCATAAGTACATAGAATATAAAACATTTTAATTTCACCATGTATATATTGAAGGGTTTGAGTACTATAAGTTTGAGTATTAAAAGCTTTGCTTGGCCCCACAAAATGACACAAAATACATCGATCAGCCATAACATTAAAACCACCTCCTTGTTTTTACACCCTGTCCATTTTATCAGCTCCACTTACGATATAGAAGCACTTTGTAGTTCTACAATTACTGACTGTAGTCCATCTGTTTCTCTGCATGCTTTTAGCCTGCTTTCACCCTGTTCTTCAATGGTCAGGAGCCCCACAGGACCACCACAGAGCAGGTATTATTTAGGTGGTGGATCATTCTCAGCACTGCAGTGACACTGACATGGTGGTGGTGTGTTAGTGTGCGTTGTGCTGGTACGAGTGGATCAGACACAGCAGCGCTGGTGGAGTTTTTAAATACCGTGTCCAATCACTGTCCACTCAATTAGACACTCCTACCTAGTTGGTTCACCTTGTAGATGTAAAGTCAGAGACGATCGCTCATCTATTGCTGCTGTTTGAGTTGGTCATCTTCTAGACCTTCATCAGTGGTCACAGGACGCTGCCCACAGGGTGCTGTTGGCTGGATATCTTTGGTTGGTGAACTATTCTCAGTCCAGCAGTGACAGTGAGGTGCAGTGCTGCTGTGTCTGATCCACTCATACCAGCACAACACACACTAACACACCACCACCATGTCAGTGTCACTGCAGTGCTGAGAATGATCCACCACCTACATAATACCTGCTCTGGTGGGGGTCCTGACCATTGAAGAACAGGGTAAATGCAGGCTAAAAAAGTATGTAGAGAAACAGTTGGACTACAGACAGTAATTGTAGAACTACAAAGTTCTTCTACTATATGGTAAGTGGAGCTGATAAAATGGACAGTGGCTGATCAGTGTATAAGCTTGATTAATGGAGATACTATTTTTAAAACCATGCACATTGATTTACATGTAGTCTATCTCCCTGTTTTTGGCTTTTTACACAATATTTTGAAGTGGGAATTCAGTCAAAAAAGCATTTGTGACTTTAGACACTGATGTTGGACAAGAAGGCCTGACTCACAGTTAGAATTCCAATTCACATTAGCAACAGATGTGGTTAAAACCTAGTGTATTTTCAGTAAACACCTATTGTTTCTGGGAAGGCTCAGGACCCATTTTATCTCACAATGCTTCGATACAATTAACATGTAGACTTCTTTTTCCTGTTTTTGGATTTTTAAACAGGATTGTGGAGTGTATCTGTGGGAATTCGGTCACAATAGCATTCATGAGGTCAGGCACTGATGATGTAAAAGAAGGCCTAACTCACAAGCAGGATTAGATCGGATTAGCAATAGATGTGGTTAAAACCACAGGGCCAGTGATAGCTCAGTGGTTAAGGTACTGGACTAGTAAACAGAAGGTTGCCGGTTCAAGCCCCGCCACCACCAAGTTGCCACTGTTGGGTCCCTGAGCAAGGCCCTTAACCCTCAATTGCTCATTGTGTTCTGCTCATTGTGTAAGTCGCTTTGGATAAAAGCGTCTGCTAAATGCTGAAAATGTAAATGTAAATGTAAAACCTAGTGTGTTTTCAGTCTCAGGACCCAATGTGACCCTGTGCAGAATTAAAGACAAACAAAAGAAATAATTAATATAATAAAACAATAATTCATCGTCCATTTATTGTGTGTTTTTTTCTTGTTCCTTGTTTAACAGCAACAAAGACTTTTATTTGCATTAGCTTGAAAAGACAACAAGCCGTTTCATCTCACGGTGCTTTGCTACAGATCTAAACTTGAAAGGTGGAAAGCTTAAAGTCCTGGTCATTGAAGCTTTCCTTTGATTTGACAATACCCAGCATGCCGTGCTGTTGTAAAGCATGTGTACGAATCAAAAGGCCCGCTAAGCTTTCAACACAAAAGCGAACCGTGTGGCCGTTTTTTTTTTTACTCCCAGTCTTATCGTACATCAAATAGAGGGCCGGAAGTGAGAGGAGGGGGTCAGAAAACATTTAAATATACCTTAAGAATGCTAATTTTCTTGGTACGCTTGATAAGTGTCGCAGCACTTTGTGGGATTTTATATGAGATGGAGAACACTCAGTCTTAATCTTAATAAATGTCACTACATGCTTATCGCCCAAGCAGTGCTAAACTCAGAAATCATGCTAGACTTAGAGATGAAAGTTTCATGCTTCAGTCTTTTTATGTGCACAGCGTGATTTGTTTTTAATCCTCTGGTAAGAAAGTGCACATTATCAGCTAGGCAAAACTATTTATTCTTAAAATTAAATAAATAAGATAGCCGCTCAGGTGGCGCAGCGGTAAAAAGACTCGCTGCAACCAGAGCTGGATTCTGAGTACCTCATATCGAATCCAGCTCTGCCTTACCGGTTCGAGGCTGAGTGGCTGTATGAGCAACGATTGGCCGGTTGCTCAGTTGGGGGGTGGGTCTCTCTCTTTCAGAATGCGATTACGACCTCTGCCGGCTGATTTGAGGCGCCTGCACAGAGATGAGGAAGAGTGCCCTTAGGGTGTGTCTCTCCGCATGCAACGCTAGGTGGCGCCAAACTCATCAATGTGTGGGTGGCAAAAATGCATCTGGCTGCTGCCCATGTTTCGGAGGGGATATGGGTTAGCTTCGATCTCCTCGGTCAGGGCAGGGTTCGGCATAGACAGAGAGGAAGCACGATGCAAATTGAACAATTGGATGCACTAAAGGGGGAGAAAAAGGGGAAAAATTACATTAAAAAAAATAATAATTAAATAAATAAATAATAATAATTAAAAAATACTTTAAAAAAATGCCCAGGTGATGCAGCTTAATATCCCAATAGCACACCGGTGCTGGGATTCTGAACTCCCAAAACTCGAGTTCGCATTTCAGCTCTGCTACCGATTGACTTGGCACCCCCTAGTGGGCACAGCTGGCAGTACCTGCATTTATATTTACATTTACAGCGTTTAGCGGACGCTTTTATCCGATGCGACTTACAACTGTGACAGTATACAGTCTGAGCAATCGAGAGTTAAAGGCCTTGCTCAAGGGCCCAACAGTGGCAACCTGGTAGTGGTGGGGCTTGTACCGGCAACCTTCTAATTACTAGTCCTGAACCTTAACCACTAGGGCTACAACTGCCCTGCAGTGGACAAAATTGGCCATCAGTCTGCTGGGTGGGAAAGACCAGACTAATAAGTAGGTGGGGTTTTTAACACTGTGTAAGGACCCTGGTTAGCAGCCCAAGGTGCCTGTACAGAAGTGGAGGAGCATGAGCATGATCAGTGTGTGACTCTCCATGCGCGATATCCGGCCTCACATGTTAATCCATCAAAGTGTGGGTGAACATGCAAACTCCACACCGAAAGGACCTGGACCACTTCACCTGGGAATCAAACCCAGGACCTTTTTGCTGTGCGGCAACAGTGCTGCCCACTGAACCACAATGCCACCCCGCATTAATTACATTATAATTTTACTAACATATAAAACCCTACATGGTCTGACTCTACAGTATGTAGATTAACTTATTGAGCACAACCCACCATGTTTACTTTATTCACAAGGTGCAGGGTTACTTATAGTTCCAAAAATGGAAAAAAATAACAGCAGGAGGGAAGAGTTTTCTCATACATAGCCCACAACTCTGTTTGGAATTCAGTCTCAATTTTCAAGTCCAGATTGAAAACATATTTATTTACTCAGGCTTTCGATTAGTCTCCAGACCTGGGGAGCCGGACAGATGGTGTTCTCATGTTTGGTCACTTTTGCTGACCGATACATGTTGGCTTCTGGCTGTGCCTGGATACTGAAGCAATGAAAGAGGGTCGACAGGTCTGACAAATCTTGTGTTCTTTGAAATTATGTGGACAGCCAGGCGTGGGTGAATGGTTTAAAAGTGAAAGAGATGGCACCAGGATGCGCTACAGGACAATCCATGTTGATTTATGTACTGAAGTTTACAGACTTGCTGGTAATGTGCTTGTACTAGATACCACAGGACTCTATCGGATGTCTTGTGAAGTTCATGTCTCCGCAAGTCAAAGCTTTTGGACAGCATATTAAATAGGTGGTTGTAATTTTTGCACGGTAATACTGATGCTTACTTTGACCAAAGCAAAACTTTTCTGCTGAGCAATTTTGTCAATGTGTGAAAAAAAAAAATGTACACTTACTTATAAAACTTCAGATTAGGGGTTTGGAACCCTCCCATCCATTTAACACTGCTGCCTTTTCAAAATACTTACAATAAGGAGTCTGTACATAGGAGGGATCTTCAAAAAGTTTCCACAGTTTTATATTTCGGTTGGAAACAGTGAGGGCGGGAGGAGTAGTAATTGGTCGTGTCTGAGAGACTGTGAGAGAGCTTATAGTCCGAATTTAGCGCCATCTGATTTCCACCTTTTTGGACTGCTCAAAAAAGCTTTAAGAAGAAGAAGATTTTCATGTGATGATGATGTGAAAGCAGCGGTGCATCAGTGGCTACACGCTCAACCAAAAACATTTTTTGCTGATGGCATTGAAAAGTTGGTACAACGCTGGGAGAAACACATCAGACGGTGACTATGTAGAAAAGTGATGTAATTATTTGTTTTTAAAATTCTTAATAAACAGAGTTAAATGCCGCTCAGGTGGCGCAGCGGTAAAAAAGTACGCTAGCACACCAGAGTTGCCTGCCTTTCGACTGGGCTGGGCGACAGCATGAACAACGATTGGCTGTTGTTCATAGGGGTAAAAAGTCGGATCATAGGTCCTCATAACTGGTCCAACTGCGGCCCCTGCTGGCTGACTGATGGCGCCTGCACAGGGCTGAGGAATAATGCTGATGGGGGTGTGGCCCTCCATACACAGTGTCCGTCAGTGTATGAACTTGACTCGTGCAGGTGAAAAATGCAGTCTGTACTGACTGTACGTGCCGGAGGGGGCGTATGTCAGTTGAGAGGCGTCCTCAGTCAGAGGTGAAGGGTTGAATCAGTATAGAGGACGCAATCAGGGTAATTGGACATGACTAGACTGGGGGGGGGAGAAAAATTAGGGGAAAAAAGTGGGAAAAATAGAAAAAGAAAAAAAAATTTAATAAATAAATAAATAGAGTTAAATAACAAAGTGCTGAAACTTTTTGAAGAACCCTCGTACAATGTTTTATACATATAATCAGCTGGCTTGTGTGAAAAACCGAACTGCAGTACAGCGTGACATTATATAACACCCAGCTACAAATTTTATTTAATTTCATATGGTTTTATTACATTATTACGGTACATTTACATAATGAAATACACTAAAGAGAAGAAGGAGCTACGCAGCTGCCAGTACAATCAAGCCGAGGACACACTTAGTATTGAAATAACTCAACGGGCAAATGAAGTTAGAGAAATGAACGATGACAGAGCTATGGTCTTCCAGTTATTGCCTGGCCACAGCCATTGCCTAATTGTGTATAAAATCAATTTTATTGAATAACATGTAAACCACCAACATTATGCCAAGAGTTTACGGTTCTTTCCTGTTCCATCATGGCTATACACCAAGCCAGGTCAAGAAAAAAACTGTTTAGGCCAGTTTTGTGAAACGGAACAGCACTGACCTTTATCTTACTGAAAACCTGTTGAGATGAACTGGAACCTTGATTGCCAAAATTAGTTCATGACTTCACAAATACCATTATTACTGAATAGGCACAAACTGCCACAGAAAGCCATCACTCAAAACTGGAGGCTAAGGGCAGTTGTAGCTTAGTGGTTAAGATACTGGACTAGTAATCAAAAGGTCGCTGGTTGAAGCCCCACCATTGCCAAGTTGTCACTGTAGGGCCCTTGAGCAAGGCCCTTAGCCCCCAATCGCAGTACTGCAAGTCACTTTGGAAAAAAGGTATCTGCTAAATGCCAAAAATGTAAATGTTAAACAACATAATGCCTATGGTTTTTTAAAATAGGCTGTCCAAAAAAATGGTCAGATGTCCAGATACTTTTGGTCATACAGCATTTTTTTATTACACTTCTTTTCACTCTTAAATCTATATTCATTCCCACTTCTCTGGGCTTTACTCACAGCAAAGGCCAAACTCGTTCCAGTCACATCACCATCCTCCAGCTGTGAGGGTTATTGGTGTGACACAGAAGCAAACATCTGGACTCACCAGGTAAGATCACACCATCTGAGCTCTACTGGCTATATTTATATATAGACTGTTAGACTCAGGTTAGAGTGACCGCCACATAGGACGACCCTGCTGCCCTTGGTATCGCTGCAGGACAATATGGCCTGGCTGGTTTTTTTTTTTAAATGCTTTTCTTTCAAAGCCAAGGTGCCCTGCATTTCTACTCTGTTCCCAGGATACAAAAATGAAAGAACTTCAGTATGTTTAGACCTATTTTACTGATGTTATGTTTGAGGTAAAATCATGTTTATAGCTTTTTGAACATTTGTTTAAAATTTAAATATGAAATCTTGTATTTACAAAAGTATTTAGATCCTTTGTTTAATTGTTTGTAGGAGCCTTGCAGCAATAACAGCTGCAAGTCATCTTGGATATGTCTCTACAAGCTTTGGTAACAGTGAATGAGAAACCTACTCCAAAGACTCTAAAACCTCAATGAGCTTCTTGAATTTAAAAAAACTACAGGTAGCTACAACAGTCTCCACTGGGAAGGCTTTTCACAACATTTTAGATTGTGTCTGTGTGTACTATCTTAAGGACAAAAAGGCCTGGCTCACAACTGATGTTCCAATTCTTTCCGGTTCCTCCCACAGTCCAAAAACATGCAGTCAGGTTAATTGGAGACACTGGATTAACCTATAGGTGAATGTGTGTGTGTGTGTGTGTGTGTGTGTGTGTGTGTGTGTGTGTGTGTCTGCCCTGCAATGAACTGGCGCCCCGTCCAGGGTGTTACTGTGTCCCTTGCACCCATTGAAAAGCTGGGATAGGCTCCAGCACCCCCCCCCCCCTTCCCCCCTTCCCCCCTTCCCCTGACTGGATAAGCGGTTAAGAAAGTGAGTGAGTGAAACTGGAGGAAACCCACTCAGACACAGGGAGAATATGCAAACTCCACACAGAAAGGACCCAGACCGCCTCACCTGGAAATCGGACCCAGGACTTTCTTGCTGTGCGGCGATAGTGCTACCCACGGAGCCACCATGCCCCCCCCCCCCCCCCCCCCCCCCCCCATTATTTAAAAATGTTTTACTAACATGCCTCCCTCATGGTAAAACTCAGGGTTGTAGGCATCTCGTAATTATATTTTTGACAAAAATTAACCTTTTAAAGCTCAAACTATCAAAACATTTCCCCAAAATTATATATTTTTCAAACTGGAGTGTGTATTTGACAAAGAAAAAAGAAATTAAATAAAAGTTTGCATAAAAATTTTGTTTTGTATCATATTTGATACATCAGGATTTAATAGATATATTTTTTTATTTATTGTTGACTTTTTTATTACTATTGTTTATTTTGTTTATGCATTTTCTTCCCCCTTTTCCCGCATCCAATTGCCCGATTGAGTCATGCTTCCTCTCCACCAATGCAGATCCTCGCTCTGATTGAGGAGAACGAACCTAACCCACACCCCCTCCGACACGTGGGCAGCAGCCGTAGGCATTTTGTCACCTACACTTTGACGAGTGCAATGCGGATCAGCACTGTGTACAGAGAGACACACCCTGACAGCACTCTTCCTGTCTCTGTGCAGGCACCATCAATCAGCCAGCAGAGGTCGTAATTGCATTAGTTATGAGAGAGTCCCTATGCGGCTTTTTATATCCCACCCATATCTGAACAACAGGCCAATCGTTGTTCATGTGGCTGCTCATCCCAGACTCGATACGATGTATTCGAGATCCCAGCTCTGGTTCCAGCGTGTTTTTACCTGTTTACGCTGTTTTAACAAACAAAAATGTACAGAACATAATTTTTAACCCCTTTCATTCATTTGGTCTTGAATAAAACAATACCAATACAATCCCTAATTCATAATCAAACTAGACCTGTGTGCTAGTTTGATTTGCCAATCCAAAGCAAATAGTATTTGCCTTGAAGTGTCTGAATCTGAATCTGAATTGAAGTGGTTAAATAAAAGTGGGGAGGCACAGAGCCTCACGGTTACAGATAAGCTTCTCAATAGGGAACAAAACAGTCATAGCAGGAGCACAAGTGCCTGTACAACAACAATTCAAACAGCCACATTTAGACCTCAACTGAACATTCAACAACAATTCAAACAGCCACATTCATCCTCAATCCAACAACAACAACAACAATAACGGGCCAGAATAGTAGAACACTTTCCTCTTTTTGTGTATGTGGCGCTAAGAACTACAGATGAAAGCCGTGGGTATGGAAAAGAGTGGGAAACTGTTGAGGTTTCATAAACTGAGTGAGCGGAAAGACCAAGGAAGAAGTGAGAATGGAAACACTAAACACAATAATAGTGTGAAAAGCATTAAAGAGTGCCTGCAGAAAATCAGCATGTGACTCGCTGTATCAGGCTGCACATAAGCAGAGGTGAGCCGTTACCTATATATACCTATATAATAAATACCTATATACCAGCAGTTTTTTGCACCACGGACCGGTTTCATATAAGATATAATTTCACGGACCGGCTGGGACGGGGGTATTTAAAATAGAATAACTATAGAATGGAAAATCTGTGTGAATCCTGAGCTTTTTCGCTGCAACGAGACGCTGCTCCCACCTAGTGGTGATTGGAGACAATAACACCTGAAGAGTTTCTGAAATTTAATTGCTCTTGTAGCGATCTCAAATGTTTAAATTTTTCTGTATGGCCCGGTAATAAATGACCACACGGACCAGTCCGCAGTTCAGTGGTTGGGGACCACTGCTACATACTAAATACTGTGCTACATTAAATCTCCGCCAATGATTGAGACAGAGCCCTCAAGTTTGTCCACTAATTTAGTGTCCTCTCTGCTCGGTGTGCAATCTGAAGCAAGTTTTGAACCTTTCACCCAAATAATTTCCGTTAAGCACCATATAAAACATACTTGAAGAACGTTATACCAATGTAATTATCAGCTGCATGAAAAAATAGAGTACATTGTTTCAGAAGTGCTCTGATTAGTCTTAATAATGTTTCATGTGTGGTGCACGAAGAAGGGAAGAAATGTGGTTTAATGAACATTTTACTTGCAATTACAGGGATGTTTAAGGTCCTGTTGCTTTTTCATTTGAATGTTTAATCATGTTGTCCCCATTTTATTGAAACACCTCAGGCTGTTCAAACTTTAAATAGTAACAATATGGACTATTAGTGTTTTTCAATCCATATATACACCGATCAGCCAAAACATTAAAATCACCTCTTTTTCTACACTCAGTGTCCATTTAAGCAGCTCCACTTACCATATAGTAGAAGCACTTTGTAGTTCTACAATTACTGACTGTAGTCCATCTGTTTCTCTGCATGCTTTGTTAGCTCCCTTTCATGCTGTTCTTAAATTGTCAGGACTCTCCAGAGTAGGTCCACTACAGAGCAGGTATTATTTGGGTGGTGGATCATTCTCAGCACTGCAGTGACACTGACATGGTGGTGGTGTGTTAGTGTGTGTTGTGCTGGTATGGGTGGATAAGACACAGCAATGCTGGTGTTTTTAAACACCTCACTGTCACTGCTGGATTGAGAATAGTCCACCAACCAAAAACATCCAGCCAACAGGGCCCCATGGGCAGTGTCCTGTGACCACTGATGAAGGTAAAGAAGATGACCAACTCAAACAGCAGCAATAGATGAGCAATCGCCTCTGACTGTACATTTACAAGGTGGACCAACTAGGTAGGAGTGTCTAATAGAGTGGACAGTGAGTGGACACGGTCCAGCGCTGCTGTGTCTGATTCACTCATACCAGCACAACACACACCAACACACCACCACCATGTTAGTGTTACTGCAGTGTTGAGAATGATCCACCCCCTAAATAATGCCTGCTCTGTGGTGGTCCTGGGAGAGACCTGACCATTGAAGAACAGAGTGAAAGGAGGCTAAAAAAGTATGCAGAGAAACAGATGGACTACAGTCAGTAATTGTAGAACTACAAAGTGCTCCTATGTGGTAAGTGGAGCTGATAAAATAGACAGTGAGTGTAGAAACAAGGAGGTGGTTTTAATGTTATGGTTGATCGGTGTATACTGTATATATATAAAACTCTTCGTTTTGTGATACGATGAGTTTATGGGAGCGTAACCCCATTGTAAATCGGGGCGCGTCTGTATATATGTATTACCCGCAGTGATGAGCTAACAACCTTTCTTGGTTTTTAAATTGCCACCGCATTTTGCATTTTGACACACTGATCAAATTAAAACAGCTTACATAATGAACCAAGCAGCGATAGCATGAGCAGCACACACACACACTCATCCCATCCCTCATCAACACACTTCCATTACTTTTTAACAACCTAATCATTAACCATGCTACAACCAGACATGTCAGTTGCACCACGACTTCAACAGCACCATGCGACAAGCAACAGCAGCCTAATTGTGTCAGAATCATTTGCATCATTGCACATCTTGTAGACCTCTGTCCACACAACTATATAATAAATAAATATGAATAATAAACAGGCTTAGACTACATCCACGTTTCAGATGTTAACACCAGCCAGGGTAATGATTTATAAAAACGTTAGTCATTATCTGTTTTACCACCGCTTTATCCAGGTCAGTGTTGGAGTGGGTCTGTTTCATTAGGGAGGAAACACCCCAAACAGGTTGCCAGTTCATCACAGGGCAGACACATATACGCACTCACACACTCACAATTTCTAGTAGCTCCAATTGGCCTGACTGCCTGTCTTTGTCCATGTGGGTTGTCTTCCAGATGTTCCCATTTCCTCAAACAAGTTCACAGGCAGAACATGCAAACTCCACACAGAAAGGACTCTGGCTGCCTGGCCAGGCAATCAAACCCAGGACCTTCTTGATGTTAGGCAACAGCGCTACCCACTGCGCCGCCGTGCAGCCCGGAAAGAAAAGGTAACATGCACCATTTTAATAACAGTGCATCACAGCAGGAACTGGCTGTACAAAAGGATACAGCTTGTGGTTGCTGATCAATGTGAGGTAACTGGGCATATCGGACAAGTACATGCACACCCTCCTCCTAATCAGTGTGTATAAGAGGGCCTTTAGATGAAACCCACTAATACCCAAAGGGTTTAATTACTAAAGGACGGAGCTCATTTATCAGCTACTGTTAAGAGTTATTTCAGAGCAAGCAAGCAGCACAAAGTAAATAAATACACATTACCAAAGTTACAATCTATTCTTTTTAATTACTCTAAAAACAAACTAGTTTTCACACTTGGTGATTTTGTGGACAAAGAACGCTGCTTAGAGCAATGTGAACACTAACCTCGATTTTAGTGGATATGTGAACACTAACCTTATTTGCAGGTTTATATATATACACTGATCAGTCATAACATTATGACCACCTTCCTAATATTGTGTTGGTCCCCCTTTTGCTGCCAAAACAGCCCTGACCCGTCAAGGCATGGAATCCACTAGACCCCTAAAGGTGTGCTGTGGTATCTAGCTCCAAGATGTTAGCAGCAGATCCTTTAACTCCTGTAAGTTGCGAAATGGGGCCTCCATGGATCGGACTTGTTTGTCCAGCACATCCCACAGTTGCTTGATTGTATTGAGATCTGGAGAATTTGGAGGCCAATAAACACCTCAAACTCGTTGTTGTGCTCCTCAAGTTGTACTCAGTGTGATGCATTGTGTATTCTGACACCTTTCTATCAGAACCAGCATCAACTTCTTCAGCAATTTGAGCTACAGTCGCTCGTCTGTTGGATCGGACCACACGGGCCAGCTTTCGCTCCCCACATGCATCAGTGAGTCTTGGCCGCCCATGACCCTGTCGCCGGTTTACCACTGTTCCTTCCTTGGACAACTTTTGATAGATACTGACCACTGCAGACCGGGAACACCCCACAAGAGCTGCAGTTGTGGAGATGCTCTGACCCAGTCGTCTAGCCATCACAATTTGGCCCTTGTCAAACTCGCCAATTTTTCCTGCTTCTAACACATCAACATTGAGGATAAAATGTTCACTTGCTGCCTAATATATTTCACCCACTAACAGGTACTGTGATGAAGAGATAATCAGTGTTATTCACTTCACCTGTGATTAGATAGATAGATTGGAACTATACCAACAACAAACAATGAATAGTTTTTACTAGTGCACATAGCATTTTTTTTATGAGCCTCTATCATACAGTTGAGATGATCACAAAAATGATGCAACTTTTTTCAGCTGCTAGTTTCAAGTTGAAATTTAGGTTAGAAAGGCTGTTTTCTCAAAACCATCTAACAATATTTTTTATATATATACGGTCCAAATAAGATTATTTAGCAGCTTATTTTCACCCAAGTATTTAGACTCAAAGTTAGCTCAACCAAACAGTTGAGCAGACCATTAAAGGGCTAAAAATATCTAAATTTAGTTTTCAGTTCCATTGTGCAAGAAAACTGCAGGCTTTGTGCTCATTTGGAGGCCACCTCTTTGTCTCACTAACATCCAGAGTCAGTCACAGGATTTTCTCTCACAGTAGTTGTTGTATTTCACACTTTTCGCAACGTTTAGCATCTTCAACATAGTGTGCAATTGTCCATAAATATCTGTGTAATCATGGCTCCAAAGCGTGAAGCTTCTAGTGCTTCTGAAAGTGTGCTGGAAGTGTGTATATAGATAGATAGACTCAACACACTGTAAAATAGGAAAAGGGGAAAATAAAGTAGAATATTCAAGTTACATCATTTCAAAACAAATCAATAAGCAGGTGAAATGGTAACAGGTGAGGGAATCATGATTGGTTATGAAAGCAGGATCCACTAAAAGATTAGTCAATCACCAAAGGACTAGCAAAAATGGGTTGTGGCTCACCACTTTATGCCAAACTTAATGAGAGAAATGTCAATCGGTTCAAAAAGAACATTTCTCAATGCAAGATTACAAATAATTTAGGTATTTCACCATCTAATGAACATGATATTGTAGAAAGATTCAGAAAATCTGAGGAAAATCCCAGTCTGTGTAGGGCAAGAGATCCATGTGATCTGATCTATCAAAGCTGGCATCAATCTTCGTGGCAACAGTTTTCATTTAGCCCTTTTTATTGAAAATAAAACTCATTTTATTTTATTTTATTTTATTTAAAGCAGACCTTCATTGTCGCCCAGGCAGTCAGACTGTTTAACACCACACGATGGCAGGGACGTTGAACTAAATCAAACTAAACTCAAACTAAAACACATTTGTACCGCCATATCCAAACCTACATATTACTCCTTGATATTTCATTCTTATATTCATACCTATATGTATATATTGGTTATAATCTATATTATAATTATCTACATATATTATTATACTATTATTTGTATATTACTACTATTATACTCATTCATACCCATTTCTGATATAATACATCTACACTGATCAGCCGTAACATCAAAACCTCTTTGTTTCTACACTCACTGTCCATTTTATCAGCCTCACTGTCCTATTTGGGTGGTGGATCATTCTCAGCATTGCAGTGACACCGACATGGTGGTGGTGTGTTAGTGTGTGTTGTGCTGGTATGAGTGGTTAAGACACAACAGCACTGATGGTGTTTTTAAACACCTCACTTTCACTGCTGGACTGAGAATAGTCCACCAACCAAAATATCCAGCCAAAAGTGCCCCGTGGGCAGCGTCCTGTGATCACTGATGAAGGTCTAGAAGATGACAAACTCAAACAGCAGCAATAGATGAGCGATTGTCTCTGACCTTACATCTACAAGGTGGACCAACTAGGTAGGAGTGTGTAATAGAGTGGACAGTGAGTGGACACGGTATTTAAAAACTCCAGCAGCGCCGCTGTGTCTGATCCACTCATACCGGCACAACACACACTAACACACCACCAACATGTAAGTGTCACTGCAGTGTTGAGAATGATCCACCACCCAAATAATACTGTCTGTCTGTCTGTCTGTAGTGCTGTATGACCACCAGTGCACTAAAACAAAAAAGACTGGAGGCTATAGTATGTCTGTCTCAATGACAGTTTAGTGACAGTCAGTTTAATGACATTATGGTTGAGGCTTTTTGGTCCACGAGTAAAATAAAAAGTGTTTTCTGTTATCTAAAACTGTCTTTGCTCTAAATTTAGTCATCCGCTTTTTTGATGATAAGCCCACCACAAAGCCACAACTGCTTAAAATTCACCTCACAGGCAGCACTGTAAAACATGGGGGCATTTTATCCAGCACTCGAGCCTAAAAACACATTTCTAAAGTCAACGTTGCTGCTTCAAACAGCCAAGTGTAGTGCAGAGACCAACACCGGATGTGCGCCGACAGCAGAAATCCAGAACAATAACAGTAAAGTCATTTTGAGCTATCTCTGCTTTGTGGATCTCATATTAAAGGCTATTAAAGAGCACAGTTGTGAAGCCTCCAAAATATATTTTCACAGACATTGTCCCATTCTAAAGATGAACCGCTGACTAAATCTTTAATCTGTGGAGACAGATAGAGCTCCGGAAATATACATCATATATCTTTATGTGGTTTTCCATCTCCCAAAGACACATTTGTACCCAAAAGTGGCAACAATCTTATAAAGGAGAATTGGAAACACGGAACGATGATTGTTCTGTGCGAAATCAAAAGCCGTTTTGTCTTGCAAAGATGACGGAAACGTTAGAAGAATATCTAACGACCAAAAAGGCAATAATGTCTAATTTCTCCTGTGCATTTATCATAAAACAATAAGAATTTTATACAACTTTATTAAACAGACTGGCTCACGCTGTTATGATCAAGCTGCCTGCATTAAATATCGTGCTGTCTTGGAGAGGATTCCTGTGGGCCGCACAATAAAAGGCACAAGCAGTTGGTCAATTTATCCCATCATTCATTTATTCCTTCATGAATCTGTCTTATGCAAGGGTCTGGAAACTATCCTAAAAAATGGCCAGACACAACTAGAGACATTCAGTCCATTGCAATGCATCACATACTCGTTTGTAAACTCCCATCTAAATGGCACGGTGTCTTAGTGAGTAGCACTGTCGCCTCACAGCAAAAAGGTCCTGGGTTCGATCCCCAGGTGGAGCAGTCCAGGTCCTTTCTGTGTAGAATTTGCGTGTTCTCCCCATGTCTGTGTGGGCTTCCTCCGGGAGCTCCGGTTTCCTCCCACTGTACAAGGACGTGCAAGTGAGGTGAATTGGAGATACGAAATTGTCCATGACTGTGTTTGACATTAAACTTGTGAACTGATGAATCTTGTGTAATGAGTAACTACCGTTTCTGTCGTGAATGTAAGTGTATAAAACATGACGTTAAAATCCTAATAAATAAATAAAATGGAATCTAGTAGTCAATCTACCTACTGTTATGATTTGGTACGTGGAAGAAAACATTCCAAATCCCCCCTTTAAACCAGACTGGTTAGACTCCATACCTAAAATATTTAGCACACAACTTCTAATAAGTGGACCCAGTTATTTTAGCCAGTCATGGTCAACGATTGTCAGTGTACAGGCATACGAGCGGCACGGTGGCTAAGTGGGTAGCACTGTTGCCTCACAGCAAGAAGGTCCTGGGTTCGATCCCCAGGTGGGGCGGTCCGGGTCCTTTCTGTGTGGAGTTTGCATGTTCTCCCCATGTCTGCGTGGGTTTACTCTGGGTGCTCCGGTTTCCTGCCACAGTCCAAAGACATGCAAGTGAGGTTAATTGGAGATACAAAATTGTCAATGACTGTGTTTGAACTGCACCTTGTGAACTGATGAATCTTGTGTAATAAATAATTCCTGTGAATGTAACCAAAGTGTAAAACATGATAAATCCTAATAAACAAACAGGCATACAGCCATGTAATCTTCATAGTCAAACACTGATAAAGGAATAGCTAGAAAAGAACATCCTTATTTGGATCATGATGGCAGTTGTAGCCTAGTGGTTAAGGTACTGGAAGGTCACTGGTTCAAGCCCCAGGTTCAAGCCCCAGGATCAAGCCCCAGGTTGCCGCTGTTGGACCCTGGACCAAGTTTCCATTCCATATATATCGAGTTTCTTTCCATATACGTATATCAGTGTTTGCTATATAATTCCTGTTTGGCTTGCCATAATATATATATATATATATATATATATATATATATATATATATATATATATATATATATATATATATATATATATATATATATATATATATATATATATATATATATATATATATATATATATATATATATATGAAGAAAAGAACATCCTTATTTGGATCATGAGGGCAGTTATAGCCTAGTGGTTAAGGTACTGGAAGGTCACTGGTTCAAGTACCAACTCTGCCAGGTTGCCACTGTTGGACCCTGGACCAAGTTTCCATTCCATATACAGTATATCGAGTTTCATTTTATATATATCGAGTTTCATTTTACCGTGGACCCTTGAGCAAGGCACTCAACCCTCAATTGCTTTGACAATATACTTAGACAATATACTGCCACAGTACTGTAAGTCACTTTGTATAAAAGCGTCTGCTAAACGCCAAAAATGTAAATGTAAAGATAATGGATATACTCAATTCCCTGTGCACCCTGGAAACCTCTTGCATGACACCCTCGCTGGTCAATAAAGCTATGTAAGAAAGCTATGCCTCTGCATGTACATAGGGGTGCAGTATTCTCTGCTTTTATTGTAAACTGGGAATTTCTAGGAGCAACAACAGCTCATGCAATTTATACCCAAATGCTAAAGAATACAGCATTTGTAAATGTAGTCAAGTGTTGCAACACTCACTATCAAGATAAAAACTTTCATGTTAATGCTACTGTGCCCAAAGAGTCACACACAATGCCAATTATCAGGACGCATTCACATAAGAAGCGACATAACCGCCTTTGCACTGGCTTGCCATCGTTTACTACTGTTTATTCTAGTCTTAATTCTAAATTATTTGGTAAAATGCCCATCTACAAGCAAAAAAAAGTTTAAGGTGGCAAAAGAAAGACCAATTTCATATTATTCACCCATGAGTTTGAAATAAGATGGACACTTTACACAAAGATTAAACTGAATGTTGTGATTACACTTGGTTCGCTGTGGAAATACAAATGATTTAAATAAAAATGATGCTTCCGACCACATACCTATTCCACCTCTCTGAAGACCAGTTTCAGCTTTTATTGCACAGCTAAATTCCCAATAAAAAATGTAATGAGGGTTTTATGCAATGCAACTACTATATCTCTCTATGATTAAGTCAAGGGTCTGATAACATTCTGCACTTACATTACTGGTTCTCATTTGCTTGCATTTTTATGAGTCATTATGTCACACTTGCCCTGGGTTTTCAAAATACTCCATATAGAGGACAACAAACCAATTTGGGCAGTGTCACGTCAGAATTCCTGCAGCGTATAGGAATTAATGAGCAGCGTCCCAGTTTCTGTAAAAACGGTGCCTGAGGCACACAGCTCCCATGTGGAGACTTAAAACGGGTGGGTCAGGATTCGTTTAGAGGTGACAGATGCTCGGAGCTCTGAAAAAGGCCAGTTAAACGTGCAGGGTTCGAGTCAGGGTTTGGCCACCTGAGAGCTGTAAAAGACAATATCGGATTGAAGGATGATGTATCAACAGTAGACACTGGTCGTTATGGAAATCTGAGATGTCAAGGATGATGCAATGAAGCGTCTTATAATAGTATCTCCAGAGATCAGCTCAAAGTCCGGCACCTTGTTTAGGTTTCTTGATGAAGGGATTTAGCAAAATGAAATGACATGTTTTGTTTTGTGGGACTAAGAAAATGAGTCAGGTAATATCTGCTGTATGGTCAAAAGCAGCAGATACCTGACCAACCCTCATTTCTGAAAAGGTTGAGACATTATGACCACCTCCTTGTTTCAGCAACGGACTGTGTTAGATGACAACGGTCCTTCTAAGTACTCACAAGCCCATGTTCACAACATTCAACAGTGGATCCTAGCCTTGCCCTACATGGACTGAGATTTTACCAGATTCCCTAAATCTTTCTACAATATTATGCATGATAGAGGGTTAAAGATCTAAATAATTTGCTAGCTTGCATTACAACATGTTTTTAAAGACAATTTAAAGCAGAGAGAGATAAAAACTAAGCTTTTGATGATTTCTCCTTTTACACCATATTTTGAATCCCTCACTATTACCTGTTCAGTAGTTTATTGTGGAATGTTTCAAAACAGTGCAACTTGAATATATTGTAAACTTCTAAATATTATTTTGGACCATACCAACTTTTTTGAGGCACCAGGTTTAACATTTGTAAATATTTATCATTAAATACAATCAAGATGGTCCGCCAAGTTATTAGCTACACTTTGACAAGTGCAGTGCAGCTTAGCGTAGTGTACGGAGGGACACACCCTGAGAGCACTCTTTTCTCATCTCTGTGCAGGCGCCACCAATCAGCCAGCAGAGGTCGTAATTGCACCAGTCATGAGAGAGAGACCCCATCCGGCTTAGTCCCGCCCATCTGAACAACAGGCCAATCGTTGGTAATGTGGCCGCTCAGCCTCAGCCGGCAGGCAGAGCTGAGATTCGATACGATGTATTCGAGGTCCCAGCTCTGGTTCCGGCGTGTGTTTTTACCGCTGCGCCACCTGAGCGGCCGCCAAGTAGTTTTTTTTGTACGTCAATTAAATAAAGGTTAAAGAGGATGAACTAATGACACATTGTTTTACTGCTTTTTATAAATTGTCCCAACATTTTCAGAAATGAGGTTTGTACATCCTATTTTACAACCACAGGCAGCTCTATCTTGGAGAACTTCCGTCTGTCGGTACTGGTACCCATTCAGTTTGTTTTATCCCAAAGGTGTTCAGTGGGGTTACGGTCAGGGCTCTGTCCAGCCAAATATTTGTCCAAAGTAAGTCTTTCTGGACCTCAATTTGTGCACATGGGTACAGACGTGATCTTATCAAAACTGTTGCCCCAAAATCGGAAGCCGATAATTTATTGTAAACAATTGGGAGCAACTGTGTCTAAAAATCCATTAACAAAATAATTAGAAGAGGTGATAACACACTTTTTGTCATAAGTTGTTCATGCTTAGGTCTGTTTTTGTCCTTGGTAATAAGACATGCATTATATCCAGGGCAAGATGATGTGGTGAATTAATAATAGAATGATTTCCATGCATATCTTAATTTCTTTAGGGGGAAAAGCCGCCAAAGCTGACACGTATAATCCTGTTTATGTGATTGACTCATGTGCTGTGCTCTTGAATAATTGTAGAGGTCATGAAACATTCTGCAGGGCAGGAAACCGAGAAGTTGTCGACAACGTGGAGGAATAAATTTGATCTTGAGAGCATGAGAATGTCCTGATGCTCTTTGACAAGGCATAAAAAAGATCCTTGAGGCAGCAAAGTCAAGACTTGTGATTGTAATCCATCTTTCTCCTATTTATGTATCGTCAAAACAGATAAAACAAAGCACAGGGTCTCCGGGGGGCTCTCTGAATGATCCCTCTTTTCTGTACCTTTCAGGTATGCTCATTATCGCTCCAAACAAATCGCTTCTTTATACCGATGCCTCCCCTGCATTTGTTGAAGACAAAGTCATGTAATTAAAATCTAATCAAAGAGAGGAGGGAAAGCATGAATATTTAAATCTGCTTGCCTTCTGAATCTTAATGAAATGCTAATTTATAAGCGCTTGGGGCTTTATTCTGGCCAGGGAGCAAATTAACTAGATTTTCGTGGAATCCCTAAAGTCATTTCTCCCCCTCGTAGCTTCAGTGTTTAACATACGGAAACATGATTAAAACTTCCATTCAACGCTTACATCACCAAAGTGTTTATGAAATCAAGTCATGGTGCGTTCTGAAATAGTCTTTCACAGTGACTCCGAATTACAGACTTCAAACTCGCTAATTATTTGCAGTAATCTTGCAAACTTAGAGCTTTTCTCAGCACTGCCACACATGCGCACACATGATCACACACACTATGTGGACTCTGGACCCTGTGCTTGTTGAACATCCCATCTTAAATTAATGACATCTTCATATGATTGACCACCGTCATCTGTCTGCAAACCTAGTGAGCTCTGTACATAAGCAGCATTTTTAATCATCCTACACAAGCTCCCCTAGAGAAAGCTGTTTAAATTCTTAGATGCCTTATTCTGACCGATATTCTGACTGAATAACGAGGGAGCAACCAATATGTTCATAATTTCCACCTATACTGTATACACCCGTCCATTATGTTCATAGCACCTTAATCTGTATATTATGTCTATAGCAGAGATGGGGACTTCAGACTCGACTAGGACTTGTTGTAAATGACTTGGACTTGACTCGTGATTCGCAAAAAAATGACTTGTGGACAGCAACATTAATTATGTGTGACAATTATATACATATACATACATACAGTATATGTTAGATCTTAGTTACACTTATGTCCATACATAAATATATATATACTGTATATATATTGTATAAACATACATACATATATGTATAATTGTCACAATCAGAATGATGTCGGATCATATATATATATATATAATCAGATCATATATATAAATAATCCAACATCATTCTAATTGTGTCATTTTCTGCTCTCTAATAACGCTCCGGCCGTCTTAACCCGCAACGCACGCAATGGCTAAATGTTCCAGCCAGCTTCCGGCGTAGTGATGAAGCGTCGCTCCCTACTCCCTACTTTGAATTCGAATCTCACTTAAAATGGTGAAATACGTAGTGCACTTCACAGCAACAGATAATGTGAATGGAACGCTCCTACAGAATTGGCGCTAATGATTGAAAAAAACGCTTTCTGGGCCAATCACACCTTCTGATTTTAATTGTTAGTAAGAAATGCTGTTATTTGCATGTATTTAGTTGTGTCCAGTCTAATTATACCAATGTATTAATTCGATTTAGTTCATTGATGGACTGAGTAGCTAAAGGAGCAGTTACTTAATACAAATCTGCTGAAACCCTGTTAGAACCAAAGTTTTTTATTTTTATTAATGCAAAAAATAAATAAGTAAGTGCATGTCAGCTTAAGTACCTAGTAAATCTTTTGAAGACAGCCCTTGAGTCTGCTCAACTTCATTTCATTTATTAATATACCTCCATTCCTGCATTTCAGGCCTGCAACATATTTCAAAAAAGTTGGTTTCAAACAGGTGATGTCAACAGGTGATTGTAATCATGGTTTAGTACAAAAGCAGCATCCAAGAAAGGCGGAGTCTTTGATGAGCAAATATAATCAGATGATCTCCAGTTTGTCAACAAATACATGAGAAAATTATTGAAATGTTAAAAACAATAAACCTCAAAGAAAGATTGGAAGGGATTTGCATATTTCTCCCTCTACAGTGCATAATATTATTAAACCATTCAAGGAATCAGGAGGAATTTCAGTGCATAAAGGCCAAGGGCGCAAGCCTAAGCCGAACGCCCAGGATCTTCGATCCCGCAGACGGCACTGCATCAAGAACCTCCACTCAACAATAGCTGATATAACCACATGGGTGAGGGATTACTTTGGCAAACCTTTGTTAAGCACTACAATACAGAGTTACATGCACAAATGCCACTTACAACTTTACTTATGAAAAAAACTTATGTTAACCATGTCCAGAAGCGTCGACTTCTCTGGGCTCAGAGGCATCTAGAATGGACCATCACACAGTGGAAACGTGTATTGTGGTCAGATGAATCAGCATTCCTGGTCTTTTTTTGAAAAAAACCAACTTTTTCTGATTTGGGGTTGTACTTTTTGGGGTTTTTCACACCCTAAGAGCACTCTTTTCTCATCTCTGTGCAGGTGCCATCAATCAGCCAGCAGAGGTCGTAATTGCACCAGTCATGGGAGAGAGAGAGAGAGAGAGAGAGAGAGAGAGAGAGAGAGAGAGAGACCCTATCCGGCTTAGTCCCGCCCATCTGAACAACAGGCCAATCGTTGTTCATGTGGCCGCTCATCCTCAGTCGGCAAGGCAGAGCCGAGATTCGATACCAGCTCTGGTTCCAGCATGTGTTTTTACCGCTGCGCCACCTGAGCAACCGAGGTTGTACTTTTTTTTATCTTAATAAATAAAATTACCTGGAACAACTGACAAATATGCAATAATAAAATCTAGGAAAAGAGCAAATTGTTCTTCTCGATACTTCAGGTGGAAAACGAAAAAAAAACCAGGTTAAGGCCCTGTATGAAAAGACCTGGCACATCACTTGGCACCAAACAGCTTTTATAAAAACAACAATGACTCTATTACAAGCCATGCTTAAGGAGTTCCTTTTAGCACTGCTTTTCTCACATTTAATTTAAGGAATCATATTTAGATGTTTTGTCAGCCTTTTTTTCCTGAAGCTGATGACAGTGTGAGACAAAATTGTTAATGTAGCCCGAGGAGACTTAGTGACTTATAATTAAAGCAATTACCAAGCAGCTGTTTAGAATGTTGTCATTACTTCTTCTTCAAACCCTAAATTAAACTGTTGAAAACACCCTTAATCATGTGCAATGACCAACAGTACTGAGCTCCTCAGAGGTTCGACCGTGAATTTCACAAATATAAAGTGGGGCACATTTTGCTTGTCATGTTTGATGAAGAATGGCTCTCGGTGGGTGGTAATGCACCTGCTCTGCTGCCTTGTACTCTTCCAAGGGGGCTCAGCTGCTTCTCCATACGGTGGTCAAATTGGTCCTAGATTAAAGGGGTCGAGTCAGATGAGTCTTTTGAACCAATGTGCTGTTTCTTTCAATTTATTTTCATCAAACGATTCATCCCGGTCAGGGTTGCGGCGGGCTAAAGACTGGGTGCTATGCAGGAATAGCCTGGAATGAGCGACCAGCTATGGCATTGCTTGGTTGGGATCAATAAACTTAAATGTGAGTGCATTCAGGTCCATTGCCATTTATGTAACATGGACAGATGTAACCTAGTAGGTAGAGCTTTAGGCTATCAATCGAAAGGTTGAGAGTTCAAATCCTAGCTTTGCCATTCAGCCACTGCTGTGCCCTTGAGCAAGGCCCTTAACCTTCTCGGCTCCAGGGGCGCCACACAATGGCTGACCCTGTGCTCTGACCCCAGCTTCCAAACAGGCTGGAAAGAAAGAATTGTGTTGTACTATACACCTGTATATGTATATACAGTATAATAAATAAAGGCATTCTTCTAGGCATTCTACTCTATGGTTTTCCACGTTATTGTAATACTAACTTGCTTATTATAATCAATGATAATTTAGGGTGACACCTCCTGATTAGGGATCACAGGAGGTAAGACATTGATCAGGGAGGTAAGAAAGAACCCAACAGTCACTCTTAGGTCTTGTTTATACTTGTAGTTTGGTTCTCTTGGTCCAGACAAAACAAGAAAATGATACATTGTTCCATTTTAGTCCTGGTTTGCTTTGCGTTTACACTCACACATTTACAATTAAACCAAAATAAGCAAAACAAGTGATGAATGTTGCAAGTATGATGTATGTTTTAGCCCAGACTGGGCTTAATGCACTGGGTTGTGCATACCTGGTGGTATATTTACCAACTGGAAACACAGCCAATATTGGTATAATTGATTTTTAAAGAAGTCAAAACAGTGGCAAGGTGTCCAGGTGGCACAGCAGGATAATCAGCTCCCCGAGTTCAAAACTCAGCACTGCTACCGGTCGGCTGGGCAGCCCCTAGCAGGCATTATTGGTATATTTTTGGCAATGCCTGCGGCCGACCAAAGAAATTGGCCATTTAGTCTGACCGGTGGGAAAAGATCAGACCGAAAAGTGGGTGAGGTCTTAGACGCTGTGCAAGGACTCTGTTTAGTACCCTAAGGCATCTGTACAGGCAGTGGAGGAGCTTAGAGATCAGGGCGTGGCTTTCCAGGCGCGAATAATGACCTCACATGCGAATTCACCAAAAGTATGGTCAAATAAGAATGGTTAGGGCTGGCGCCCAGGTGGCGCAGCAGGATATTCCGCTAGCGCACCAGCGCCGAGATTCTGAGCTCCGCAGTTCGAAACTCAGTGTTGATACCGGTCGGCTGGGCGCCATCTAGCGGGCATAATTGCCAGTGCCTGATTAGCAGACAGAGAGGTGCCTGTGCAGAATGCATGGGTGAAAAAGTGTTCCGCTAAGGGCTGCAGAGCAGCCTCGGAGGAGGTGTGAGCAGCAATATACCCACCTCGACTGCAATCAGGGATCCCCAGCAGCGGAAGACAAATTGACTACTTTAAATTGGGAGAAAAATGGAGAAAATGCATAAATAGAACAAAAAAAAAAACAGTGGCAAAAATTTCTCCTTCTCATGCTGCATCTCGGTCTGTTTATTTGGTGTGCACACACACGCGCGCGCGCGCGCGCGCGAGAGTTCACACTACTGTAACAAACCACACTAACAAAGCATCACACCAGGGTTCATTTTAATCAAACTAAAGCTGACAAGTATAAACACAACCAAAAAGAGCTCCAAAAGTTTTGTTTATGGATGGGAGAACCTGTTGGATGAACAAACATCTGCAGCCCATCATAAATCAGGACTTTATGACAGTGGTAAGACAGGAGCCACCGTTAAATAAAAGGCATATGACAGCCTGCTTAGAGTTTGCTCACCAGCATATAAAGGACTATAAAGCACACTAGTGCTGGGATTCTGATCTCCCCGAGTTTAAATCTCAGCTCTGCTACCGGTCGGCTGGGCGCCCCCCTAGCACGCACAATTGGCCTTAAGTCTGCTGGGTGGGAAAAACCGGACTAATAAAGGGTGGGGTCTTCAACTCATTTATACATTTTAAATGTAATATATACATTTTAATCGTAAAATGTAAAACTCTGTTTAAAGGACCTTGGTTGTCCAGGGCGCCTGTACAGAAAGTGCACAGGCGCAGAAATCTGGGTGTGGCTTTGCGTGTGCGATAACCGACCTCACACACAAGTCCACCGAAGTATGGGAGAATAAAAAGGGATTGGTGGACAGCGCAAACATCAGAGGGAATGTTCAATGTGGGTCAAGACGCCTTTGGGACACCCTCCTAGGATGCCATCGGGGTCCCCAGCAGTGGACTGGCTACACTAAATTGGAGGGAAAAAAAGGGTCTAAATACTTTCTGAATCCACTGTATGTATTTACCGCCTCATGTTTGCCTGGACAAGGTTGTAAGTGTCCCTGTTATAAAAATGATTTATGTGCACAATTCTCCTTCATCCCAGACCAACACCAGGAAAACAAGTTTGTACATTTGACCATAAAGGACATCGGTTCCTTGAAGCCCTTTTTATTATTCACTAGTGCTCCTGAGATATTTCAAGTTCTCAACCCCCCTCTGGCTATCCAGTCCTACTGCAAGCATATTGCTCTCGGCTCGCATGCACAGCTTGATCCGATAGTCCAGCACCCAGCCTCGGGGCCCGAGCACAACCGGCATCGACACCACGTTCAGTTCAGTGAGCTGCCAACACTGAAATCTTGGATCTTAAGGAGATCAATATCAGTCTGGGTTATCAGTGTAAAGGTCATCTGCCGGATCTTTCCGTGTCACTGTCCTGATGCTGAAGGCACTGCTCGGCCAGGAAACCAGGGTGTTTTTTTAAAGAACTTGTGTGAGTGAGTGTGTGTGTGTGTGTGTGTGTGTGTGTGTGTGTGTGTGTGAGTGTGAGTGTGAGAGAGAGAGAGAGAGAGAGAGAGAGAGAGAGAGAGAGAATCTCCCTATTTACAAGCCTATTTACAAAGCAACAACTAATAAAGGTACTGTATTATACCGAACACCACATATATACCAAACTGATGTTGCCATCAAACCATGAGCTTATTAGACATACCAAAATATCTGCATTTGTATGAAATAGCATCCCAACCCTCACTAACCTTGCTGATAGCACTTTAACAATAATACAGTGGTACCTTGAAACTCAACCTCAATTGGTTCTGGGAGTGGAGGCAAGTTTAAAAGGCGTTGAGTTTCAAGGTATTTTTTGGATGTATGGAAAACCTGTTAATGTGTTCCATGGTCTCTTGGAACTGCATGTATTTTAGGGTTGTTTTTGACACCTATACACTGAAAAATAATACAAATATAATATAAAAACACTAAAATACATTTAAAAAACAGATAAATTCAATAAAACCTGCACTTTAACTTTACTTCTTTATTGTTTCCTTATGCTTCTTAATCGTGGAGATGCTCGATCTTGGAATACCACACTCCTTAGCGAGTTCAGTAAGTGCGCATTCACATGAGAAGCGGCAAAATTACGTTTGTGCTGGCTGTGCTGTTATTTCCTATGGAGTGTGGCCATGCACAAAGCTTAACGTGACTTATTGTACTAAAACAATGAGCGAGAAATTTCATTAGTGGGGAGAACTTATGAGCAGTAATAATTAAGAGAAGTTTAGTGTTCTTGTGTCGTTTATTTAGTACATTGTCACATTAATCAAATTTTTGTAACAATAAGCGTTTTAGACTCTCTCTGAAAAGCTGATGCTTACCGTTTCTCAGAACCCCGAGCTATAACATAAGTTTAAAAGTGAAACAGTGAGAGAAAATACAGCTAAACACAGATACATGTGGAGCTTTCAGAGTGAATTTGACGGTTATTCCACACAAATGCAGATTCGTCTCATATTCGCACTTTGATGACGTTTTACCGCACAACTTAAGCCAAGTGCTGAACAATGTCAGTCGCACACACGTCAAGTTTAAGGGAAACGTTGAGTTTAAGCCTTTGATGCACAACCTGGGTCAAAAGTGACCCAACTGAGTTTTTATTTTCTATATCTTTGCAATAAATTAATTTCGTCTTTCAAGCTTCCATGAATTTTTCAATTAACTTGTTTTTGATCATCACAAATCCTTTTTCAGTTTTATATTTTTTGCTTTTTTAATAAAAATCATTTTTGTATCACTACCCTTCTAATGCACAACATGGGTCAAAAATGACCCTTATGTATTTACTATGGAATTTGACAGAAACTACTGACATTTGTAAGTGTTTGTAGTCACGGTAGTTACTCATTACACAAGATTCATCAGTTCACAAGGTTATATCAAACACAGTCATGGACAATTTAGTGTCTCCAATAAACCTCACTTGTATGTCTTTGGACTGTGGGAGGAAACCGGAGGACCCGGAGTAAACCCACACAGACACGGGGAGAAAGGACCAGGACCGCCCCACCTGGGGATCGAACCCAGGACCTTCTTGCTGTGAGGCAACAGTGCTACCCACTTAGCCACCATGCCATCCATGCTGGTCAAGAAGGCCCGTCTTGCAATTGATGTTCCAATTCAACTAGGGTTGGGCGATATTGCCGATTTTCATACCGTCATACCGTCTTCAGGAAATACCGCGGTGGGGGGTGGGGGGGGGGGGGGGGGGGGGGGGGTTGTCGCGGACAAACTTTACAGTGTACACACGAGTGTAATTACAATATTTCAATGTTTTATTATAAAAAGATTTAACAATCTGAACGTCAAACATTGCTTATCTTAATAATAATAAATACGCATAAGTATAAATGCATGTGTATCAATTACACTTTAACACAAACATTAACACATAACATTTTGGCATTGTAATCTCTCTCTGCCCACACAAAACAGAATAATAGCAGGCTACACACTTCAATATATTTCAAAAGTTAACTGCTTAGTTTATAGTTACAGATATTTCTTAAGTGTATGAACGTGTACGATTAGTTATGCCTGTAATCCAGAATTAAGTTCTATACCGTAACAAAAAATATGAATGTAAATGTTCATGTTGCAATGACGGTGATGTAAAATAATGTTAAAATAATTCAAAGTCCAAACATTTGAGTGGTTAACGAGAACGCTACTTTACATGTCACACAAGCTCAGTGCAAAACACGAGCACGGAAACGGTACAAATCCGATCTATTCCCTACACACTCGCTCCCTACGCCCTATAGTGCACTTAACATTCTTAAAGGGCCAGACAATATATTTTATAATTCACATTACACGACAGGTGAGACATTCTTTTTTTCTTAATATAGCGCTTTTATTTAGGAAAAAATAGTTCTTACATAGGCAGGAAAATCTATGGCAGACAAGAGTCAGAACAGCGGATTGGGCGTAACGTTATTATTACTGTTTGCTCCTTATTCTCAACACTTGTGCTCGATTTACACTGAAGATATATTTAGTAAATAAGTACATGTCCGCGCATGCACGCGCTTGTGTTCATTTCCGGTTGAACTGATGAAAAATGTTGATTTTGAAAAATTAAAAGACGAGCCGTTTTTTAGTTTCTGCTTGTTAGCTCACAGCTAACGCTAGCCAGTGTGGCTCTTCACTCGTCTCTCTGTGTGAGCACCCCACAGCCAATCAGCGAGCTCCAACCGCCTACCCCTTACTGTGGATGCGCGCATGTCCTAAAGTCTCAGTTTTCAAGGTAAACCTGAAGCAGAAATTTGGCGCTTCACATTTAAAAAATACCGTCACCATTTTTGAATACCGTCACCATTTTTGAATACCGTCACCATTTTTAAATACCGCGGTATACGGTAATATCGTCATACCACCCAACCCTAAATTCAACCCAAAGTTGTGTCATGTGTTATGTCAACACTCATCTACACCAAACCTGGTCTTTAATAACCTTTTAAGGGCACATCATGTTGTAACAGAAATAGTCCCTTCCCAAACTGTTGACTGGGGTGTCAACATATTGAATATCTTGCCACACAGTGCACATGTACATGTACACAAAGATTGTGCCAACTCCATATTAATGCCCATTATTTTGGAATAGTTGTCTACATACTTTTGGCCATATAGCATATCTACAAAGTTTATCAAATGCAATTTTGCTGAGCAATTTTTATCACTAATGTGCAGTTTGGGGAGGATTTAGAAATTGGATGTAGCAGGTGCCCAGAGACTTCAGGAGTCTAAGGAAATTCTTATCATTGGCAGATGAGCTGAATCTTCTCAAATCTACCTCCAAGTATCTTTCTTGAACCTGCTTGGCCTGTAAATTTGATTTCAAAGATCTGCTTCTTCAACATTTTTAATCAACACATGAATGACTGTTGGGCTCATGTGGAATAAGTGCCAGACAGTAATGGAACAGCGTTATCATTTTTTCTAACTTAAGATTCGCACAGAAAATGTATTGGATTTATGGAAGGATGAGATATAGCCTTGAGCAGTGCAGACATCCTAAACAAAATCAGCAGCAGCTTTACTTTTTTAATCATGTGACCAGGTGTGGGCGGCACAGTGGCCTAAGTGGGTAGCACTGTCGCCTCACAGCAAGAAGGTCCTGGGTTCGATCCCTGGGTGGGGCTATCCGGGTCCTTTGTGTGTGGAGTTTGCATGTTCTTCCCGTGTCCGTGTGGGTTTCCTCCGGGTGCTCCGGTTTCCTCCCACAGTCCAAAGACATGCGAGTGAGGTGAATTGGAGACACTAATGTCCATGGCTGTGTTTGATATAACCTTGTGAACTGATGAACCTTGTGTAATGAGTAACTACCGTTCCTGTCATGAATGTAACCGAAGTGTAAAAGATGACGCTAAAACCGTAATAAACTGGCCGCTCAGGTGGCGCAGCGGTAAAAACATATGCTGGAACCAGAGCTGGGATCTTGAATACATCGTATCGAATCTCAGCTCTGCCTTGCCGGCTGAGGCCGAGAAGCTACATGAACAACGATTGGCCTGTTGTTCAGATGGGCGGGACTAAGCCGGATATGGGTCTCTCTCTGCCAGGATGGTGCCATTATGACCTCTGCTGGCTGATTGGAAGCGCCTACACAGAGATGAGGAAGGAGTGTGTGCTCTTAGGGTGTGTCTCTCCGTTCACAACGCTAGGTGGCACAACACTCGTCAATGTGTGGGTGATAAGATGCATACGGCTTTCTGCCCACGTGTCGGAGGGGGGGTTAGCTTTGATCTCCTCGGTCAGAGCAGGGATCGGCATAGGCGGAGAGGAAGCATGATGCAATTGGACGCACTAAAGGGGGAGAAAAAGGGGAGAAAATGCATTAAAAAAATAAACAAACCAGGTGCTGGTACATTAACAGTCTTGTTTCAAAACATATTCATAATTTAGCGATGCATAATATGAATGATTTCCTATTAATTAACTAAATCACATGTAGTCATGTATTAGGTACATAAACACAGACGCATATCCAGAGAGCTTCGCAAAATTATTATTTTTTTAAATTACAATTTGTCACTTTCATAATTGTCCATTATATCAGTCAATTATATCTGTTTTCTGTCTACGTGTTCCAATTTCTGCATATTTTTTTGTGGAAGTGATAAGAACAAACCTCATTATACTGCATGCCAGGAATATATTAAAAGCCATTTCTAATTCTCTGGGAATCAAAGTGAAAAATCTCATTTATTCATTTATTTGCAGTTGTTGCTGATGAAGGTGGCACAACCAGCGACGTAATTACTTTTAACATGGGTGATACGAGTCTTGTATTAGCTTTTTCCTTTATTAAATGGAAACTGTTTTGTAATTAATCCTGTTCTGTTACACTTGGTATTAGGATCAAAACACCATTTAGAGTAACAACTGTGACGGGTCTAATTCCAAGTTGATAACAGCACTTGTTTATACACACTGATCAGCCATAACATTAAAACCACCTCCTTGTTTCTACACTCACTGTCCATTTTATCAGCTCCACTTACCATATAGAAGCACTGACTGTAGTCCATCTGTTTCTCTGCATGCTTTGTTAGCCCCCTTTCATGCTGTTCTTCAGTGGTCACGACTCTCCCAGGACCACCACAGAGTAGGTATTATTTGGGTGGTGCATCATTCTCAGCACTGCAGTGACACTGACATGGTGGTGGTGTGTTAGTGTGTGTTGTGCTGGTATGAGTGGATCAGACACAGCAATGCTGATTGAGTTTTTAAAACACCTCACTGTCACTGCTGGACTTAGAATAGTCCACCAACCAAAAATATCCAGCCAACAGCGATGAAGGTCTCGAAGATGACCAACTCAAACAGCAGCAATAGATGAGCGATCGTCTCTGACTTTACATCTACAAGGTGGACCAACTAGGTAGGCGTGTCTAATAGACTGGACAGTGAGTGGACACGGTATTTAAAAACTCCAGCAGCGCTGCTGTGTCTGATCCACTCATACCAGCACAACACAAACTAACACACTGCCACCATGTCAGTGTCACTGCAGTGCTGATAATGATCCACCACCCAAATAATACCTGCTCTGTGGGGGTCCTGACCATTGAGGAACAGGGTGAAAGCAGGCTAAAAAAAGTATGTAGAGAAACAGATGGACTACAGTCAGAACTGCAAAGTGCTTCTATATGGTAAGAGGAGCTGATAAAATGGACAGTGAGTGTAGAAACAAAAAGGTGGTTTTAATGTTATGGCTGATTGGTGTATAGTGAAATCAGAAATACGAGGGATCTTCAAAAAGCTTTCGCACTTATATTTTGGTTGGAAACAGTGAGGGTGGGAGGAGTTGTAATTGCTCGTGTCTGAGAAACAGAGAGTGCTTATAGTCTGGATTTAGCTCCATCTGATTTTTACCTTTTTGGACCGCTCAAAGAAGCTTTAAGAGGAAGAACATTTTCATATGATGATGATATGAAAGCAGCAGTGCATCGTCTACGCGCTCAACCCAAAATGCTGATGGTATTAAAAAATTGGTACGACGTTGGGAAAAATGCATCAGAGGGTGACTATGTAGAAAAGTGATGTCCATTGTTTTTAAAATTATTAATAAATACAGTTTTTAAAAGTGCGGAAACTTTTTGAAGAACCCTCATAATAAAGCACAGACAGTAATTACTCACATATGCCTTAAAGTGTACATTTCTAAACCCCTACTGACAAAATGCAAACAGTAAATTATGCCAAATTTAAATGTACAAAAAATTTACATATTAAATTAGAATGCATTGATTAGTGGAAATAAGACATAGCAGCACAGGGTCACATGCATTACAATCTGGAAAAAAAGGATAACTGGCAGTGGTGGTTTAGTGGTTAAGGTATTGGACTAGTAATCAGAAGGCTGCCACATTGCCCCTGTTGGGCCACTTTAATTCCTAATAGCCCAAGTTGCATTCAGTCACAATTGTAAGTTGCTTTTGATTGAAGTGTCTGCTAAAGACTAGAAATGAGTCAATTCTAAGAAATTTTAGGTCCTTATGCCTAGTTCACACTACACGATTTCTGCCCTGATTTTCGCTCGCTGACAGGTTGCTGTTAAATGTGGCAGCTCGGAGGCGACTCGTCATTTGCTCGGGGCTCGGAACTCGGCTCTCGATCGCTATGTTTGAACTGTTTAACGATTTAATCACCGAGCGCACAGATTCAAGAAAAATATCTAGCATGTAAAATATCTGGACCTGTCGGCGAGGTTGCAAGCAGGTTGTAAGTGCTATGTCGAACTACATCCAATGAGAATGCAAGATACGGCATGAGGGGAAACATGAGAGAGGAGTGTAAAAACGTGGGACAGGGGCATAATATGGTTTTCATCAGAATACGTCAGCACACACAAAAGCGTTACAGTTTTTGTGACCTAATCGTCCACGCCAAACCATAATACCAACACTGCATTGCAAAAAATATTTATTAACCTCCAACTCACTACAGAACAAACAATCCCTGCTGGTCGCGTAGCCCAATAAACTCAGATTCACGCTGCACATCAGCGCACAAACTTTGATTGTTGACGTGCATTTTTGGACCTGGTATCATTAAACCCCTCATCACTTCTCGCGTGCATTTTCGTGACAAAACGTAGTTTGGGAGACCAGACAGACTCATCTGAGATTCCTCCTAATAATAGATTGTGTGATGTGTGACCCCCTATCGCCGATCAGTCGTGTAGTGTGAAACCCACAACGACTAAAAAGACGCCCGATTGCACTGTACAGCGATCTGACAGATCTGGAAGTCGTGTAGTGTGAACTTGACAGACAATCTTCACAGTGTTTGCAGGTAACAATGATCTCTACAGACAATTTAAAGCACCCACTGCAATGTTTTTGGGAGGTGGGAGAAAAATTGATAGCTGGAGGTATAACCCACGGCAGTAAATAGAGGCCAGGACTCATGTGACCTTACTCGAAACACCTTGACCACACAGAACAGCCATTAGATTTAATGACAATCCCACGGTCACACCGACGGATATGCAAAAGTAATCGAAGTTATACAAATCATGTGTTCACCCTCTGCATGTTAATGATTCATTAGAGCCAGGTCTAAAACATGATTAAAGCGACAGAACAAAAATGAATAGATGTCAAAAAAGAGGCCACTCTTGACACTCGGGTTGTAAAATTATAGCTGGGGGCATTTCTTTTTTCCATTCCGGTGTCTGAAGGATACTGCAAATGTCAAGGACTTTCAGGTGGAGAACATAGAACGGATACGGTGTGGGTTTCCAGGAGGAAGTTGAAGTATAATCAAATTACAAAGAAAGGAAATACTGACTGATATCAAGACCTTGAAAAGAAATTAATAATGTTTTAGTGAAGTTGTGTCGCAAATATATTCAGCTTCTGTGCGTCGAGAACAATACACTGATACTAATAGGATGGAAACAGCACTGATAAATAACTACTGTAAACAATAATAAAACTAGGTTAATATCATATTATTTTATCAGGGATCGGCATAGGCGGAGAGAAAGCATGATGCAATTGGGTAATTGGACGCGCTAAAGGGGAAGATAAAAGGGGGAAAATGCATTTAAAAAAATAAAAGGAAGAAATTTTAGGACTTTTCACTGAATATTAAAGGGTATTTTCGTCTTAAACGTAAACTTTTAAATTCACTTAATTTTAGAGCAACGTAGATATAAAAGTAGGACTACTGCTGGGCGGTATGACCAAAAATTTTGCATCCAAATATTTTTTAAGATTCTGACGGTTTTTTGTATGACTGAGACTTTTTATATGTCTGTGGCTTATTCTACTGTCATAAGTACATAGAATATAAAACATTTTAGTTTTAAGTACTAGAAGCTTTGCTTGGCCCCACATAATGACACAGTATATGATGGAATCAGTACACATTAAACAGTTGTAATAAATACAATTTATTGTTTATTTAATATTTAAGTACAATGTTTTGTACAATTACCATCAGTTCTCCCTCTAACAATTAAAACGTTCGCAAACTCCACTGTACAACTTGACCACAAGTCTGTTGTAGAAAAGTGGACGGCTTTAAATCTTCGATTCCAGTTCGCTTATAACGTCAGAATAGCAACTGACATTAAGTATTTTTGCCCCATAAGAATCCAGCATTTTAATTATTGCTCTGAAAGCTTCTTTTCCACTGTCTATAGAGGAATCGTGTCCTTGCATATGTGGATTGTTACTGCGCTCATAATGTTGTTGTTTGCAATGGCCGTGGCTCGACAAACGGTGCAGTATAAAGTGTCTTAGTCTGTTCTAAACTGCCTACACGGCTCATTTCTTTGGCAGGTTCTTCTGCTTCATATTTGGTCTTCCTCTCTTCATCCTCCATCTGTTTTTGTTTTACCATATTGAGCAAATCTGCACGGCCCCATAGCGCTTTTAGCGTTGAACAATATTATATGATTTGCACTCTACTGAAGCCTACAGCTGTTAAAATTATCTATGCTATGGTGTGGCAGTATATGAAAGATCCCTACAATATGAGGAATCAAAGACGGTATACTGAATGTACCGTCATACCGCCCAGCTCCAAGTAGGACCTTTAAATATAGATGTAAATACCAGTGGCGATTTCTCTAAGACTGCAAGGGAAGCTCAGCTTCCCCTAAAATGTCAAAAATTAAATGGTCAAATATGTACAGTTGTGTTGACATTTCATTGACTACAAATGCGTTAGAACACGTTCATCTCGAAGACGAGTTTGTTCCGAATCAGCTACTTATCATACTTTCCCTTAGCGTCAATGCATTTGCCCGCAGAAGCTGAGCGTCTCTTCACTTCTATGGGGCTGCATGGGTTTTTTTTTTCATTGCTTCGAAACTCGCCGGTCATTGGATAAATGCCGTGATTTTGTCCCGCCCCCGGACGCTGAGCGTCTCTGGGGGTGAATGGAGCTGTGGGCGGGTCTGGACGCTGAGCTTCTGCAAGATGATTGGAGGATCAGTCGAAAGGCTGAATCCCGTTTTGATTGACAGCTATCACTGGGAGCTTCAGTCCCATCGCGGATTTTGCGAGTGAAGTCGAAAGACAAACTGCATCCCATTTCAGGACATTTTCTTGAAAAGGAACGGAGGGCAGAATTTATGTATAAATAAATTGACAAATTTTACAATGTAAGCCTTACAATGAGCTTCCCCTCTTTGAAAGACCAGCAGCCGCCACTGGTAAATACGTATATACATAAATGTCTCCAAGTTACAAAATCCACTGATTTGTTTCTGATTTTAGCATAAGTGCTCAACAAAACACAGCAAATTTGCACTTTAATACCTGGTTAATCCTAGATCACATTTTTTGCTAATGTATTTTAACTTTTACGTAACGAATTTGTGCACTTCTGTCACTTCCAATTTTAAATCATTAAACATTTCAGCATTTTCTAACCCAGTTGTGTTGTTTGTGTCCACGGCTATGCAAAGCACTATTAATTTCCATCACATTATCCGACAGTGCTGGGTGTCCAGTACTTAAAAGCAGATCATCTGAGCATCTATTATGCTGTTTTTTGAGCTATTTGTATGCATTGCACATTGCAGTCAGAGCCATGTTATGAAACTTAGCATTACCCATTCAAGAGCAAAACAAATTTGTTTTCTGCCGCTTTCTAGTGTTAACCCATCATAAATCACATTTGTATGTAAATTTTCCCACGACGTAACATGAGAGCACACTGGAGGCTCACCTGCTCGAAACTAACATGTCAACACGACATATTTAGGAACCCCTGATGAGAAAGAGGATCAGAGATCACAATTTAAATTTTCAATCTAATCCACCATGATAAGTGGCTGAGACAGATGTTGATCTGGCGCATGAGGCTCTTCCATTGTCGTTGTGTGTCAGCGTGGCAACATGGGGTTTGTTTACCCTTCCAGCTGATTCATGCCCCACTTCTAAACAGTGACTGTAATGATCCACAATTCAGAAGTCAGTCTGGATTAGACCAGAGTGTGTGCAACCCAGGCTGGGGCCTGGCATTTTGCCAATACACATTAAATCTAGTGTGTACTGATCAAAGCAATGTGGTCTCCATATAAAAAAAACTACCCTAAAACAAGTATTCAAGCACATTTCAAATTTACACAAAGATTTTTAATAAATAGAATGTGTCTTTATAAGCTTAAGGAACGTATTAAATAAAAGAACGTAAGTACTGAAGTTGCATCAAAGCTTTTGCTGCCAGCCTTGAGACATCCAGTGTAAGAAATAATGAGCTTTTTGAAGAATTTTGGTTCAGTTTTGACCTGTTCCTATTATGAACATTATTGTTTCTAGGTCTTTAAAGTTACATGAGTTTCTATGAGAGACTGGAAATGCAAAAATCTGCCAGAATCTTCATGCTATATGCTTGGTGGTAGGGCTGCAACTATCGATTAATTTTGTAATCGAGTATTCTATCGATTATTCCAGCGATTAATCGAGTAATCGGATAAGAAATACTTTTGCTTTAATAAAGAGCCAAAGTAAATACATATAAGATGAAATAAGATGTGTATCTTAAAACAAACTGTACATTTTTATTCCTTACATACAGGGCAGTTTAAAGAGAACATTATTGATATGCAAAAACAAATACATCAAAAATAAATTAAATTACTTTTAAAATGTATACAGGCAACCTAAAACTAAGGCATAAATAATAAACAATAATACATAAACATATGCCTCTAATTTGTGCAACTTTTAGAACTAAAAGTTTCAGCTCATGCAGAACATAAAGCTTTAATATTTTGTTGGGAGGCTTTGTGGCCCTTGTAGGGGGAAAAAAAAATTCTGTCAGGATTGTATCTCCTAGATGAGGTAGATTTGGCGTTTGTGTGTCCATGTGTGTTTGCCTAAGCCTTCAAAAAAGCCTGTGGTGGTTGTGAAGAAAAGTAACGCATCAACAAGACGCTCTGATGGTGTGGATGTTGTTCTGAGTTTTCATTTTTTCAGCTTAAATGATCTAAATCTTTGTGGTTTTCTCTGTCCAGTTTCCTCTGTTCAGTCTCCTCTGTTCGCCCCTCAATATTTTCTCTCTCTCTCCATTCTGCAGTCCGCGCTATCAAATCTCGGCTGTGTTTCAAATCGCACTTTCGTACTGAACCGTACGCAGGAGCGGCGAGCGTGTCCTGTTAAGTACTGTTTAAGTATGAGATTTCGGATGCAGCCCTCGGCTTCTTCACGTCACCTGCTCACAGCGTGAACGCGTTGTGCAAAAGTGCAAAACACCGTGAGCGGTATATAGTTGTATGGATTAAACGATGCCTCGATGCGAATAATTTGAATCAATGGTTTTTAGTAATCGAATTACTCGAGTTTCTCGAGGAATCGTTTCAGCCCTACTTGGTGGCGATGGGTTTTGTTTCTAAAAATCATAGACTGAATGTTTATTGAATGCAAAACCAGCCCTGAACAGCCTAAACCAGCAACAGAGCAAAATATTGGACCGGTTACCAACTTTTTAAAAAGCCTTGGTGGCCAGACGACTCGTCGGGTAGATCAGTTATTTATTTAATTACATTTGATTTTTGTAGCAATAACAACAGTCCAGCACAGGGCAAAGGAAATCTTTATATATACTTAAGTTTGCCAGTGTATGAATATAAATATGAAGAATATCTAATAGTAGAACAACATTACTAATGCAGTAATAATTCACCAATGCGAGGATATGATTTTTCTATAGACAGGCAAGAAATAACCTTTTAGAGCAATAAATAAAACACTGGTTATGAGGGATGTCTTGCTATATTAACGTTATACCAACAACACCGAAGCAAGCTGGAAGCGGAGATGTATAAAAGTGTCCACTGGAGTGTACAGTGGAGTCATATATCAGTATAACGGTATAACTGTGCACTTCATCAGTGAAGACTGGGAGTTTGCAAACATCATTTTATTAAGGTAAAAGGTGTTAAAGATAAACCAAAGTGTAATTGTATAATACTTAAATATATTAAATGAACAATGCAAATTGTATATATAGTTTTACGCGTACTGATTCCATCATATATAGAGTATTTTTGTGTGGCCAAGCAAACCTTATAGCACCTTGTTTTATATGTACAGTATAATAAGCAATAGAATACACCACAGACATATAAAAAGTCCCAGTCATACAAATAATAAAACACACCATGACACACTGTGAAACCGTCAGAATCTTAAATACCGTGATACAAATTTTTGGTCATACCGCCCAGCCCTACCTTAATATTTTGATATACATTTTCCTAATTTAATACTTTGAATGCACTGTTCATTAAAATACATTTTAATTGTCGTTTCTATATTACATTCTTCACTACAGTACAATACGGTACACATCCAAATCCAGAACTAGCCGTATACCGTACACAATGAGTGATTGTCTGTTCCCAATTCCACAAGGGTGCCCATAAAAAAAGGATATCGCTGAAGGTGGGATTGTGACTGCATTCTCCACCAAATGCTGAGAGCACATACGTGACAGTAACTATAAAAAATAGCAGCTCAGCAACAACAGGAGGATTTTCAGTTGCCTTGCTGGGACTGTTGTGGTCATTCATTTTCTCCAGCCCTGTTGGAACTGCTTTAATAAAAACAATTGACGTTAGGGTTTAAATGTGACGCCCTTATTGTCATGCTCCAGTGGCAAATCCATTTTCATTTGGCGCTTCACCAATACAGCCCGCTTTGTCCCTGGTACGGAAGGAAAACTAAATTTAGAACGAGTATTTAGGTATACTACAGGTCACTCGGCAATGAAAACAACCACTAATTGTTGGATAGCGGATTAGGGTACTGTGCCATGGAAAAGGGCCATAAGATGTTTAGCACAACAGATACTGGTGAAAAAGTAGTGACTTTACATTTACACTATGTATAATCTTTGCAGGTTTTATAAAACACATTTTACTATTAATAGCAATCATATCCATGAGTGGCGAGGCAACTAAGCTATACAGCAGCTTAGCTTAATTACATTTATGATTAGGTAGCTCAGTCTTTTTTTTCCTTGCATTTAAATGAAAATGTATTTATTAAATTTACCGACAGTCACATAAACACATTTTTAGTCCTGGTATGAAAAAATTGAAAACAAAAGAAAACAAAAGAAAACTTTATTGTACAACATCTTATAAAATACCATTGTTTATTATTAAATGAATAAATCATTCATATAATAATATTTGACAGCTATATTAGTAAGCTCTAAGGTGGATAAAGAGCTAGACAGTAATCATTTTTTACATTTATTGATATTTGCAAAAGCCACAGACAGACAGCTGGGAATAAGTGACAGTCAGTAATTATAGAAGTTTATTTTGTGTAAACTGTATTGATGTTTAAATTAAATAAAATCATGTGGCTTTTTAAAGCCTTGAGCATTTTAAAATCTTATAGTGGTAAAGTAAATATGTATAAAATAATGCTAAAAGAATTGATAAACAGTTCCAGGTGTTACTAATTTATAAATAGTTATATTTTATACTTTTTTTACATTTTAGCACAGTCACACCATATGACATTTTGCATGTTTACCTTTAAATGAAAAAATAATAAAACAAAATGATATTCTATCTAAAAGTAAAACGGTTACATAAAACATTCAATTTAGCATAACTGACATGTTTTTGGAGGAAAAACACATCTTAATATATACTTTTATTTGATTACGGTAAAATCAAATAAAAATATGTCACCCACCCATGTATGTTTGGGTACGTTGTCTTTTTGTGTACGTTTATGTGTACATTTATGATTTTTATGGTCTTAGACATCATTGAAATTCACAGATTTAAGGTACTGTGACATAAGGCGAGAATATTTAGAACATGCATTTAGTCCAAGCAAGAATGAAAATACACTTATAACATTCACATACGCACTTCTTTATATGTCTTTGACAGATAGGAAGAAATTAGACTATCTGAGTCTTACACATGGACACAGGGAGCGGTGCAGCACTCACTTACCAGCTACAGTGTATCACAAAAGTGAGTACACCCCTCACATTTCTGCAGATATTTAAGTATATCTTTTCATGGGACAACACTGACAAAATGACACTTTGACACAATGAAAAGTAGTCTGTGTGCAGCTTATATAACAGTGTAAATTTATTCTTCCCTCAAAATAACTCAATATACAGCCATTAATGTCTAAACCACCGGCAACAAACGTGAGTACACCCCTTAGTGAAAGTTCCTGAAGTGTCAATATTTTGTGTGGCCACCATTATTTCCCAGAACTGCCTTAACTCTCCTGGGCATGGAGTTTACCAGAGCTTCACAGGTTGCCACTGGAATGCTTTTCCACTCCTCCATGACGACATCACGGAGCTGGCGGATATTCGAGACTTTGCGCTCCTCCACCTTCCGCTTGAGGATGCCCCAAAGATGTTCTATTGGGTTTAGGTCTGGAGACATGCTTGGCCAGTCCATCACCTTTACCCTCAGCCTCTTCAATAAAGCAGTGGTCGTCTTAGAGGTGTGTTTGGGGTCATTATCATGCTGGAACACTGCCCTGCGACCCAGTTTCCGGAGGGAGGGGATCATGCTCTGCTTCAGTATTTCACAGTACATATTGGAGTTCATGTGTCCCTCAATGAAATGTAACTCCCCAACACCTGCTGCACTCATGCAGCCCCAGACCATGGCATTCCCACCACCATGCTTGACTGTAGGCATGACACACTTATCTTTGTACTCCTCAACTGATTGCCGCCACACATGCTTGAGACCATCTGAACCAAACAAATTAATCTTGGTCTCATCAAACCATAGGACATGGTTCCAGTAATCCATGTCCTTTGTTGACATGTCTTCAGCAAACTGTTTGCGGGCTTTCTTGTGTAGAGACTTCAGAAGAGGCTTCCTTCTGGGGTGACAGCCATGCAGACCAATTTGATGTAGTGTGCGGCGTATGGTCTGAGCACTGACAGGCTGACCCCCCACCTTTTCAATCTCTGCAGCAATGCTGACAGCACTCCTGCGCCTATCTTTCAAAGACAGCAGTTGGATGTGACGCTGAGCACGTGCACTCAGCTTCTTTGGACGACCAACGCGAGGTCTGTTCTGAGTGGACCCTGCTCTTTTAAAACGCTGGATGATCTTGGCCACTGTGCTGCAGCTCAGTTTCAGGGTGTTGGCAATCTTCTTGTAGCCTTGGCCATCTTCATGTAGCGCAACAATTCGTCTTTTAAGATCCTCAGAGAGTTCTTTGCCATGAGGTGCCATGTTGGAACTTTCAGTGACCAGTATGAGAGAGTGTGAGAGCTGTACTACTAAATTAAACACACCTGCTCCCTATGCACACCTGAGACCTAGTAACACTAACAAATCACATGACATTTTGGAGGGAAAATGACAAGCAGTGCTCAATTTGGACATTTAGGGGTGTAGTCTCTTAGGGGTGTACTCACTTTTGTTGCCGGTGGTTTAGACATTAATGGCTGTATATTGAGTTATTTTGAGGGAAGAATAAATTTACACTGTTATATAAGCTGCACACAGACTACTTTTCATTGTGTCAAAGTGTCATTTTGTCAGTGTTGTCCCATGAAAAGATATACTTAAATATCTGCAGAAATGTGAGGGGTGTACTCACTTTTGTGATACACTGTATATATAGTTCTCTCTCTTTCTCACATGAGAAAGCGAGAGAAGATTTCACAAGAAAAGCACTGAAAGTTGTAAGCACTTACCTAAATTGCCTATTAGGGGTTATCCAGGCAAATGGATGTTCCACTGAGTCTGGGGGTGGATTAATAATGCACACAGACATTTATAAATGACACAAAAATATTTTTTTGTTTACTGTTTTGTTATAGTTCAATTCTATACACATCACCATAATACCTTTTAAGTTGGTGGTGGTGGGGGTGAATATTTCTAATTGTATTTGTAGCTGTTAAGCAGAGAGAGTATATCAGAACTTATTAGAACACATTCACGACATTCAGCAGACACTTTTATCCAAAGAGCAATAATCCGCTAGCACACCAGCGCCGAGATTCTACGTTTCCAGGTTCGAATCTCGGCTCTGCTATCGGCTAGGTGCCCTCTAGCAGGCACAATTGACCTCCAGTCTGCTGTGTGGGAAAGACCGGACTAAGGGGTGGGGTTATCAACGCTGTGTACAGACCTTGGTTGGCCAGGGCAGGGCGTCTGTACAGAAGTGGAGGAGCGCAGAGATTGGGTTGTGGCTCTCCGTACGCAAAGCTGACCTCATGCACAAATCCACTGAAGTATGGGTGAATAAGAAAGGACTGGTGGACTGCACACACGTCGTGTGTGTCAGGCGAATATACACACTCCTTGGACGCCGTCGGGGTCCCCAGAAGTGGATTGGGTACGCTTAATTAAGAGAAAAAAAGGGGTAAAGTGCAAGCAGTTAAGAGTTTAGGGCCTCAGTCAGAAGCCCAACAATGGCAAATTGGTAATGCCCCTGCTCAAGATACACAATACAAGATACAAGATACAAGATACAAGATACAAGATACATTGTAACACAGTTAAAAGCTTGTTTTTGTTTCTTTTGTTTGATTGGTTAATCGTTATTACCACCACAACCATACTAAAATAAAGCCAACATATTTAAAGAGCATGAAAATTTATCATAAGCCTTAGACAAGCTGTTTTCACTCTTTAACCGCTAGAGACAAAAAAATTTGCTATGTG
Organism: Trichomycterus rosablanca; assembly: GCF_030014385.1. Taxonomy (NCBI): domain Eukaryota; kingdom Metazoa; phylum Chordata; class Actinopteri; order Siluriformes; family Trichomycteridae; genus Trichomycterus; species Trichomycterus rosablanca. The sequence goes on from NC_085999.1 coordinate 28,111,784, forward strand.
CACCTTAAAAGTTATGAGCTACTGACGTAGTTTTCCCCAGTTATACTTTTTTTACCTGAGGACTTACAAAAATGCCAGAACTTTTACTTAAGTGATGTGTCCTGGCTACCATTTCCACTTCTTATTATCATGGTTCTATTTTTTCAGCAGAGCTGTGTCAGCTGAAGGGTCCAGGGACACACCATAACTCTGAGAAGATTCCAAAGCTTAAATTATTTAGATATTTAAAACATTGCTGTCAAAATAAAAGCCTCTTAACATCAGCTACACCTCAAAGACAGGCACGGGGAGGGGGGGGGGGGGGGGGGGTAAGAAAGTCCTCTGTAAATCTGTGTTAAATATTGAAGTGTTGCTATATAAAACCTCAACACTGCCCTCGTCTGACAAGAGAAATGGAAAAGCTTGAATGTTTTGTTTTTTTTGTTCCTGAAAACTGTATGAAGTGTGCCACCAAGTGGTTTCTTTACCATGTTCCAGAGAGGTTCTCAACCTTTTAAGTTCAAAAATGCCTATGATAAGGGGCGCTCGACTTGTGGCTTATGTTATTTTTCATGTGCAAATAAATGCATATTATACAGAAGATAAGTTCTGTGGAGTTTAAAAGTGAGTTTATGTAGCTAATAATTTCATATCCATGGTCTGAACACCAAATAAAATATTCTGCAACTTCTGTAAATGATCCGTCTTCTACATCATGCTTACAATCTACAGCTGAAATAGACTAGGGTGTCCATATGTCCGGTTTTAGGGCGGACTGACCGGTTTTTCATCTGCCTGTCCGCAGACCAACACGATGCCTGGACGGACATGTATTTGTCCACCACTGGAAGCTGTCATCATTAATTTGTCTGTCATTGGCTTACAAACATGTCAAAGAAATGACTTCATTTCTTTTTTTTTTTTCATTGGTTTAAAGTCACCACTTTCCGTCAGGACGTCCACCACTTTATTGTGAAACGTCCAGCCCAGAAATGCTAGCTAATTACTAAGTTTATAGCTGTTCACACTGTCAACATGCCAAAACGAAAAACAACGTACAGCTCTGATTGGTCGACTCACCACCCTTTTATTTTGAAGAGTTTGTTCGTTTGTTTGTTTTATTAGGATTTTAATGTCATGTTTTACACTTTTGGTTACATTCATGACAAGAACAGCAGTTACTCATTATACAAGGTTCATCAGTTCACAAGGTTATATCGATCACAGACAATTTTGTATCTCCAATTTACCTCACTTGCATGTCTTTGGACTGTGGGAGGAAACCGGAGCACCCAGAGGAAACCCACACAGACACGGGGAAACCATGCAAACTCCACACAGAAAGGACCCGGACCACCCCACCTGGGGATCGAACCCAGGACCTTCTTGCTGTGAGGCGACAGTGCTACCCACTTAGCCACTGTGCCGCCCTATTTTGAAAAGCAGGAAAGATTAATTTCATGCTTTTTGTACTAAAGAATCAAAGAATTTTGTACTAAAGAAACAAGTAGACTCTAAATGTGGTAAGTTCATCACAATTTAGTTGCAACCCAATTAAATCAATTAAGGTTTCAATTTTGTGTTCTGTTGTCATTATCCTGACCACCCACAGTCATGCCCTTCTTTTGGATTATGGAAGAGGCCACCCTAAAACAAACACAAATTATATCTTGGAAATGAGACCAAAACCTTTTCTAAACCATCTATACTCAGATGTCCACAAATTTGGTGATAGTTGTTGACATTCCATTTCAAAAACACGGACATTGATGGACTATATGGTTAACTGTATGTGGATACCCGTCCTAATTATTGAGCGAATGGGTTTCAGCCACACCCATTGCTAACAGGGTTAACCACTTTCCTAATATTGTGTTGGTCCCCCTTTTGCTGCACGATACGCAACAAACTGTGATGCACTGTGTATTCTGACCCCTTTCTATCAGAACCAGCATCAACTTCTTCAGCTAATTGAGCTACAGTAATTGGTCTGTTGGATCGGACCACACGGGTCAGCCTTTGCTCCCTACGTGCATCAATGAGCCTTGGCCGCCCATGACCCTGTCGCCAGTTTACTACTGTTCCTTCCTTGGACCACTTTTGATGCACTACAGACCGGGACACACCCCACAAGAGCTGCAGTTTTGGAGATGCTCTGACCCAGTCGTCTAGCCATCACAATTTGGCCCTTATCAAACTCACTCAGATCCTCATGCATCCGCATTTTTCCTGCTTCTAACACATCAACTTTGAGGATAAAATGTTCACTTGCTGCCTCATATATCCCACCCACTAACAGGTGCCGTGATGATGAGATAATCAGTGTTATTCACTTCACCTGTTAGTGGTCATAATGTTATGCCTCGTCTGTGTTTAATAAGTGTTTGAGGAAGGCCCTTTCCTGCACAAAATAATTTCTATAACACATATATAGACATTTCACATTTACATTTTTGGCATTTAGCAGACGCTTTTGCCTTGCTCAAGGGCCCAGCAGTGGCAACCTGGCCATGGTGGGGCTTGAAGCAGCAACCTTATGATTACTATTCCAATACCTTAACCTAGGCTACAACTGCCCTATATATATACAGTGTATCACGAAAGTGAGTACACCCCTCACATTTCTGCAAATATTTCATTATATCTTTTCATGGGACAACACTATAGACATGAAACTTGGATATAACTTAGAGTAGTCAGTGGACAGCTTGTATAGCAGTGTAGATTTACTGTCTTCTGAAAATAACTCAACACACAGCCATTAATGTCTAAATAGCTGGCAACATAAGTGAGTACACCCCACAGTGAACATGTCCAAATTGTGCCCAAATGTGTCGTTGTCCCTCCCTGGTGCCATGTGTCAAGGTCCCAGGTGTAAATGGGGAGCAGGGCTGTTAAATTTGGTGTTTTGGGTACAATTCTCTCATACTGGCCACTGGATATTCAACATGGCACCTCATGGCAAAGAACTCTCTGAGGATGTGAGAAATAGAATTGTTGCTCTCCACAAAGATGGCCTGGGCTATAAGAAGATTGCTAACACCCTGAAACTGAGCTACAGCATGGTGGCCAAGGTCATACAGCGGTTTTCCAGGACAGGTTCCACTCGGAACAGGCTTCGCCAGGGTCGACCAAAGAAGTTGAGTCCACGTGTTCGGCGTCATATCCAGAGGTTGGCTTTAAAAAATAGACACATGAGTGCTGCCAGCATTGCTGCAGAGGTTGAAGACGTGGGAGGTCAGCCTGTCAGTGCTCAGACCATACGCCGCACACTGCATCAACTCGGTCTGCATGGTCGTCATCCCAGAAGGAAGCTGACGCACAAGAAAGCCAGCAAACAGTTTGCTGAAGACAAGCAGTCCAAGAACATGGATTACTGGAATGCCCTGTGGTCTGACGAGACCAAGATAAACTTGTTTGGCTCAGATGGTGTCCAGCATGTGTGGCGGCGCCCTGGTGAGAAGTACCAAGACAACTGTATCTTGCCTACAGTCAAGCATGGTGGTGGTAGCATCATGGTCTTGGGCTGCATGAGTGTTGCTGGCACTGGGGAGCTGCAGTTCATTGAGGGAAACATGAATTCCAACATGTACTGTGACATTCTGAAACAGAGCATGATCCCCTCCCTTCGAAAACTGGGCCTCATGGCAGTTTTCCAACAGGATAACGACCCCAAACACAACCTCCAAGATGACAACTGCCTTGCTGAGGAAGCTGAAGGTAAAGGTGATGGACTAAACCCAATTGAGCACCTGTGGCGCATCCTCAAGTGGAAGGTGGAGGAGTTTAAGGTGTCTAACATCCACCAGCTCCGTGATGTCATCACGGAGGAGTGGAAGAGGATTCCAGTAGCAACCTGTGCAGCTCTGGTGAATTCCATGCCCAGGAGAGTTAAGGCAGTGATAATAATGGTGGTCACACAAAATATTGACACTTTAGGCACAATTTGGACATGTTCACTGTGGGGTGTACTCACTTATGTTGCCAGCTATTTAGACATTAATGGCTGTGTGTTGAGTTATTTTCAGAAGACAGTAAATCTACACTGCTATACAAGTTGTACACTGACTACTCTAAGTTATATCCAAGTTTCATGTCTATAGTGTTGTCCCATGAAAAGATATAATGAAATATTTGCAGAAATGTGAGGGGTGTACTCACTTTCGTGATACACTGTATATATATATTTTTTTTTTTATTATTTATTTATACTTGTTTAGGCTGTTGTTGTTCCAGTGTGAGTTTGTGTGTACAATGGAAAAAAAAAAATTATTTATAGATTGTTCTGTATTTAGCTCCATTCACCAGTTCTTTCCCCATAGCTTGATGCTACCACCACCATGTTCCATGGGATGATATTAGCAAGTTATATAAAGTGGCTGTTTTTCACCACATAGTGCTGGCTGTTCTGTTCACTTGGTTAAAACTTTGCCTCACTGCACTAGAGAATAGTTTGTCACAGTTAACGCAAGTGGCCTGCACAGAATATAGTCACCTTGTTCTCCATTAAGTTCTTTTAACTGAATGGGTCCAAATTTCTGCTCCAGTAAGGGTCGCCACAGTGAATCATTTGTCCGCAGGTTTGATTTGGCACAGGTATAACCCTCCTATTTATCCAGCCCCCTGTCCAATGGCTAGGTTCCCATACTGCCATGTGCCTTCTGCCCGGGATACGAACCCCCAAAACATAGCATCACGCAACAAAAGCTCAGCCTTTACAAAATAGTAGTCTGTTAAAGCTGCAATTCCATTTCAATGCAGACAATTTCTGGAATTGGATGTAAAAGGAGTTCATGGCCAGGTGTCTGCGTACTTTCAGCCACATGTACAATGCGTGAATTAATGTGATGTTGGAAAAATCAGTATTCAAAGCTCTCAGGGTTTTATTCATGTCAGTAATTATTCTGATCATGGTTGCAGTGAGGTTAGGCAAGGATTAAACCCAAAATTTTGAAGGTCTGCAATCATTTGCAATCATCAGTTATTTTCATTGTGTAAGGGAATCAACGATGAAGACACAGCTGTCTTTGTTGGCTCTTCACAGGTCGTTCCCCACTGCAGAAAGTTCATGTGCAGGTCTTCTGTAGCTGTGCCACTCAACAAGAGCTTGCAATCACAAAAAAGATTTCAGTCTTGTGTAGCAAAAATCCTGTTCTTTTGATCCCAGATCCCTCATCTATTCATTTCCTTTACCCAATCAAATCACTCAGGAAAACCAGGCTACACTTTCACACCATCAAAGACAAAGAGATATTCTACCATGAATCCATGAATGGTTCAAAGCTCTTTGATTGCTCGGTGTCATGCGAGAACTTCACTTTTTTTCTTCTGCAGCGTAATTGGAGAGCTTCATGAATAATCAGCATATTCCTGTTTTTTTTTTTTTTTTTTTTTTTTTTTATAAAACGTATCAGCACTTGCAATCATGAGTTGATTATGGTAATCCGAAGCCTCTTAGGTCTTCGGTGCACAAAAGACAGGAATTAATCACCAGTGGCACACGTCTATTTCTGGAACGTCGTTCGTTCTGGAGGCCGAAACAAAACAAAAGCCGCAGACCGGCCCAAGATAGCATCTTCAGAGGAGATGCTAGGAGCAGCTAATGATTTCAAGCGAGCTCTCTTCGTTACACTTCTCAAAAGCGACATTTAATTGCAGTGATTAGTCACCGTCTTGCTTGGGTGCTTCCTCTGAGCCGTCTTTTGTTCATTTTGAAATACTGCAAGAATGCTACATGTGTTTGTTGGGACATCCTGTTCCAAAACCAAGGGCATTTACCCCACTTTGCAGATATAACAGCATCCAATCCTCTGAAAAGTCTACTCGTAAAAATGAACTGAAAACTGCCATCTCAGCCCATTGGTTTGAATGGCCTGAAGATAACGGTGTTAGCTTTGTAAGCAAAAACTGTGGTGACGTAATCACTGTCTAAGTAGTGTGTCTAAATAATCTGCCTAATAAGTTTGATGTCTTATTAGAACCCTCTCTAGTTAGACAGCAAGGCAGCTCACTAGGTTTTCAGCCGAATAGGGACTCCTTGTAACTGATGCACTATGACCTCTGCTGGCTGGTTGATGGCGCCTGCACAGAGGCGGGGAAAGGGTGCAGATCATGGTGTGTGTCCCCGTACACAAGGCTGATTCGCATATATGCACTCGCCTAGTGTGGGTGACAAAATGCATACAGCTGCTGCCCATGTGTCAGAGGGGGAGTGGGTTAGCTTCGTTCTCCTCAAGTCAGAGCGGGGTTCGGCATTAGTGGAGAGGAAGCGTGACGCAATCATGGAATTGGACGTGCTAAAAAGTCGAGAGAAAAAGGGAGAAAATGCATAAACAAAACAAAAACTAAAGAATAAAAATATTAACAGTATTTTAAAGAGGTGATTTATTATTAAATGTACAGAGGTTGATCAGCTGATGAGCTGAATATAGAATCTGTTTTTATCTTCTCTCTCCTGCTCACTGTCTTCTCAGGTAAGCTTCTCACTTCAGCCAGATGCCTTTGTCTCCTGCGTCTTCATTGTAACCCTCAGCGTATTTCTTTCCAGGAAGCTGAGAAAAAGAAACCGACATGGTCAGAAAAGGCGACACAAACAATTCCTGCAGGTCTTTATGACATTTACAGAATTCTTCAGGCACCTCACAACTCAACACGATTGCCATTTTGGCTGCCATGCTGCGATTATGAAACGTAATGCATCTTGATTTAATTTGTTTTATCATATGATGTATGTTCGGAACAGTGGTAGCCTAGTGGGTAGAGCTGTGGGTAACCAGTTGGAAGGTAGTGGGTTTGAATCTTGACTCTGCTATGCAGCCACTGTTGGGCACTTAATCAAGGTTCTTAAGCCTCTCGACTCCAGGGGCGGCAAACGATGGCTGACCCTGCGCTCTGACCCCAGCTTCCAAAAAAGATGGCAAATGCAGGACAAAACATTTAATTGTACTGTACATGTGTACATGTATATATTACAAATAAAGACCTTCCATCAGCTCTAGATTATAATTATCATTTATATTTAATATTTTAAAAACAATGATCCATTGTGGTGACCCCTAAATATGGGCGCAACTGAAAGAAAAAAACGAATATAGTATATTTATTTATCTTATTATATATATATATATATATATATATATATATATATATATATATATATATATATATATATATATATATATATATATATATATATAATATTTTATTATTACAGTACATTATATTATATATTACATTTTATTAATGCTTGCTCCTGTTAAAACTAGGGTTGTCCCCTCCTCTCACTCCTCTCCCTGGTATACTCCTGAGCTTCGAACCTTAAAAACCCAGGGCCGACGGCTTGAACGTCTGTTTAAGAAAACGTCGCTGCAGGTTCATGCCTTGGCGCTCGCGGACCACTTGGCCAATTATAAAGCAGCTTTAAATGCTGCTCGATCTAGCTACCTTACTTCTGAGTTCAAAAAAGCTGGCAATAACTCGTCTAGACTTTTTTTCTATTGTTAAAAAGATTCTGTGTCCCCCATCTAACTCTGTCACTGCGTCGTCGGATCTCTGTAACTCTTTTCTCACTTTCTTTCAAGATAAAGTGTCGGGCATATATAGTGAACTTTCCACTTCGGAATCTATCTCCACTATATCTGGTTCTTACATTTCTCTATCCTCTTGCTCATTTCCGTGCTTCTCCACTGTTGACGCTGGTACCATTGAGAGAATTATATCTACATCGAAATCTGCCACCTCTTTCCTTGACCCTGCTCCTACTGCCCTTCTCAAACTCTGCTGTGCTACTTTATCTGTTCCCATCTCCCACATTGTCAATCTTTCACTTAGCTCTGGATTGGTTCCTGATGGCTTGAAACTTGCTGCTGTCACCCCTGTCATTAAGAAACCCGGTTTAGACCAGTCCATTCTCAGCAATTTTAGACCCATTTCCAACCTTCCATTCCTCGCTAAAATTCTAGAAAGAGTTGTAGCCTCCCAGCTGCTCGACTACCTTGATGCTAATAATTTATCTGAAATCTTTCAGTCAGGTTTCCGTTCTAAACATAGTACTGAAACTGCCCTAATTCGTGTTATAAATGATCTTCTTCTTGCCTCTGACAACGGTCTTGTCTCTATCCTCCTCCTACTTGATCTCTCATCAGCATTCGACACAATTAATCATAACATTCTCTTGGCACGCCTGTCTGAGATTGGTCTCATGGACACGGCTCTCTCCTGGTTTAAGTCATATCTCACCGGCAGGTGTCAATTTGTTCGTATTGGTCACCACTCATCTGCTACCGTTCCGGTTCCACAAGGTGTTCCTCAAGGATCGGTCCTTGGACCCCTCCTCTTCACCATCTACATGCTCCCTCTTGGCCCCCTTGTACGCCAGTTTGGTCTGAGCTTTCATTGCTATGCTGACGATACTCAACTATATATTAGCTTCAAACCCTCTGACCCTGTGCCTCCCCCCTCGCTTACCAGTTGCATACAAAAGTTACATTCCTGGCTTCATAATAATTACTTAATGCTTAATGCTCTGAAAACTGAGTTTCTTTTTATTGGTCCGAAATCTGCTGTCTCTACTCTCTCTGATGTGACTTTTAATATTGGTTCCACTGCCATCTGTCCCTCAAATTGTGCTCGTAATCTTGGTGTCCTTTTCGATTCTCACCTTTCCTTTGACTCCCACTTAGCATCGGTCTCCAAATCTGCCTATTTTCACTTGCGCAATATCTCTCGCCTTCGTCCTTTGCTTTCACAAGACTCTGCTGAGACTCTGGTCCATGCTCTAGTCACCTCCCGGCTTGACTACTGCAATTCAATTTTATATGGGCTTCCTGCCAAAACCCTCCGCCCTCTCCAACGTATCCAAAATACTGCTGCTCGGATCCTTACATTTTCCCAAAAATATGACCATATTACACCTGTACTGGCTAAGCTGCACTGGTTACCTATCTCTTTGAGAATTAAATATAAATTACTTATACTTACATTTAAAGCGCTACATGGCCTGGCCCCGGTATATTTAGCTGACTTACTAACGTATCACTCTCCCTGTCGCAGTCTTAGGTCCTCTGACTCTGACTTATTGGCTGTACCCAGGTTCAAGCGGGCTTCTATGGGTGGCCGTTCATTCACCTGTGCTGCCCCTCGCCTCTGGAATTCCCTTCCTCCGGCTCTCCGCTCTGCGTCTTCCCTCACTATTTTCAAATCTTTGCTTAAAACACTTCTCTTTACTGAGCATTTTTCATAGTTTTTGTATTGTATTGTAAAAGTATTGTATTGTATTGTATTGTATTGTAAAATGTTGTAAAGCGTCCTTGAGCATTGAGAAAGGCGCTATATAAGTTTAACTTATTATTATTATTATTATTATATTATATTTTATAATATTATGGTTTATTATATTATTATGTTTTATTATATTATATTTTATTATATTATTATATTATATTTCATAATAGTTTATTTCATTATTGTTTTATTATATGTTCTATTATATTATTATATTTTATTGTATTATTATATTATATTTTATAATATTGTTTTATTGTATTATTATATTATATTTTATATTAGGTTTTATTATATTATTATATTTTATTACATTATTATATTATTATATTATATTTTATAATATGTTTTATTATATTATTATGTTTTATTATATGATTATATTTTATTATATTATTATATTATATTTTATAATATTATGTTACATTAATGACACAAGATCATTACACAAGATTCATCAGTTCACAAGGTTATATCGAACACAGTCCTGGACAATTTTGTATCTCCAATTCACGTCACTTGCATGTCTTTGGACTGTGGGAGGAAACCAAACCGCCTGAAGGAAAACCACACAGACACGGGGAGAACATGCAAACTCCACACAAAAAGGACCTGGACCACTCCACCTGGGAATCAAACCCAGGACCTTCTTGCTGTGGGGCGACAGTGCTACCCACCGAGCCACCATGCCGCCCTAGTGCACTGATTAGTTTACACTATTCAGTAGGTGTTGTGCAATTTTAAACACAGCAACTTTCTGTTTGTCTCTGAAAGGTGAAGCTCAAGGGTCCAATAGAGCCTGCTTGGTGGTGGGGATTGAGCCCTCAACCACAAAGCCCCCTATACTCAGCAATGATGTTAAACAAGGCGGCTTAACTTAGGCAATCAAAGAAGGCAGTCAACGTTCCAACTTATTTTAAAGGTGTTTAGTGGAATTGAGGTTGATGAAGACTTATGTTTGGGCAGGACTGTGCTCCTATGCTAAAAAAACAAGGTCCATAAAGACATAGTTATAAATTTGGTGTTAAAAAACCTTAGTGGCCTGAACGGAGCTTTGATCTCAACCCTGTGGAAGATTTTTTTTTAATAAATTAGTGCTGATTGGCCACAAAAATAAAGACTCTTGCTAAAATCTTGCTTGAGGCTGTAAAAGCTGCAATGGGCTTGGAAGGAAACCCATATTACTGTCTAATCTCCATGATGGAATAGGATATCCAACAAGCTTATGGTCAGGTGTCCCCACACGTATACATATCTGCATTTCATATCCTAAAAATGCTACTACTGAGTGAAAGAAAAGTAAAATAGGGTTTCCTGGAACCTTCAGCCTGAGTAAAGCAAAAAAAAAAAAATCATAAGTGTGAGGACTGCCAGCTGGAGTATTAAATTCCCATTGTGGACTCAGCAGTCTGGCAATAAAAGAAGATAAACTCTTTTTCCCACGGGCGTAAGCACAAGTTCACAATGGCCCTCATCTTTTCCCAAGTGCTCCATGAAGTCGAGACGAATGGCCTCCCTGGGCCGCTTTCGTCAACACAGATCAAGCCGGTAAGAAGGAAGGATTTTTAATGGGAAAGCCCACTGACAGCTTGATCTAGAGAGAATACGGTATTAATCCAAGGCTGAAAATAGCACCTTCTAAATTGCTGCTGTCCAGTGAGGGAGTTTATTGGTGAAGCGCCTTGTGCAGCCCAAGCCTCTCTCCTCCAGTCCTGGATTTTATTGTTTTATTAGGATCTCTATTAGCAATAACGTGCAGCAGCTACTTCATTCTACACGCCACATAAATTGAGAAGATAAAACTTGTGACAAGAAAATAGGATAAAGTAAATAAGAGTACATAAATAAAAGACGTGAGAAGTGGGGGGGTGTTTTACACCACCGTACAAATTAAGACTAGCTGCAGTTCACAATGCTGGTTCACTATTACAAAGATTTTCTTCAAGTGTGAATAATAAAGACCAGGACTGAAAAATATAAATAATTTATTACATGAAAATAAACGTATAAAATAACAGTCGATTTTTCTTGAAGCTCATATCCCTCAATATAACAGTATACATTGATCAGCCATAACATTAAAACCACCTCCTTGTTTCTACACTCACTGTCCATTTTATCAGCTCCACTCACCATATAGAAGCACTTTGAGGTTCTACAATTATTGACTGTAGTCCATCTGTTTCTCTACGCTGTTTTAGCCTCCTTTCACCTTGTTCTTCAATGGTCAGAACCCTCACAGGACCACCACAGAGCAGGTATTATTTGGGTGGTGGATCATTCTCAGCACTGCAGCGACAATGACATGGTGGTGGTGTGTTAGTGTGTGTTGTGCTGGTATGAGTGGATCAGGGTTTTTAAATACTGTGTGCACGCACTGTCCACTCTATTAGACACTACTACCTAGTTGGTTCACCTTGTAGCTGTGTAGGGACGATCGCTCATCTATTGCTGCTGTTTGAGTTGGTCATCTTCTAGACCTTCATTAGTGGTCACAGGACGCTGCTCACGGGGCGTTGTTGGCTGAATATTTTTGGTTGGTGGACTATTCTCATTCCAGCAGTGACAGTAAGGTGTTTAAAAACTCCAGCAGCGCTGCTGTATCTGATCCACTCATACCAGTACAACACACACTAACAGACCACCACCATGTCAGTGTCACTGCAGTGCTAAGAATGATCCACCACCTAAATAATACCTACTCTGTGGTGGCCCTGTGGGGGTCCTGGCCATTGAAGAACAGGGTGAAAGCAGGCTAAAAAAGTATGTAGAGAAACAGATGGACTACAGTCAATGATTGTAGAACTTCAAAGTGCTCTGATAAAATGAAGTGAGTGTAGAAACAAGGAGGTGGTTTTAATATTATGGCTGATCGGTGTATCTAGCAATAAAGCACTAAATATAGTAAAAAATATATATATATTGTTGAAAACTAGTAAAAACAATCGTGTTGATTTTATTTTTTCTCTATCCTGGTCAGAGACATGGTGGGTCTGGCTTTTCTGGTATCACTGAGTGCAACGCAGTAACAAACCAGACAGGATCCCAACACATCTACATTCCCCACCTCCTCAGACGACCAATCATGTCTGTATGTAGACACCAGACCGGCCAATATGGTTCGATCCCTAGGTATTCCAACCCTGGATTTTTATAATTTTTTTAAATGAACCTACTTTTATTATATATCAAACAATGGAAGCCTTGTCATGAATTGGCACCCTCCATAGTGAAGAGTACTCCTGTATTGTGCCTAGTGTTTCTCGGTGGAAACAAACCCATTTTGACCCAGACTAGGATAAAGCAGTGGTAAAACATGTAGTAAAACTACATGAAAATAAACTAAATTAACTATAGAATTCCCTTGTCTATAAACAAAAACCTGCATTTTCAGCTAGCTCATATTGCTTTACATCAGTACTAGCACTAAATATAGCAACAATGTAGACATGTAGACACCAGACCAGCCAATAGGGTTCAATCCCTAGTAATTCCAACCCTGGATTTTTTTTAATGAATCTATTTTTATTACATATCATGAATGACAGAGGCCTTGTGATGGATTGGCACCCTGTCCAGAGTACTCCAGTCTAGTGCATAGTGTTTCTGGGTGGAACCGAACCCACCAGGACCTCCTTGCTGTGAAGCGACAGTGCTACCCACCCTAATCTACTACATTAACCTTTTCCTGTCTTACTGCCAGCCCCACTGGCTTGGACCAAAACGTCGCTGCAACCTGAGGGGAACTCCCTACATATTTATCCACTGGCCATTGCTGCTGGCCCATACCGCTCCAAAACACAAATTACATGTACGGAAGTGCGTCCTCCCTGTAGCTTTTTAGCAATTTATTGGTATTTCTGATGGTGGTCGAAAAATGTAATTGGACGGGTAAAGGTTAAAAAGAATTTACTGAAATAAGGCACAAACACATGTTGATATTAAATTCATTGATTATTGATTTAAAAAGAAAAAGAAAAAGATTAGCAGTATTTCCCTTGATCAGATACAACCAATTGTATCTGTAAAGCGCCTGACTGAAAGGTCGTACTATTAAGACTTAAACCCAAGTCTTAGCATTGCTGGGCTAGCTTAATAGACTGCCATTCCTTACAAATGCCTATTCTCAGCTTGTGAAAATGTTCTTCCTGGTATTTCAGATAAACAAACAGCTGAAACAGAGCTGAGCTTCTGACTGGAGTGTACAAATTACAAAAAAAAAAAAACCTCTCAGCACCGCGTACATTTCACATACCCACTGCCCTTCTCAGGCATCGCAATTGCAAGTTCTGCGTTGAATTAAATGTCAGTCGGAAACATCCAATAGCGTAATATAGACTCAACAGTGGAGATGGAGCCTGCAAAAAAAAAAGCCATTCTCTGAGTGCGCCAGCTTAAAGGTCAGGTCTGAATGTTTTTCGAGCAAATATAATGGCACCGAATCACTTGCAGCAATATTGAACAAGTGCCGTTAACAAGTTAATATCGGCAATAAAAAAAAATAAAAGGCCATGGTATTTTGTTGCTTTAGGAACTGAGGTTTCCTTTACTTTAGCACAGTAACCTAATAATAAACACTTTAGCTAAACTATATAGCCTGATTTCTTCTTCCTCTCAAAATTTTGGAGTGTGTATGAGAAATTGTGCTAATTCGTCAGGTCGTTACAGACCATGCTTTGTGCACAGAACACAGAGAAAACAGCAGTCCTCTGTTACACCTGTTAGAAACGGGTGTGTCTAAGACCTAAATTGGATAATTAGGAGAGTAAGTGGCTGAGCTTGAAAATGCTCTTTGGACTAAATGGACACAAATTCCCCTTAAACTATCTTAAAAGGCACTTCCTGCCAAACGGCTCAGGGTTTGAATTTGTTGTTGAAGTTGTTGTTGAATTTGTTGTTGAAGTTGTTTGAATATGTTGTACAGTGGACCCTTGAGTTATGAACGGTTTACCATACGAACATTTCGGGTTACGAGCGATCTTTTTCAACTTAATGTAACGAACAAATTTCGGATTACGAACAGAAATTCAAGAAACACGTGATGTCACGAACAAGTTCACTCCAACCGTCTCTCTTCTGTCTCTCTTCTGTCTCTCTTCTGTCTCTCTTCTGTCTCTCTTCTGTCTCTCTTCTGTCTCTCTTCTTCCTCTCTTCTTCTCCTTGGCCTTTATCCCGTTTGGTTGCGGGGTCGGCTCTCGGCAGATCACGATCCGCGCATCGATTTGGCACAATTTTTACGCCGGATGCCCTTCCTGACACAACCTATCTATCCGGGCTTGGGACCGGCACTACAATGCACTGGTTTGTGCATCTAGCGGCTAGGTATCTATAGGACAATTCAGTGTTTCCAATTAGCCTGGTGGCATGTTTTTGGACTGTGGGAGGAAACCGGAGCACCCGGAGGAAACCCACGCGGACACCATGCAAACTCCGCACAGAAAGGACCCGGACCGCCCCACCTGGGGATCAAACCCAGGACCTTCTTGTTGTGAGGCGACAGTGCTACCCATTAAGCCACCATGCCTCTATCTATCTATCTATCTATCTATCTATCTATCTACACACATATACATACAGTGAGTGAACATTCGGACAGCGGATGGTGTATTTCCAATGTTTTCTTTATATTTTGTAAAATTCAATATTAAAATGTCCCCAAAGAATGTGCAGAGGAAGCTTAGTGCTGAGAAAATGAACAAATCTATCACTATTTGTTGTGTTGAATAATTACTCCTGCCAGTAGCCATCAGTGTATCAGACAGAGAAAACAGTGAGTGAGAGAGAAGAAGGAAATCGCTGAGTAAAGTATTCTTTCTTTCGTGCAATTACACCTACAAAATACAATACTATTAAAATAAAGGAGATAATAGAGAAATATATGAGTTATTGTTGTTTCTGGTAGATACATTTTATTAAAAAAAAAGAAGAAAATGTATTATGGTGTATTATTATGGTGTATTATTTTGTATGGTATGAAATGTGATGTGTGTTTTATGTACTGTACTACTGTGAATTGTTGTTTATTACAGGAATGTCTATTCTAGAATTTAAGATTTAAGGGAAATATACTTGTATTTTTAACAAAAAAGACCATTTAAGACAGAGAGGTTAGGTAAGGGGGTGGTTTGGGAGGTCTGGCACGGATTAATTCTGTTTACATTATTTCTTACGGGAAAAATAGATTTAACTAATGAACAATTTGACTTAAGAACAGCCCTTCTGAACCAATTAAATTAGTAAGTCAAGGGTCCACTGTATTATAATTATAATTGTAATATTTGTAACGTAAAGCCTCCAAAAGGGGAGGTTTACTACTCATGTACAAGTTTACTTTGCGACCCAGAGTTTTAAAAACCCTGCTGGTGGGACTTGAAATGGCAACCCTATGAACCCTATGATTACTAGTCCAGTGCCTTAATCACTAAGCTACCACTGCCCATTCAGATTTTTCTATTTTGGTGTAACCGTTCAAATGATCCTTATTTAACTGTGTTTTCCACTCATTTTTAATCAACTAGTCCAGTCCAAGCCTCACGGCAAGAAGGTCCTGGGTTCGATCCCCGGGCAGGGCAGTCCGGGTCCTTTCTGTGCAGAGTTTGCATGTTCTCCCCATGTCTGCGTGGGTGTCCTCCGGGAGCTCCGGTTTCCTCCCACAGTCCAAAAACATGCAGTCAGGTTAATTGGAGACACTGAATTGCCCTATAGGTGAATGGGTGTGCGAGTGTGTGTGTGTGTGTGCATCTGCCCTGCGATGGACTGGCGCCCCGTCCAGGGTGTTACTGTGTGCCTTGCGCCCATTGAAAAGCTGGGATAGGCTGCAGCACTCCCCCGCGGCCCTAATTGGATAAGCGGTTAAGAAAGTGAGCGAGTGAGTGAGTCCAGTCCAAGCGAAACCAGCTACGGTAAGATGAAGATAAAGGCTATATGAACTTATTAAAATCCAGCAAAGAACATGCAATCAGTTGCACCTAATGACAGAAGGTCTAACAAAAATCCCTATTAATCTCCCAGAACTTCCATCCTGATTGTTTTCTTCACCCAAATTAACTTTCAAGGACTTTAAAGGGCTGCTGTGTTTCTGCTCCAGTTCCTCCACCCTCCCTGTAGCTTAGCTCGAGCTACTTCAGTAAAGTACCGAGTTAATGAAGGTGACCATCCATCCATCCCATCGAGCCCCCATACACTCTCTCGCGTCAACGTGTTCAGCGTGCACGTACCGATTTGAATGAGTAGTAGCCTTTGTCGAACTCGTGAGCGCCGATGGTGACCTCGGGGATGTATCTGGGGATGCAGGTCATATTGGCCACCCTCTGTTTGTCTTCCACCCTGCACACACACACAAGGTGGGAAAAATACACAGATGAGACGGAATTTTAACTCTAGAAACCATGTGGCCAAAAATATGTGGACACCCATCGTAATTATTGAGTTCTAATCATATATGCCATTACTGATCCTTTTGTACATGTTAGTGATGAAATCAAACACTCACAGAATTCTCATGTGATGGTATGTGACGTCATCCTGCTCCAACCACGGGCCCTTTTCAAACTTCAGATACTCGATATCCTCCGCAATCTAGAAACAGTATTCATAGAGGTCTTACACATCAGACACAGGTACAAAGAAGAACAATAAAATACACTTTATGGCCAAAACTAAGTGGACACCCCTCTTAAATAGCTTCTACCCGACTGCCATCAGACTCCTGAACAAAATAAACTAATTCTGATGCATATTTATTTAAAGGGTAAATCATTTATGCAGTATATTAATATGCAACAGTGTAATGTGCAATAACTTAATGTGCAAGATAATAATGTACAGTAATTATTGTGTAACAGTAATATGTAACTATTGATGTATCTATTTTATATACAGTATGCTCTCTATTTAAAATCTGCTCCCAATGCACGTAATTTCGTTCTTCTATGCGCCTTGGTGTACAGTGGAATGACAAAGTTAAACTTAAATCGTGAACCTTTATTTCTGAATTATTTACTTTAAATAATTTAATTCCACAGAGAAACACTGGCCGCAAGGCAAGAATACTATTGACAGGGTACCAATCTGTAGATGCCAGGATGGCTGATAGCTCAGGTGAGATTTGCAACCAAAGCATCCGCATCATTTCTTAAATAATTTTGTACACCTGTTAGTACTCGGGCAGCACAGCGGTCTAAGTTTGCAAAGTTTGAATCTCAGCTGTGCCGTCAACCAGCCGGGCGTCTGTACAGACACGACTGGATGTGTCTGTTGGGAAGGACAGTTGAAGAGATCCCTCATGCACTGTTGCATTCGTGGCCTCTGCTAGCTGGTCAAAGACGCTAGAGTAACAGACCACTGCGCCGACCAAGAGCGAGCTCGAAATCTTTAATTTATAATGAAATTAAGTAAGGCGCCCAGGTGGCGCAGCAGGGTATTCTGCTAGCACACCAGCGCCGAGATTCTCAACTTCTCGGTTCGAAACCCAGCGTTGCCACCGGGCGGCTGGGCGCCATCTAGCGGGTATAATTGGCAGTGCTTGCAGGGAGGGATGACCGGAATATGTGGGTGGGGTCATCAAACGCTGTGTAAGGACCCTGATTGGCGGATAGAGGCGCCTGTGCAGGGAGCATGGGTGGAAAAGGGAAAACTGTGCTATCAACCAGTCGGGTGTCTGTACAGACACGACTGGCTGCGCCGACCAAGACCGAGCGCTAAATCATTCATTAATGATAAAATTAAGTAAATTACACGAGGCAACACTTGGCCGCAGGTCAGCGCACAAAGCAAGAGGCATAATGTTAATACATAATGTTTTGGTCATGCAGTGTATTTTTTGCATTGGATTTATAATAAATAGTAGAAAATGCATGTGTCTGAATTTTTGGTCGTTACCCTCTCAATATCCTGAGATTGAGTTGAATCATAAGCGAGCACCTCCGCCTCCTCACTGAAACAAAGTTCAGGGTGTTAGAACTGAAAGCAAAGTATGTCGGGTGTCTGACAAACAAGGACACAGAGTCACCCACCTCGCCATCACTGTCTAACAAACATTCACTTGTTAAATGTGAGTAAATGTGAAAGTGAATTACAAACCAAATAAATGTGGTGCTCTACATCTTAAAAAAGGACACAGTGTGCAATAATAATATCTACAGTTGCATGCAAAATGTAAGTCTTGTTGATTGTTGATTTTTTAACATTAAATCAAGTAAACACATTCAGCACCAAACCTTTTAAAACATTATTTATTCTGCTTATGTGCAAACCTAATTTCTGGAAAAGAAATGTTAGTTCTTAATTCTCTCAAACCTTTATTTAACAGACAGAAAAAAATATGCCTGCAACACAACACACTTTTAAAAAGTTGTGCCAGGAGCAGAATAAGAGTGAAATATTTACCGAAAAAACTGACTTGCACTGTTTTAAAACATCTCACAAGAAGAACATGGGTCAGGGTTCACCGCTTTGTTCCAAACTTAATGAAAGAATCAGCTCAAATGCACATTTTCCCAATAAAAGATTGCAAATAATTAAGGTTTCACCATCTACCATACATAATATTATCAAAAGATTCAGGTAATCCAGAAAATTAGGTTAACGTTTTTTAAAAATTCTATAACCGTAAATGTATTCTTGGGCTTTCTAGGATGTTAGGATCTTCCCACATCTTTTTTTTTTTAATCTTCAAGATAAGACTGAGGCAGATTCCAACAGCCTCAGCTTAATTTCCTAAAGGAAGTCCAGGTGGATTTTGATGTGTGCTTCAGATTAGCCGAATTCAGCCTTAGTTTCATGGCTTTCATATTTGCATGTGTTTTGTATATTTCTTTTGTGATGGGGTTGCATGTAAAGTTTTCTTTCAGTTACTCTTCCAAGCATAAAAAAGTTTGTGCATGTAACACTGCAGAGAAGAATGTGTGCACAATTTTAGCAGGTGTTTTGCTAATTGTGAGCTGGAAGCACATATTTTTTTACTTTCTATGTGTGCCATATTTTAAGTGCATAACTGTTGCTTTCTTACGGACAGACAAGATTTACAAACGAGTTTACCTTATCTTGGGTAGGAAGGTCTGTTTGTACGCAGTCTCAATGCTCTTAAGGTAGGGAAGGGATACGTTCTGGAGATATGGCTGTAAATAAAGAGAAAGAGCACGGTTACAATTGCTGCATTTACAATTCTTGAGTCTATAGTAGACGGTTTCAGTGTGTTAAACACATAGAACTGTTCATACAACTGTCAAGAGTTATTAATTTTGCCGTCAACTGAATATCATGGCGGGGGGGTGAATTGGTGTCCTGCTTGGGATGTGTTACCGCATAGAGCTTAGTGAGTTTGAGAAAGCCAGACCCACTGTGACTCAAACCAGAATACAGCAATGGTAAATGAAATGAAAATATGAATGTTTCCACACCTTTCCAGACGCTTTAAGCTTTTTTTGCACTTCCTCAGCAGGAGTGTCCACATAGATGACCAGATGAGGAGCCCAAAACTCACAGAGACTGATGTTCTTGATCTCATTGTAGTGATCCACACCTGTAGGAGATAAGAGAAAAAAAAAAAAAACTCACAGTTCTTTACAGCTCATTAAATTGCTTTATTAATTAGATGGTGTGTTGTTTATCCCATTTCTAACACAGCTAAATATGAAGCGTAGGAGCACAGTGATCGTGTAAGATCATGTCATTAAATAAACCCCTTTAAAAAAAGGGCTGCTTGATGGAACAGCTTCTATCTAATAATAAAAATCAGGAGACATTATATGACCACTGGCTTATTGGACATACTATTTCAAATTTATGGATTTAAAATACTATGTATGGGAAGGCTTTTCAAAGGATTCTGTACTGTTTCTGTGACAACCTGTGCCTATTCAGTCAAAAGAGCATTTGTAATACAGGTGTTGGACAAGAAGGCCAAGGTTATAACTGACAAACTGATTCACTCCAAAGGGGTTCAGTGGGAATGAGGTCAGGGATCTGTGTAGACTGCTGGAGCTCCTCCACACCAAACTAGCCAAAACCAAAGGCACTGTTACTGTTCAAAACAATTACATCGATTCAATTCTGTTTAGAATTGCAGTAAAATTGTATTGCAGTGACTATACACATATTTACATTTATGGCATTTTACAGATGCTTTAATCCTAAAAAAATTACAATTATGACTAGGGATGTCCCGATCACGTTTTTTTGTTCCCGATACCGATCCCGATTATTAATTTTGATCCCGATCCGATACCGATTCTCAAACCGATACTTGTATTTTCTAGATATTGTCTAGATAAGAACTAGATAATACTGTTCACACAGTGCACACTTCAAGTACATTACAGTTATTCACATTAATCCAATGTACATGTTTAACAACTAAACAGCTCTGCAGTGCTGAAGGGAAAAATGCTGCATCCAAGCTATTGCTTAATGTTTACAAAATCAATCAAAATGAGTGAGATAATTACAGTTTTACTTTAAACTTTACATTCAAAGAAAAAAAAAAGCTGTGTAGCAGCTTAACTTGAATATAAGAAAAAAAAGTTACTTAAAAGCATTACAGTAAAACCTGAATACCAAAATAAAATGGAAAGGCTCTTTTGTTATGAAGGAAAGCCAGTTTTTAAAGTGCTTGTATTGTGACAATGGTTTGATGGACGTTTGTACACGAAGTGAGTGTGTTTTGACCCTTTAGGCCTTCCATAGAACATGAAATAGCGTGCTTGACTCAACTGTCGGCTATTCGGTACCGTAACAGAAGTTAATAAAGTGTTCTGCTCCCGACAATATGTGAATATACCGTGCATTTATTTCTTTATTAAGCGAGTGCATCACTACGTTGTTTTGTAAACCGGTGTGATCCTTAACTCACACACACTCTCACACATGAACGCAGCTCTGCTCCCACCGCCTCGTGAAACGCTCACACTGCAGACGTTACACTTCACTGTTGGACTTGTTTTACTTTTAGATTTAAAGTATTTACACACAACGGACATGCTGTCGTAACACAAAAGATCGGGATTAAGATCGGGTTTAGTAAAGCCGATTCCGATCAATTAAAAAATGCCTTGATCGGCCCAGATCCCGATCTTTGAGATCGGATCGGGACATCCCTAATTATGACCAAATAAATGCAGACAACTAAAGGTTAAGGTCCCAAGAGGAGCCCAACAGTGGCTATCTGGCAATGCTGGGCCTTCAACGAGCAACATTCTGATTATTAGTCCAGTACCTTAGCCACTACCACTGTACTAACACACATACAATGGGACAATATCAGACCAACTGGTTTGACAATCAGCAAGCCAAAATTTATTTTTTTTTCTCCCTGGCAGCTGTTCCCCTGCACACCATGTGTTTCTATTTGGAAAGCAGTACCAGTGCAATCACAGATCCTTTTACTGGGAAAATAACTCACAAAGCAGACTGTGGCTTGAAATTCTGCCGTTTACATTCTGTCAGGCATTTCAAGTTTCAGACCACAGGAACATGTTAAATTTCCCATTTATTGAAAAAGAGAACTTACACTGCTTTCTGATGTAGCCTTGATTATGCATGGCCTCCACAAACACCACATCGCTGAATGGAGAGCGTTCCAGGATGACTCCCTGGCCTGAAATAAAAAAAAAGTGAGATAAAACGGTACACAAGTAGAATAAGTTTGAAATGAGGACTCAAACACCACTCAAGTTCCTTGGTTGTACATTTCAATTCACCTCAATTGCATGTCTTTGTACTGTGGGAGGAAACCGAAGCTCCTGGAGAAAACCCACGCAGACATGGGGGGGGGGGACTTGCAAACTTTACACAAAAAGAACCCGGGTTCACCTGGGAATTGAACACAGGACCTTCTTGCTGTGAGGCGACAGTGCTACCCACTGAGGCACCGTGCCACCCACCATCAGGCCAATAATAATAATAATCAGGGAGGTGAAACCTTCCATGTTGGTTTGAACAAGTAAACGATTGGCTTATGTATTAACGAGTTATTGAAGTTACTTTAACATATGGCTTAGGAGCCATTTCTCAATACTTTTGAGACCTACTTAATACTTTTACAGGGAAATAAGGATGTCTAAACACGTCTGGCTCATGGGTGTTTCACAGTTGTTGTCATTGTTATCTTATAATAACTATTGTAATTAATCTAGTTTGGACTCCTGACTGCTTGCAAACTAGGGCTGGGCGATATATCGAGATTTTACAATATATCGATATATTTTCATACGCGATATAAGATAAGACAATATCGCGTATATCGATATAGATGTTGCGTTCCAGTTAGATCCGACAGTTCGACTTTCTCTTCTCCCAGTTAGTCTCTGCACATGTTCACCTGCCCCGCCCCTCTCCCTCACTGACCACAACTCGCCCCTCCCCACCGCTTCACCAGTAATTCCTGCAGGCAGCGATAGCATGGAGACGCATAAAGACATGACAGAAGCTATCGAAGAGGAGCTGGTTAGTACAAAGAATAATAATGGCTAGAGATGGGACGATCGGGGTTTTTGGCACCGATTCCGATCTCCGATCTCCTTTCAGGGACATCGGCCGATAGCCGATTGCGATCGGGGGGTTAGCAGTAAATAAAATAAATAAACTTAAAAAGAGCCTCACAGTAAAGATAAACCGGAGCAGCGCGCGTGTGTGTGTGTGTGTGTGTGTGCGCCTTTAGAAGAGACGCTTTGTTCACTGTATCGCTATAAGTGATTCATTGATTCACGAGTCATTTTTCGCGAAGCGTAAGTTTCTCTTCTCGGTTATCTCTCCGTGTTTACTGTTATTAATTAAATGTCGTGGTTTTAAATAAACACCAACTACTACAGAACATTTTGTGTGACTCTCTTACATTAAAAAGCTTCATTAAAAAGCTTAATTAAACTGCTATTACCACAGATCTGTAACCGACCGTCAGACTCGTTCCGTCTAAGGAGCTAAAAGTTCAGCAGATGATCCTGAACTAACGAATTTGGTAATGAATAAACTTTTGCCTCGGATTGGCTCTGTAACGTTTTCTGTTCTCATCTACATCACAAGTAAGAACCGCTCACGATTTACCAAAGTGAACCAGGAGTTTATATAACGTGCTGATAGAATCGACTCAGATGTGACCGGGTTGAATTATCTTTTTAAAGTAAATATTACAATCAGCAAAATTACATCGTATGTATGATGCACAACGTTAATGATGTTATTTTAGGTCATGAAGAGCTTTCACGATGGTTTCTGTACGATGGTTGATGAATGGTGATGTGATGGTTGGCGCTTCGTAGCTCAAAGTCTGGATCAATCCACTGAGCTGTTAACTTAACATGATCTTTATATATCACACGATCGGATCGGCTACTTTTAGGAAATATCGCCGATCACCGATAGCATATTTTGATTAAAAATCGGCCGATACCGATTCATAGCCGATCGATCGTCCCATCTCTAATAATGGCTCAATTATTTGGAGATGGTTCGGATTCAAAGTGTCAGATGAGCAGCACGATAATGTATTCTGTAGAGAAAGCCGAAAACAAGTCCAGATAAAATCTTCGAGCTCCGTGTACCTTTCGTTTTTCACTTCAAATCCCAAAGTTGAAAAACAAGAAAACGAGTCGTTATTCGTTTCAAAAACCAATATAAACATACAAGCGCATGCACGCGCTGACATGCACGTTAGTTTATACTGGAGGATATCCCGACGTCCGAGACTCATTTATTTATTCATCTTCTATTATAGTATTTCTTGTTCTCGGCCAATAAACATCCAAAAATTAATAAAATTGCATGAACTAACTCTGCAGTAAACAAGGAGCAAACAGCAATTAAACAACAAATAAATCTGTTAAATAATGATAAAGTGCATGAAGCAGAACGCTGATTAAAATGCATTATATATTGTAATATTTACACAGTAACATGTACGATTAGTTCTGCCTGTATTACAGAACTGAGTTCTATACAGTAAAATAAAATATTAATGTAAATGTTAATGTTGTGGCGACTGATGTAAAACAATGTATAAAGTCCAAACGTGAGTGGGGTTTAACGAGAACGCTACTTTTAATGTCATACAAGCTCAGTGCAAAACACGCAAGCTCACACAAGCACAGCCGGAAACGGTCAATTTCTGTTATCTTCCCTACACACTCGCTCCCTGCGCCCTATAGTGCACTTAACATTCTTAAAGGGCCAGACAATATATTTGTAATTCACATTACACGACAGGTGAGACGTTAGAAAACTACAAACTTTTTCTTACAATAGTTTTTTTTTTCTTAAGGAAAAATAGTTCTTGTGTGAAGCTTCCCAGCATGAATATTAATAAAAGTGCCTGTAAAAAATTTGGAACATGTAGCTTTGTCTCAGAAGTGTCCTGTTGTTATTACCTTATGGGATGAAAAAATATCGAGATATATATCGTATATCGCCATTCAGCTAAAAAATATCGAGATATAATTTTTTATCCATAATCGCCCAGCCCTATTGCAGACCATTTAAAAACATATACCAAACCTGTGGTGAGCAGATGCTCGATGGCGTTGGAGTACTGCAGCAGTCTCATCAGGTACATCCAGGACTGCAGACGGTACGAGTTGCCATCGTTGGCTTTGGGATCCTTGTAGAACTTCTCAAGGCTGCAGTTGCCATTGAAAGCTGAATCCAGGAGTTGTTTCTCATCGGTCATTTTGTCCAGGTAGTGCACGTCAGGCTCGGGCATGTAGAGCATCCCTAAATGTGAACAATGGAAACAAGATCAGAGATACGAACTCTACATCAAACACAAACTAAACATCCATATTTGTTTATCAGTTAGGATTCAAATGTAATGTTTTACACACTTTTAGTTTCATTCGTGACAAGACAGGTAGTTACTGGTTACACAAGATTCATTAGTTCACGTTTAATGTCAAACAGTCATGGACAATTCTGTATGGGAGGAAACCGGAGGTCCCGGGAAGGAAACCCACACAAACATGCAAACATGCCAAATCAAACCCAGGACCCCCTCTCAGTGAGGTGACAACCAACCCATTTAGAGTTCAGCAATTCTGGGATAACCGTAGTTACATTATTAGGATCAGGAACTATCCAATGATAAAAATCTGGAGACATTTAATAACCACTTGTTTGACATACTCTTTCAAATCCATAGGCACTGTTATGTCTGGGAAGGCTTTTTTAAAAGATTTTGGATCATTTTTGTAAGATCTGGTGCCTATTTCGTCAAAAGAGCATTTGTGAAATCAGCCACTGGTGGACAAGAAGGCCAGGCTCACAACTGACGATCCTATACATTCCAAACATTCAGTGGGAATGAGGTCAGGGCTCTGGCTGAAACATCTAAACTTGTAATCTAGGAGGAGTGTGCACATACTTTTTGCTATACAGTACAAGTGTTTTGCATGCTGGAAGCCAATGTCACTGTTTTGAATTGAACAGAACGACGCCTGCTTTTGATACTGGTGTTTTTTAGATGTGGACAGACTAATAGTAGTTAGAAACTAATAACTACTTTATTAAATGACAACCTGCCAATTTCTGGCCCAAAATTAGATGATAAGAAGGTTTTGAAAGACCAACGACCAATGAATCCTAGTATAAATCCTAATCAAGTAAAAAGGTCTGGAGGCAAGACAAGGCCTAACCAAGTTCACTTAAATGTTTCCGGTAACTCCTAAGCTGAGTCAGAAGCAGCGTAGCTTGGACGAAACGTCGCTCAAGTGTCACGCTCAAGTGTGGATTTTATATCCCTGCTTACACGAGCGAATGCAATTAGGTGCAAACGAAGCAGCTTCGTCTTCATTCCGGTTTTATTTTGAAAGGCAACGACAACCGCAAACAAGAAATTAAAACCCATCAAAGAAAGTCATTACCGTGAGCCGAGTTTAGAGCTGAGCGGAAACTCAATGACTATTATCAATCAAACTGTCAGTCTTTCGTACAGGTTTGAAAACGGATCGCTGAGTGCATCTTCAAGGACGCACGCAAAGTCTAATCAGAGATTCACACCGGATGCAGGACATCAACAACTAACGTCCCAATCAACACCTACAAGCTTTAGAAGTTTTACACGAGGTATAACTTTATTGCTCCACTGGGGTGGTGGGGGTGGCATTTATTAATCTCTTTATACTGGTCTGTTTCCAATGGAAACAGGATGTGAATCCATCACAGTTGGCAGCATCTAATTTATTTGATATATTGATTCTATGCAAAGTCAGCACTGAAACACCTGATCTTAATAATTGAAAGAGGTGTTGACTTACTTACTGGCTGTATTTTGGATGTACAAGTGTGATACTGATTTACGGCATCTGTCCCGAGTTCAGATATGGGTTACATAATTATAAAGCTTATTAATAGAGCCTTACTAAATTCAAAGGAAAATGTGCTTTATTTTACAGACCTCGTTTTTCAAAAAAAATCACAGATTTCATGGATTTGTATTTATTTATTAAGATTTTACACTTTGGTTACATTCATGACAGGACAGATAATTACTCAATACACAAGATTCATCAGTTCACAAGTTTAATATCGAACACAATCATGGACAATTTTGTATCTCCAATTGACCTCACTTGCATGTCTTGGACTGTTGGAGGAAACCGGAGCTACCGGAGGAAACCCACACAGACACGGGGAGAACATGCAAACTCCACACAGAAAGGACCCGGACCGCTCCACCTGGGGATCGAAACCAGGACCTTGTGCTGTGAAGTGACAGGGCTACCCACTAAGCCACCTTATGGATTTTTAAACAAAAGTGCCACAGTCATTAAATTACACTCATAAATTAAATGACAGAATAAATGGAAGCTACTGAACACAGCACAGCCTACCTTAACGGTTAAATGTAAACCTAGAACATCCAGCGACAAACTCAGTTACCCGGTAGTGTTTTTAGCTGCTTCACACTTCAACATCTTGGATATTTTAACTAAGCGATTGCTAACTGAATTGCTGTAGGACTGCTAGGACCGCCTCATAGTGCAAATTAACCAGTAAACGTGAGGCACTTAAATGCTATGCAAATACATTTACATTTTAAATTTCACAGAAAATTGCATGTTACTAGGGGTGGGTTTATAAAATCTATTTTTCGATTCGAATCGATCTTTATTAGAACGATTCGATATCGATTCATATCGAAGAGATCGCGAGATCGATCTTTTAAATACGCCCCTTTTTACGGTGCACACGGAAATCTGTTACCCCTTTAATTTCACGTGACAAGCCAGTGTTTTTTCATGCAACGAGATCTGACCTGCACATCAGTTTAGCATGGCAGAAGCTCAAGTTATGACCACTACACAACTTTTTCGCTCGGTTTCGCTCGGCGACGGGTCGGCGCTAGGTTCGGGAGGAACTCTGTGTTCGCTCCGCGATCAAAACTCGGCTCTCGATCGATGTGTGAAACAGCGAGGGGAAACACAGGGGAGAGGTTGTAAACAGGTGGTTCAGGGGCGTAATATAGTTTCTATCAGAATACATCAGCACACGCGAGTTTTACAGTATTTCTGACCTGATCGTTCTCTACAAAACAAAATATTTATTAACCTCCAACTCACTATAGATCAAGCCATGCTGCTCGTGTTGCCAAATCCACTCAGATTCATTTATTTCATCAGCGCACAAACTTTGATCTCTCGCTACTTGTTGATGTGCATGTTTGGACGTGGTATCATTAAACCTTTCATCACTTCTCGTGTGTTTTCGTGACAAAACGTAGTTTTGGAGACCAGAGAAGCTCGCCTGTGATTCCCCCTGGTGATAGATGGTGTAGTGTAAAACCCCCCATCGCCGATCAGCCGTGTAGTGTGAACATTACAGCGACCAGGTGTTAATCAGAGTGTCGTGTAGTGTAAACTTGGCATAAGCTGTTCAACAGCCAGGTGTATGTTTACATTACATTTATAATGTTGTAGCATGTCAGACATATAAAATAATAATAAAAAATGAATGTTACTGTTTTCTGTTTTGGATTAATTATTTATGTAAACAAAATACACAAATATTTTTAATAATGAGTGTTCTTTGTACAATTATCACATTCGTTCTCTGAACATCTTTACATATTTAAACAAAACCTGTTAATGTAACTCAAATATGCCTAACTGTGTTGAATCGAAATCGAATCGAATCGGAAATCGAATCGGGACCTTGTGAATCGAATCGAATCGATCCAGGAAATTAGTGGCGATACCCAGCCCTACATGTTACACGAGAAAAGGTTCGTTTCACGGTTCATGACACGATTTTCACGGCTGTGAATTAGGCAGGGCCTTACTTATTAAGCTAAAATGAAACGCAACCTCACAATCGCTACCTCACTTTTTTATTTAAACCATAAAGCTATTTTTTCTTTTATCTTCTTTTTAATGCCGTGTTTACTCTTGTGAGTTATATTCACGGCAGGAAAGGTTTATGTGGGTGTTTTGTATCTGTTACGTTGTCTCTAATATTATATGTATATTCCTAATTTAGTAATTGTAATGAATTTTAAAAGTTTTTCTGTTTTTCCAAGGTTAAAAATGTCTTTCATTGTTCCGGTTATGTATAATTTTTGTCTTTCCCTTTGATATTTAGGGCACTCAGTCAATATGTGTTTAATTGTGATGCGTAATTGGCAGGATTCACATTGCAGGGCATCCTCCCCTTTTATTAAGTGGGAGTGTGTAAGGCTGGTGTGTCCAATGCGACATCTGGAATAGATAACTTGATCTTTACGTTTATCTGGGTATGATTTCTGGTGGATTTTTAAGTCAGGGCATATTTCATAAAGTTTGTTCTGTGTTAATGTGTTCCATTCTGTCTGCCATTCGTTATATATATATATTGTTTCCATAAAGCTATTTAACTAACAACTTTTCTCATTATAATGTCTTGTCTGGCATGCACTGTACGCTGCAAACCTGCGCTCACAAAAGCTCCGTCCCAAACTGTGCCCTACTGCTTTCAATATAAATGGGTACATCACTGTGTCATGGTCAGTGTAAGAAAATAATTAGGGCTTTAAAACATCATCACAGAGGGGCATCACAAAGACCCTCCAATTTCCACCCATTCATAGAAAAAACACTGATCCCTGATTTATTATAACCTGCTTTGGGCTACAGTGTTACTTACCAAGTCTGTCTGCCAGTTTCTGTGCAAGTGCTCCTTTTCCAGATGCCAGGTTACCATCTATACAGAAAATCTTGCTGCTCTCCTTCAGTCTGGGAGATGTTCTCTCCCCCAGAGCGTATGCCCACCATCCATATCGCAGATTTCTGACTGTGCATGTGTGGATCCCAGCCTTAAATACAAATAACATGTTTTATAACTGTAGCACTTTTCAGTCCAAACAACACAGATGCATGACATGGGCAAAAGCATGTGAACACTTTTAATAAATTACTGAGATCAGGTCTTTTTATGTGCTTCATAGAAGAGGCTTAAATATTTAACATCCTTTCCTGTACCAGCATGACTGTGCCCCTGTGCAGAGTATTGATGAGTATTGCAGTGAGTATATATGGGTATTATGTGTGCACCGCAGTGAGTATAGTTGGATATTATGTATTGCAGTGAGTATTCTTTATGTGTTGATAAGTATTATGCATGTATAGCATTGAGTACAGATGAGTATTAAGTAAGTATTACTAAAAATTATTTAAGCATGGATAAGTATTGTGCAGGTATAGTATTGGTGTGTTTATAAGCATTGTGTAAGTATTAATGAAAATGATTTCAGTACGAGCGAGTATTATATGAGTATAGCAGTAAGTATACTTGAGTATAATGCAAATATTGCAGTATTATGTAAGTACAGCAGTTAGTGTAAATGAGTAGTGTGTGGATGAGTATGAGTATAAGTATAACAGTGAGGATTAGGTGAGTATAGCAGTGTGCACAGCTGTCAGTATGGATTATTATGCAAGTATATTAGTGAGTATTGTGTGATATCAGTTTTATGTGAGTATTCTAGGAGTATAGCGTAGCGTGTGAGTATTAAGTGGGTATAGCAGTGAGTTGTGTGAACATAACAGTGTTGTCTGCGTATGGCAGTGAGTATTACGTAAGTAGTGCAGTGTTGTGTGAGTGTTGTGTGAATAATTTGTGAGTATGGCAGAGTTGTGCAAGTGTTATGTGAGTGTTGTGTGCATATAGCAGTAAGTTGTGCAAGCATAGATGAGTGTTGTGTGCGTATTGTGTGAGCATAGCAGTATCGTGAGAGCATGGCAGTATTACGTGAGGATTAGGTAAGTATAACAGTACGTGTTGTGAGTACAGCAGTGAGTATTGAGTGAATGCAGCAGTGAGTTGTGCGGGCATAGCAGAGAGCTATGTGCATATACCAGTGAGTATAGCAGTAAGTATTGTGTGATTATAACAGTAAGTGTAGTGAATACAGCAGTGAGTATTAAGTAAATACAGCAGTGAGTTGTGTAAGCACAGCAGAGAGTTATGTGCATATACCAGTGAGTATAGCAGTAAGTATTGTATGAGTACAGAAGTAGGTGTAGTGAGTACAGTAGTGAGTACAATTTAAGTGTTGTGAGTACAGCAGTAAGTATTGAGTAAATACAGCAGTGAGTATTGAGTGAATATAGCAGTGAGTTGTGTGAGCATAGCAGAGAGTTATGTGCATATACCAGTGAGTATAGCAGTAAGTATTGTGTGAGTATAACAGTAAGTGTAGTGAATACAGCAGTGAGTATTGAGTGAATACAGCAGCGAGTTGTGCGGGCATAGCAGAGAAGTATGTGCTCATGCCAGTGAGTATAGCAGTAAGTATTGTATGAGTACTGTACAGAAGTAGGTGTAGTGAGTACAGCAGTAAGTTTAGTGAGTACAGCAGTAAGTTTAGTGAGTACAGCAGTGAGTACAATTTAAGTGTTGTGAGTACAGCAGTTAGTATTGAGTGAATACAGCAGTGAGTATTGAGTGAATACAGCAGAGTTGTGTATATACCAGTGAGTATAGCAGTAAGTATTGTGTGAGTGCTGTGTGAGTATAGCCATATTATGTGAGTATTGTGAGTGTTGTGTATAACAGTCAGTATTATGTGAGTGCTGTGTATAGCAGTGAGTATTATGTGAGTGCTGTGTGAGTATAGCGATATTATGTGAGTATTATGTGAGTGGTGTGTGAGTATAGCGATATTATGTGAGTATTATGTGAGTATTATGTGAGTGCTGTGTGAGTATAGCAATATTATGTGAGTATTATGTGAGTATTATGTGAGTATTATGTGAGTATAGTGATCTTATGTGAGTATTATGTGAGTGCTGTGTGAGTATAGCGATATTATGTGAGTATTATGTGAGTATTATGTGAGTATTATGTGAGTGCTGTGTGAGTATAGCAATATTATGTGAGTATTATGTGAGTGCTGTGTGAGTATAGCGATATTATGCGAGTATTATGTGAGTTGTGTATAACTGAGTATTATGTGAATAGTTGTGTGAGTATAGTGATATTATGTGAATTGTTGTGTATAGCAGTATTATGTGAGTGCTGTGTGAGTATAGCGATATTATGTGAGTATTATGTGAGTGCTGTGTGAGTATAGCGATATTATATGAGTATTATGTGAGTGCTGTGTGAGTATAGCGATATTATGTGAGTATTATGTAAGTGCTGTGTGAGTATAGCGATATTATGTGAGTATTATGTGAGTATTATGTGAGTGTTGTGTGAGTATTATGTGAGTGGTGTGAGTATAGCGATATTATGCGAGTATTATGTGAGTTGTGTATAACAGTATTATGTGAATAGTTGTGTGAGTATAGCGATATTATGTGAATTGTTGTGTATAGCAGTATTATGTGAGTGCTGTGTGAGTATAGCGATGCTGTGTGAGTATTATGTGAGTATTGTGTGAGTATTATGTGAGTGCTGTGTGAGTATAGCGATATTATGCGAGTATTATGTGAGTTGTGTATAACAGTATTATGTGAATAGTTGTGTGAGTATAGCGATATTATGTGAGTATTGTGTGAGTATTATGTGAGTGCTGTGTGAGTCTAGAGATATTATGCGAGTATTATGTGAATAGTTGTGTGAGTATAACGATATTATGTGAATTGTTGTGTATAGCAGTATTGTGAGTGCTGTGTGAGTATAGCGATATTATGTGAGTATTGTGTGAGTATTATGTGAGTGCTGTGTGAGTATAGCGATATTATGCGAGTATTATGTGAGTTGTGTATAGCAGTATTATGTGAGTGCTGTGTGAGTATAGCGATATTATGTGAGTATTGTGAGTGCTGTGTGAGTATAGAGATATTATGCGAGTATTATGTGAATAGTTGTGTGAGTATAGCGATATTATGTGAATTGTTGTGTATAGCAGTATTATGTGAGTATTGTGAGTGCTGTGTGAGTATAGAGATATTATGCGAGTATTATGTGAATAGTTGTGTGAGTATAGCGATATTATGTGAATTGTTGTGTATAGCAGTATTATGTGAGTGCTGTGTGAGTATAGCGATATTCTGTGAGTATTATGTGTGTTGTTGTGTATAGCTGTAGCATCATGCTAACCATGCTACTGGTACTGACAGTGTTGATGTCCTTGGTTTGTGAGCTGTAGGCCGGTACAGTGTGCGTTTAGCGTTATTAAACTCACCGTGTGAGAGAGCGCTCCTGTTTTAAATACAGCAGAACCCGCGGGTCCAAACAGCCGCACAATCCTCAACGCCATCTTACAAATTCAGCCCTAAAACGATAACTAATCCCGACAGAGAGAAAGCCTTTCTGTCCCCTCACTACTGAAGGAGACAGTCTGACCGACCAGCGCTTCACGTCGCGCAGATTTGCGTCATCAACACGCGCCTTCCACAACCTGCTGGTATGTCATCTTTATAAGCTGGTATGTCTTTATAAGCAATGAATGTGCGTTACTTTGATATACAAACATAATTATTCACTTTACTTTGGAACAATGAGTACATCGTAAACGACTTCTGTGGAAGTCAAGGGCCCCATAGCAGGGGCCCTCGTGATCAAGGGCCCTCTAATGGTATGCCCTGCTCTTCTCTAGGGCCCCCTGGTAGGGGCTCTCATAACCAGGGCCCTCTAAAAATATGCCCCCCTCTTTCCTAGGACCCCTAATAGCCAGAAGTCGAAGTCAGAGCAGTGCCACAACGCCTCATCCATTTTCATAAGGGGCCCAAAAGCATGGCTAGGGCCCCCAAAAGCATGGCTAGGGCCCCCAAGAGGCCCTGGGGTCAAAGTCCCTAATAGTCAGAGGATCCTTAAAATGGAGGGCCCTCGGAAATAAAAAATATATTGTATCATAAATGTTGATAGGCATCGCAAAATGTTTTGGGCCCCTGGGCGCTGGCCCCACTGGCCCGGTCAGTAATCCAGCCATGGATGTGACCCTCTCAATAAAACTATTTCAAACAGATATAAATACTGAATGTTCCTTTGTCACAAATATGAAGAATCCCTTATTCACTTATTTTAAGACTGCACACTTTGTTCAGTCTTCTAAATTGACCTAAATAATTTTATTATAAAAAAAAAAAAAAATAACCACTATTTTTAATTCAAATTAACGTTATTCTCTTTGGGATATTTAAAAGTGATATACTGAATTTAGATGGAATTTATATTGTCAACCTTCCCTTAATGTTATCCAAAAATCACATTAATTGTTGTAAATCTATGAATAATAGACCAAATTTTAACATTTTCATATCTTATATTAATACTTTAAAACGCTATAAAATATGAAGACAAAAAGTACCTTAACACTGCTTAAAACTTTTCTTTCATTAAAATCATTAAATTGTATTATTCATAAATTCCTGCTTTAGCTATTTATTTATGTATATGTATATATCTTTTATATTTTATTTCTATTGCTTTTATTAACTAAAGCAATTTTTAGGTAATTATTATCTAAATTTCATTCTGTATTTTTATATTTTGACTGATTTAATGTTTTTTAATGTAATATGTGTGCTGTTCAATAAAGTTGTTATACAATAAGGTAAGCACATGTCTTTTGATAGACTTTATAATAATAATTTAATGTTTTAACTTAAATAAATCCATGATTTTAAATAACTATTCCTCTTCCTGTACTATATCCAAAGGCAGTTTAGCATCACACCCTAGCCCAACCCAACTGGGGGTAAAAAAGAAGGAATTACATTTAAACATTCAAAATATAATCAATGTATGTAAATGTGTAAATTAACACTTTATATACAGTACAAGCTAAATACTGCACATATATTAAATAATCGTAATGGCCTAAAGAAACCACTGGGTGTCAGTCTATTGCAGGGCATCTCACATTCACTCACTTACTCAGACTTACTGGCAATGAACAGCAGCCAATATACACTGATCAGCCATGACAGCTCTACTTACCATATAGAAGTACTGGTGGATCATTCTCAGCACTGCAGTGACACTGACATGGTGGTGGTGTGTTGTGCTGGTATGAGTGGATAAGACACAGCAATGCTGATGGAGTTTTTAAACACCTCACTGTCACTGCTGGACTGAGAATAGTCCACCAACCAAAAATATCCAGCCAACAGTGCCCTGTGGGCAGCGTCCTGTGAGCACTGATGAAGGTCTAGAAGATGACCAACTCAAACAGCAGCAATATATGAGCAACCGTCTCTAACTTTACATCTACAAGGTGGATCAACTAGGTAGGAGTGTCTAATAGAGTGGACGAGTGGACATGGTATTTAAAAACTCCAGCAGCGCTGCTGTGTCTGATGCACTCATACCAGCACAACACACACTAACACACCACCACCATGTCAGTGTCACTGCAGTGCTGAGAATGATCCACCACCTAAATAATACCTACTCTGTGGTGGTCCTGACCATTGAAGAACAGCATGAAAGGGGGATAACAAAGCATGCAGAGAAACAGATGGACTACAGTCAGTAATTGTAGAACTACAAAGTGCTTCTATATGGTAAGTGGAGCTGATAAAATGGACAGTGAGTGCAGAAACAAGGAGGTGGTTTTAATGTTATGGCTGATGAGTATAGTTTTGACGTGTTTATTAGAGGTGGGGAAACTGGAATACCCGGGCAAAATCTCTAACAGTATAACTTTGATCATTTATTTCTTAATACTCACACCTGATGTTATGCCCTGTATCTCTCCACCATTCGTGCCTGTGGTTGCTGTCACTGTGGGAGGTAGTTTATTCCCTGTTTAGCCATCCCACATTCATACATGGCCAGTTCTGTGTGGAACGACCAACACTGGTTCAAAACACTTTTTAGAGACGAGAAAAAAGTGCGAACCGCACCGGACATGTTTAAATATCAACATTTACATCATTATTTTTAAAAAAAACATTTAATATAAATGTAAAACATTTAGCAGATTAAATTTTTTGCAAGGGGGAAATAAGAAAAAATGTGAGGTTTATGGAGAGATAGAAAGTATTTTACCACTTTAGTTTTTACTTAATATAGTCCAGTGCATTTATGTACTTCAAATGTACATACATAAGTTGTGCGTATGTGTCCAAGAACAATATAAAACAATACAAATCTATAACACAAGTATGCAATCATATATCTATAACTACATATATATAATGAAGTGTAGAAGTGTGAGCATCATGATATGGGGCAGACGATCCTGGAGAATTAAATGTAATATAAATGGAGGAATATACCGGGACACATCAGAATGTTTTTATGATACAACAAAGCAAAATACAAAGCCAAAATAACTCAAGACTGGTTTCTACAGAAGTGCTTGCATGGCCAATGTCGTGACAAAATAATGGAGGGTTTTGAAACAGTGGGTCCAACGAAGACAAATACATCCATTAATGTTCATATTTTATTTTCAAGTTGTACCACCACTTCATCCTAGTCAGAAATTAAACACACCCTGAACTGGATGCCAATCCTAATTTACTGCTGAGCCATCCGAGTGACTTGAAGCGTATATATGCACTGAATGTAGTATATGAAATAAAATGTCTATATGTAAACAGGTTATATGAGTAAACACATATAAGTAATAACACTATATAATTTATTAATAACAAAACAGCATATTTATGGTAGATATTTCTGAAGTACATTGTTACAACACAATCTAATGCTAAGTTCACACTACGCGCGAAGTGACGAGGGGCTTAATGACACCATGTCGAAAAAGTAGCGAGTGATCAAAGTTTGTTTGTGCGCTGATATGCAGAGTAAGAGCAAAGAGAAAAATAAATGAATCCGAGTGGATTTGGCAACGCGACCAGCAGGGATTGTTCTGTTCTGTAGTGAGTTGGAGCTTAATAAATATTTTTTGTAATGCAGTGTGGGTATTATGGTTTGGCGTGGACGATAAGTTCACAATTATTGTAAAGCTTGTGTGTGTGCCGATGTCTTCTGATAGAAACTATATTATCCCCTCACCACACTCATTGCCAGTCGCAACCGACTGATCCAGATATTTAGCATGCTAGATATCTCTCTTCAGTCGGTGAGCGTTTGGCACATAGCGATTGAGAGCCGAGTTTGGATCGCCGAGCGAACGCCGAGTTGCTCCCGAGCTGCCACATCTAGCGGGGACCAGTCGGCGAGCGAAAATCAGGGCAAAAATCGTGTAGTGTGAACTAAGCATAAGTGAAATACTATAAAAGGCTTTTGGCTTTGTAGTCCACATTGCAATTACATGTACAATCAATATCATAATCCTGCACTGCACACACTTAAGCAAACACAATATTCTCTAATCAGAATTTAAAATATTGTGGTTATTCTTGATCAAATCACAGAAATCAATGTAGTAGCGGATACAAAATACAAAAATACAAAGTGAATAACTTTACTATGAATTAAACTATATTTGTTTCTTTAATACAAATGGTTCCAATTTGGACCAAATTGTTAAAGTAGGGATCAAATTAAATAAACAATATTGATCACCTTTTCTTTTATGGTTTACTATACAACACTTGTGCGGTTCAGACATACACAAGTGCAAATGATCGCTCTTATTTAATTGTCCATATAATTTTACGCAAATAAGATTAGATACATGAATAGGGAGGTTGTAGCAGTTGTCCACGGACATGAAGAGGACAGGAAAAAGGCCCGTTGTCTTCGACGGGACAGGTCTCAACCTACAAGAGATAAGATTGTGATTTTATTAAGTATAGAGACCGAAACACAAGCCTTCTGCTCCAAGTATTCTTGCAAATAGCCTACATGAGCAAAAGTATGTGGACACCCATTCTTCTTTTACCCGATTGCATTACGCTTCCTCTCTACTGATGGGTCTCCACCCATTCTAATTACGTGAGATTTGATAAATAATATGCTATTAGGTTTGTGGAAATGTTTTGGGTAATGTTCTTTCCTCTTTACCTCTTGATCTTCTGACTGAACGGGCACAAATTTACACACACACACACACACACACTCACACACAAACATACACACATACACAGACTCTTGTCATAGGCCTTTCTATTAAAGGCAAATTAAAGGTAGTTACAGATTCAATAGTGGGGCAACACTATTATTATGGCCATGATCAGGTGTCCAGACACTTATGACCAAGGTCCTACTAAATTTCACAGGTTTTTAAAGAAAAGTGCCACATTTTATGGCAGTCATTAAATAACACTGGTTGGGAGTTTTTCAAACTCAGTTTCCCCAAGAAGTGAAAACCAATAAACGTGAGGCACTTGAACACTACGCGAAGGAAAAATGTTCCATCGCTAAACAAAAACCTTACATTTTGAATTTCACAGCAAGCTTATGCCAAGTTCACACTACACGACTTTCCAAGTCGTCAGGTCGCTGTACAGTTCACACTACACGACTGAATCTTCTGCACCCGGGAGTCTTTCAGTCGGTGTATATTTCACACTACACGACTGATCGGCGATAGGGGGTTTCACACTACACGATCATCACCAACTGGAATCGCAGGCGAGCTTCTCTGCTCTCCTTTTTTTCTTCTTTTAAACAAAAACACACGTGAGAAGTGACGAGGGTTTTAATGACACCACGTCCAAAAATGCACGTCAACAAGTAGCGAGTGATCAAAGTGTTTGTGGTCTGATGTGCAGCGTAAAATCAAAGAGGAAAAATAAATGAATCTGAGTGGATTTGGCAACACAAACAGTATATGGCTTGTTCTGTAGTAAAGTGGAGGTTAATTAATAATTTTGTAATGCAGCGTGGGTGTTATGTTTTGTAGAGGACGATCAAATCAGAAATACTACGTGTGTGTGCCGGTGTATCCTGATATAAACTATATCCTCTTCTGCATTTCCCCTCACACCGTATCCTGTGTTCTCATTGGCTGTTCGACATGTCACTCATTCCCAGTTGCCCATCTGAGATCAGATATCTGACATGCTAGAAAACTCAACCCAGTCGCCGAGCGGTCGGGTCGAGTTGTTGGATAGTTCACACATAGCGACAGAGACGAGTTTTGATCGCCGAGTGAACGCTGAGTTGCTCCCGACCCGGAAAATCAATCGCCGACCAGTCGCCGAGCGAAAATCAGGGCAAAAATCGTGTAGTGTGAACTAGGCATTAGTGGTTAAGGTACTGGACTAGGTACTGGTTGCCGGTTCAAGCCCCACCACTGCCAGGTTCCCACTGTTGGGCCCTTGAGCAAGACCCTTAACCCTCTATTGCTTAGACTGTATACTGTCACAACTGTAAGTCGCCTTGGTTAAAAGCCTATTATGACCACATTGTGTGCCAGTGAATATGCATGAATGTTCCATTACCTGTACGTGTCCGCTGCAGCTAAGGTATCTCTGGAGGACACTGTGACTATCAACGCCAGGTCCTATAAGGGACGACGAAGGACTGCCGCAAGCACCTGTATGAGGAACCGAAGACGAGCCCACCACCGGCTCATTCTGTAGCCAATGAAAATAACAGGCCGCCTCGGGTGGACTCTGGTTTTCGGGTATCGTCTTCTTGCCACAGGACGAGATGGTCACAGCCTGGGCTCGAGGTTGCTGCTGATCCGCATTTGTACTGACCGGAGAGTGGCTCTCAAACATGCAGCTGCTGAGCGGTGAGCACTGGTCAGGTGACAGACTGTTCTGTGCAGAATGGTACACACTATTGACCGAGTTGTTGCTTTCGTCACTGTAGTTGTGAGAGCTCTCTGATGAGTGATCCACCAACGAGAACACCGTCTGATAACAGAACTGGGATTCGAATCTGTTCTTGATGGGGCTGGAGCAGAGCTGCTCGGGCAATGGGTTTTGCCACTGCTGGGGGCTTTGGATTTGTTGCGGGAATGCGCAGCTTCTGGGGGAAATGGAATTCATGTCTGGGGATTCACAGTTCTTGGATGGGGATAAAGAATCAGTATGGTTTTCCGTACCCAAAACCATTTTATTCCAGTCGCTGTCAGTTGGTGGTCTTTGATAGTGAAAATTATTTTGTTCAGAGCCAAACTGGTAATAGGATGCTGTAGAAGATTTGTTCCTGCCATTCTCTGGGGTTTTTAGACGTTCCCAACCATTGAACGAAGGATTTGGAGGGGTGCTTGTTGAACCCACTTTAAACCCACATTTCTGGGACTGTAAGTCCTTG
Organism: Trichomycterus rosablanca; assembly: GCF_030014385.1. NCBI lineage: Eukaryota > Metazoa > Chordata > Actinopteri > Siluriformes > Trichomycteridae > Trichomycterus > Trichomycterus rosablanca. The sequence goes on from NC_085999.1 coordinate 28,151,579, forward strand.
CTACTATCAGCGAACCAGCCGACCTTTTTAAAGTTTGGTAGGCTTTTTACATTATTCAAGGAAGCTGTACTGCCTGGAATGCTGATGCCCATGTTACTAGAACCTGTGTAGCAAAGTCCCTCACTGATCATTTCCTGACCAGTCATTCCTGAGTCCAGCTTCATTTCAGCCTTTACATTACTTGTGTCCAGTCTTGTCTTGACAAGATTGTAATCTGGGAAGTCACAACCGTAACGCACAGCGCTAAAATGTCCTCCGAATGCCTCCGGCTTGACGGATATTCCTGGATTCGTTTGCGGCACGGAGGACTTATTGTTCTCCTTGTACAAAGCATCCTCCACATAGGAGAATATATCATTGGTGAGGATTTCATTAAGACTGAAGCTCGTGTCGTTGCCATTGTTGTGTTTGGTCATCCTCAGGATAGCGTTTTCCCAGTCCTTTAACTCGGCGCTGTCTACTTCCATCTGTTGAAGAGCTGAGCAAAGATCTCCATCATGAGCCAGCTGCTCCAAGGCATCCATCACGGACATGACGGTATCCCCGTCCTCAGTCGATTTTTGTCTTTGTGAGGCCTGATTGGGAACGTTGAAGAGAGCCCAGCTATCCCTGAAGGCGTCGTCTACTGTAAACTGCGGCTTGATGTTCTGCTTATAGATCGATTTGTCCTGGCTTTCTATAGAACTGATGAGCGAGCTGGGATGCGAGGTCGACTGGTCGATTTTGTTACTTGTGGAAGTCATTACATCGAGCGTCGGACAGGTATCGTAAAGGACCGCTTCTCCTGTGGTGAAGCTGAAGGGCAGCTGCATGCTCCTCTTGCGCAGGTGCTCCTCACCTTCAGCGTTACTGAAGAGAAATAGAAAACAGTGGATTGGAAAATGATTTTAAACCTTCTTCTCTGCTCTCCCAGACCATTCATATTCTTATCAGTCCTAACCACATGATCAAAACCTGCTGGACCCCTATAGCATGATCTTTCTACCACCATGTATTATAATGGTGCTACCTGGCTGCCATGTCTTTTTAAATTTGGTCCTTAGTGTTACAGCAGCCATTCAAGTGTAGAGAGATGGTCTGACCTATGCAATGTGGATGTGACTTTATGACTTCTCCACTACTTTGTGATGAACTTACCAGCTCTTGTTTTAAATGCTTTTTGACTTTGTGAGGTCTATAACCATAGTAGAGACTGCCCACAACACAAATCAATGCAAAGAGACAGCTGATCCAATAAAGTCATACACAGACATTGATTATCAACAGATGTGCATTCTAAATATCACACATTTACTTGTACATACATGTACGTATATACAAGAGACAGTGGGTGCCTAGTGGGTAGCGCTTTGGGCTATCAACTGAAAGGTTGAGAGTTTGAATCCCAGCTCTGCCATGCAGCCACTTTTGGGCCCATGAGCAAGGCCCTAAACCCTCTCTGCTCCATGGGCGCCGTACAATGTCTGACCCCAGCTCTGACCCCAGATACGTGAAGAATTTCGTCGTACTGTACACCTGTATATGTTTATATGACAAATAAAGGAATTCTATGTATATGCTGTAAAGAAACATGTTGTTCCAATCAGATTTTAGTACAGTACAACGATTAAGCTGAAAAGGAAAATAAATACTACATACACCAGGGCCCTTTGGCGAGCAATAATGAAGTCAGGACGTCCTTCCTTGTAGACAAGTCTGGCATTTGCCTGGACCCAAACCCATCCTCCATTCTTGGTCAAAAGTCGGAAAACTGTCATTCCACTTTCCCCAGTCTTTATCACTACAAAATAAAAGAAAATTGCCATTAACAACTTGTTATAAAAGTCACACTCACATTACTCATATTAGATAGTTTGTCAATCGTTAATGTGATGTTGCAACCAACAGAATTTAAAAGGGAAATAATATTAGGAAATTAAACTTTGACATTTAAACATCCTTCCTCATATTGATGGCATATTTGGGCTTAATTTATACATGTATTTTTGTAATGTAATTGTTATCTTTTTTTGAAAGCCTGCAAGAAAGGGAATAAAGTAAGAAAGTGTTTTAACAATTTTTGTTTTTGCTGTTAATAAAACCAAGTGCACGTTTTTTAGTTTAACTTCAATTATGTGTGTACATTTGCAGTACAAATGTCCACATGATTTTATATTAGACTTAAAAAGGCTTAAAAATTATTCGACCACTTTTTGTTACAAATATATAAAGTATATAAAGTGGTTGAATAATTTTGAACCCTTATTACAGATGCCTTCAGAAAACATCCAAATTGTACACATTTCTTATGTAGTAGAACTTCAATAGATATTAACATACTTTTGACATGACTGTCGGCGCAGTACATCATATCTGCCGCGTGAATGAACTGATAGCCGGAGCCTCTCATGCACAGCTCCATCTCTGTGTAACCCAACACGACTTTGCCTCTGAAAGTAAGAAACAGACTAGCTTAGCATTTCAGTGCCTTTTTCTGTCAACCGAAACAAACCTTGCTTTCTTTGGCTAGGGGATAAAATCCTACCCCAACTGAAGGAGTTTAAGTATCTCAGAGTCTTGATGGGAAGAAGGGTTGTGAGATTGACTGAGGGTTAGGTGGAACGCTGGCTGTAATGCGATCGCTGTACCAGCCCGTAGTGGTAAAGAGAGAGCTGGGTCATAAAGCAAAGCTCTCAATGTACCAATCGATGTCCACACCTTCACATATGGTCATGGGCTTTGGGTAATGACCAAAAACCAAGTTTTTTTATGGCGGGTTGCTGGGCATACTGTCCACTATTAGGTGAGGAGCTCAGGAATACGAAAAAAGCTCGGAGTAGAACCGCCGCTTCTTGGTGTGAAGAAATGCCAGTTGAGGTGGTTTGGGCATCTGATAAGGATACCTCCAGAATGCCTCCTGTTGGAGGTATACCAGGCACAACCAACTGGGAGGAGGCCATGGGTAGACCCAAAACTCCATTGCCACAGCAACCCAGAAATGAATATGATGATGCTGATGATGAAACAAATGACCCTGTATTGTGGACACCCCTCTTAATAAGTTTATGCACAAAGTGAGGTTCATTAACCCTCATGAACACTTTTGGAATGCGCAGGAATTTCCACTGTGAGCCAGGCCTTTTCATCAGATGTTCAAAATCTTGTAGAAAGCATTCCCAGAAGTTTCTGGTATGGCATGTCCAACAAGCTCATGATCAGGAGTCCACATAGTTTTGTATATTTCGTCAAACTGTGATGTAATTACATAGAAACCAACAAGTTACCTGGAGTCGATGCCCAAAGGAGTGAAGTCCAGCTTATGCTTGGTCTGAAATATTAGTGTCTTGGTACGGATCTCCACGATAGCTGGTGGCTGCACCGGAGTGGCGATGGCAAACAGGGCAAGTTGAGGCTGAACCGGAGAGCCATCTTCAGTTTTACTCTGCTGCCCATGAAGGAACTTCAACCTTCCCTGGAAGTTCAGTTTCTACAAAGGGCAAAATGAAATATTATATATAAGGTGTTTGATACGCTCCAACATTTCTTTACTGAAATTAGAAAGACACTGTACACTGTACCAAAAATCCAGACGAGTTGTCCAGGAGACATCGGAACTGACATACGAAGCTCCTCTCTAGGAAAGATGAGTTCTCTGGTGGGATGTCTTGTGGGTCATAGGCTACAATATTTCTTGTGATGTCACTGCTGTTCTGGGTTTCTTTGTGGAGAAGTAAACAGAAGAACATTGATCATGATGATCTTGTTTGAGCTTGTTATTTTAATGCTTTACAACAGAGGTTCTCAAACTTTTGGTCAGTTGGGCCACAAAGGGATGCAACATGGCCAACCGGGCATTAAAAGGATTAAACCACGAGCCTCACTTCTAAAAAGGTTGAGAACCCCCTGCTTTAGAACATTAGAGCAATGTTTTTGGTGTACTGTAAAGCAGTGGTTCACAACAGAAAGCACAGTGGGGGGTCCAAAAGTCTATGTCTTGTGATATAGTGTACTCTGGATCTTCAGGAATATTTGATCTGCCCACCTCAAAAGTGCAAAGGTCAACAGACGGGGACTACGAATGATTCCGATTTAGACCCAGACCCAGGTGAGAATATATATCTCAGTATATACACACTGATCAGCCATAACATTAAAACCACCTCCTTGTTTCTACACTCACTGTCCATTTTATCAGCTCCACTTACCATATAGAAGCACTTTGTAGTTCTACAATTACTGACTGTAGTTCATCTGTTTCTCTGCATGCTTTGTTAGCCTGCTTTCACCCTGTTCTTCAATGATCAAGACCACCACAGGACCACCACAGAGTAGGTATTATTTGGGTGTTGGATCATTCTCAGCACTGCAGTGACACTGACATGGTGGTGGTGTGTTAGTGTGTGTTGTGCTGGTATGAGTGGATCAGACACAGCAATGCTGACTGAGTTTTTAAACACCTCACTGTCCCTGCTGGACTGTGAATAGTCCACCAACCAAAAATATCCAGCCAACAGCGCCCCGTGGGCAGCGTCCTGTGACCACTGATGAAGGTCTCGAAGATGACCGACTCAAACAGCAGCAATAGATGAACGATCGTCTCTGACTTTACATCTACAAGGTGGACCAACTAGGTAGGAGTAACTTATAGTAACAGTGAGTGGACACGGTATTTAAAAACTCTCATACCAGCACAACACACACTAACACACCACCTCCATGTCAGTGTCACTGCAGTGCTGAGAATGATCCACCCCCTAAATAATACCTGGTCTGTGGTGGTCCTGTGGGGGTCCTGATCATTGAAGAACAGGGTGAAAGCAGGCTAAAAAAGTATGTAGAGAAATAGATGGACTACAGTCAGTAATTGTAGAACTTCAAAGTGCCTCTATATGGTAAATGGAGCTGATAAAATGGACAGTGAGTGTAGAAACAAGAAGGTGGTTTTAATGTTATGGCTGATCAGTGTATACCCCTCAAGAGAAAGCAGGTTGAGAACTACTTCTTTAAAGTTCTGAAAATCAAGAATTACCCACCATCACCACTGTGCTCCACATCCGTTAGGTTTGGGTTGAGGGCAAAATGAAGTTGCCGGCGGAACATGGCTCTGTCGTCGACGTGGATGAACTCAAACACACTCTGATGGACCATGTCGGACTAAACAAGGATTAGATTAGAAATAATTAGTGTCGACTAGTCCAGGATTGTAATTATGCTACATCCTTGGCTATTATATATACACATATATACAGTCAAGTCAAATTATTATGACCACCAGCTAATATCCAAAGTAACCGCCGTGTGCAGCACGGACAGCAGCTAGATGGGCTGAGAGTGACTCAATAAGGTCCTGGTAGGTTGTCACAGGTATCAGGAGCCATGCTGACTACAGTGCATCTCACAGCTGCTGGAGGGTGCATGAGGGAGGATCCATTGAGTGAACACGATGATCGAGGTGGTCCCACAGATGCTCAACTGGGTTCAAGTCAGGGTAGTACTTAGAAACCTTGGTCATGCTCTTTCAACCAATGTCGGACATTTCTAGCCATGTGACATGTCGCATTGTCTTGCTGGAAGATCTCATCCACCCCAGAAAGGACAATTTTACCCATGGTATTTCTACCCATGACAGCAACGAGGGATATATGTGCAGACAGCCTATCGCACACCTTGAAACATGACTTCCTTCATTAGCTATACGCTTCCGCCGTCGAAAGTAGGAAGTGGTCATAATAATGTGACTCACCTGTGTATATACCACTCTTATTACACTATTTTTGACAGAGGTGATCAGTAAATGTCATGCTTGATTACCTGATGGAAGCCAAGGTAATCCTGAATGGTTGGTGAAGCATAGAAGACGTATCCCTCTGCAGTAACCACCAGTACAAATCCATTCAGAGCCTAGCAAAACAAGTACATCATCATACTGCTCCAAAATCATCCACTTATGATACATACTGTTTAAAAACCTTTGGTGCACAAATCAGGCTTTAGGAAACATAAAACTGCCAAAAGATTTGTTATCTTATCTCAATTCCACAAATGGAAGCTTCTACATCAAGTTTATTGGTGGTTGCGGAGGAGTTATGCCTAGTTCACACTACACGATTCCCCCCTCCCCCCCATTTTCCTCCCGATTTAGAGCACTAAATTTTGTCTTCCGCTGCTGAGAGATACCAGATTGCATCCGAGGAGAGCACGTCGCTGTACACGCCTCTTCCGACACGTGTACAGCCCTCCTCTTCTCGCCCCTGCATTCTGCACAGGCGTCTCTGCCGCCAATCAGGGTCCTTACACAGCGTATGAAGACCCACCCAGCCACACATAGTCCGGCCCCCAACCTGCTGATACGATGGCCAATTAGTATCTGCTGCAGGCACTGCCAATTACGGCAACACTGAGTTTTGAACTGGGGAGTTTCGCTCGGCGACTGGTCGATGCTGGATTTGCCGGCTCGGAAGCAACTCGGCGTTCGAAACCCAGCTCCCAATCGCTTGAACTGTTCAAGGACTCGATCCGAGCGACTGAATATATATATCTAGCATGTCAAATATCTGGATATGAGTCGGCCGACTGGCAATGAGTGCGGTGTCAAACAGCCAATGAGAATGCAAGATACGGGGTGAGGGGAAACGCAGGGTAGGAGTGTAAAAAGGTGGGACAGGGGCATACTATAGTTTACATCAGAATACATCAGCACACACACGTTTTTCAGTATTTCTGACCTTATCGTTCTCGACAAAACATAAAAATATTTATTAACCTCCAACTCACTATAGAACAATCCATGCTGCTCGCGTAGCCAAATCCACTCAGATTCATTTATTTTTTCTCCTTGATTTTACGCTGCACATCAGCGCAAAAACTTCGATCGCTCGCTACTTGTTGACGTGCATTTTTAGACGTGGTATCATTAAACCCCTCGTCACTTCTCACGTTTGATTTCGGGACAAAACATTCCAGTTGGTGATAGTTCGTGTAGTGTGAACCGCCCTATCGCCGATCAGTCGTGTAGTGTGAAAGCCACACCGACGTGAAAGACTCCCGGTTACAAGAGATCCAATTGTGTAGTGTGAACTGTACAGGGACCTGACGACCTGGAAAGTCGTGTAGTGTGAACTTGGTGAAGTTTAATCACATTATGAAAGATTCTCAGCATTTATGTATTTTTACTATTTGCTGCTCGATTTATACCAAGTGGAAGGAAAAAGATCATGTTGCTTTGCTTGCTGTTGATAAGCATGATTATGCTTGTACAAACACTAGCAAAAGTCGCTGTAAGTTCCTCGGCTTTGATTAATGATCTCCATGACCTTAATTCACCTTTGTAGTTAGATTGTGCAACACAAACTCGTTTATGTCTGTGAAAGATTGATCGAGTTGTACAATCCAAGGGTTACAAAAATCCCCTGTTGGTCATAGGAGCACTAATCCACCAGATAAACAGTACAATTCCTTTATGGACAGTTACCTGAAGGAGCAGGTCCCCCTCCGAGAAGCCGACAGCATCCATTTGGTTGGGGTCGAGGCTATTTCCTGAGGCATTTTCCTGAGTGTTTTTCTTCATGGTGGCTATAAAGCAAGAAGTCATGTGACATTTAAGCTTTTGAATTTAATACAGCTCAAAGACAATATACAAATCACTGCATTTGGCTTTTTAAATACTGTCCCAACTTTTCATTGTTTATATAAAGCCTGTAAAGTTCATGCAGGGTTTCAGCTCCCACAGGAAGTTTAATGATTTCCTGCTACTTTCCTGTTCCTAGGGCTAGAGGGGAGGAAGGGGGCAAGAATAAAAAAAATGAATGAAATTCAGGCAATGGCAGGAACTACTGGACATCTGAACATAGAAAATATAAACAAATATTAAACGCTTTATTCTGATTAGGGTCGAGGCGGGAATGGGTGTATAACCTACCTGCGAGAACATTAAGACACCCTGGAAAGGGCACCGATCTATCAAAGTGTGCTCACATGTATATACTGTACATATAGGGGGAATTCAGAGTACCCAAAAGAAACCCATGCACACATGGAGAGAACATGACAAACCCCTACAGATGGTGACCACAGACTGATTGAACCCAGATCCCAAAATTTCAGACGCCGCCGCCATTTATTGTTTGGCACAGTCCAATGTTTATTTGGTTCCATTTCATTTTAATTGACCATTTTATCCTTGTCAGGGTGGTGGCAGGTCTGGTTCCACTTGGAAACACTGGGCGGCAAGCAGGAATACCCTGTGCAGAGCACCAATCCATCGTAGGGTTTTGATGGCCATCCACCCATGCATAGCCAACTATTGGTGGTGGGCTAGCATATTGTGGCTGAAATATCTAAAATATATGAATGGGGGGAGGCCCTGCGATGGGTTAGTGTCCTGTTCAGGGTGTGGTGTGTTCCTGCATTAAGCATGGTAAATAACTCATTGTTAAAAACACGATAAGTTTTTTGTCTCCAGTATTAATACTACATTTTATTTATATAGTGCTTTCCAAGATACTCAAAGATGTATTCAATTTGCTACAAATATTTAAATATTTGCTAGGGTTAGGGTTAGCTACCTGTATATTTACACATACATATAATGCACTCTTTATAAATCCCCTATTTATACACTCATGCATGCATTACATGTATGAGTAAATATATAGGGGGTTGATAGAGAGTGCATTACATGTATGACTAAATATATAGGAGGTTGATAGAGAGTGCATTACATGTATGAGTAAATATATAGGGGGTTGATAGAGAGTGCATTACATGTATGAGTAAATATATAGGGGGTTGATAGAAAGTGCATTACATGTATGAGTAAATATATAGGGGGTTGATAGAGAGTGCATTACATGTATGAGTAAATATATAGGGGGTTGATAGAGAGTGCATTACATGTATGAGTAAATATATAGGGGGTTGATAGAGAGTGCATTACATGTATGAGTAAATATATAGGGGGTTGATAGAGAGTGCATTACATGTATGAGTAAATATATAGGGGGTTGATAGAGAGTGCATTACATGTATGAGTAAATATATAGGGGGTTGATAGAGAGTGCATTACATGTATGAGTAAATATATAGGGGGTTGATAGAGAGTGCATTACATGTATGAGTAAATATATAGGGGGTTGATAGAGAGTGCATTACATGTATGAGTAAATATATAGGGGGTTGATAGAGAGTGCATTACATGTATGAGTAAATATATAGGGGGTTGATAGAGAGTGCATTGCATGTATGAGTAAATATATAGGGGGTTGATAGAGAGTGCATTACATGTATGAGTAAATATATAGGGGGTTGATAGAGAGTGCATTACATGTATGAGTAAATATATAGGGGGTTGATAGAGAGTGCATTACATGTATGAGTAAATATATAGGGGGTTGATAGAGAGTGCATTACATGTATGAGTAAATATATAGGGGGTTGATAGAGAGTGCATTACATGTATGAGTAAATATATAGGGGGTTGATAGAGAGTGCATTACATGTATGAGTAAATATATAGGGGGTTGATAGAGAGTGCATTACATGTATGAGTAAATATATAGGGGGTTGATAGAGAGTGCATTACTTGTATGAGTAAATATATAGGGGGTTGATAGAGAGTGCATTACTTGTATGAGTAAATATATAGGGGGTTGATAGAGAGTGCATTACATGTATGAGTAAATATATAGGGGGTTGATAGAGAGTGCATTACATGTATGAGTAAATATATAGGGGGTTGATAGAGAGTGCATTACATGTATGAGTAAATATATAGGGGGTTGATAGAGAGTGCATTACATGTATGAGTAAATATATAGGGGGTTGATAGAGAGTGCATTGCATGTATGAGTAAATATATAGGGGGTTGATAGAGAGTGCATTACATGTATGAGTAAATATATAGGGGGTTGATAGAGAGTGCATTACATGTATGAGTAAATATATAGGGGGTTGATAGAGAGTGCATTACATGTATGAGTAAATATATAGGGGGTTGATAGAGAGTGCATTACTTGTATGAGTAAATATATAGGAGGTTGATAGAGAGTGCATTACTTGTATGAGTAAATATATAGGAGGTTGATAGAGAGTGCATTACATGTATGAGTAAATATATAGGGGGTTGATAGAGAGTGCATTACATGTATGAGTAAATATATAGGGGGTTGATAGAGAGTGCATTACATGTATGAGTAAATATATAGGGGGTTGATAGAGAGTGCATTACTTGTATGAGTAAATATATAGGGGGTTGATAGAGAGTGCATTACTTGTATGAGTAAATATATAGGAGGTTGATAGAGAGTGCATTACTTGTATGAGTAAATATATAGGAGGTTGATAGAGAGTGCATTACATGTATGAGTAAATATATAGGGGGTTGATAGAGAGTGCATTACATGTATGAGTAAATATATAGGAGGTTGATAGAGAGTGCATTACATGTATGAGTAAATATATAGGAGGTTGATAGAGAGTGCATTACATGTATGAGTAAATATATAGGGGGTTGATAGAGAGTGCATTACATGTATGAGTAAATATATAGGGGGTTGATAGAGAGTGCATTACATGTATGAGTAAATATATAGGGGGTTGATAGAGAGTGCATTACATGTATGAGTAAATATATAGGGGGTTGATAGAGAGTGCATTACATGTATGAGTAAATATATAGGGGGTTGATAGAGAGTGCATTACATGTATGAGTAAATATATAGGGGGTTGATAGAGAGTGCATTACATGTATGAGTAAATATATAGGGGGTTGATAGAGAGTGCATTACATGTATGAGTAAATATATAGGGGGTTGATAGAGAGTGCATTACATGTATGAGTAAATATATAGGGGGTTGATAGAGAGTGCATTACATGTATGAGTAAATATATAGGGGGTTGATAGAGAGTGCATTACATGTATGAGTAAATATATAGGGGGTTGATAGAGAGTGCATTACATGTATGAGTAAATATATAGGGGGTTGATAGAGAGTGCATTACATGTATGAGTAAATATATAGGGGGTTGATAGAGAGTGCATTACTTGTATGAGTAAATATATAGGGGGTTGATAGAGAGTGCATTACTTGTATGAGTAAATATATAGGAGGTTGATAGAGAGTGCATTACTTGTATGAGTAAATATATAGGGGGTTGATAGAGAGTGCATTACATGTATGAGTAAATATATAGGGGGTTGATAGAGAGTGCATTACATGTATGAGTAAATATATAGGGGGTTGATAGAGAGTGCATTACATGTATGAGTAAATATATAGGGGGTTGATAGAGAGTGCATTACATGTATGAGTAAATATATAGGGGGTTGATAGAGAGTGCATTACTTGTATGAGTAAATATATAGGGGGTTGATAGAGAGTGCATTACATGTATGAGTAAATATATAGGGGGTTGATAGAGAGTGCATTACATGTATGAGTAAATATATAGGGGGTTGATAGAGAGTGCATTACATGTATGAGTAAATATATAGGGGGTTGATAGAGAGTGCATTACTTGTATGAGTAAATATATAGGGGGTTGATAGAGAGTGCATTACTTGTATGAGTAAATATATAGGGGGTTGATAGAAAGTGCATTACATGTATGAGTAAATATATAGGGGGTTGATAGAGAGTGCATTACATGTATGAGTAAATATATAGGGGGTTGATAGAGAGTGCATTACATGTATGAGTAAATATATAGGGGGTTGATAGAGAGTGCATTACATGTATGAGTAAATATATAGGGGGTTGATAGAGAGTGCATTACTTGTATGAGTAAATATATAGGGGGTTGATAGAGAGTGCATTACATGTATGAGTAAATATATAGGGGTTGATAGAGAGTGCATTACATGTATGAGTAAATATATAGGGGGTTGATAGAGAGTGCATTACATGTATGAGTAAATATATAGGGGGTTGATAGAGAGTGCATTACATGTATGAGTAAATATATAGGGGGTTGATAGAGAGTGCATTACATGTATGAGTAAATATATAGGGGGTTGATAGAGAGTGCATTACATGTATGAGTAAATATATAGGGGGTTGATAGAGAGTGCATTACATGTATGAGTAAATATATAGGGGGTTGATAGAGAGTGCATTACATGTATGAGTAAATATATAGGGGGTTGATAGAGAGTGCATTACATGTATGAGTAAATATATAGGGGGTTGATAGAGAGTGCATTACATGTATGAGTAAATACACAGGGGGTTTAGAGTCCTTGTTTAGTAAAGATGAAATGATGGTCCTGAAAATATGCCGTTTAGAGTCGGAACATGTGAACTATTGTCAAAAAACAAACCACATTCACATCTTGGGCTCATCAAGCACCTACATCTTATTGTAAACAGTAAACAGTAAAGGTTTCGTTTTAGTTTAAAGCAGGGGTGTCAAACTCATGGCCCGCGGGCCAGATCCGGCCCGCCACGTCATTTTATGTGGCCCGCGAGAGCTTAAACGACTGTACGATTGTTGTGATGGTTCGAGTCGTTACAGAGACGCGCTTATAATTTAACGGGACTCCTGCGCCTTTAAGCGGCAACTGTTGACATCGTAGTCATGGCAACTAACTTTGACCTTCGCTGAGAAGCCATGTGACTTTTACGGCAAAGGAACGCGGGTAGTAATGTAAACAATAATAATAAATATAAATAATTATCTTGTAATATATTACCAAAGCATTGTCTGTAAGTAGTGGCGTTTATATTCTCAGTTGTTTAGTGAGTATATCACAGCGATTTAGTTACAAATTTACCGTAATTAAATACTGTTGTTACGTTACTATAGCAATTAGTATCTTTACACAAAATGCTAACTCGTTAGCGCAATTTTACGTTTGGTTAAATCTCATATTGTACCAGATGTAACACTTGACTACAGCTGTGTGCTTTTACTGTATTAAGTTCTTTATTGTTTTTATTGTTTGTATTTTTACTTCATTCTGGTGCACACAGTGTATCACACAGCTGGGAAGCAAATAAACCGACTGTATTCTGAAGAGAGCTGTCTGTCTGTCTGTCTGTCTTTCTGTCTAGCTGAGAAAGGGGGATAAACTATTAGCGAGGGCAGAATGATTGTCTTAAAATACACTGTAAAATCCTACATTAACTGCATCTCTCAAAATGCATGCTGATTTTGTGACCTGCAAAGTGACACATCCCGCCAGTAGATGATGTTACACATTTACACATAATCCCAAAATGTACAAGAAGATAAGTAAGAAAATTAAGCAGAAGGAGGAAATTTAATGAAAATGAAAACAAGTTTGTGCTTCAGGAAGAGAAACCGGTGCGTCTCTTGTGTTATGAGGCCGTGTCTGTGGTAAAGGAGGACAATATAAATGCAGAATTTAGCCTCCAAGAAAAACAACAGACTGCAATCACAGCAGAATACGTTACAGTCGGCCCTTTGAGGGCCACAATAATGCTGATGTGGCCCTCGGTGAAAATGAGTTCGACACCCCTGATTTAAAGGAACTATGCATCACCTGAGACACAAAGGCAAGTTCAGACTTGGCCATGTCGCTCTGGGAGATTAAAAGAGAGAAAAAAAGACCAGCGAATTTGTCCTGTTAAATTCACCAAATGAACACTGTGCTGTAATAGTGAGTCAATAATATCACAGCGCCAACGGAGTAGGAAATCCGATCAAATCACTACAGAGAACAGTACAAATCAAGCTCAACCTGTAAAATAAAAAACACAACCCCAAAAGAAAAAAATAATAATAGGAATGGGGGCAGGGGGGTAGGCCGTAAGCATGTGCGAGGTTTGGTTTTGAGCGAAAAAATCATGACTAGCTTGTGTGTGCATGTGTGTGTTTGAACAATAAATGAGACAATGGAGAGCTAATGGGTAGCAGCCAAACGGTTGCGTGACTGGAGTAGACGGTCGGAGCAGGGAGCGGCTACATCCTGGCGTTTTCCTGCGGCAGCTGCTCAGATAAGGAAAGCATTCCTGTCAGCATTGCCTGCGGAGGCCCGGGGGAGCCTTGCAGGAGGCGAGGATTTGTGTATGTGTGTGTTGATCTGCATGCTAAGACCTTTATTCAAAAGCTGGAAATAGGAAATCTGGTTCACTTGGACGTATTCCAATCATCAAACTTTGTTCCATGTGTGATTAGCCGTGTTATTACACTTCCATGGAACGCTATCAGCTATCAGCTAGGTTAAAAGGGCAGAGTTCTAGCTGCCTGTTCTATTTTAACCTCGAATAACACAGAGATTATTGAATACAGGCACAAAACACCGACTGTTTCTCGTCCTGACCTTCCCGCCCGTCTCCTCGCTTTAACAGACAGCCCAAGTTGCAAAAAAAACAAAAAAACAAACACATTAATGTGTACTACATAGTGCACTAGATAGTGTGACAAATAATAGATTTATGTTCCCTATGTAGTGCACTAGATTGTGTATTAGAAAAGAATTTATGTTCCTTACTTAGTGCACTAGATAAAAGACTTATGTTTCCTACATAATGTTTTAGGTAGCGTATTAGTTAACGGATTAATGTTCCCTACATAGTGCACTAGATAGTGTATTAGATAACGCATTCATGTTCACTACATAGTGCACTAGAAAGTAAAACTAGATGATGATTTGTGTTCCTTACTTAGTGCACTAGATAATAGACTTATGTTTCCTACATAATGTTTTAGGTAGCGTATTAGTTAACGGATTTAGGTTCCCTACAGAGTGCACTAAATTGTATATCAGATCACGGATTTATGTTCCCTACATAGTGCACTAGATAGTGTATTAGATAACGCATTCATGTTCACTACATAGTGCACTAGAAAGTAAAACTAGATGATGATTTGTGTTCCTTACATAGTGCACTAAATAGTGTATTACATAATTAATTAAGTTCCCTACATAGTGCACTAAATTATATATCAGATAACGGATTTATGTTCCCTACATAGTGCACTAGACAGTATATTAGACAATTGATTTATGTTCCCTACACAGTGCGCTAGATTGTATATCAGATAACGGATTTAATACGCGATGGGGGAATAAAATTGCTCAATAATCCAGGTACACAAATCCACAACGTTTGTGTCCAGATGAACTGATTCAACTTTGTGGAAACGTTTCCTTTAGTAATGTTGGAGGCACATGACGAATCATCATCATCGATGCTAACACCAAAATCTTTATATTACTGTCTAATGAGAGTCCTGCCCTCAGCAATAAATAAATAGTGGTGGTGGTCATTTACGTTACTACTACTGCTGGAGTCCAGGGTCAAATTCATAGTATTTTTATTGGCCGGTCGGGCATCTACATTTGCTGCATTTAGTAGACGTTTTTATTAAGGGTTTTTTAACCCTTAATTGAGGCCCAACAGTGGCAACCTGGGGGTGGTGAGGCTTGAACCTGCAACCTTCTGATTACTAGTCCAGTATCTTAACCACTTAGCTACCACTGTCCCGAAAGAAACAAAGGTTAAGACTAGAGATGGGACGATCGATAGGCTATGAATCGGTATTGGCCGATTTTTAATCAAAATATGCTATCGGCAATCGGCCGATATTTCCTAAAAGTAGCCGATCCGATCGTGTGATATATAAAGATCATGTTAAGTTAACAGCTCAGTGGATTGATCCAGACTTTGAGCTACAAAGCACCAACCATCACATCACCATTCATCAACAATCGTACAGAAACCATCGTGAAAGCTCTTCATGACCTAAAATAACATCATTAACGTTGTGCATCATACATACGATGTAATTTTGCTGATTGAAATATTTACTTTAAAAAGATAATTCAACCCGGTCACATCTGAGTCGATTCTATCAGCACGTTATATAAACTCCTGGTTCACTTTGGTAAATCGTGAGCGGTTCTTGCTTGTGATTTAGATGAGAACAGAAAACGTTACAGAGCCAATCCGAGGCAAAAGTTTATTCATTAGCAAATTCGTTAGTTCAGGATCATCTGCTGAACTTTTAGGATCATCAGAAAACTTTTAGACGGAACGAGTCTGACTCGGTTACAGATCTGTGGTAATAGCAGTTTAATTAAGCTTTTTAATTAAGCTTTTTAATTAAGCTTTTTAATGTAAAAGAGTCACACAAACTGTTCTGAAGTATCTGGTGTTTATTTAAAACCACGACATTTAATTAATAACAGTAAACACGGAGAGATAACCGAGAAGAAGAACTTACGCATCGCATGAAAACGAATCGACTCATGAATCACTTAGCGACACTAAACAGATCATCTCTTAAAGGCACAAACACACACGCGCGCGCTGTTGCGTTTGTCTCCGGTTTATCTTCACTGTGAGGCTCTTTTTCAGTTTTTTTTTTCAGACTGAACTGGATAACATTAAACCCCCCCCCCCCCCCCCCCCCCCCGATCGGAATCGCCTATCAGCCATCGGCCGATCGCCCTGAAAGGAGATCGGAGATCGAAATCGGTGCCAAAAACCCTGATCGGTACATCTCTAGTTAAGACATAATTGGTTATGTCTGGGGGAAAGATGGACCTCAATGGATTGTTTTACGGCAGGGGTGCACAACATACGGACCGCTGGCCAGACACGGCCCGGCAAAACTCTCAATCCGGCCCGCCAAATGAAGTGCTGATGCATTTTTAAATAAACGATGCGGTCACTTTAAATTCATGGGTAAATTCATGGGTAATTCCATGAAATTGCGACTGAAAAGTGACTGCTAAATTAGGTAAATACAAGTTACTTCAGCGGTACCGTGTCTTTGTCCAAACCAAGTACGAGTAAAAAAAGAAAAGTGGATCTCGAGCATAGGAAATTTAACCCTGAATGGACATACAAGTATTTTTTTATGAAACGGGCCATGCCGTTTTCTCATGTCTGGTGTGCTTGAAATGCATGGCAGTGGCAAAGGAATATAGTTTACGGAGGCATTACGAAACAAAACACCCAAAACTCTCCGAGGTGAGGACAGAAAGCAAAAGATTGAAGCACTAAAAGACTTGCGACCACCTCGCTGGAGCAATCAGTTGGTGTCAGAAAGACGCTGCAATATCTCCCACTGACCAACACATTTCTTGTAAGTACCTGATTTTATGTAACTGTATTACAAATTCATGTAGACAGGTCTGTAAAAATGAAATCTGTGGCCCTCTGGTGTAGGTGTTTATGTAAAATCGGCCTTGCGGCATTGCGTCCAGTGATTCCCAGCAGACCAAACCCAGGTTATCCAGAAATCCAGAAATCCAGGTTAGAATCTAAGCGGTGCTATTAGCTAGCCGGGCATCTACACAGACATGTTTGGCTAGGTCTGGGGGGAGATGGCCCGGGTGTGTTACAGCACTGTGCCCAGTGATTCCAGGCAAACCAGACCCACGACTAACTATACATATTTCCATCTTATAGCAACCACAGACTATTAGTCATTTTTAAAACCTTACTATTGTGCTCAAATGTGTAGAGGTTAGATGCTTAGTGGTCTATAACACTAGCCCACCACCGCTGAAATCCAGGTTAGAATCTAAGCGGTGCTATCAGCGAGCTGGGAATCTACACAGACATGTTTGTCTATTTCTGGGGGGAGATGGCCCGGGACTAAACTGGCGTCCTGTCTGGGGGGTGTTACAAACTGTGCCTAAGCGGTGTGCCTATGCGGTGAATCTAAGCGATGTGCCTAAGCGGTGAATCTAAGCGATGTGCCTAAGCGGTGAATCTAAGCGATGTGCCTAAGCGGTGAATCTAAGCGATGTGCCTAAGCGGTGAATCTAAGCGAAGTGCCTAAGCGGTGAATCTAAGCGAAGTGCCTAAGCGGTGAATCTAAGCAGTGTGCCTATGCGGTGAATCTAAGCGATGTGCCTAAGCGGTGAATCTAAGCGAAGTGCCTAAGCGGTGAATCTAAGCAGTGTGCCTAAGCGATCTAAGCGATGTGCCTAAGCGGTGAATCTAAGCGGTGAATCTAAGAGATGTGCCTAAGCGGTGAATGTAAGCGATGTGCCTAAGCGGTGAATCTAAGCGATGTGCCTATGCGGTGAATCTAAGCGATGTGCCTAAGCGGTGAATCTAAGCGATGTGCCTATGCGGTGAATCTAAGCGGTGTGCCTAAGCGGTGAATCTAAGCGATGTGCCTATGCGGTGAATCTAAGCGGTGTGCCTAAGCGGTGAATCTAAGCGATGTGCCTAAGCGGTGAATCTAAGCGATGTGCCTATGCGGTGAATCTAAGCGATGTGCCTAAGCGGTGAATCTAAGCGATGTGCCTATGCGGTGAATCTAAGCGATGTGCCTAAGCGGTGAATCTAAGCGATGTGCCTATGCGGTGAATCTAAGCGGTGTGCCTAAGCGGTGAATCTAAGCGATGAGCCTAAGCGGTGAATCTAAGCGATGTGCCTAAGCGGTGAATCTAAGCGATGTGCCTAAGCGGTGAATCTAAGCGATGAGCCTAAGCGGTGAATCTAAGCGATGTGCCTATGCGGTGAATCTAAGCGGTGTGCCTAAGCGGTGAATCTAAGCGAAGTGCCTATGCGGTGAATCTAAACGATGTGCCTAAGCGGTGAATCTAAGCGATGTGCCTAAGCGGTGAATCTAAGCGATGTGCCTAAGCGGTGAATCTAAGCGATGTGCCTAAGCGGTGAATCTAAACGATGTGCCTAAGCGTTGAATCTACGCGATGTGCCTAAGCGGTGAATCTAAGCGGTGAATCTAAGCGATGTGCCTAAGCGGTGAATCTAAGCGATGTGCCTAAGCGTTGAATCTACGCGATGTGCCTAAGCGGTGAATCTAAGCGGTGAATCTAAGCGGTGAATCTAAGCGGTGTGCCTAAGCGGTGAATCTAAGCGATGTGCCTAAGCGGTGAATCTACGCGATGTGCCTAAGCGGTGAATCTAAGCGGTGAATCTAAGCGGTGAATCTAAGCGGTGTGCCTAAGCGGTGAATCTAAGCGATGTGCCTAAGCGGTGAATCGAAGCGATGTGCCTAAGCGGTGAATCTAAGCGATGTGCCTAAGCGGTGAATCTAAGCGATGTGCCTAAGCGGTGAATCTAAGCGATGTGCCTATGCGGTGAATCTAAGCGATGTGCCTATGCGGTGAATCTAAACGATGTGCCTAAGCGGTGAATCTAAGCGATGTGCCTAAGCGGTGAATCTAAGCGATGTGCCTAAGCGGTGAATCTAAGCGATGTGCCTAAGCGGTGAATCTAAGAGATGTGCCTATGCGGTGAATCTAAGCGATGTGCCTAAGCGGTGAATCTAAGCGATGTGCCTAAGCGGTGAATCTAAGCGATGTGCCTAAGCGGTGAATCTAAGCGATGTGCCTATGCGGTGAATCTAAGCGATGTGCCTAAGCGGTGAATCTAAGCGATGTGCCTATGCGGTGAATCTAAGCGATGTGCCTAAGCGGTGAATCTAAGCGATGTGCCTATGCGGTGAATCTAAGCGATGTGCCTAAGCGGTGAATCTAAGCGAAGTGCCTATGCGGTGAATCTAAACGATGTGCCTAAGCGGTGAATCTAAGCGATGTGCCTAAGCGGTGAATCTAAGCGATGTGCCTAAGCGGTGAATCTAAGCGATGTGCCTAAGCGGTGAATCTAAGCGATGTGCCTATGCGGTGAATCTAAGCGGTGTGCCTAAGCGGTGAATCTAAGCGAGGTGCCTATGCGGTGAATCTAAACGATGTGCCTAAGCGGTGAATCTAAGCGATGTGCCTAAGCGTTGAATCTAAGCGATGTGCCTATGCGGTGAATCTAAGCGATGTGCCTATGCGGTGAATCTAAGCGATGTGCCTAAGCGGTGAATCTAAGCGATGAGCCTAAGCGGTGAATCTAAGCGATGAGCCTAAGCGGTGAATCTAAGCGATGTGCCTAAGCGTTGAATCTAAGCGATGTGCCTAAGCGGTGAATCTAAGCGATGTGCCTATGCGGTGAATCTAAGCGATGTGCCTAAGCGGTGAATCTAAGCGATGTGCCTAAGCGGTGAATCTAAACGATGTGCCTAAGCGGTGAATCTAAGCGATGAGCCTAAGCGGTGAATCTAAGCGATGTGCCTAAGCGGTGAATCTAAGCGATGTGCCTATGCGGTGAATCTAAGCGGTGTGCCTAAGCGGTGAATCTAAGCGATGAGCCTAAGCGGTGAATCTAAGCGATGTGCCTAAGCGGTGAATCTAAGCGATGAGCCTAAGCGGTGAATCTAAGCGATGAGCCTAAGCGGTGAATCTAAGCGATGTGCCTATGCGGTGAATCTAAGCGGTGTGCCTAAGCGGTGAATCTAAGCGAAGTGCCTATGCGGTGAATCTAAACGATGTGCCTAAGCGGTGAATCTAAGCGATGAGCCTAAGCGGTGAATCTAAGCGGTGTGCCTAAGCGGTGAATCTAAGCGATGTGCCTAAGCGGTGAATCTAAGCGATGTGCCTATGCGGTGAATCTAAGCGGTGTGCCTAAGCGGTGAATCTAAGCGATGAGCCTAAGCGGTGAATCTAAGCGATGTGCCTAAGCGGTGAATCTAAGCGATGTGCCTAAGCGGTGAATCTAAGCGATGAGCCTAAGCGGTGAATCTAAGCGATGTGCCTATGCGGTGAATCTAAGCGGTGTGCCTAAGCGGTGAATCTAAGCGAAGTGCCTATGCGGTGAATCTAAACGATGTGCCTAAGCGGTGAATCTAAGCGATGTGCCTAAGCGGTGAATCTAAGCGATGTGCCTAAGCGGTGAATCTAAGCGATGTGCCTATGCGGTGAATCTAAACGATGTGCCTAAGCGTTGAATCTAAGCGATGTGCCTAAGCGGTGAATCTAAACGATGTGCCTAAGCGGTGAATCTAAGCGATGTGCCTAAGCGGTGAATCTAAGCGATGTGCCTAAGCGGTGAATCTAAGCGATGTGCCTAAGCGGTGAATCTAAACGATGTGCCTAAGCGTTGAATCTACGCGATGTGCCTAAGCGGTGAATCTAAGCGGTGTGCCTAAGCGGTGAATCTAAGCGATGTGCCTAAGCGTTGAATCTACGCGATGTGCCTAAGTGTTGAATCTACGCGATGTGCCTAAGCGGTGAATCTAAGCGGTGAATCTAAGCGGTGAATCTAAGCGGTGTGCCTAAGCGGTGAATCTAAGCGATGTGCCTAAGCGGTGAATCGAAGCGATGTGCCTAAGCGGTGAATCCAAGCGATGTGCCTAAGCGGTGAATCTAAGCGATGTGCCTAAGCGGTGAATCTAAGCGATGTGCCTAAGCGGTGAATCTAAACGATGTGCCTAAGCGGTGAATCTAAGCGATGAGCCTAAGCGGTGAATCTAAGCGATGAGCCTAAGCGGTGAATCTAAGCGATGTGCCTATGCGGTGAATCTAAGCGGTGTGCCTAAGCGGTGAATCTAAGCGAAGTGCCTATGCGGTGAATCTAAACGATGTGCCTAAGCGGTGAATCTAAGCGATGAGCCTAAGCGGTGAATCTAAGCGGTGTGCCTAAGCGGTGAATCTAAGCGATGTGCCTATGCGGTGAATCTAAGCGATGTGCCTAAGCGGTGAATCTAAGCGATGTGCCTATGCGGTGAATCTAAGCGGTGTGCCTAAGCGGTGAATCTAAGCGATGAGCCTAAGCGGTGAATCTAAGCGATGTGCCTAAGCGGTGAATCTAAGCGATGTGCCTAAGCGGTGAATCTAAGCGATGAGCCTAAGCGGTGAATCTAAGCGATGTGCCTATGCGGTGAATCTAAGCGGTGTGCCTAAGCGGTGAATCTAAGCGAAGTGCCTATGCGGTGAATCTAAACGATGTGCCTAAGCGGTGAATCTAAGCGATGTGCCTAAGCGGTGAATCTAAGCGATGTGCCTAAGCGGTGAATCTAAGCGATGTGCCTAAGCGGTGAATCTAAGCGATGTGCCTAAGCGGTGAATCTAAACGATGTGCCTAAGCGTTGAATCTACGCGATGTGCCTAAGCGGTGAATCTAAGCGGTGTGCCTAAGCGGTGAATCTAAGCGATGTGCCTAAGCGTTGAATCTACGCGATGTGCCTAAGCGTTGAATCTACGCGATGTGCCTAAGCGGTGAATCTAAGCGGTGAATCTAAGCGGTGAATCTAAGCGGTGTGCCTAAGCGGTGAATCTAAGCGATGTGCCTAAGCGGTGAATCTAAGCGATGTGCCTAAGCGGTGAATCTAAGCGATGTGCCTAAGCGGTGAATCTAAGCGATGTGCCTAAGCGGTGAATCTAAGCGATGTGCCTATGCGGTGAATCTAAGCGATGTGCCTATGCGGTGAATCTAAACGATGTGCCTAAGCGGTGAATCTAAGCGATGTGCCTAAGCGGTGAATCTAAGCGATGTGCCTAAGCGGTGAATCTAAGCGATGTGCCTAAGCGGTGAATCTAAGAGATGTGCCTATGCGGTGAATCTAAGCGATGTGCCTAAGCGGTGAATCTAAGCGATGTGCCTAAGCGGTGAATCTAAGCGATGTGCCTAAGCGGTGAATCTAAGCGATGTGCCTAAGCGGTGAATCTAAGCGATGTGCCTAAGCGGTGAATCTAAGCGATGAGCCTAAGCGGTGAATCTAAGCGATGTGCCTAAGCGGTGAATCTAAGCGATGTGCCTAAGCGGTGAATCTAAGCGATGTGCCTATGCGGTGAATCTAAGCGATGTGCCTAAGCGGTGAATCTAAGCGATGTGCCTAAGCGGTGAATCTAAGCGATGAGCCTAAGCGGTGAATCTAAGCGATGTGCCTAAGCGGTGAATCTAAGCGATGTGCCTAAGCGGTGAATCTAAGCGATGTGCCTATGCGGTGAATCTAAGCGATGTGCCTAAGCGGTGAATCTAAGCGATGTGCCTAAGCGGTGAATCTAAGCGATGAGCCTAAGCGGTGAATCTAAGCGATGTGCCTAAGCGGTGAATCTAAGCGATGTGCCTATGCGGTGAATCTAAGCGATGAGCCTAAGCGGTGAATCTAAGCGATGTGCCTAAGCGGTGAATCTAAGCGATGTGCCTAAGCGGTGAATCTAAGCGATGAGCCTAAGCGGTGAATCTAAGCGATGTGCCTAAGCGGTGAATCTAAGCGATGAGCCTAAGCGGTGAATCTAAG
This sequence comes from Trichomycterus rosablanca, assembly GCF_030014385.1. Classification (NCBI taxonomy): domain Eukaryota; kingdom Metazoa; phylum Chordata; class Actinopteri; order Siluriformes; family Trichomycteridae; genus Trichomycterus; species Trichomycterus rosablanca. The sequence goes on from NC_085999.1 coordinate 28,174,578, forward strand.
CGATGTGCCTAAGCGGTGAATCTAAGCGATGAGCCTAAGCGGTGAATCTAAGCGATGTGCCTATGCGGTGAATCTAAGCGATGAGCCTAAGCGGTGAATCTAAGCGATGAGCCTAAGCGGTGAATCTAAGCGATGAGCCTAAGCGTTGAATCTACGCGATGTGCCTAAGCGGTGAATCTAAGCGGTGTGCCTAAGCGGTGAATCTAAGCGATGTGCCTATGCGGTGAATCTAAGCGGTGTGCCTAAGCGGTGAATCTAAGCGAGGTGCCTATGCGGTGAATCTAAACGATGTGCCTAAGCGGTGAATCTAAGCGATGAGCCTAAGCGGTGAATCTAAGCGATGTGCCTATGCGGTGAATCTAAGCGGTGTGCCTAAGCGGTGAATCTAAGCGAGGTGCCTATGCGGTGAATCTAAACGATGTGCCTAAGCGGTGAATCTAAGCGATGTGCCTAAGCGTTGAATCTAAGCGATGTGCCTATGCGGTGAATCTAAGCGATGTGCCTATGCGGTGAATCTAAGCGATGTGCCTAAGCGGTGAATCTAAGCGATGAGCCTAAGCGGTGAATCTAAGCGATGTGCCTAAGCGTTGAATCTAAGCGATGTGCCTAAGCGGTGAATCTAAGCGATGTGCCTATGCGGTGAATCTAAGCGATGTGCCTAAGCGGTGAATCTAAGCGATGAGCCTAAGCGGTGAATCTAAGCGATGTGCCTAAGCGGTGAATCTAAGCGATGTGCCTATGCGGTGAATCTAAGCGGTGTGCCTAAGCGGTGAATCTAAGCGATGAGCCTAAGCGGTGAATCTAAGCGATGTGCCTAAGCGGTGAATCTAAGCGATGAGCCTAAGCGGTGAATCTAAGCGATGAGCCTAAGCGGTGAATCTAAGCGATGTGCCTATGCGGTGAATCTAAGCGGTGTGCCTAAGCGGTGAATCTAAGCGAAGTGCCTATGCGGTGAATCTAAACGATGTGCCTAAGCGGTGAATCTAAGCGATGAGCCTAAGCGGTGAATCTAAGCGATGAGCCTAAGCGGTGAATCTAAGCGATGTGCCTATGCGGTGAATCTAAGCGGTGTGCCTAAGCGGTGAATCTAAGCGAAGTGCCTATGCGGTGAATCTAAACGATGTGCCTAAGCGGTGAATCTAAGCGATGAGCCTAAGCGGTGAATCTAAGCGGTGTGCCTAAGCGGTGAATCTAAGCGATGTGCCTAAGCGTTGAATCTACGCGATGTGCCTAAGCGTTGAATCTACGCGATGTGCCTAAGCGGTGAATCTAAGCGGTGAATCTAAGCGGTGAATCTAAGCGGTGAATCTACGCGATGTGCCTAAGCGGTGAATCTAAGCGGTGAATCTAAGCGATGTGCCTAAGCGGTGAATCTAAGCGATGAGCCTAAGCGGTAAATCTAAGCGATGAGCCTAAGCGGTGAATCTAAGCGATGTGCCTAAGCGGTGAATCTAAGCGATGTGCCTAAGCGGTGAATCTAAGCGATGTGCCTATGCGGTGAATCTAAGCGATGTGCCTATGCGGTGAATCTAAGCGATGTGCCTAAGCGGTGAATCTAAGCGATGTGCCTAAGCGGTGAATCTAAGCGGTGTGCCTAAGCGGTGAATCTAAGCGATGTGCCTAAGCGGTGAATCTAAGCGATGTGCCTAAGCGGTGAATCTAAGCGATGTGCCTAAGCGGTGAATCTAAGCGATGTGCCTATGCGGTGAATCTAAGCGATGTGCCTAAGCGGTGAATCTAAGCGATGTGCCTATGCGGTGAATCTAAGCGATGTGCCTATGCGGTGAATCTAAGCGATGTGCCTAAGCGGTGAATCTAAGCGATGAGCCTAAGCGGTGAATCTAAGCGATGTGCCTATGCGGTGAATCTAAGCGGTGTGCCTAAGCGGTGAATCTAAGCGATGTGCCTAAGCGGTGAATCTAAGCGATGAGCCTAAGCGGTGAATCTAAGCTGTGTGCCTAAGCGGTGAATCTAAGCGATGTGCCTAAGCGGTGAATCTAAGCGATGAGCCTAAGCGGTGAATCTAAGCGATGAGCCTAAGCGGTGAATCTAAGCGATGAGCCTAAGCGGTGAATCTAAGCGATGAGCCTAAGCGGTGAATCTTAGAATCTAAGCGGTGCTATCAGCCAGCCGGCATCTGCACAGACATGTTTGGCTATGTCTGGGGGAAAATGGCCCAAAATAAATTGGTGTGTTACAACACTGTGCCCAGTGATTCCTGGGAAACCAGACCCACCAGACTATTAGTCCTTAGACTTTTAAAACCTTACTTCGAACTCGTCTGTTCGAAACTCAGCTCTGCCATCCGGCTGGGCGGCTATATGAACTACGATTGGCTTGTTGTTCATACAGGGAGGGAAAAGCCGGATAGGGACCCCATAACTGATGCAATTATGACCTCTGCCGGCTGATTGATGGCGTCTGCACGGAGTTGAGGGATAATGCGATCAGGGGTACACCAAGCTGATCCACGTGTAGTGCCAATTTTAATATATCGGTGTAAGATAAAAAGCTTTGAAATTTAAGCTGTTCCTCCTTATTTATTGCCCAATCCCATACGCTCACTGCTAACCATGGCTAAACTTCACTAAACTTTCCTGTTTGTGGTTCTGAGAAAGAATTTTTGCTATTTGAACTGAATTAACCTCGCTTACTTCCTCTGTAATCTTTCTCAACAAGGGTGACAGTGTTGTGTTAGGCAATGCTATGACATGTTTCATGATCACATATCTGCTAATCTTTAAAGATCATTGCTTAATGCCCTTAGCTTATGGCTTGTACTTGCTAGCATGCAAGCAGTACCAACACTTAGTGCCATGAATCCAATTTATTACTTATTACTGCGACATATGAACATGCGTCGTGTGAATCCTCTTACTATAAATCTGGCAACCTTGAAGACTGGTTTACTCCTATTCATTTCAAACAAGCTAGCAGATGTTGTTCACCCATTATATCAGCTCCACTTACCATATAGAAGACTTTGTAGTTCTACAATTACTGACTGTAGTCCATCTGTATTCAATGGTCAGGACTCTCCCAGGACCACTACAGAGTAGATATTATTTGGGTGGTGGATCATTCTCAGCACTGCAGTGACACTGACTGACATGGTGGTGGTGTGAGTGGATCAGACACAGCAGCACTAATGGAGTTTTTAAACACCTCATCGTCACTGCTGGACTGAGAATAGTCCACCAACCTAAAATATCCAGCCAACAGCGCCCCGTGGGCAGCATCCTGTGACCACTGATGAAGGTCTAGAAGATGACCAACTCAAACAGCAGCAATAGATGAGCGATCGTCTCTGACTTTACATCTACAAGGTGGACCAACTAGGTAGGAGTGTCTAATAGAGTGGACAGTGAGTGGACACGGTATTTAAAAACTCCAGCAGCGCTGCTGCGTCTGATCCACTCATAGCAGCACAACACACACTAACACACCACCACCATGTCAGTGTCACTGCAGTGCTGAGAATGATCCACCACCTAAATAATACCTGCTCTGTGGTGGTCCTGTGGGAGTCCTGACCACTGAAGAACAGGATGAAAGCAGACTAACAAAGCATGCAGAGAAACAGATGGACTACAGTCAGTAATTGTAGAACTACAAAGTGCTTCTATATGGTAAATGGAGCTGATAAAATGAACAGTGAGTGTATATATCTGTATATATCCAGAGGATACATGTATGTAATAATAATATATCACCTTACAGGTAACATATATGGAAAAACAATTATTGATATGAGGGCATATATGTCATATATTACATGTCCGTGTGGGGCACATTAAAATAATATAATAATAATAATAATAATAATAATAATAATAATAATAATAATAAGATAATAACAATAATAATAATATAATAATAATAAAATAATAATATAATAATAATAATTGACTTTAATATTTAATAATTTCTAATATAATATTTACTTTAAAGATTTAATAAGCTTTATTAAGATGAATCTGAAGAAATAGAAATAGAAGAAATCAGGAAGAATTTTTTTACGCCCCTATACCTGCCTTAAACTGACTGAAATCCAAACAAGCTCTGATGCTGCCTGCTTATCTTAAGCCTCTGGAGGCCTGTCTCTCATCGCGTAGGATTTGGCTAGGTCTGATCTTTATCAATTTTCCAAGATATTAATCAAGGACTGGAGAATAAGAGCCAATGCACTGGCGTCATCATGATTTAAAACAAAGAAGGACTAGTCTGATATCTGTCTAAATTTAGAAGCTCAGATCTGATAAGCTGGCAGTTGGCATGAGGTAGACGACTGTTTTGATACTTAAAATTAATGACGTTTTCTGGGCCTTGGTTGAACAGAGAAAATCGTGGGAAACAATACCAAACGCTTTGGTTACATTAATGACAGGACAAGTAGTTACCGGTTACACAAGATTCACCAGTTCAAGTTTTAATGTCGAACACAGTCATGGACAATTTTGTATCTCTAATTCGCCTGACTTGCATGTTTTTGGACTGTGGGAGGAAACCGGAGCTCCCAGGCAGACATGGGGAGAACATGCAAACTCCACAAAGAAAGGATCTGGACCGCTCTACCTGGGAATCAAACCCAGGACCTTCTTACTGTGAGGCGACAGTGCTTCCCACCGAGCCACCTTGGAAGGCTGTATGACTGCGAATTTGTGCCCATTTAGTAAAAAGAGCATTTGTGAGGTCAGGCACTGATTGGAGTAGAAGGCCTGGCTCGCAATTACTGCTGGAGTTCCACTACAGCAAGATGTTTCAAACCCTAAAAGTTGTGAGCCAAAAAAATGGGTCGCAGAGAAAAATAATAATAATAATTAAATAAACTTGTGGAAGCTTTATGTTACAACTTGTAAACCACAGTGGGACCAGATTGTACAGATCAGAGCAGATAGAGTAAGATGCATTGTTTGTGTTGCCTGGGTGGCATACAAAAATATGTACACAATGTGGGTCGCTTGAAAAAAAGTTTGAAAAACCCTGCACTACAGTACACCAAACTGTACAGTATATCAAACCTTGTCTTTAAGGACCTGTACAAATTAAAAAACACATAATGTCATAAGGGCGCTCCGGAGGTGGGTAGCCCACTACTAACAGACTGGGGGCGGCACAGTGGCTAAGTGGGTAGCACTGTCGCCTCAAAGCAAGAAGGTCCTGGGTTCGATCCCCAGGTGGGGTGGTCCGGGTCCTTTCTGTGTGGAGTTTGCATGTTCTCCCCATGTCTGCGTGAGTTTACTCCGGGTGCTCCGGTTTCCTCCCACAGTCCAAAGACATGCAAGTGAGGTGAATTGGAGATACTAAATTGTCAATATAACCTTGTGTGAACTGATGAACCTGGTGTAATGAGTAACTACTGTGTAAAACATGACATTAAAATCCTAATAAACAAACAAACAAACATACTGGCTGCGTCTGAGGGTAGAGTAAAGGATTGGCAACCCTGTCCAGGTTGTTTTACCGCATTGACTCAGTGATTCCAGGCAAACCCGGACCCACTGAGACCCTGACCATCCTGGGTCAGGATATAAATATAGGATCATTTTTCTAATATCGTTTAGCAGTGAGTGTAGCTGATACATCTGAAACATCTGAAATCAATAATTCAGTGAAGGGTGTCCTAATGCTTTTGGCCATGCAGTGTATTAAATGTTTCCAAAGCCAAGACTTTGATCTTTAGGATGTACGTCTAGGGGGAAAAATGAAAACCTAAAAAAAAAAGGGTCGAAACTTCAAAGTTCAAACATCTGTCTCTAGTCAAAACTAGTTCTTAGTGATGTTTATAAGGTGTAAGCAGTGCTCTTCTCTCCAAGAGCCAAAGGTGCTAATTTTTTTTCTTCACAGATCCACTTTGCGTGCTAAGCATGTCCTCAAACGCTCTGAGAGGAAAATATGTTTTGGAATGTCATTGTGTCATTGTCAAACCGAATCAAAAGTTGCAAGACGGCGTCTTGAAGCTGCGTATGAGTGCAGATCTGGATGGATCCGAGCCAAACCCTCGTTCATTGTGCATTTACAAAAACACTTAATCGTACAGTTTTAACGTCTGTGAGAGGTATAAGAATATACGGAACAAGGAATAAGAGCATCAAAAAGCTTCCAGTAATGTACAAAGGCCTGTCAGAAGTAAGAACTGAGAATACAATGTTGCAATCTGATAGCGAACAGTTTACAAAACGACAACCACCTGAATTATTGTTCATTTGAATGGCTGCACCTACACCACAGTCAGAACCTGTTCCATCGTCCAATCCTCTGTGTGCTTGCCTTTTGTTATTTTATATACACTGATCAGCCATAACATTAAAACCACCTCCTTGTTTCTACACTCACTGTCCATTCTTAATTGTAGTTCATGCTGTTCTTCAATGGTCAGGACCCCCACAGGACCACCACAGAGCAGGTATCATTTAGGTGGTGGGTCATTCTCAGCACTGCAGTGACACTGACATGGTGGTGGTGTGTTAGTGTGTGTTGTGCTATAATGAGTGGATAAGACACAGCAGCGCTGCTGTAGTTTTTAAATACCGTGTCCACTCACTGTCCACTCTATTAGACACTCCTACCTAGTTGGTCCACCTTGTAGATGTAAAGTCAGAGACGATCGCTCATCTATTGCTGCTGTTTGAGTTGGTCATCTTCTAGACCTTCAGCAGTGGTCACAGGACGCTGCCCATGGGGCGCTGTTGGCTGGATATGTTTGGTTAGTGGACTATTCTCAGTCCAGCAGTGATGATGAGGTGTTTAAAAACTCCAGCAGCGCTGCTGTGTCTGATCCACTCATGTCAGTGTCACTGCAGTGCTGAGAATGATCCACCACCTAAATAATACCTACTCTGTAGTGGTCCTGGGAGAGTCCTGATCATTCAGCATGAAAGGGGGCCAACAATGCATGCAGAGAAACAGATGGATACAGTCAGTAATTGTAGAACTACAGAGTGCTTCTATATGGTAAGTGGAGCTGATATAATGGACAGTGTGTGTAGAAACAAGGAGGTGGTTTTAATGTTATGGCTGATCAGTGTATAGTATGTGGCCGAAAGTATGTGGACACCCTTCCTAATTATTGAGTTGGACAAAGTCCAACTTTGTGTACATTTTATTTGGGATAAATTAACATGCACTGTGTCTGCTAGGGCGGGATGACCGGACTATGTGGGTGGGGTCTTCATACCCTGTGCAAGGACCCTGATTAGCAGATAGAGATAGAAAAGAAGGGGTCTGCTAGGACTGCGCATGGGTCGGAGGAGGCGTGAGCAGTAACATACCCTCCTCGAATGCAATCAGGGATCACCAGCAGAGGAGGACAGATTGACTACGCTAAATCGGGAGAAAATGGGATAAAATGCATAAATAAATAAAAAAGAAGAATTTGGTATTCACCCTGACAATCTAACTCTCATTTGGATTTACGGTTTTGAACTGTGATGTCAAAGTAATATTACGGCAGAGGTGGAAAGAGTACTAAAATATTGTACTCAAGTAAAAGTACTATTACTTTAATGAATTTTTACTTAAGTACGAGTAAAGTTACTAGTCTAAAAATCTACTCAAGTAAAAAGTATCTCATTTAAAATGTACTCAGAGTAAACGTTACTTAGTTACTTTTTTAACAGGAGAGGGTGACAAGTGGATATAAATCTCACAATAGTTGTTTTTTATTTAAATATAATAGAAAAAAACATGTTGATACAAGATTTAAAACATTTAGGGATGTGTAATGTGTCATTTTAGTACAGACCATCCCATAAAACTTTTTCAAACTGTATAACCACTAGTGATGGGTCGTTCATGAATGACTCGATTCTATTGAACGGCTCTTTAAAATAAACGAAAGGAACCGAGTCGTGCCTTTGGGAGTCGTTGCCTCGCTGCCTGAACAAAAGAATGAAGAGCCATTTTTTTGAACGGCTCTTTTTTAGCATTTTTTTTTTTTTTACTCAGTAACGGATGTTATTTAAAATGTAGCGAATTACAATTCTTAATACAAAACATACTGAAGTAAAAGTAAAATTACTGGTTGTAAAATCTACTTTAAAAAGTACAAGTACACAAAAAAACTACTCAGTTACAGTAACGCCAGTAAATGTAACTCGTTACTTTGCACCTCTGTATTACGGTCATTTGTCACCCTAGATTTCTGCTAATCCTTTGTTTCTAATCATCACTTGAAGACACATTTTTATCACTCAGAATCAGCCACGCCTCTGTTCTAAATAAGCTGAATGAAACTCAAAGTGAAAGAACAAGTACTCAAGCCAGTTTTACAAGACACTTTCTGGTTAAGAACATTTCTGAGGAAGTGACAGACCTGTGAAGTTCTCTTCCACAGCCTGAGGCCTTGTTGCTTTGATGATTAAAGGTTTAGCAGATGTTCCGTATGTAAGTTCACTGCAGGTTAACTTGCTGAATAATGGAAGCTGTGCATGTCGCATTCATGACTAAAGAATTCACTGAGATGGCACTGACACAAAGGGTGGGTCTGACATGTCAGGAATGTCACTGTCTCAGGTGTATGCAGGAGCCATTGAGAAAAGCCACTGAATCTGGTGCTTACATAAATCATCTGCATGTGTCGCAGTGCTTTTGAATTTAGGTACCTTGGACTGAGAATAGTCCACCAACCAAAAATATCCAGCCAACAGCGCCTCGTGGGCAGCGTCCTGTGACCACTGATGAAGGTCTAGAAGATGACCAACTCAAACAGCAGCAGTAGATGAGCGACCGTCTCCGACTTTACATCTACAAGGTGGACCAACTAGGTAGGAGTGTCTAATAGAGTGGACAGTGAGTGGACACGGTATTTAAAAACTCCAGCAGTGCTGCTGTGTCTGATCCACTCATACCAGCACAACACACACTAACACACCACCACCATGTCAGTGTCACTGCAGTGCTGAGAATGATCCACCACCTAAATAATATCTGCTCTGTAGTGGTCCTGTGGGGGGCCTGACCATTGAAGAACAGGGTGAAAGGGGGCTAACAAAGCACGTCATTGGAAAAGTACACCTCACCGTCACTGCTGGACGTGGAGCTTCTGCAAGATGATTGGAGGATCAGTCGAAAGGCTGAATCCCGTTTTGATTGACAGCTATTTGCTGGCCATTGAGAGGACACTGGTCAAGTCCCTGGAAAAGACGCCTACTTGGTACGATAGGATCACAGGCCATTTTCTTGAAAAGGAACGGAGGGCACAATTTATGTATAAATAAATTGACAAATTTTATGATGTAAGCCGACAATGAGCTTCCCCTGTCCCGGGTGTTTCCTACCCTTTGCCCAGTGACCCCGAATAAGACAAAGTGGTGGTAAAAACGGACAATTAACGAATCTGCAAAGACACGCAGTGCAAGTCAGTGAGTCAGCGTGGCTGTGAGGATACGCCAATCCACTGCGGGTGTAAAAGAGTGTATTCCTGCCATGCACCCAGCGTTTCTAGGTGGCCACAGATCCATTGCAGCCGTGATCCAGGTGAAGCAGTAACGCAGGCTTTAAATCTTTTTCTCAGCGCTGCCTATTTAGCAATTAATTTTTTTAATAATAGGCGCAAAAGGGTGTGGGCGAAGCCAAGAGTGGTGAGACAAGTCAGGTTTTCATGAATGATTCATGACTGAATGTATTTCTGAATGACTAAGAGTATTTATCAATGACTAATCCCTTTAAAGGACACTTGTAAATCTTACATTCATAGGAGTAGTTATTTTAAATAGCCGCAATTTTTTTCTTTGTTTGGTGACAAATTTAATACCCATTTGCTTTAATTCTGTTTAAATACATAATAACATGCCAAAAAGCTATATTAATTTGTATGGATAAGACATTGTATGAATGAGACACTCTCATGTAGATTTATGTTGTTATTCTAAATGAATGACAAGAATGGTGTTGCTCTGGTTTTAGCTACAGTAATTCTAGTTTGAAAGTTCAACTAAAATATTCCAAAATGTTAAAAATGTTTAATTTTAATTTAATATGCATAATAAGTTTTATATTAGTTTGGAGAATACAGACAGTTCACAAATCCTTAATGCAAGACTTTTATATGAAATTGCAGATGGCCCTGCAAATATTAATTCATTCATTCATTTTCTTATCCGCTTATCCAATTACGGTCGCGGTGGGGTGTTGGAGCCTATCCCAGCTTTTCAATGGGCACAAGGCACACAGTAAAACCCTGGACGGGACGCCAGTCCATCGCAGGGCAGACGCGCATACACCCATACACACACCCATTCACCTATAGGGCAATTCACTGTCTCTAATTAACCTGACTGCATGTCTTTGGACTGTGGGAGGAAACCTGAGCTCCCGGAGGAAACCCACGCAGACACGGGGAGAACATGCAAACTCCGCACAGAAAGGACCCGGACCGCCCCGCCTGGGGATCGTACCCAGGACCTTCTTGCTGTGAGGTGACAGTGATACCCACTAAGCCACCGTGCCGCAAAAATGAATCCCTTTTTTAATTTGCAGGGAGGGCGAATGACTAGATTTGCTAAAAAAAAAAAGGCATCCAGAAGTGCACACAAGTTGCCGTATTTAAAACTGGATATCTGCACTCAGATCTGCTAACATTTATTTCAGATGGTGAATCTTATCCGAGTTTGCGTAGCGTCTCCTGTTCCCCTGCATTTGTGCTATAAATATACTAATTCAGCACTAAGGCATGGTAGCGTAAAGGGTAGTGCTGTCCTCTCACAGCGAGAAGGGCCCGGCTGGAGTTTGCATGTTCTCCCTGGGTCCGTGTGGGTTTCCTCCGGGCGCTCCGGTTTCCTCCCACAAGTCCAAAGACATGCAGACAGGCCAACTGGAGCGACTGCAGTGCCAACAATGCTGCTTCTACTAGACGAGACGGACACCTAGCGTGTCTGCACCAAAAATGTCCAGAACTTACAACGGACTTTATCACAGACTGGACTGAATAATGAAGAACTCACATTATTTTTTGCTAGTTATAACTTTCAGTTCAATTTAATTCTGTGTTTGTATGATTTGTGTAAATCCTATTTATTTAAAGTATCCTCCAGGCCACCCAAAAAAGAATGGGTCCCTGCTGAGTCTGGTTTCTCTCAAGGTTTTTTCCTGTATTTTTAAAGGAGTTTTTCCTTGCTCTTGGCTTGCTCAATAGGGGTTTTTGGTCTGTTGGTCCTGGATTCTGTAAAAGCACTATATAAATAAATGTGACTTGACTACTAGACATTGCCCCAAGTGTAAGTGTGGGTGTGTGTGTGTGTGTGTGTGGGTGGTTGACTGGCAACCTGTTCAGGTTGTTTCCTACTTTTTGACCAATTAATCTGACCTATCACAACCCTGACCAGGGTAAAGTGGCGGTAAAACAGACAATGAAAGAATGAATGAATAATCCCAAAAAGAGTGCCAATAAACACAGGATTCGATGTGTTTGGTGTCCTGAACTAAACACATTCGGGATGAATTAGAACCCTCTGTCCAGCACTTCAGTCTCTGGTTCTAAAAAGAGTGTTTTTTTTTATGTGTATTGCCATTGTAAATAAAATGCTTTTTTTCTTTCTTAGAAACATTTACTGTTTGATTATTACTGTGTTTAAATTTATGTATAATTTACATTACGTCTTATTTAATGCACAATATTAAACACAATTTTTTATTTGGTTAGTGATACTAGCCCTAAAGTGAAGGAGCCATCAGCACAAATCTGCAGAATATAATCAGATTTTTATATAATTGTATACATGCCACTCATTCCTGAACACAGTAGAGTTCTGGTGTATTAGTACATCCTTGTGAAGCTGACAACATCTGTAGGTGGTAGGTCAGACAGCTCGTCTATCAACCAAGCATGTGCTTTGACACGGCAAGACGAAGAGATACAGTCATAACGACTATGGGTCGTGTAGGTTCACAGCATGATAGCATCTAGCCGAATTGTTTAAGTGCTTGAAATCACGTCTGGTCAAAAGACATTACGTGCAAATTTATTATTAATTTTATTAGGATTTTAATGTCATGTTTTACACACTTTGGTTACATTCATGACAGGACAGGTAGTCACTGGTTACACAAGTCAAACACACTCAAGAACAATTTAGTATCTCCAATTCACCTCACTTGCATGTCTTTGGACTGTAGGAGGAAACCAGAGCTCCTGGAGGAAACCCACACAAACACGGGGAGAACATGCAAGACCGTTCCACCTGGGAATCAAACCCGGGACCTTTTTGCTATGAGGCGGCAGTGCTATCCACCGAGCCACTGTGCTGCTCATGTTCAAATTTAAAGTGCACTAAAAGTAGGTGTTTCAGCCACACTCACAGCCTAAAAACACAACACATTAGGGATGAATTACAACCTCCTGACCAACAGCAAAGCATGACCTCACAAATGCTCATGCTTTTGACATAATGGGTTCAAATTACACAGACGTACTACAAAATATTGTGGAAATACTATCTATAAGAGTGATCGAATCTATATCGCACATGATTGTGGAATGGGATGTCCAACAAGCTAGTGTCCAAATATTTTTGATCATATATTAAATTAGAAACAGACAACGCCTGTCTGGGCACTCAGGTATTACCCTCGCCCACTACTAATGGGATCCGGATTTGAATCTCAGCTGTGCTACTAGCTGGCCTGGACGGCACGGTGGGTAGCACTCTCGCCTCACAGCAAGAAGGTCCTGGGTTTGATCCCCAGGTGGTGGTGCTGTCCTTTCTGTGTGGAGTTTGCATGTTCTCCCCGTGTCCATGTGGGTTTCCTCCGGGGACGGTCCAAAGACATGTGAGTGAGGCAAGTGAGGTGAATTGGAGACACTAAATTGTCCATGACTGTGTTCGATATAACCTGGTGAACTGATGAACCTTATGTAATGAGTAACTACCGTTCCTGTCATGAATGTAACCAGTGTAAAAGATGACGTTAAAATCCTAATAAACAAACAAACAAACTAGCTGGCCTACAAAGACATGATTGGCTATGTCTAATGGGGGATGACCAAAGCCCTGCGATAGATTGGGAGGGGTGTTTCAACCTGTGGGGCGCGAGTGCCTGACCGCATTGCGAGATTTTTTTACATATCTCATTAGTCTAACTGACCACGCACACACGCACGTTAGATGTTATCCAGTTCAGTCTGGAAAAAAACCTTAAAAATAGGACGAACAGTGAAGATAAACCGGTGACAAAAGCAGCGACGTGTGTGTGCCTTTAAGAGAGACGCTCTGTTCACAGTATCGATATAAGTGATTCATGAGTCGATTCATTTTATGCGAAGCGTAAGTTTCTTTTCTCAGTTATCTCTCCGTGTTTACTGTTATTAATTAATGGCGTGGTTTTAAATAAACACCAGCTACTACAGAACATTTTGTGTGACTCTCTTACATTAAAAAGCTTCATTAAACTGCTATTACCACAGATCTGTAACCGAGTCAGACTCGTTCCGTCTGTGGAGCTAAAAGTTTTCTGTCAGTCAGAGCAGATGATCCTGAACTATGTATGATGCACAACGTTAATGATGTTATTTTAGGTCATGAAGAGCTTTCACGATGGTTTCTGTACGATGGTTGATGAATGGTGATGTGATGGTTGGTGCTTTGTAGCTCAAAGTCTGGATCAATCCACTGAGCTGTTAAGCTTAACATGGTCTTTATATATCACACGATCAGATCGGCTACATTTGGGAAATATCGCTTGATTAAAAATCGGCCGATATCGATTTATAGCCGATCGATACCAAACATCCCCGGCACATATTTAATACAGGTGTGAAAATATATTTTAAGCACTTTTGCACTTTGCAAGCTGTTTATAGACTCACCTTTGAAGAAGTTCTTCACTTTTAGGTAGCCCACACTCAAGCGGAGGATTGACAGTTTGTCCAAGCGAGAGCACACGTTCTCATGAAACGGCAGCATGTCGTTCAGCCTGTCCAGCTCACTGTTCAGCCGATCCCGGTGCCTCTTCGATGGATTGGTCTTGGTGACATCGTTGGCAGGTTTGCTATTAAAAGAAAACAGTGGCAGAAATTGGAAATCAATATTGGAAATTAATATTGATTCGATCACAGCTTTTACGTGTAATGGCATGCTCTCCAGTCTTTCACTGGTAGCTGTTGGGTGACTTTATGCCACTCCTGATGGACAGTTTGATGGCTGTTGACTATCCATGTTCCCCTTGATCACATGCCAGAGATTTTTAATGGAGTTCAGGTCTGGAAATTAAATGGGCAATGACAGGTTCTAGGTCTGGTGTTCATCTATCCACACCCTGATTGACCTGACTGCGTAGCATGAAGCATAATCCTGCTTAAAAAATCAATCCTCAGTGTTGGGGAACATTGTCAGAACTGTACTTGGTAGGACTGTCACTTGGTGAAGGTAAACATTCATGCTATGCAACATTTAAAAGGATGACTAATGTTCTTGTGGCTAATTTGAAACAAATGGCTAGGGTTATGTTCTATAGAGCAGTGGATTTCCACCTTTTTGTCATGTAGGATGTAACAGTAGACAATAGCATCAAAAGGGAAACCAACTCTTTATTAATGGTTTGAAATGTGGTTTTGGACATTCAGTTGTAAGTTCAGAGCAAGAGCAGAGCACTTTTCCAGCCGACTACCATTTTTAACTGCTGAAAATCTTCCATATTCCACAGAAGTGCAAGTGGGAATAATTTCATATTAGTGTTAGTATTAGTGCCTCCATGTTAGTGTCTCTATGTCACAGCCCTTCTTGACCTCAAGAGAATTGGTGAAAACACTTAGCCTTATCGCATAAGACACACACTATGCTGATCCATGATTAAAAGCATTAACAGCAGCAATAAGCAACCCTGTCATCCCCCCACCCTCAGGCACACCCAATTGTATCTATTGGATCCAGACAGGTTGATAGCATATCTTGGATTCAAACTCGAGAGCTTGTTGTTGTGCTAGTACATTTGAGCACTGTGCAACAGGTTCCCCTTTTAGGACAGAATAAGCTTCAGACTTCTACAGTAGTGAATCTTATACCTGGATCTATTACCGAAAGATATAGCTGTGCCAGCTGAGCCGCTCACCTGATAATTTGCATTTTTTTACTATGAGCTGAATGTATATAGCATTTATCTTGCAATAATTTTCTTAGGTACAACTAATTACACAAACAACATTCTTATCATCTTGTCATTATTATAACTACACTTCAGCAGCCATGGCAGTTACAGAATCCAGCTAAAGTACAAGGTCTATGTGGAAAAAAACAATCACTCACCTCTGTTTGACTTAACATAGAAAGATCACATGTTACAAGCACATGGAAATGCCTAGCCTAGGCCAAAATGTGTGGACACCCAACACACCTCTAGCTATGGGCTATTTTATCTTCTGTTGTTTATTTATTCATTTACTTATTTCATTCATAGCCGAGTGCCCAACCAATCGCAACATACAACCAGCACAGCATAATACAAAATTACTTGACCTGAAGACCAGCTTTTCAATTTGAACACAAAATTTCAAGGAATTTTGTGTGACTGAGGGATTATTACACAATATGTTGTACATATTTAATATCGTGTAGTGAGTATCTATGTCTTACATCAATCTAGTACACCCTTTTTTTTGTTCTGCAATATTCTAAACACAGTTACACTAGTTTACCTCTTCACCCCTCTGGATAATGCATGAATAGGGTTGGATCCGTAAGTGGTTAATAATATAGTCTCTGTACACATGAGCTCTGTACACACATGCACTATACAGCTTAGCTTCTGTATACAAACATCCTAGTACCGTAGCAGTGTTCTAGATCATTCTGTCAAATATTCTGTAAACGCTAATAAAGTAAGGTACAAATTTTTTTTTCATTTAAAACTGTTAAAACAGATACACTGACGAGGCATAACATTATGACCACTGACAGGTGAAGTGAATAACACTGATTAGCTCTTCATCACAGCACCTGTCAGTGGGTGGGATATATTAGGCAGCAAGTAAACTTTTTATCTTCAAAGTTGATGTGTTAGAAGGAGAAAACAATGGGCAAGCATAAGGATTCGAGCGAGTTTGTCAAGGGCCAAATTGTGATGGCTAGACCTGCAGCTCTTGTGGGGTGTTCCCAGTCTGCAGTGGTCAGTATCTGGAGTGGTCCAAGGAAGGGAACAGTGGTAAACCGGCGACAGGGTCATTGGCGGCCAAGGCTCATTGATGATGCACGTGATCATAATGTTATGCCTGATCGATATATATTGTAACCAATTAATGTTAGGTTTATTATTGTATTACTATATTATTATTAAAGTGACAAGTTAATTGAGCTTGTAAAATGTTACACTTTGTTGTGCAATTTTTCATAAAAGACTATCCAAAAGAAATTGACAGCTAAAATTGGCGTCGTTTGTTAGTATTCCTGAACACTTACATTATTTGAAGTCTATTTTAATTAAAAAAAATATATATCATAACTTATTTATGCAGCTTGTACTCCTGTTGTTATGAATTGACTAGGCGTCCAGTGTTGTTCTGCGCATGCGTACTAAGTTCTGTCCGTTCAGTTCGTTTCGGGGTTACTCGGTTCTTTTCGTGTGAGCTGTAATTTGTACCAAAAAAAAAAAAACATAACAAAACAGCAGACCGGGTCCCAAAATATGTAAACAAAAGGCCTGTCGAGAGGAAGGGAAAAAAAACTCTCCACATAAAAAGGGTAAACGAGGGAAGGCGGCGTGTAGATCAGATTACACTAACATAGTTGAGGCGAACGGGGCCCGGCTTCCCCTCCCTCTTGCGAGCATCGCGTGCGAGCAAAACAGTCTGCTGACAAACTTTGGCTGTGTCCAAATCATCACTTGTGCCCCCTATACATGCGCACTAGATTAGATAAGAATAATCGCCGCGTGTGCACTTTCTAGTGCACTACATACATTAGACAGCAAGAATTGGGATTGCATGCCAATATTATTATGACAATTGTTGGGCAATGAAAGTACAGTTTATGCAAATGATACAAGCTATTGCAAAATTAAGTAAAAGAAAAAAAGTACTACATTTATGCGTTATGCAATCAAAACTCCAGTTGTTGAAGCATGCCCTGTCATCTTAAACGTATTCAAACCCAATGTAAAATGTGCACTTATTGACTTACTGTTTTTGGACAGGCTTCTTTCGCTTCTTGCCAGCATATCTGTCTGTATCCAGCATGTTTACTGCTTTATTATTTGTACCTCCTTATATTTTCAGTCAAACCTTCAAGGTAGGAAAAAAGTCCACCACCAGATGAAGGTAAAACTCCTGGAAAGAGAGAAAAAGTCGTAGATCCAAATTAATCGATCCAATAACATCAGAGATCTGAAGTCACTGTAAGCTGTGGGTCGCTTTTGGGTTTCGGTTGCAGAAAAACAAAAACAAAATAAAAATACGACAAAACTCGATCCTGTTAAGTGTCTTTTTCTGTTCATACACGCTATACTGGCAGGTGGTGTGTGTGTGTGTGTGTGTGTGTGTACTTCAGGCGTGGGGCGTTGCAGGAAACGCTATCAATTTTTTAAGGTGGACTGTAAAACACAGTCGTTATCTATGCGTATTTAGGGGAAATATACAGCCACACCTTAAGAATTCTAATACAGTTAAAATTGTTGTACTATCAGAATATTTTAAGAATTATAATAAATTTGTTTCCCACAAAGTATATTATCAGCTATTTTGCTGTGAGTAAAAAATGTAGATTTGCATTTACTGTACCTACAAGACTCTTTTATCCAGAAATATTTATAATATTTCTGTCAATTAGCTACCATGAATAAACAGCGCACAGCCTCAAAGCAGTGGACATAGCAAACATAGCTAAGCTTATTTGCACAAGTTTGAGATTCCTAAAAAATGTACATTGTCTGGAATCACGTATACAATCCTCCTCCTATAGCTACACCTTTTAAAGCTGCTGCTTTAGGCAAAGCTTGATGAATTGTATACCATGTTAAGAAATGTAATGTGTCATGTTAATGTTTGTCTCATCTCAACTCTGTCTCAATGAATTAAATGGCTGCTGATCCACGCTAGTGTCTGCTGTCAAGTCCTGATTAATTGCTGGTGTATGCACTGTAGGGACAGTGGTAGCTTAGTGGGTAGAGCTTTGGGCTATCAACCGGAAGATTGGCGGTTCAAAACCATGCAATGCAGCCACTGTTGGGTCCTTGAGCAAGGCCCTTAACCCTATATGCTCCAGGGGCACCGTACGATGGCTGACCCTGCGCGCTGACCCCAGCTTCCGAAGAAGCTGGAATATGCGAATAAAGAATTTCATTGTACTGTACACCTGTATATGTATATATGACAAATCTATCTATCTATCTATCTATCTATCCATCCTCCATCCATCCATCCATCCATCCATCCATCCATCTATCTATCCATCTATCCATCTATCCATCTATCCATCTATCCATCCATCCATCCATCCATCCATCCATCCATCTATCCATCCATCCATCCATCCATCCATCCATCCATCCATCCATCCATCCATCCATCCATCCATCCATCCATCCATCTATCTATCCATCTATCCATCTATCCATCCATCCATCCATCCATCCATCCATCCATCCATCCATCTATCTATCCATCTATCCATCTATCCATCCATCTATCCATCCATCCATCCATCCATCCATCTATCCATCTATCCATCTATCCATCCATCCATCCATCCATCCATCTATCCATCTATCCATCTATCCATCTATCCATCTATCTATCTATGACATTTACCCCATGACCCAAGTGGAAAAACCCTGTGAAATGCAGATAAGGGTATTGCTGATTTCTACCTCAAAAATAACCGACATACATACAGTGTATCACAAAAGTGAGTACACCCCTCACATTTCTGCAGATATTTAAGTATATCTTTTCATGGGACAACACTGACAAAATGACACTTTGACACAATGAAAAGTAGTCTGTGTGCAGCTTATATAACAGTGTAAATTTATTCTTCCCTCAAAATAACTCAATATACAGCCATTAATGTCTAAACCACCGGCAACAAAAGTGAGTACACCCCTTAGTGAAAGTTCTTGAAGTGTCAATATTTTGTGTGGCCACCATTATTTCCCAGAACTGCCTTAACTCTCCTGGGCATGGAGTTTACCAGAGCTTCACAGGTTGCCACTGGAATGCTTTTCCACTCCTCCATGACGACATCATGGAGCTGGCGGATATTCGAGACTTTGCGCTCCTCCACCTTCCGCTTGAGGATGCGCCAAAGATGTTCTATTGGGTTTAGGTCTGGAGACATGCTTGGCCAGTCCATCACCTTTACCCTCAGCCTCTTCAATAAAGCAGTGGTCGTCTTAGAGGTGTGTTTGGGGTCATTATCATGCTGGAACACTGCCCTGTGACCCAGTTTCCGGAGGGAGGGGATCATGCTCTGCTTCAGTATTTCACAGTACATATTAGAGTTCATGTGTCCCTCAATGAAATGTAACTCCCCAACACCTGCTGCACTCATGCAGCCCCAGACCATGGCATTCCCACCACCATGCTTGACTGTAGGCATGACACACTTATCTTTGTACTCCTCACCTGATTGCCGCCACACATGCTTGAGACCATCTGAACCAAACAAATTAATCTTGGTCTCATCAGACCATAGGACATGGTTCCAGTAATCCATGTCCTTTGTTGACATGTCTTCAGCAAACTGTTTGAGGGCTTTCTTGTGTAGAGACTTCAGAAGAGGCTTCCTTCTGGGGTGACGGCCATGCAGACCAATTTGATGTAGTGTGCGGCGTATGGTCTGAGCACTGACAGGCTGACCGCCCACCTTTTCAATCACTGCAGCAATGCTGACAGCACTCCTGCACCTATCTTTCAAAGACAGCAGTTGGATGTGACGCTGAGCACGTGCACTCAGCTTCTTTGGACGACCAACGCGAGGTCTGTTCTGAGTGGACCCTGCTCTTTTAAAACGCTGGATGATCTTGGCCACTGTGCTGCAGCTCAGTTTCAGGGTGTTGGCAATCTTCTTGTAGCCTTGGCCATCTTCATGTAGCGCAACAATTCGTCTTTTAAGATCCTCAGAGAGTTCTTTGCCATGAGGTGCCATGTTGGAACTTTCAGTGACCAGTATGAGAGAGTGTGAGAGCTGTACTACTAAATTGAACACGCCTGCTCCCTATGCACACCTGAGACCTAGTAACACTAACGAGTCACATGACATTTTGGAGGGAAAATGACAAGCAGTGCTCAATTTGGACATTTAGGGGTGTAGTCTCTTAGGGGTGTACTCACTTTTGTTGCCGGTGGTTTAGACATTAATGGCTGTATATTGAGTTATTTTGAGGGAAGAATAAATTTACACTGTTATATAAGCTGCACACAGACTACTTTTCATTGTGTCAAAGTGTCATTTTGTCAGTGTTGTCCCATGAAAAGATATACTTAAATATCTGCAGAAATGTGAGGGGTGTACTCACTTTTGTGATACACTGTATACACCAACAACAATACCATTGAGTAGACATCTGAAAAGTCCAGTCGAAAGCATATACTGTACACTGGCAGGATAATGAAGCAATGAAAGAAGGTTGACCGGTCCAATTAATCCTGTTTTCTCTTTACTTTTCTTCTCATGTATGCACCTGTGAAAGAGATGGCAC
Source organism: Trichomycterus rosablanca (assembly GCF_030014385.1). Classification (NCBI taxonomy): domain Eukaryota; kingdom Metazoa; phylum Chordata; class Actinopteri; order Siluriformes; family Trichomycteridae; genus Trichomycterus; species Trichomycterus rosablanca. Next base: position 28,195,203 of record NC_085999.1, read on the forward strand.
CAAGATGCAACATAGATACCACCAGGACTCCTTCAGATGTGTTGTGTCTCGGCAGGTCCGTGCTATTTTGACAGCATATTAGGCTGTTAGTCCTAATGCTCTGGATCATCAGTGTTTACCTGGTTTTCGTTTGTTCAGGGTGGTACTAGTCTGAAAGGTCTGAGACCTAAAGTTTTTGACTGAATTTAACTGCTAGACACATGGGGGTGTAAAACACTTAACTACAATTATAGCATATATTGTACTGCAGGGCTTCTCAAGTCCAGTTCTAAAGTCTGATTGTCTCCAGGAGCTGGATCAACACTTGAAGATCTGCAGGACTGAGGTGAGAAACCCTGCTATGTTGCATACTGATTCATAAGCTGCCTGCTTTATGTCAAACTGGACCTAGCCAAATGAAAATGTGATAGTGCCCTCTAGTGATAAGATCAAACTAAACATTGTTCCCTCTTCATTATGTTCATACACCGATCAGCCATAACATTAAAACCACCTACTGGTTTCTACACTCACTGTCCATTTTATCAGCTCCACTTACCATATAGAAGCACTTTGTAGTTCTACAATTACTGACTGTAGTCCATTATTTCTCTACATACTTTTTTAGCCTGCTTTCACCCTGTTCTTCAATGGTCAGGACCCCCACAGAGCAGGTATTATTTAGGTGGTGGATCATTCTCAGCACTGCAGTGACACTGACATGGTGATGGTGTGTTAGTGTGTGTTGTGCTGGTATGAGTGGATCAGACACAGCAGCGCTGCTGGAGTTTTTAAATACCGTGTCCACTCACTGTCCACTCTATTAGACACTCCTACCTAGTTGGTCCACCTTGTAGATGTAAAGTCAGAGACGATCGCTCATCTATTGCTGCTGTTTGAGTTGGTCATCTTCTAGACCTTCATCAGTGGTCACAGGACGCTGCCCACGGTGTGCTGTTGGCTGAATATATTTTTGGTTGATGGACTATTCTCAGTCCAGCAGTGACAGTGAGGTGTTTAAAAACTCAATAAGCATTGCTGTGTCTTATCCACTCATACCAGCACAACACACACTAACACACCACCACCATGTCAGTGTCACTGCAGTGCTCAGAATGACCCAGCACCCAAATATTACCTGCTCTGTAGTGGTCCTGTGGTGGTCCTGACCATTGAAGAACTGGGTGAAAGCGGGCTAAAAAAGTATGTAGAGAAACTGATGGACTACAGTCAGTAATTGTAGCGCTACAAAGTGGTCTTATATGGTAAGTGAAGCTGATAAAATGGAAAGTGAGTGGAAACAAGGGGGTGGTCATAATGTTATGCCTGATTGGTGTATATGTTATTCTTGAAATAAATCTCGAAGCATAACATGTGGGCGGCACGGTGGCTCGGTGGGTAGCACTGTCACCTCACAGCAAGAAGGTCCTGGGTTCGGACCTCCGGTTTCCTCCCACAGTCCAAAAACATGCAGTCAGGTTAATTGGAGACACTGAATTGCCATATAGGTGAATGGGTGTGTGTATGTGTCTGCCCTGGGATGGACTGACGCCCCGTCCAGGGTGTTACTGTGTGCCTTGCGCCCATTGAAAAGCTAGGATAGGCCCCAGCAAAAAATAACTCCAAGAATTTAAGTTTTGATATTAAAAATGCATTGTAAGCTTTCTGAAGAATCTGTGGGTCAAAAATACACAAACACAACTACTGAGGTAGTATGCAGTATTTAGTATGCAGTATTAAGTATGCAGTATCTAGTATGAAGTATTAAGTATGCAGTATTACGTATGCAGTATCTAGTATGCAGTATTAAGTATGCAGTACTAAGTCATACTGTAGAAATTCCGACCAAGAAATATATCATAATAAATATCATATTAATATCATATTAATATATTAATTAATCATATTAATATCATATTAAATATCATATTAAATATATCATAATATATCATATCGACCGAGAGGGATCGATAATGAAACATCAAAGGGATCCCGTGAAGTGTTTCTATGGAAACAGTTGTTGTTAATCCGAACTCTGCCTGTTAGCTTGTGGAGCCGCTGAGCTAACCGATATTCCTGAATACACAGTAGTTATTCTAACTACAATATCAGGACGCCGTGTTTAAACTACGTCCCAGGTAAATAACGGTTTTATTAAAATAATTCAGTTTTACTCTTTAGCTAACTCACAGAACGAGAATTTAAGAACGAGAATAACGTTAGCTGCTTCAAGTTCCACCGGTTCAATCCCAAACGACTCCTATTTCCATACATAAGGGCACTATGTAGGGGATTAAGTACTGGCTTTAGAAGTCTATATAGTGCACTTATTGTTCAGTGTGGTGTGATTTGTAATTCGGCGATTATTTTGCGCCAAGCTGCTAGGAAAAGCAGTACAAGATTTTAAATGTGGTTAGTGATGTACAGTAAAGCTTGACTTGACATAAATTACCTGCATGTTGGATTTTCTCTTCTCTTGTCTAAACAAATGACCTTAAAGCCTTATAAGCTTAATAAAATGAGCATGTTTAATGTACAAGTCAAACACTGGAGCTCAATGCAGTTGATGTCTGGTAAAGATTAGTGTTTCTCTATTCCATTCCTGGAGTTTAAAGTTCCCTGTCCTCCCAAGCTGGGTTCGAATCCCTGTCACTGCTGGTCCCTAAAACAATGCCTCTATTTCAGCTCCAGGAGAGGGGTATGCGAAGAAGAAAATCATTTTACTGTACACTTGCGGTGGCTCGGTGGGTAGCACTGTCACCTCAGGGCAAGAAGGTCCTGGGTTCGATCCCCAGGCGGGGCGGTTCCGGTCCTTTCTGTGTGGAGTTTGCATGTTCTCCCCGGTTTCCTCCGGGAGCTCCGGTTTCCTTCCACAGTCCAAAAACATGCAGTAAGGTTAATTGGAGACACTGAATTGCCTTATAGGTGAATGGGTGTGTGTGTGTGTATGTGTGTCTGCCCTGCGATGGACTGGTGCCCCGTCCAGGGTGTTACTGTGTCCCTTGCACCCATTGAAAATCTGGGATAGGCTCCAGCACCTTAATTGGATAAGCGGTTAAGTGAGTGAGTGAGTGAGTGTACACTTGCATAACGATAGAGAGATAACAATAAAGCGACCATTTATACTTCTTCTATCAAGCACTTAATAAATTGGATTAAAGGTCTGGACCAGGGAAAACTTAAAACTCTGCAGAGCAGTACACCTTCAGGACCAGAGCAGAGAAACCTTGGTGTATAAGTTACCTCTTTTAATGTCACGTTGTTGTTTTTCCTGTATATGTTTGTTGTGTTGGATCAAACTTAACCTATTTGTATCTCATTATTAGATTGTGACCTCAGTGCTGGAGCCAGTGAACTGTTGGCAAAGGGAGCATGTCTGGGGACCTGGTTGGGGTTTGGGACGTAGCCTTAAGTGATGGAGTCCACAGGATTGAATTCGAACATGGCACAACTACTGGAAAGCGAGTTATCTGTGTTGATGGCAAGGTAGGAATACTTATACCCGACACAGACTCATATGAGCTGATTTAGCTTTCTTATTTACATTGACTGGTACCTTTTACAGTGTATTAATGAAATTTTGCATTTGAATCCCAACTCAGCTCAGCATGGGTTCGAATGTCAGCTGTGAGATTTAGATATTGACTGGTTGAGTGCCCACTCACGCCCAGTAATCTGTGCCTTTGTGGGAGGTAAAAGGTTAAAGGTTCACTGGCACACTTGAGTCACAGCCAGGATGCCTGCACTAGCAATGTATGGCCTGGAGAGCTTAGTTAGTTTCTTATAAAGCAATGCAGCTCTCTCTGAGACTTCATTGCGGGCAGCGGTGACTACATGCGTGTTGGAGGGGGAGCGTCTTACCCCCCTTGGTCAGCACCATATGAATCCAATAGGAGGGATTGGGAAAAAGCAGAAACAAAAAATGAAGAAACTATGATGCTACTATTCAAAAACTAGGTTTTGTTATTAAATATAATAACAATATTATAACAATATTATATTAAGGGCCGCAGCGGTAAAGTACGCTAGCGCACCAGAGTTGGGGTTTCGAATACATCGTATCGAATCTCAGCTCTGCCTTTCCGCCTGGGCTGGGTGGCATGAACAACGATTGGCTGTTGTTCAGGGTTAGAGGGTAAGAAAGTCGGATCATAGGTCCTCATAACTGGTGCGACTGCGGCCCCTGCTGGCTGACTGATGGCGCCTGCACAGGGCTGAGGAATAATGCTGATAGGGGTGTGGCCCTCCGTGCACAGTGCCCGTCAAGTGTATGAACTCGACTCGTGCAGGTGAAAAATGCAGTCTGTACTGACTGTACGTGCCGGAGGGGGCGCATGTCAGTTGAGAGGCATCCTCAGTCAGCGGTGAAGGGTCGAATCAGTATAGAGGACGCAATCAGGGTAACTGGACACGACTAGATTAGGGGAGAAAAATTGGGGGGAAAAGTGGGGAAAAATAGAAAAATTCTAACAATTTTATATTAATAAATAAATTAACTATATTATAAATATATTACATTTATGATATATTAAATATATAAATATATTATATTTATACCATATTGTATTATAAATATAATAACAATATTATATTATATTAATATTATATTTTGCCATTAAATATAATATGTACAAATTTATATTTAAGTTAAAAGAATGTTCATCCACAATGTTTTTCTTGTAACCCAATATGCATCCTGGCATGAATGCAAAAGTTTGTCCTGGTAATTTTAAAGGACAAACAAATCAACTATGCATAACTTTAGGATTGACACCAAACACCCCTAAATTGTATTATTATTCTCTAGAGATGCATGAGTACCGATACTGGTATCGGGTATTTGCCCGATACCGCGCTCATTAACTTGTACTCGTACTCGCAAACGAGGCTCCGATACTAAACATCCGATACCGTGTTCCTAGTGCACGTTGCTGCGTTATGCCTGGTTCACACTACACGACTTTTGCCCTGATTTCCGCTCGGTGACTGGTTAGATTTGCCGGCTCGGGAGCAACTTGGCGTTCACTCGGCGATCAAAACTCGGCTCTCGATCGCTAAGTGTGAACTACCCAACAACTCGATCCGACCGGCTCACCGAGCGCTCGGCTACCGGATCGGGATTTCTAGCATGTCAGATATCTGAGATGTGCGACTGGGAATGAGTGACATGTCGAACAGCCAATGAGAACGCAGGATACGGTGTGAGGGGAAACGCAGGAGAGGAGTGTAAACAGGTGGGACAGGGGGATAATATAGTTTATATCAGAATACATCAGCACTCACACGTTTTACAGTATTTCTGACCTGATCGTTCTCTCCAAAACATAACAACAAAACACCAACATTGCAAAAATATTTATTAACCTCCAACTCACTACAGAACAAGCCATGCTATACGTGTTGCCAGATTCATTTATTTTTCCTCCTTGATTTCATCACGACAGCGCACAAACACTTTGATCACTCGCTACTTGTTGACGTGCATTTTTGGACGAGGTATCATTAAACTTCTCGTCACTTCTCACGTGTGTTTTTGTTTAAAAAAAAAAACGGTATTCTAAATAGGTATTGGTATCGGTATCGGCAAGTACAAAAATACTTGTACTCGTACTCAGTTGGGAAAAAATGGTATTGATGCATCCCTAATATTCTCATTTGCTCACTAGGAGGTCCTGAGGAGAGACTGGATGTTTAAACTGGTGGGAAAAGAGACATTTCATGTAGGAAACACGGACACGAAAGCGACTATCAACATTGATGCTGTGAGCGGCTTTGCCTACGAATACACTTTGGAAATCAACGGCCAGAGCCTGAGAAAATACATGGAGAACCGATCCAAGGTGACGAGCACCTGGCTGCTCAACCTAGATGGCGTAGACTGCAGAGTAGTCCTGGGTAAGTAGTTCCTATCTGTAAATTAAGAGTGAGAGTTTTTGAGTTTGCTTACCAACTTCTTAGGAGCTTTTTAGTGATGTGGGTTCCCTTTCTGTGGCAGTGATGCCTAGTCTGGTACACAAAGGTGATTTGGGTGCTGGTTTTCATAGCAGCCATCTACATGTACATTCAAGTTAAAAATCACTCCTGTGCACAATTCTGATACATGACAGTCGTTCAATACAGTTTTATGGAAGAAAGTATGTACTATATTCTTTTATTTATGTATGTATTAAGATTTTAACGTCATGTTTTACACACTTTGGCTACATTCATGACAGGACAGGTAATTACTGGTTACACAAGATTCATCAGTTCAAGTCCTTTAATGTTAAACACGGTCACGGACAATTTTGTATCTCCAATTCACTTCACTTGCATGTCTTTGGACTGTGGGAGGAAACCGGAGCTCCCGGAGGAAACCCACTCAGACACGGGAAGAACATCAAACTCCACACAGAAAGGACCCAGACCGCTCCATCTGGGAATCGAACCCAGGACCTTCTGGCTCTGAGAATTTGCCACTCAGGTGGCGCAGCAGTAAAAACACACGCTGGAACCAGAGCTGGGATCTCGAATACGTCGTATCGAGTCTCAGCTCTGCCTGCCGGCTGGGCTGAGCAGCCGCAGGAAAAACAATTGACCTGTTGTTCAGATAGGGGTGGGATATTAAAAGCCGGATAGGGTCTCTCTCATAACTAATGCAATTACGACCTCTGCTGGCTGATCGATGGCGCCTGCACAGAGACGGGAAAAGAGTGCTGTCAGGGTGTGTCTCTCCGTACACAGTGCTGATCCGCACTGCACTCGTCAAAAAGTGTAGGTGACAACATGCATACGGCTGCTGCCCACGTGTCAGAGGGGGCGTGGGTTAGCTTCGTTCTCCTCAATCAGAGTGGGGATCGGCATTGGTGGAGAGGAAGCATGACACAATCGGGCAGTTGGACGCACTAATAGGGAGAAAAAGGGGAGAAAATGCTATAAATATAACATCTGTCAGAAAAAAAACCCCCAAAAAACACTACAACCCTTTTCATCATACCACTTATCCACTAATCCCTTGACCTGTTTCAATCTGAACTGGTTGAGATCTTAAACAAAAACTCTCAAGCTAAAACCATTGTGTTATGCATTAGGCCTGAGACATTGTTGGACGTAATTGCACGTCTTTGTACTCTTGCTGCCTTTTTAGGGGTTGGCCTATAAACTAGTTGCAAACTTTCAAGCCTGACCAGCAAAACAGGAAATGCGGAGATGCTTTTATCTGCTTGCAAGGTGGTTTCCAGGACAAAGAATGTGGACAGATTTAACTGGTTACAAATCATCTCAGTTGTAAAGTAAAGGAGAATGCCACAGAAGTTAATGGAAGGTTGAGTTCTTTTTTTTTTGACAGATCACATTACCAGGCAATAATAAACCTAATAATACATTTAATAGAGACACTCGGGTAGTGCAGCAATTCTTTAATCTAGCCAGTTTCATGTATTATGAGAGAGAAACTGAAGTGTAAGATTAAATATAAAGTACAGTAAAGCAATCCATTTATGAGTGCCTGCATATGTGGCTACAATTTATCATCCTGTTTATCTTTACAACCGTCCTGACCTCATTTAATATGCTCTCCTCCTGAACAGAGAAAGATACCATGGACATTTGGTGCAACGGGCAGAAAATGGAGACGGCTGTAAGTATGCAGAAATAGTTCTGGGTTAAAAGTGATTGCAAGTCAGAGGTTGTTTACTTAGTAATAGTAGGCACCACTGAAGTTGAATTGCTAGAGGTAGGAATGCATGTAAAAATGCATGAAGTTTCCCTTCAGCCAGGGGTTCAGTTCTATATTTTTATTTTTCACAAGAATGGATAAGAAACATGAACATGTGAAAAGCCAAAGGTCCTATAGGGAGTCAAATTATTTGTCTTTAAAATAAATGAAAAACGCCGCTCAGGTGGCGCAGCGGTAAAAACACGCGCTGCAACCAGAGCTGGGTTCTCGAATACATCGTATCGTATCGAGTGGCTGCATGAACAACGATTGGCCGGTTGTTCAGATGGGCGGGAAAGCCGGATATGGGTCTCTCTCTGTCAGACTGGTGCAATTACGACCTCTGCTGGCTGATTAGAGGCGCCTGCACAGAGATGAGGAAAGAGTGCTCTTAGGGTGGGTCTCTCCGTACACAACGCAAGGTGGCACAACACTCGTCAATGTGTGGGTGATAAGATGCATACGGCTTGCTGCCCACGTGTCGGAGGGGGCGTGGGTTGGCTTCGATCTCCTCAGTCAGAGTTGGGATTGGCATAGGCAGAGAGGAAGCATGATGCAATTGGGCAATTGGACGCCCTAAAGAGGGAGAAAAAGGGGAGAAAATGCATTAAAAAATGCATTAATAAATGCATTAATCAATACTTGTAATAAAGCAGCACCTTTGCGTGAAAACACTTACAGTGCATTAATACTGTGCATATTTTATTTATTTAAATATTTATTTGTTTATCTTATTTATGTTCAGCCAAGACTGCTCGCCATGACTTTATATCTGAAATCCGTCTGACGTTGTATGCAGCCATCCATGCAGCCTCAAAATTATTTAAATCAGAATCAAAATATCTTTATTGTCATTATACCAGGTATAACGAAATTAATGGCGAAGAAAAATGTTTACCTTTGTCAGTATATTCCAAAATTATGAAGGAAAACAGGATATTTTAAATGGTTGTTTTAAGCTAAAAAGACTGGACAGGGAGTTTCATCAAAATAAGGATCACAAATCATGTTTAATTAAGCTGGTTAACGAAGCATAAACATATGTATAACTTCTATGTTATGGCTTAGCGGCACAAGTTTTCAGCAGTTTAGTAATCTATCAGCTGGGCACCTACACAGACGCATGATTGGCTGTGTGTCTGTAGGGCAGGGGTATTCAACTAAAATTTAAAGAGGTCCAGCTAGAGAAAATTTCTTAAAGCAAAGGTCCGGAATGTTTAACTATATATATATATATATATATATATATTGATATATATATAACATATATATTGATATATATTATATATAAATAGCCTAGTAGTTGTATCAACATCTGCATGTAATCAATAACTGACTGTCAAATCAGATGTGTCTTTGTTTATTAGGATTTTAACGTCGTGTTTTACACTTTGGTTACATCATGACAGGAACGGTAGTTACTCATTACACAAGGTTCATCAGGTCACAAGTTTATATCGAATACAGTCATGGACAATTTAGTATCTCCAATTCACCTCACTTGCACGTCTTTGTACTGTGGGAGGAAACCGGAGCACCTGGAGTAAACCCATGCGAACACGGGGAGAACATGCAAACTCCACACAGAGAGGACCCGGGCCGCCCCACCTTATCAAACCTTTCTCTTATCAAATTAGGAGAAAATAAAAATAAATTTTTTATTGATGCTCCAGTCTGAAGTAAGAACAGAAATGAGTCTCTCCATCACGGATTAAATGCTGTATTTTTGCTGTACACGTTTCTTTTTTGGAGAGCGCTATTTGTCTCCTGTCTCACTCGTCTTTTTCTCAACTTTCTCCTGCACAGTCGTCTGTATCTCTCCCTTCGTTTTTTCTACGTTCGCTATCTTTCTTTTTCTTTCCACCGTCTTTCCACATGTAACTCGCCTCTAACTCTCTCATCTGTCTGCACTGTAGAGTCGCAGTGTTTACCGGCTGGAATGCACAGACTTGATTGGCTGAGTGGTGTCACGTGATTGGTCTGTGCGTTTTCTCATCCGCTAAACCGCTACCGTAAAGACTACAAAAGCTGCGCCGGTTAAAATAGAAGCGCTCCGTCAGGTGTCAAATAATAACTGTTTTGGCTGTAGGTCCGGGTCCGTATGGGACAGCTTCTGGATCCGGACCGCGGTCCGCCTGTTAGTGACCTCTGCTGTAGGGGGAGGGACAATAGCTGAAATAGGGGTTTTCGTCGCTGGTCCAAAACCAAGGCAAAAAAAAGCTATCAGTAGCTGTGCGCATGTCGGAAAAGGCGTGAGAGCCTCGGCCCTCCTCGATCGGGGCTGGGAATAGCGGCAGCAACGAGAGAGATAAGTTCCAATTAGCCACAACTAGATAGGGTAGACTAATAATAAAAGAAAAATAGTAATAAAAGATAGGATAAAAATAATACAGAATCAATCAAAAAAGAAGTTTATTAAACTTTTGTGTATTTTTTTTATTGAACAGTCACATTTGGCTATTTGTAACAGCAAAACAGACAAATGGCGAAGAAAACAGAATCAATGACATGACAGGTTCTATAATATGCAAGGAGAAAAGGTCTCTCGACTCAGCTCTCAGTAATCAATTTTGTGGCTTTAACTAGGTTTATCGGTCTTAGCCTGTATGATACAGTATTACAATGTTAATGTCTTTTACTCTTTAATATAAAAAATTATGGTAATCCGGTTTAAATATGTTTTTTTTTTCTATTTTGCGTCTTACCTCTTTTTTTTCCCAATGTAGCGTATGTATGTACAGTGTATCACAAAAGTGAGTACACCCCTCTCATTTCTGCAGATATTTAAGTATATCTTTTCATGGGACAACACTGACAAAATGACACTTTGACACAATGAAAAGTAGTCTGTGTGCAGCTTATATAACAGTGTAAATTTATTCTTCCCTCAAAATAACTCAATATACAGCCATTAATGTCTAAACCACCGGCAACAAAAGTGAGTACACCCCTAAGAGACTACACCCCTAAATGTCCAAATTGAGCACTGCTTGTCATTTTCCCTCCAAAATGTCATGTGATTTGTTAGTGTTACTAGGTCTCAGGTGTGCATAGGGAGCAGGTGTGTTCAATTTAGTAGTACAGCTCTCACACTCTCTCATACTGGTCACTGAAAGTTCCAACATGGCACCTCATGGCAAAGAACTCTCTGAGGATCTTAAAAGACGAATTGTTGCGCTACATGAAGATGGCCAAGGCTACAAGAAGATTGCCAACACCCTGAAACTGAGCTGCAGCACAGTGGCCAAGATCATCCAGCGTTTTAAAAGAGCAGGGTCCACTCAGAACAGACCTCGCGTTGGTCGTCCAAAGAAGCTGAGTGCACGTGCTCAGCGTCACATCCAACTGCTGTCTTTGAAAGATAGGCGCAGGAGTGCTGTCAGCATTGCTGCAGAGATTGAAAAGGTGGGGGGTCAGCCTGTCAGTGCTCAGACCATACGCCGCACACTACATCAAATTGGTCTGCATGGCTGTCACCCCAGAAGGAAGCCTCTTCTGAAGTCTCTACACAAGAAAGCCCGCAAACAGTTTGCTGAAGACATGTCAACAAAGGACATGGATTACTGGAACCATGTCCTATGGTCTGATGAGACCAAGATTAATTTGTTTGGTTCAGATGGTCTCAAGCATGTGTGGCGGCAATCAGGTGAGGAGTACAAAGATAAGTGTGTCATGCCTACAGTCAAGCATGGTGGTGGGAATGCCATGGTCTGGGGCTGCATGAGTGCAGCAGGTGTTGGGGAGTTACATTTCATTGAGGGACACATGAACTCCAATATGTACTGTGAAATACTGAAGCAGAGCATGATCCCCTCCCTCCGGAAACTGGGTCGCAGGGCAGTGTTCCAGCATGATAATGACCCCAAACACACCTCTAAGACGACCACTGCTTTATTGAAGAGGCTGAGGGTAAAGGTGATGGACTGGCCAAGCATGTCTCCAGACCTAAACCCAATAGAACATCTTTGGGGCATCCTCAAGCGGAAGGTGGAGGAGCGCAAAGTCTCGAATATCCGCCAGCTCCGTGATGTCGTCATGGAGGAGTGGAAAAGCATTCCAGTGGCAACCTGTGAAGCTCTGGTAAACTCCATGCCCAGGAGAGTTAAGGCAGTTCTGGGAAATAATTGTGGCCACACAAAATATTGACACTTCAGGAACTTTCACTAAGGGGTGTACTCACTTTTGTTGCCGGTGGTTTAGACATTAATGGCTGTATATTGAGTTATTTTGAGGGAAGAACAAATTTACACTGTTATATAAGCTGCACACAGACTACTTTTCATTGTGTCAAAGTGTCATTTTGTCAGTGTTGTCCCATGAAAAGATATACTTAAATATCTGCAGAAATGTGAGGGGTGTACTCACTTTTGTGATACACTGTATGTAGCAAACGTAGCAATGTTCCCAAATCTGCTGCTGGGGACCCCTAGTGGTGCCAAGGAAGGGGGTGACTTGACTGACACACACTCCCTCCGATGTGTGCAATCTACTGATCCCTTCTTATACATTGACACCTCGGTGGATTTGTGTGTGAGGCCAGCTTTGTGAAAAGAGAGCCACGCCCCAATCTCTGCGCTCCTTCAACGCTGTGCAGGCACCCTGGGAAACCAGGTTCCTTTCACAGCCTCATCCTTCTGTTAAACTGGAGGCCAATTTGTCTGCTGCAGGCATTAGCCAGTTATGCCTGCTAAAGGGCGCCCAGCCGACCGGTAGCAGAGCCGAGACTTGAACCTGGGAGTTCAGAATCTCGGAGCTGGTGTGCTAGTTACTTATCACGCTGCACCACCTAAGCGCTTAAATATGAATTTTAAAAGCAAAAGTACGAGATATATGCAAATACTTTATATATTTATTATGCAAATATTTATTTGATTATTTATTTATTTAACAAAGCTGTGCAAATATTACCTTTGGCCACTGCAATAAAACAAAAATCTATTTCATTTTACTTCACATATACAGGAACAGGGTGATGGAAGTTCATGAATTCATACAGCACACAATAGTCACCTTCCGTCTGCACATATTTGAACCGTTCTGATGAACTCATGACTTGCAGTAGTCATAGATACTAACGAATACATTACATTTGTTTACTTGTGTCAATCTCAATCCAGGGGGAGTTTGTGGACGATGGCACAGAGACACACTTCACTCTGGGTGACCACGACTGCTGCATTAAGGCAGTGAGCAGCGGAAGGAGAAGAGACGGTATCATCCACACGCTCCTGGTGGACGGAAACGAGATGGTCGAGGCCAACGAATGAGCATTTCTGGATCCCGAAATCTGTGATAGTGGAAGTTGCCATAGTAACCCTTAAATTCCCCTCCCTGCAGCAATGGCTGTCACATCGTCTCAGGCTGTGTGTTTAGATTTTAAAGCAATAGAGTTGTTACATTCCATTAATACTCTGTATCTTATCTTTAAGTCTCTCAATTCCTGGCATTAACATACAGACTTATGGAAATAGACACACACAAGCTCCGGCAGGTGTGTGTACGCACAGGTAGCGGTGGAAGAAGCAGTGGTTCTCAGCCTGTTAGGTAAACTGGGCCAGAATTAAAAAGTTCAGCAGGCCACACTAATTATACACTGATCAGCCATAACTTAAAACCACCTCCTTGTTTCTACACTTACTGTCCATTTTATCAGCTCCACTTACCATATAGGAGCACTTTGTAGTTCTACAATTACTGACTGTTGTCCATCTGTTTCTCTGCATGCTTTTTTTAGCCTGCTTTCACCCTGTTCTTCGATAATCAGGACCACCACAGAGCAGGTATTATTTAGGTGGTGGATCATTCTCAGCACTGCAGTGACACTGACATGGTGGTGGTGTGTTAGTGTGTGTTGTGCTGTTATGAGTGGATCAGACACAGCAGCGCTGCTGGAGTTTTATATACCGTGTCCACTCACTGTCCACTCTATTAGACACTCCTACCTAGTTGGTCCACCTTGTAGATGTAAAGTCAGAGACGATCGCTCATCTGTTGCTGCTGTTTGAGTTGGTCATCTTCTAGACCTTCATCAGTGGTCACAGGACGCTGCCCACGGGGCGCTGTTGGCTGGATATTTTTGATTGGTGGACTTATCCACTCATACCAGCATAACACACACTAACACACCACCACCATGGCAGTGTCACTGCAGTGCTGAGAATGATCCACCACCCAAATAATAATAATGTATATGTATAATGTAGTGGTCCTTTGGGGGTCCTGACCATTGAAGAACATGGTGAAAGCAGGCTAAAAAAGTATGTAGAGAAACAGCTCTATATGTGCTTCTGTATGGTAAGTGGAGCTGATAAAATGGACAGTGAGTGTATAAACAAGGAGGTGGTTTTAATGTTATGCCTGATCGGTGTATAAGAATCAAGCTCATCTCAGTCCGACCAATATGGGTTTACATTTGATATTTATAATAATGCAGCCTCAAAGGCAGCTGTCGATAGCTTAAAGCTATCAAGTTTCCTTTAACGGAGCAAAGATACAACCAAGGCATTTGTCACTAGCCCTAGTAATAATAAACTATGATGATCATGAATAGTGAAGATGAATGAATGCTACCGAATGCTGATTAAATGGCTTCAATGATTCATCAAAGCCTAGCTGTTTCTGAAACAAATGTGAAGTGCTTACAGATGTTAGAACATTCCTTAAGGAACCTTATCAGTTCCAGCCTCCATCACAATGGATGGCAGTTACATTCCTATAGAATAGGACTTAGTGTTATTAATCTAAATGATTATTAGCAGTGTTTATATGCTCTGTATTTTTAAAGAGAATTCTCTTGCCAAATGAAAACAAATTTAGCTAACTGGTTTCTAAGTTTCTAAATCGTTTCCTGATCAGAGATTAAATGTAAAGGATTATGTAATGCGATACTTATTACAAGTTGATAACGTTGTCATACCACTCAGTATTGTTTTGTAGAAAACCCCTTGGACAGTGTATTCTTGTATTAAAATGTACAGTAGGTGCTCAAATGTAATGTTAACTCTGCTGTACTGTACAGTATTTGGATTATCAAATTAAATATTTATCTCAGATCTGATTCGTTTTGCCTGCTCATTTAAAACAGTTTGTCATGTGAATAAAGGGTAATAAGAAATCACACGCAGTAGAAATGAAATTTACTACATTTTATTGCATTGATTACCAGAAGAACAGAGTACAGCATACAACCAGGTTATTATTATAAACTATAATATAACATCATCACCCTTGGTACTTAAAACTAAAGCTTACAGTTGTCTTTCTTAACAGCATTTAGCAGACACCTTTATCCAAAAGGACTTAGAAATTAAGGGTCTTGCCCAACAGTGGCAACTTGATGGTAGGTCTTCAACCAACACCCTTGTGTTTACCCTAATCACTGAGCTACCACTGCCCTACTTAACTATTACACAACAGATTACAAACAAACTGGTTTAAATATCAGTGTGCATACACTCTAATGTTCTAAAATCTACACCTACTGATAAAGCCTTCATTTAAAAGTCAGTAAACTTCAATATACATAAGCAAGCCCAAAGCAATCTAAAATAAACAGCCCTGACAGATTAGTGTAACCCAACAGCATAAATCACCTGCACATATAAGCCTATTTATACACATTATGACCAAAAGCATGTGAACACCTCATAAATGTTAAGATCAGATGTTTCAGCCACTCCCATTACTAACATGTATGTGCATATCAATACTAAAAAAATGACAATTATATTTTTCCAAATTTGTGGTGAGAGTGTAAAGATGTTTCCTGCACTACTGTGCCCCTGTGCCCAGAGCTTTGGCCTCACAATCTCTGAAAACCTTTAGGATGCATTGAAACGTTCGTCCAACATCAGTACCTGTCATCACAAATGCTCTTTGACAAAATGGGCACAAATTCAGCTTTTGTAGAAAGGATCTCCACAAGAGTGGAATGGTTTGGGAATAATACGTCCAATAAAGTCAAATGTCCACATACTTTTGGCCATATAGTGCACATTTTTCCCAGTACATAAATTCATTCAGTTTCATTTAAATCTATAAAAATGTGTTTTGTTTTGCATCCTAATGGTGCATCAGTAAGTTTAAAGGGAAACAAGCAAAATTATGTATTGTTTCTGATAAAATACATAGGAAGTACAGAGAGTTATATTTGCCATATGTAATGTATGACCCTGTATAACCTGTATCTAGCTTTGGCCTCAAAATCTTTGAAAACCTCTGGGATGAATTGGAACGTTAGTCTAACATCAGTGCCTGCATCAGTACCCGACATCACAAATGCTTTTTTTGACTGAATGGGCACAAATTCAGCTTTCGTGGAAAAGCTTTTCAAAAGAGTGGAGGCTGTTATAGTTGCAAAGGCAGGCCAATTCCATGTGTCCGTGGTTTTGGAATAATACGTCCAATAAAGTCAAATGTCCACATACTTCTGGCCATATAGTGCACATATTTAATCCAAGAACTTAAATTGATTTCAGTTTCATTTAAATCTATAAAATGCGTTTTGTTTTGCATCCTAATGGTGCATCAGTATGTTTAAAGGTAAATTATTTTATGTGTATGACCCTGTATAACCTCAAATGAATGAAATTACCTGTCTGTATGTATTTATGTGAGCTCATGGAATGACTCAGATTTGAATGCCATGAGTGGCCTTGAGCTAAACACCAGTAGACCGGCTTCGTTTGCATGTGATGATGAACTTAGGGAGAGCCAGTTGGCCATTGAATATAACAAAGATGTCTTTTATAATATTGTTCACACTATCATGACGATGTAGCGGGTCATTTCCAATTGGAGGAGGTAAAATCAAACCTGATGAGCCAGATGTACTTTTGCCAGTGAGCACCTGAGCTACAATGATGTAGACGTACACTTCTTCACTGTCTGGCCACAAGTATTTTGCCTTGCTCAAATCTGTAGTGAAGTAGATTCCAGCTCCATACTTTTGCTCTGAAGGTAAAAGAGGAAGTGTTACGTGGCTATTAAAAATGATGTAAACATTCAATGTGCATTGGTTAATGTTTTATTGCTCTTACTATCATACACAAGTTGAAATTTCTTGAAAATGGCAATCAAATGGCACAGTTGTAAATTACGCTACTGCAATTAGCGCACTACATACAGACATGATTGGATTGACGTCCTGTCCATTGTGCTGTACTGTATTGCGCCCAGTGATGCCTGGAAACCAAACTCACTGTGACTCTGACCAGGATAAAGCAGTGGTAATACATGAAAATGAAGCGAATATTCTAGAATATAACTTTCTCACACATTGCCATATGGCCCATTCATGCTAGGTAAAGTTAAGCAACAATCTGGGCCATATGGGTACTTGTTTAGGTTTCCCTGGAATCACTGGGCACAATGCTGTAACATGATAGCACCACTGGGGATTCGAACCCGTGATTCCAGCGGTAGAGGGCTAGTGTAATGTACCACTGAGCCACCCAAGTGCCACAAGTTTTTTAGGCATGTTCAGTTTCCACCTCATTATAGCAAAGTTACAATTTAACTTGTGCACTATTGGCATCTTTAAGCCCAGGTTTACATCAAATATCCATTATAGGGTGACAAATAGTATTGAACAAATGAAATTTTTCATTCTATGTTTGACATTTTGTTTTGATGTATTTTGTACATTCATTTTGTAAATCCAAAAAAAAAGTTACAGTGCAACACAAATGTTTATAAATTTCAGGTTCAACTACCAGACCATTAGAATCGCCGGTGCTGTACAGTACATGCAGTTTACCTGTAGGTGGTGCATACTCCCTCTGAAAGCCCACCTTGCAGATCAGATTACAGAACTGTGCATTCACACGCTGGTACAGTGTCTTGCCTTCAGAACCTATTCGCTTTTTGTTCAACTCAAAGATCTTTGTTAGGCAAGGGTTGTTTATTTCCTCCACCTACAGCAACCAATACAAACAAAAAAAGCACACACTCCATCTGTTAATTTATTACATAACAAGTTACATGAGAGAACAACACAGGTTTACATGTGGAGGCAGATACATGCTGTACAAAAGGTTATAACCACTAAGGTGATTCATTGATAGGCCTAATTTTTACTGGACAATGAGATTTTTTCAAATGCATTTTGTCCCGTTTTCTCCCGATTTTAGCACGTCCAATTTTTTTTACCCAATTGTGTTATGCTTCCTCTCTACTGCAGCTGACCCCCGCCCCGATTGAGGAGAGCGAGACTGACACACGCCCTCTCCGACACATGTGCAGTAGCCGACTGCACCTTTTCACCTGCACAAGGCGAGTTCATATGTGGATCAGCTTTGAGCACGGAGAGCCACACCCTGGGATCAGCATTATTCCTC
Organism: Trichomycterus rosablanca; assembly: GCF_030014385.1. Classification (NCBI taxonomy): domain Eukaryota; kingdom Metazoa; phylum Chordata; class Actinopteri; order Siluriformes; family Trichomycteridae; genus Trichomycterus; species Trichomycterus rosablanca. Next base: position 28,213,215 of record NC_085999.1, read on the forward strand.
GACTCTGTGTGTTTCCACCGCCTTAACCAAACAGTAGGTGTTGCTGTAGAGCACCCAACCAGCTACTACTTCAACTCGGGTCGTTAGAAAGGTGGGCCAAGCACCCTATCAGTTTTAAAGTTTGCTTTTATATCATATTTCATTTTTACAATCAGTATTTTGAAAAAATAGACAAAGTTTTATTTATTTATTTATTTAATAAGAAATAGGACAGTAGTGATGAAGCTCACAGCTTACCTTCTCAACATACAGGCCTGTTTTTTCTAATTTGTCCACTATTTTTGTGCACTCTTGGCTGCTACGATCTTTAGGTCTTCTCTCAATTGATCCTGCTTTGAAACCAGGAATATTATACCAGTGGTTCATTTCTCTTTCTTCTGTTGCAGCAAATTGCTCTTGGGTCTTACACAGCAATGCTTCCACCTCCACTGCTGCCTGACTGACACTCACAGGCTCCCCATTAATGATAATTTCACATCTGCCCTCCTTGAAGAGCTCTTTGATGGTTACATTAAATGTGGCCTGGATTTTTGTGAGATTTGCATGATCGTCCTGGTCCAAGTGCGCAACGTGGTTGTTACTGATTGCCACTTTGTGTGATGATATGCCTAGGATGTTGAGAGACCATTGTTTTGCCTCTTTTAATGCCTCTGTTGAGTTTCCAAATAACATGATGCAAGGTCTTTTTTCTTCCACACTGCTATGAGAGACCTGGCCTGTCAGAAACAAAAGATAAAAGGATAGTTTTTTTTTCTCTGTGATCACAGACACGATATAATCTTCCTATTTAGATCACCGTATGCTCTTACTTTTGCTATTGGTGTGGCTTAACACTCCAGGATCAAGTCGTTGCTGAGTAAAAGCCATTTCTTTTTCAAAAGCCTGAAATGCATATAACTGGTTAACAGTGTTTAACCACAAATAACAGGTTGGCATTTCATGAAATACATTTAATAAACAATTAAACAAATAAACAAATGATAAACAAATAATAAAGTCTTACCCTTATTGTCTCAATGTCCTTTGGAAAAATTACAAAGCATACGTTCAATTTCCAATCACAAAATGGTGCAAAATCTGTTACGGCTTTGATCATTATTTGAGCTACTTCATCTCTCCTAAGCCCAAGGTTTCCAGTGCCAATCGCAGGGAAAGATATAGATGAAATCATTTTAGCGCTTGCTTTTTCGAGACATTTTTGTACCACATTATTAAGAATCTAGAAAACAAAATGTTTCATGAAGTTGGAATAAACTTAGCTTCAAATAGTAAACCACAAGGCTAATCAATATTAGTTTTAGTAAAATGTTTCAGTAAGTGATTATACATTAAGAAATCCAACCTGATTGGCATGAGTGTTATCTTTTGGAGCACAGACAGTGTGGAATACTGTCTTACAGTTAAGAGCATAGCCACTGGTTTCAAAAACTTCTCCCACAGGAACATTGGAATGCCAGGACTTAAATTGCTTTATTTCTTTTTGAAGACTGTTTCCAGCTTTTCCCAGTAAAGCAACCGATACCAACCCTTTTGATAAATCAAGGTCGGTGCCTGTCGTGTTTACAATGACATCTGTCTAATAATACAAATATATAAAATCAAACAACAGTAGAGGTAAATTATTGTTTATCTTGAAATCAAGCATTCAAAGAATATATACATTTCCAGAAAAGATGGCACACTTTATAAACTTTTATTTAACAAATAACCAAGTACAAAGAAAACTTTGTTAGAGTTTTCACTGAAAAACCTAATTGTATTTTGTAAATAAGTAAGTATTTTGTAAGTAAGTAAAAAACAATGACACCTGCAACACACTTAAAGAAAGTTGGGACAGAGGTAAAAATAAGACTAAGGTTATACAAGTGACACTGTAATGGAAAGTTATACAATAAGAAGTTTAACTGGTGACATGTAAGGTTATCAGGATTAAGTATAAAATGAGTCTTTGCAAGCAAGGATTGTTCACTTTGTTAGAGAACTGACAGTCAGTTGTGCTGTTTCTCAGCACAAGATTACAAAGAAATTGGGTCTTTTACCATCTACAGTTCATAATATCATAAAAAGATTTTAGGAAGTCATGGTAAATCTCAGTGCATTTAGGCCAAAAGCGTAAACCACTACTGGTCCTCAGGTGGTTACGTTTGAAAGAAATGGTTACTTAAAAAGAAATGCAACCTGAAACTGTGTTATGCAAAGAGGAAGTATATATATACTGATCAGCCATAACATTAAAACCTCCTCCTTGTTTCTACACTCACTGTTCATTTTATTAGCTCCACTTACCATATAGAAGCAATTTGTAGTTCTACAATTACTGACTGTACTCCATCTGTTTCTCTACATACTTTTTTAGCCTGCTTTCACTCTGTTCTTCAATGCACAGGAATTACCACAGAGCAGGTATTATTTAGGTGGTGGATCATTCTCAGCACTGAAAGGGGGCTAACAAAGCATGCAGTAAATATGGTAAGTGGAGCTGATAAAATGAACAGTGAGTGTAGAAACAAGGAGGGGGTTTTAATGTTATGGCTGATCAGTGTATAAGTACAATATTATTTATTTTACCCTTGTTAAAGTCAACACCAACACTCACACAGTAGAGAACAAATACATTACACACTAATTTAATCAATACAAAATAAAAAAGTATTTTTGTTTTTTAAACTTACTCTTTCATCCTCAATGGCCCCCTTTTTAAGGACAAGTGTCACATTTCCAAGCACCAGACTTGAGAGCACAGACTGTGTTGATTCCTGCCTCTGCCTTTGCACTGCACCACTCATATGTGGGGAGTCAGATGGCCCGAAAACTGCATTGCAGGCCCTCTCCATCTCGCAAACTGATGGATCATCGTTATTCACCAGACGGACGTCCATCCCACTGTGTCCTGATTTCTTTGCATAACTGTATGCCTTCACAGTGTTTACAATGATTTTTGCACAAAGGTGCAGTGGAAAGTTATAAATGCCTGAGCTAATCGCTGGAATCGCAACAGACTGCAGGTTACTGCGATCAGTTATCTCTAAGATGCGCCGAATTGCTTTCTCTAACAAGTCTGAGGCTTTTTGAATTTCCATTCCTGATGGACTTGATGACATCATGGGTCCAACAGCATGTATGATCATATCACAAGGAAGATTTCCAGCTGGGGCAAGAACGGCATCACCTGTGGGAACTTTACCATGATGTTTTATTATTTCTTTACTTGTTCTGTTTATCTCAGGACCTCCAGCTTTACTCAGCGCTAGAGCAAGTCCTGCTCCGTGACTTAAAAATTCATTGGCTGCATTAACCACAGCACCAACTGTATGTGTAGTAAGATCATCTTTCCAGACAGATATGTTGACACCATTAGGCAGCTGTTTGCTGTACTTAATTTGACGTGTGATTTTTGCTCTGCCACTTGCAAATGATGAAGCTGCAGCCACATTTTTGAACTCAATGGTACAACCAAATTTTCCTTGAACTGCAGAGGAAAATGCAGAGCGAGTCTGTTCAAGTTTTAGAACCTCAAGCCCTTTTGGGGAGAGGGGAACATGGATTTGCTCCGTCATAGCCAAGCTGTTTCAACACCACTATAGCAGATTAAAAGAAAAAAAAATTACATTAGTAAAAAATACGTAAAAGAACAAGAGAACATATAAGTATGCTTTCACTTTAAAAATAGATTGCCAGTTATTTTAGTATTATGTCAGTGGCTAAAGGACATTTTCAAAAAGTGTCTTCGTTGCAGATCATGGATCCTCCAGTAGGATTATGACCTAAAACATACCTCATTAACAGTCAAGAATTAATAAATAGAAAACAGTGGATAGTTCTCTTATACAAATCTTGATCTGAATGCCATTGAATGATATGAAAAAGTAACAGTGTGAATTTTGCTAATTTGGTGTTTTATGATTATGTATAATTACAGACATACAAAGGTAATCCTTAACAACCATTTTGCTTATAATATATACAAAAATATATTATAATATGCAAAAATGTTGAAACCATTACCATAACATTTCATAACAGCCTTGAAAAGCAATAATTGCAGTAAAGCACCTTCTGTACCTCTGCATGATATTTCCTCACTACTTGACTCGTAGTTTGTTCTTTTTAAGCAAATTGTTCAATTTATTCCATGAATAATGACATCCTTATTAGCATTTTTAGATTTTTCATATCGTTCAATGGGATTCAGATCAAGATTCATATAAGAGAACTATCCACTGTTTTCTACTTATTCATTCTTGGCTGTTTATGAGGTATGTTTTAGGTCATAATCTTACTGTAGGACCTATGATCTGTAACGAAGACAGTTTTTGAAACTGGGCTGCAAATTTCTTTCTTAAATGCCTTAACAGACTTTCAATGCCCAGCACAGATTTAAGACCAAAAGGCCAACCCTAAAATAGCAGCAAGTCTGCTCCACATTATTTTAAAGGCTGTCACAAAATGTTATTGGTACCAATAATTTTTGTTAATGCTATTTAAATGATTAAGTTACCTTCACGACATGAACTCAACCCCCCACCACACTGCCCACCCCGCTAGTAAAATATTAAAATAACTAAAATACATTGAAATATCGGAATACATGTAATCAAAATATACAGTGAGTGCACAGCAAGGGATTTTGGGAATCTGTGTAGCCTGCTGATCGGTTACATATATATATATATACTGGTGCTGGTCATGAAATTAGAATATCATAAAAAAGTTGATTTATTTCAGTAATTCTATTCAAAAAGTGAAACTTGTATATTATATTCATTCATTACACTCAGACTGATATATTTCAAATGTTTATTTCTTTTAATGTTGATGATTATAACTGACAACTAACTAAACCCCAAATTCAGTATCTCAGAAAATTAGAATATTACTTAAGACCAATACAAAAAAAGGATTTTTAGAAATGTTGGCCAACTTAAAAGTATGAACATGAAAAGTATGAGCATGTACAGAACTCAATACTTAGTTGGGGCTCCTTTTGCCTGGATTACTGCAGCAATGCGGCGTGGCATGGAGTCCATCAGTCTGTGGCACTGCTCAGGTGTTATGAGAGCCCAGGTTGCTCTGATAGTGGCTTTCAGCTCTTCTGAATTGTTGGGTCTGGCGTATCGCATCTTCCTCTTCACAATACCCCATAGATTTTCTATGGGGTTAAGGTCAGGCGAGTTTGCTGGCCAGTTAAGAACAGGGATACCATGGTCCTTAAACCAGGTACTGGTAGCTTTGGCACTGTGTGCAGGTGCCAAGTCCTGTTGGAAAATGAAATCTGCATCTCCATAAAGTTGGTCAGCAGCAGGAAGCATGAAGTGCTCTAAAACTTCCTGGTAGACGGCTGCGTTGACCTTGGACCTCAGAAAACACAGTGGACCAACACCAGCAGATGACATGGCACTCCAAACCATCACTGACTGTGGAAACTTTACACTGAACCTCAAGCAACGTGGATTCTGTGCCTCTCCTCTCTTCCTCCAAACTCTGGGACCTTGATTTCCAAAGGTAATGCAAAATTTACTTTCATCAGAGAACATTGGACCACTCAGCAGTCCTTTTTGTCTTTAGCCCAGGCGAGACGCTTCTGACGCTGTCTCTTGTTCAAGAGTGGCTTGACACAAGGAATGCGACAGCTGAAACCCATGTCTTGCATACGTCTGTGCGTGGTGGTTCTTGAAGCACTGACTCCAGCTGCAGTCCACTCTTTGCGAATCTCCCCCACATTTTTGAATGGGTTTTGTTTCACAATCCTCTCCAGGGTGCGGTTATCCCTATTGCTTGTACACTTTTTTTTTTTACCACATCTTTTCCTTCCCTTCGCCTCTCTATTAATGTGCTTGGACACAGAGCTCTGTGAACAGCCAGCCTCTTTAGCAATGACCTTTTGTGTCTTGCCCTCCTTGTGCAAGGTGTCAATGGTCGTCTTTTGGACAACTGTCAAGTCAGCAGTCTTCCCCATGATTGTGTAGCCTACAGAACTAGACTGAGGGACCATTTAAAGGCCTTTGCAGGTGTTTTGAGTTAATTAGCTGATTAGAGTGTGGCACCAGGTGTCTTCAATATTGTACCTTGGCACAATATTCTAATTTTCCGAGATACTGAATTTGGGGTTTTCATTAGTTGTCAGTTATAATCATCAACATTAAAAGAAATAAACATTTGAAATATATCAGTCTGTGTGTAATGAATGAATATAATATACAAGTTTCACTTTTTGAATGGAATTACTGAAATAAATCAACTTTTTCATGATATTCTAATTTTATGACCAACACCAGTATATATATATATATATATGAATGAACCACAAGACAGTTAAAAATCGGTGCACAAGTGAACGATTCAAATCGGTTATTCATTTAAGATGAATTAATATTCACTATTCACCTCACAAAGTTGCTAAGTAGGGCATTTTCTAGCCAAATGTATTTATGTGAGGATACTTTCTTTATTTGTATTATTCATTTATTTATATAATGTTGGATTTGTTTAAAAATTTAATTACAGTTTTTTCTACACAATAAGCATTATTCGGCATAGTTTGTACCTACCTCAGAAATAAAAGGGCATTCATTATTTAGATAAATAAAAGATAAGCACAAATACAGTATTTTATTTTTTAAAGAGAAATAATACAAGTAAACTTTGTCTTATTTTGTCTTCAATTTCATTTTGTTTAAAAAAATCAGGAAAAAATCGTATCATGAACCCAGTACCGTGAATCGTATCGCATCATGGGTAGAGTGTATCGTTACATCCCCAGTCCTTAGTGGACATATAGGGCATTGTTGTTAGGAAACAGTATAGTTGTTAGATCTTAGTTACACTTATGTCCATATACTTCTGGTATGATTAGTATTTCTGCTTTTCTCACAGCTTTTGAGCTGAGAATGCAGTTCTGAAAGTTTTGCTCTTGTTGATCAAAACTAGCCTTCTCTCTAAAATGTTCTCATGTTAGTTTAGCCTAAACACACAAACACTCACACACACTCTCTCTCTCACACACACAGACACACACTTTTCTGGTCTTTATAAAAACTCTCTTTTATTTTAATAAACTAAGGCATTCATACTTTGACTTGGTGTCTGGTCTGGGTGCTTTCCTCGTACGAGGTTCAACGAATGATTCTTCTCCAGGTTAAGTGTTAGTCTACTTTAAGGGACATGACTTTGAGTGAATTTGAGAAACTACCTAACAAATGTTAATATTTTTACATTTACATTTTCTGCATTTAGCGGACGCTCTTATCCAGAGCGACTAACAGAAGTGCTTCCATAGTAAACATTGCATTTCTCAAGTTTTAGTAAACAACAGTCAAAGAACACAAATCTGCTGAAAGCTGTTAGAACCAAAGTGGGGTTTTTTTTGTTTTTTTGTTTTTTTGGAAATGGAAAAAAAATGTTAGTAAATAGGTACAAGTCAGCTTAAGTGTTTAGTAAAAAGGTGGTTTTTAATCGTTTTTTAAAGACAGCAAGAGACTCAGATGTTCGGACAGACAGAGGAAGTTCATTCCACCACGTGGGTGCTAGAACAGAGAAGAGCCTTGATGCTTGTCTTCCTTTAGTCCTGGGTGGAGGCTCAAGTCGAGCGAGACTAGTGGCTCGGAGGTTGCGTGGTACAGAGCAGGGTTTGATTAGGCCTCGAAGGTAGCTTGGGGCTTAATACCTAACAAATGGTGGAGAATTGCGGACTTTATCCAGGTAAGTGATCTTCTCTAAGATTATTTATCTGTTGAATTGCCGATCTATTTCTCTGTTTTGAGGAAATATTGTGTTGAAATTGTTCAACATTGGGAGTACTGTTCAAAATACGTAGAGATTGGAGAGAAGTTCCAAAGGTACTTATCTGATTACTAGCTGTTTGTTATAAGGATCCTTGTTTATTTTGTGTATTTCCTCTTCCGGTCCTTTTTACTACTATTTTACAGATTTTATAATTCTGTAATTTTGGGAGAGGAGTCATTCCTTGAATTATATTTGTTGGTTACTAACACTGTCTTATTGTCTTGTAAGGAATGGGGACCCAAAATTCCAAAAATAAATATGATTGTCCTAAATTGCATGAAACACCTAAACAATGGCTTGATAGACATTGATTGATTGATTGATTGATTGAGTACTTTATTAATCCCCGAAGGGAAATTGTGGTGTATATAAAAGAATAAAAAAATTAAGACAAATGTAAATACAAGTAAGATATAAAAACTTTAAAAAAAATATATAAAGAAAATAAAATATAATTATATAAAAAATAAGAATATAAAAACATCTAACAGGACAAGAACAAAGAAAACTTCAAACTAAGAAGGGGGGAGCCTAAAGGTGCAGTTACAGACGTGCAATTTGCATTTCATTGTTAACTTTTTTGGAAAACTAAAGCAAGAATAAAATAAAACCTAACACTAAGTTAAATAAACTTATTAAAAGTAGTTTATTCGAGTAGTTGCAGCATGCTAATCATAGCTAGAGGCTAGAGGTGGGGAATTCCACACAATGGCTTAGTCATGTAAACACTGTACTGCACTGTACCGAACAAAAACCTACATTTACTTCAAACCGCGACCATTTCGTGCTACACAAGAGGTTATTAAGTTTTTAAAACTTTTAGTTCTTACCTTGTGTTTGTCAAAAGCAAGAAAAACGTATGTGAGTCGTACAGGGCGGTGAAAAACCGAAAGTAAAAGAGTTTGGTGATATCAGGTCAGCTCAGTGTTTACAGGAAACTTCAATTTATACTGAGAAATCCCGCCCCAGTTCGGATGGCGCAGCTAAAATGATCAACGTTATGCTTTTATATATATTAATATTTCAATATTACACTCATTTTTTGTGTCGTTGAGCTTCTAACGAATTTAAACTTTCGAATGCCGTCGACGGTGTGCTAAAAACATTCGCATTTATTCAGTTTATTCTAGGGCAAACACGTTATCCGTGTTAAGAGAAATGAAAGTGAAAGTTGGAGATTTGAGCCGCTTTAGCCTCGGTGACTTTAGATTCATTTAGCAAAGTAGAAACTCCGAGATGGCGGACGAGTTTCCATTTGCTGTGATAGTCGAAGGTAAATGGAACACCGAATCTTCAAAACTAAAGAACAAGCTTACTCTTTATTTCTCCAGTGTAAAAAAATCTAATGGAGGAGAATGCAGGGTGAAACACGAGGCTTCCGACTCTCAGAGAGCAACAGTGAGCTTCAAATCAGAACAAGGTACCAAACTATTGTTGTATTATATATTTTTAACCTATTTTTCAAAGTAAACACTTTCCTTGAATACACACTTCATTTGACAAACTATAGAACGACCAGAATTGAAACACCCAGCCAATTGTTTTGTTGTTTTTTGTAGCCTGTTTAAAAATGTCTTCTTATGTCTTACACATAAAATCAACCAAAAACCTAAAACATTATACCAGTTGTTTAAAGTAAACACTGTATAAATTGAGACTGACAAACCAAACTAGCTATGTACTTCTTCATAAAGTACACACCTACTTTATTAGACAATGTGGACTGAGACACAAACTTTGCTCTATAGAAAACTAAACTAACAATGTGTATGAATTCAGGTTTTTTACTTGTATAACATGATGGATCAAGTTTCATGTACAATAGATAATTTAAGGCAAATTAAGAATGCCAAATTCAGTTCGATGTCTGTCATGTGTTTTGCTTAATTGCATAAGCAAATTACTATAGATTTATACTGTATATTTCAAGGACTTTGTGTTTCATAAAGTGTGTATACAAGATCTAGATCAGATCACTGCATTTGTGATAATAATAATAAAAACTCCTAACTCCTTGGTCCTCAATTCAACATAAAATCATAAACCTTTATTGCCCCCAAATCAAACCACTTGAAGGTAATGTGAGTATTGTCATTATGCATTATATTCTTTCTTCTTTTCAATAAGAAATATTAAAACATGATTACGCATTTTACATTTTACACTGTCAGAAATAGTACAGTTATACATTTTTAAATTCCTTATTTTTTTATTTACTGGGTGGTCACTGAAATTTAGCACAATTCTTTAATGTAATAAACGGGTTCTATGTGAAGCGTTTGACATTATAACAATCACTTTTTTTATAAACATGAGGCATTTTTACTCATACATTAAATACATTTAAGGAGTTTTGTTAACATAACACAGCCCTTCTCAACCGGGGTGCTGTCAAAAATATTCTGACGTTACCGATATTATGAAATAAATTTAAAATACAAAAAAGTCACCTTATCATGAAAATGTAGACCATTAGCTGCCTCAAACATCAAAATTTGTCTCACACACCCCTTTCCCCATGCTACAACGTCAACGCGCCTCTCATCCATCCCTGCCAGAATAGGGTGATTGTGTGCATCATCCCAGGCTCAGGTTTCCCATTAAGTCATGTTTACCCCTCCCTCCCTAAATGACACTTTATGGTGTGTGTGCGTGTGTGTTAGCAGTCTGAGGGATGCAGAGTGTAAGTTGTTTAATACATTTTTGACTGGGGTGATTTGAGATTTTGCATACTTTTAAAGGGTGCCATGACTGAAAAAAGGTTGAGAAACACTAACACTGTCTTCTATAATAAAATTACTTAAAGTAAAACATACTGAATTTAAAACAACTGAAACAACTTAATTTAAATACAAACTATTAGAAATGTGTACTCTAACCACATTTTTTCTTGTATTTTAGTCAGACAGAATGTTCTTGCAAAAAAACATCATGAGATCAAGTTGGGTGATGTAAGTGTGACCCTTAATGTTCACATTCCTGAATCTGAGGCAGACACTAGTCAGGTAAATAATTATATCTGTATACATTTGTATTGATATTTCTAGTACACAAATTATGCCTAAAATGCTTTATTTATTTATTTATTTTTTAGAAAACAGAGTCTTCAGTCAGCACAAATCAAACAGGTGACTGCTTTTATGACACATCATGGGCTTGCACATCAGATTTTAACCCAGTCTTATTGTTATGTTATTCAGTTTGTGGTTTAGTTTTGAAACACAATGTAGAATTAAGATTAATTAAGTTTTGATCACTAGTCTAGTACATTAACCACTAAGCTACCACTGCAGTGTGGCAACTGTGTTAACAAAGCAAGGTCTATAAAGATGTGGTTTAGTTTCACTGGAGGAACAGTGGCCTGCACAGAGCCAATACTCAACCCCATTAAACTCCCTTGTGATTAATTGAAACATTGATTGAGTCTGGCTTGCGTGTCCAACACCATTGTCTGAACTCAAATACCTTGTTAACTAAATGGACACAAATTCCCACAAACCTGCTTTAATTCAAATTCTGAATTAATGCTCATGGTTTGGAATGGGATGTCCAACAAGCTTAAGGTCTGGTAAAGCCATTATTCTGGCCAGATAGTGTATAGAAATTGCTGAGTCAACTTTGGGGATTTCCTTGCCTATGTGAATGAAGAATTAATACCATGCCTCCATCTAGAGGTGAAAACCTGCAATCTACATGTACACACGTGTTTTCTTTTCACTAAGCATTTGAATTGTTACATTTCGCCTGGTAATCTTATAATACTTATGATGGTAACTGGGAAGAAAACATGAACAGCTGTGGTAGTTGACTTTGTAATCACAATTCTATCAGAGACAGGCTTAATGTACCGCAAAATACATGTATGTTGGTGTAAATGTAACAGATCTATATCTAGTCACACGTGTGTCACTAGCACAATATGTATATTATTAGCAATATGTGAGTATCTGACCTTTAAAACTATTTGAAGTTGATGAACATCCCATTTTAAAACCATGGGCATTTATATTGGTTTGGCCTCCAATTCTCTGGAGAGCTTTCCTCATGCTTACATTTTGTTTATTAGTTATTGGTAAACGATTGACTGGAATGTAAAAAGTTTAAACCCCACCACCACCAAGTTTCCAATGTCAGACCCTTGTGCAACCCTTAAACTTAAGTTATTTGAATCTTACTTTAACTGTAAGCCACTCTTGATAAAAAGAAGTCTGTTAATTTTGTAAACAGAAAAAACATCTGCCAAATATGAAGAACCAGCTACTACTGAATCTGGACCTGCTGAAGGCTCATCACGACGATCAGCTGTGATTGAAAACATCCAGACCATGAATAAGGAGATGCTGGTTATGCTGGTGGAGAATATCCTCAAGAACAGATCTGATTTAAACTTTAAAGTAGAAGTCATCCCTGAAAGCAACTGTGCTGTGGTTACTTTTGCTAAAATAAAAGGTAAACACCGAATATATAATTGTTTATTATTTTTTTTCTGTTTACTTACATTATGATTATTAGCAGTTATATTACCCTGCTTTACTATAAGCAAACTTTTTGTCTTATTTTTTAGATGCAAAAGACTTCATCCTTTTCAGCCCAGACAACTCATTGATTAAAAAGAAGAACCTGAAAACCAGGTTTCTTGAAATGACAACGAAAGTAAAACTTGAGGGTGTACCTCAATAATTATATGAAATCTGTATACATTTGTATTGATATTTCTTGTACACATATGACTAATTATGCCTAAAAAATGCTTTATTTATTTTTTAGAAAACAGAGTCTTCAGTCAGCACAAATCAAACAGGTGACTGCTTTTATGACACATCATGGGCTTGCACATCAGATTTTAACCCAGTCTTATTGTTATTTTTTCAGTTTGTGGTTTAGTTTTGAAATTCAATGTAGAATTAAGATTAATTAAGTTCCGATCACTAGTCTAGTACATTAACCACTAAGCTACCACTGCAGTGTGGCAACTGTGTTAACAAAGCAAGGTCTATAAAGATGTGGTTTAGTTTGCACTGGAGGAACAGTGGCCTGCACAGAGCCAATACTCAACCCCATTAAACTCCCTTGTGATTAATTGAAACATTGATTAAGTCTGGCTTGCGTGTCCAACACCATTGTCTGAACTCAAATGCCTTGTTAACTAAATGGACACAAATTCCCACAAACCTGCTTTAATTCAAATTCTGAATTAATGCTCATGGTTTGGAATGGGATGTCCAACAAGCTTAAGGTCTGATAAAGCCATTATTCTGGCCAGATAGTGTATAGAAATTGCTGAGTCAACTTTGGGGATTTCCTTGCCTATGTGAATGAAGAATTAATACCATGCCTCCATCTAGAGGTGAAAACCTGCAATCTACATGTACACACGTGTTTTCTTTTGACTAAGCATTTGAATTGTTACATTCCGCCTGTTAATCTTATTAATCTTATTATAGACAGGCCTCCAAGAGCCTGTCATGGCTGAAATCAATACATAGACAGGCAATGTTGCTAAATAGCTAGAGCCTTATAATACTTATGATGGTAACTGGGAAGAAAACATGAACAGCTGTGGTAGTTGACTTTGTAATCACAATTCTATCAGAGACAGGCTTAATGTACCACAAAATACATGTATGTTGGTGTTAATGTATCAGATCTACTGTATATCTAGTCACATGTGTGTCACTAGCACAATATGTATATTATTAGCAATATGTTAGTATCTGACCTTTAAAACTATTTGAAGTTGATGAACATCCCATTTTAAAACCATGGGCATTTATATTGGTTTGGCCTCCAATTCCCTGGAGAGCTTTCCTCATGCTTACATTTTGTTTAGTAGTTATTGGTAAACAATTGATTGGAATGTAAAAAGTTTAAACCCCACCACCACCAAGTTTCCAATGTCAGACCCTTGTGCAACCCTTAAACTTAAGTTATTTGAATCTTACTTTAACTGTAAGCCACTCTTGACAAAAGAAGTCTGTTAATTTTGTAAACAGAAAAAACATATGCCAAAGATGAAGAACCAGCTACTACTGAATCTGGACCTGCTGAAGGCTCATCACGACGATCAGCTGTGATTGAAAACATCCAGACCATGAATAAGGAGATGCTGGTTATGCTGGTGGAGAATATCCTCAGGAACAGATCTGATTTAAACTTTAAAGTAGAAGTCATCCCTGAAAGCAACTGTGCTGTGGTTACTTTTGCTAAAATAAAAGGTAAACACATCGAATATATAATTGTTTATTATTTTTTTTCTGTTTACTTACAGTGGTGCTTGAAAGTTTGTGAACCCTTTAGAATTTTCTATATTTCTGCATAAATATGACCTAAAACATCATCAGATTTTCACACAAGTCCTAAAAGTAGATAAAGAGAACCCAGTTAAACAAATGAGACCAAAATATTGTACTTGGTCATTTATTTATTAAGGAAAATGATCCAATATTACATATTTGTGAGTGGCAAACGTATGTGAATCTCTAGGATTCGCAGTTAATTTAAAGGTGAAATTAGAGTCGGGTGACATTTTAATCAATGGGATGACAATCAGGTGTGAGTGGGCACCCTGTTTTATTTAAAGAACAGGGATCTATCAAAGTCTGCTCTTCACAACATGTTTGTGGTAGTGTATCATGGCACGAACAAAGGAGATTTCTGAGGACCTCAGAAAAAGAGTTGTTGATGCTCATCAGGCTGGAAAAGGTTACAAAACCATCTCTAAAGAGTTTGGACTCCACCAATCCACAGTCAGACAGATTGTGTACAAATTGAGGAAATTCAAGACCATTGTTACCCTCCCCAGGAGTGGTCGACCAACAAAGATCACTCCAAGGGCAAGGCGTTTAATAGTCGACGAGGTCACAAAATACCCCAGGGTAACTTCTAAGCAACTGAAGGCCTCTCTCACATTGGCTAATGTTAATGTTTATGAGTCCACCATCAGGAGAACACTGAACAACAATGGTGTGCATGACAGGGTTGCAAGGAGAAAGCCACTGCTCTCCAAAAAGAACATTGCTGCTCGTCTGCAGTTTGCTACAGATCACGTGGACAAGCCAGAAGGCTATTGGAAGAATGTTTTGTGGACGGATGAGACCAAAATAGAACTTTTTGGTTTAAATGAAAAGCGTTATGTTTGGAGAAAGGAAAACGCTGCATTCCAGCATAAGAACCTTATCCCATCTGTGAAACATGGTGGTGGTAGTATCATGGTTTTGGCCTGTTTTGCTGCATCTGGGCCAGGACGGCTTGCCATCATTGATGGAACAATGAATTCTGAATTATATCAGAGAATTCTAAAGGAAAATGTCAGGACATCTGTCCATGAACTGAATCTCAAGAGAAGGTGGGTCATGCAGCAAGACAACGACCCTAAGCACACAAGTCGTTCTACCAAAGAATGGTTAAAGAAGAATAAAGTTAATGTTTTGGAATGGCCAAGTCAAAGTCCTGACCTTAATCCAATCGAAATGTTGTGGAAGGACCTGAAGCGAGCAGTTAATGTGAGGAAACCCACCAACATCCCAGAGTTGAAGCTGTTTTGTACAGAGAAATGGGCTAAAATTTCTCCAAGCCGGTGTGCAGGACTGGAACAGTTACCGGAAATGTTTAGTTTCAGTTATTGCTGCAAAGTGGGGTCACACCTGATACTGAAAGCAAAGGTTCACATACTTTTGCCACTCACAAATATGTAATATTGGATCATTTTCCTCAATAAATAAATGACCAAGTACAATATTTTTGTCTCATTTGTTTAACTGGGTTCTCTTTATCTACTTTTAGGACTGTGAAAATCTGATGATGTTTTAGGTCATATTTATGCAGAAATATAGAAAATTCTAAAGGGTTCACAAACTTTCAAGCACCACTGTACATTATGATTATTAGCAGTTATATTACCCTGCTTTACTATAGGCTGATATGATGAACTTTTCTAAAGCAAACTTTTTGTCTTATTTTTTAGATGCAAAAGACTTCATCCTTCTCAGCCCAGACAACTCATTGATTAAAAAGAAGAACCTAAAAACCAGGTTTCTTGAAATGACAACGAAAGTAAAACTTGAGGATGTACCTACAAACATGAACTCTCTCCATATCACATTGTATTTTGAAAGGTATTGTGAACCCAGTGACCTTCAAATGCTTGATGGTGAACAGTCCGCTATAATCACATTTGAAGACCCTAAAGGTGAGGTCGTGTTTACATTGTGCTTTACATTGTGCTTCATTGTGCAACTTTAAAATGTATGTGCTATAAATTTGCATTCTTAGTGTTATTTAATCATAATTAATGCAACTAAACCCTTGTATTTTTTAGTTGTGAATAAAATTCTCGAAAACTCACATCAGATCAACAAGCAGCCTATAAAGGTATTCCCATACTACGATTGTTTGGGAACGGCTCTCTACGGTGAAGAAAGACCAACTCTGAAACTCCCAGAGGCCTTAACAGAAAATATCGACACGTCTGTCCTAATATACTTTCAAGAACACCAAAAAGCTCTGAAATATATCAGGGACAGTTTGGCTGAACATTTCTGTGATCTGGATCTTAAAGTCCCATGTGTCAAAATTAGCCCTCTACCTTCAATTCTTCAACAAGGTCTAAAGACGAGACAGCTCATCCATTCATGGAGAAAGAGAGCATCTGATGCCTTTACTCACACAGTGTCCAAATATAAATCCATGGAGATTAAGATCGCTAAGAATGTATGGGCTGAATTGGAAGTGGAAATCCGCAAAGTTTTGTCATCTGAGCCTGTTACCCTGGTCTCTTATAAGGATCAGGGAACGATGGTCATAGCAGGCCTCGCAGAAGACGTAGATCGAACTAGGGCTGTTGCACAAAGTGTCATTACTACAATTACTCCAGTGATCCAAAGAGAAAAAGAAAGCATAACAGATAAGATGGACATGACTCCATCCATATATGGGATCACAATGCCAGGTGGTTTGGAGCAGGAAATCTGCAAATGTTTTCCGAAGCTAGAGCTGAAGTACCATACTGAAAGCAGGAAGTTAACTTTCTTTGGACTAAGGCAAGAGGTATTAGAGTCAAAAAATAAGATACTGCAAGAGATGATTGGTCTAAAGAAAAGAATGGTGAAACTACATCCATCTGTTTTTGAGTTTCTGACTAAGGTGGATCAAGAGGAACTGATAAGAGTCATATTTTTATCCAATGGGATCAATGCATCATTCGAAATTAAGGACAACGATGTATATCTTGTTGCCAAAACAGATAAGGATTTGAAGGATGGTGAGGATCAGCTGAAAGAACAGTTAAACAATACATGCTTTGACATCGAGGATACCAATGTGCTCAGGATGGCAGAGTGGCAGGTTCTTCTCACTTCCCTGACAAGCACTTTCAATTCATCAGTATTGACCATTGTATCAGACAGCCAAGTAAAAATTTCTGGCTTTGCTGAATCAGTTAAGGTAGTCCAGAAACAGCTTTCTGAATTTGTACACATCAATGCTCACATTACTGAATTACTTCAGGATAATACGACTATTGTGAAATTCATCAAGGAGCACAAACAGCAAGACTGGTATCAAAAGGTCAAAGATGTGACAGTTGACATTAAAGATGCCACAATTTCATTGGGTGGCCCAAGGCAGTATGTCAACGAGAGTAAGCTCGTCTTCAGTGACCTTCTGTCATCTGTTTACTGCAACAAAGTCAAAATAGATAAACCTGGTGCTAAAAAGTTGTTCAAGAGCAAAGAGTCAATGTTGGTTGCTACAGCAATGACCAGCATGGGATGCTTACTAGAACTAGTAGATGAACTTGACCTCAGTCAGACTGTTCATACCTCGGATAAAGTGAAGATAACAGTAAACAAAGGCGACCTGTGCTTCTATCCAGTTGATGCTGTAGTCAATGCAGCCAATGAGAACCTTCGGCTTGAGGGAGGACTATCAAAGGCACTATCTGATGCTGCGGGGCCACAGCTACAGGATGCCTGTAACGAGATCATTAAAACACGATCACAGCTGAACACAGGGGACGCTGTTCTTACTAAAGCAGGAGGACAGTTGCGTTGCAAATACGTCATTCATGCAGTAGGACCACAGTATAATAATTCTGATCCTCAAAAAGCAGTTGATCTTTTAAAGAAAGCTGTAAAAAATTGTCTGGGGCTTGCTAACAAAGAAAAATGCCAGTTAATTGCCATCCCAGCCATTAGTTCGGGAAACTTTGAATTCCCGTTGGACCTTTGTGCAGGCACTATTGTTGCAGCAATAAAGGAATTCTTTGAATCTGTAAGAGGCTCTAGTTTAACACAAATCTTTCTCATTGACCAAAATGATAAAATCATCAATGCTTTAGAAGCTGCAGTGCAAAAAGTATATGGAAGCACTCCCAAGGTTCATGGGACAACATTCAAGACCATTTTAAACAGGCCGTGGCAAAACCAGCCAAGATCTACAAATGATGGTTCCCTGAGTGCTACTACGAATGAAGGAATAAAAATAAACCTTCATAAGTGCAACATCCAAGATACATCTGTGAGCATTTGTCTTTTTTAATTAATTAGCAATGTATAATTCTTTTAGTAATATCCTCTATATAAATATATATATTTTTTCTCTTGGTCTTTAGTTGGATGTGGTGGTAAACTCTATTTCATCTGATTTGTCCCTTACCCATGGAGAAATCCCAAACGCCATTTCTAAAGCAGCAGGGCCTCAACTTCAAACACTTCTTAACCAGCAGGCTACAGCACCCGCAAGCATTGGGGCAATCTTTGTGACTAGTGGCTGTAATCTGAAAAACAAACAGGTCTTCCATGCTGTGGCACCACACTATAAGCAGGGACAGGGTTTGGAACAGACGGTATACCTATTTTACTACTTTCACCAAACATTAGACATTTTTTCTTTTTTTTTCGTCTTCAGTACATCATTCTGATTGGTTGTTGTGTCTACAGTTGGAAAAGTTGGTGAATGAATGTCTAGTGCTGGCAGAGAAGCAGAAGCAAAGTTCCATCGTCTTTCCTGCCATTGGTACGGGAAAATTGGGTTTCCCAAAGCCAACAGTGGCGTCACTCATGCTGGATTCAGTTGTTAAATTTAGCAAAAACAGGACCTCCAAGCATGTGCAAGAAGTAATGTTTGCTCTCCATCCCACTGACACCAGCACTATCCAGGTAAGTAAGAACAGCCAGTGGAGTTGGAAAGTAAAGCAAGCTTAAAAAAATACATATTCTACATGCTGCACATTTATAAATGCTTGTTTTATATTTAGGTCTTTTCAGATGAGTTCAAGCTAAAGTTTAACATCCAGTCACCCTCAACAAGCAGCTCCAGTGAAGGTGCACTGTTGTTTTAAATGAAATTTTTAAACTTTTGCTAGCTCTTTTAATTTATCTGTAAGTAATATTTACAATGTTTTATATTCTTAATTATTAGGTTACTTTTCAAAAATCACCTCACCAAAGACTGGGATTTATGAAACCAAGGTGGGAGAAGTTGTGCTGCAGGTTCTCGCTGGTGACATCACTAAAGAGACTACTGATGTTATTGTAAACTCAACCAATGATGACTTTACACTAAAATCAGGTAAGAGTTATGTACAGTGTATCACAAAAGTGAGTACACCCCTCACATTTCTGCAAATATTTTATTATATCTTTTCATGGGACGACACTATAGACATGAAACTTGGATATAATTTAGAGTAGTCAGTGTACAACTTGTATAGCAGTGTAGATTTACTGTCTTCTGAAAATAACTCAACACACAGCCATTAATGTCTAAATGGCTGGCAACATAAGTGAGTACACCCCACAGTGAACATGTCCAAATTGTGCCCAAAGTGTCAATATTTTGTGTGACCACCATTATTATCACTGCCTTAACCCTCCTGGGCATGGAATTCACCAGAGCTGCACAGGTTGCTACTGGAATCCTCTTCCACTCCTCCATGATGACATCACGGAGCTGGTGGATGTTAAACACCTTGAACTCCTCCACCTTCCACTTGAGGATGCGCCACAGGTGCTCAATTGGGTTTAGTCCATCACCTTTACCTTCAGCTTCCTCAGCAAGGCAGTTGTCATCTTGGAGGTTGTGTTTGGGGTCGTTATCCTGTTGGAAAACTGCCATGAGGCCCAGTTTTCGAAGGGAGGGGATCATGCTCTGTTTCAGAATGTCACAGTACATGTTGGAATTCATGTTTCCCTCAATGAACCGCAGCTCCCCAGGGCCAGCAACACTCATGCAGCCCAAGACCATGATGCTACCACCACCATGCTTGACTGTAGGCAAGATACAGTTGTCTTGGTACTTCTCACCAGGGCGCCGCCACACATGCTGGACACCATCTGAGCCAAACAAGTTTATCTTGGTCTCGTCAGACCACAGGGCATTCCAGTAATCCATGTTCTTGGACTGCTTGTCTTCAGCAAACTGTTTGCTGGCTTTCTTGTGCGTCAGCTTCCTTCTGGGATGACGACCATGCAGACCAAGTTGATGCAGTGTGCGGCGTATGGTCTGAGCACTGACAGGCTGACCTCCCACATCTTCAACCTCTGCAGCAATGCTGGCAGCACTCATGTGTCTATTTTTTAAAGCCAACCTCTGGATATGACGCCAAACACGTGGACTCAACTTCTTTGGTCGACCCTGGCGAAGCCTGTTCCGAGTGGAACCTGTCCTGGAAAACCGCTGTATGACCTTGGCCACCATGCTGTAGCTCAGTTTCAGGGTGTTAGCAATCTTCTTATAGCCCAGGCCATCTTTGTGGAGAGCAACAATTCTATTTCTCACATCCTCAGAGAGTTCTTAGCCATGAGGTGCCATGTTGAATATCCAGTGGCCAGTATGAGAGAATTGTACCCAAAACACCAAATTTAACAGCCCTGCTCCCCATTTACACCTGGGATTTTGACACATGACACCAGGGAGGGACAACGACACATTTGGGCACAATTTGGACATGTTCACTGTGGGGTGTACTCACTTATGTTGCCAGCCATTTAGACATTAATGGCTGTGTGTTGAGTTATTTTTAGAAGACAGTAAATCTACACTGCTATACAAGCTGTACACTGACTACTCTAAGTTATATCCAAGTTTCATGTCTATAGTGTTGTCCCATGAAAAGATATAATGAAATATTTGCAGAAATGTGAGGGGTGTACTCACTTTTGTGATACACTGTATATATACACCGATCAGCTTTGTTTCTACACTCACTGTCCATTTTATCAGCTCCACTTACCATATAGAAGCACTTTGTAGCTCTACAATTACTGACTGTAGTCCAACTGGTTCTCTGCATGCTTTGTTAGCCCCCATTTATGCTGTTCTTAATGGTCAGGACTCTCCCAGGACCACTACAGAGTAGGTATTATTTGGGTGGTGGATCATTCTCAGCACTGCAGTGACACTGACATGGTGGTGGTGTGTTAGTGTGTGTTGTGCTGGAATGAGTGGATAAGACACAGCAGTGCTGATGGAGTTTTGACCAACTCAAACAGCAGCAGTAGATGAGCGATCATCTCTGACTATACATCTACAAGTTGGACCAACTAGGTAGGAGTGTCTAATAGAGTGGACAGTGAGTGGACACAGTATGTAAAAACTCCAGCAGCGCTGCTGTGTCTGATCGACTCATACCAGCACAACACACAGTAACACACCACCACCATGTCAGTGTTACTGCAGTGCTGAGAATGATCCACCACCTAAATAATACCTGCTCTGTGGTGGTCCTGGGAGGGTCCTGACCATTGAAGAAGGTCACAAACAAAATTTGGGAGAAGGCTCCTTCCTGTTGTAGTATGAATTTACCCAGGTGCAAAAAGTGAGTGGTTAAACAAAATTGGTGTAGCTGTTATAGCTGCAAAACAAGCAGGTGACTAAATATTAATGGCAATGATTTTTGAATGAAGAGTTCAACAACTTTGGTCAGGTTTTTCATTTCATTATTATTATTTATGTGTTTTTATTATACAGTATATAGTGTAGATGTTTCAGAACATACACCCTATCATTTAGATATATTAACAGACATTTCTACTACTGAACATTCTTTTGAAAACTAAAGTATAGTGTGTTTCTTAAGGTGTCTCAAAAGCTATTTTGGATGCAGCTGGGGCAAATGTTGAGGCTGAATGCAAGCAGCTTGGTGAGAAACATTTACAGATCTAAAATCCATTTTTGAAGATGTCATTTTTTTGTGATTAACATTGCATTTTGTTCTTTACAATTTACAGGAACACAGAATAACAACGGTCTGATTGTGACTCAGCAGGGCAATCTGCAATGCAAAAAAATAATTCATGTTTCAGCAAAAAGTAATCCTACAATAATCAATGAACGAGTCAAACAAGCACTGGAAATGTCTGTGCAGCAAAACTTCACCTCCATTGCCTTTCCTGCCATTGGCACAGGTAGGCTCTCACTGCTTTATTGATACAATATATATTGATTAACCATTGACAAGCCTTATGATTTATTAATAAGCTTTATGTGTCACTCAGAGATACGTTATCATGTATGCTTTTGAGTTAATAATGCATTTCCAATAAGTCATGTGACCTCAAACAAAGTTATTTACTACCATTTAAAAGTTATTGACTATATGACTACTACCAGTGTGCTAGCTGTGTAAAGCTTCTCCAGTAAAGATGTGTAATATCTCATTTCTTATATTATAGGTCAAGGTGGTGCTAATCCAGGCCAGGTTGCAGACTCAATGCTGGATGCTTTTGGGGATTTTGCAACCAAGACTCCTCAGTCCTCCCTCAAACTAGTGCGCTTTGTGATCTTTCAGGCCCCAATGTTGAACGACTTCTACCAAAGCATGTTGCAAAAAATAGTAACTAGCCCCCAGAAAAACAGGGATACCTTTCAGAGATCAGGCTTAAGAAGATGTAAGTCTTTTGTGTTTCTTTTTATCTATAACCCCAAATCAGAAAAGTTGGGACAGCATGGAAAATGCAAATAATAAAAAAAAACTTTCTTACATTTACTTTGACTTTTATTTGATTGCAGACAGTATAAACCTGAGATATTTCATGTTTTGTCTGGTCAACTTCATTTCATTTATGAATAAACATCCATTCCTGCATTTCAGGCCACCACATTCTAAAAAAAGTTGGGACAGTAAAGCATTTACTACTTTGTAATGTTGCTATTCCTTTTCACCACACTTAAAAGACGTTTTGGCACCGAGGACACCAAGTGATTTAGTGTTTTAGCTTTTATTTTGTCTCATTCTTCCTGCAAACATGTCTTAAGATGTGCAACAACAGGTTGTCGTTTTTGCATTTTTTATTTCAAAATCCTCCACACATTCTATATTGGGGACAGGTCAGGACTGCAGGCAGGCCAGTCCAGTACCCGTACCCTCTTGTGGTTTTGCATTGTCTTGCTGAGAAATGCATGGATGTCCCTGAAAAAGATGACATATGTTGCTCTATGCACATGTGGCGTTCAGGTTAAGTTTGTACCTGTGGCCTTTACACACTGAAATTCCTCCCGATTCCTTAAATCGTTTAATGATATTATGCACTGTAGAGGGAGAAATATGCAAATCCCTTCTAATCTTTCATTGAGGTACATTGTTTTCAATTATTTTCTCACACATTTGTTGACAAACTGGAGATTCTCTGATCATCTTTGCTTATCAAAGACTCAGCCTTTCGTGGATGCTGCTTTTGGTAATCATGGTACCAAACCATGATTGTTTGAAATCACATCATTATTTAGTTTTTTAACCTCATTACTAGCCCTAAATTGCCTCCATCCTCCATTTTTTGGAATGTGTTGCAGGTCTGTAATGCAGGAATGGAGGTATATTAACAAACTGTCTGCAATCAAATAAAAGTCAAAGTAAATGTAAGGAACACTGCATTTTTATATTATTAGCATTTTCCATACTGTCCCAACTTTTTTCTGATTTGGGGTTGTAATTTTATAATGCTCATATGCATAAATAAACAATAAATGAAACAAAACATCCACTGCGATCAAGTTTCTCTCTACCAAATAATATTATTATATTCATATTGCGTGTCTCTTACTTATTAGCATTTTTATTGCTTCTATGATTAACAGATCAATCAATGTACCAACTGCAGGACATTGGATTTGAAATTGAGGAAAAGGTGGTGGATGCAGCTTTGTTCTCCATCTGTGGGCCCTCTCAAAATGCTGTGGCCGAAACCAAGCAGTGGCTAGAGAAATACATCTCAGATGAACATGGGTTTCAATCCATATCCGATCCACTGATCTACAGCCTGTCTGATAAAGACCAACAGCGTATCAAAGACCTTCAAAGAACTTTGGCTGTTATTGTAAAAAAGACAAACAATGCTCAGGGGGCAACAGCAGCAAACTCCGAAGGGGTCACACTAACAGTTGAGGGCCTCACTAAGGACGTTTTGGTGGTTGTAGGTGAAATCCAGGCAATGCTCAGAACAGCCAGGGATGAGCGGGAACTGCAGAAAGACATGGAGACAGCAAGTGACCTTGTAGACTGGCAATTCAAACAGAGTGGCAAGTTCACCAGCTTCAACCAAAAAACGAATTATGATTTGGAACAATCATTCCTTCAAAATGCTGCCCAAGTGGATATTACCTTTCAAGGTTCAGTGTACAAAGTCACACTACCGGATGGTCCTGCTGTGAGTGGTGGTAATCAGATGGAAATCAGACGTATTGACAAAAAAGGTACATGAACTTCTTGGTCTTCGAAATGTGCTTTTGTTTAAATCCACAGATTACTTACCCAGTATGGAAGAAATAATTAGCTAAAATCATTAAACAAAATGTACTTTTTGCTCATAGCCAATGAGGGTCTCCCAGAGGAATGGGACGCAATGACTGATGAGCTGTACAAGGTGTGTCCTCTTCAATCTGACAGCAATGAGTACAAAGACGTTCTTCAACTCTTTAGAAAAACCTGCCAAAATAATGTTCTTAAGGTATGAACTATCTATATAATAACCTTGTAATCAACCACCAAGCTCTTCCTGATGTCTGATGTTCAGTTTAAATTATTTATTGGTCTTGTAGATTGAACGGATACAGAATCCTGGCATGTGGAAGAACTACCAAAATAACAAGCAAGTCATGGAACAGAAAAATGGCCATCAGAACAACGAGAAGAGGCTTTTTCATGGAACCAGAGAGGATTCAAAAGAGCACATCAATAAGAGTGGATTTAATCGCAGCTATGCAGGGCTTAATGGTACTAAGAAGTATTTAGACTTTTCTAAACATAATTCAGTCCAGAATTTTTGGTTTCTGTACCTTTCCCTAATGTCTTTTGTTTGTTCATTGCAGCTACAGCCTTTGGAAAAGGCACCTACTTTGCGCTTAATGCAAGCTACTCTGCACAGAACACATATTCATTACCAAATGCACAAGGAGAAAAGCACATGTATTTATGCAGAGTTCTTTCTGGAGACTACACAGCTGGAAATTCTACAATGATCGTTCCTCCAAACAAAAGCACGAACACCTTAGATCAATACGATACTGTAGTGGATAACCCTGCAGGTCCAACCATCTTTGTGGTGTTCCGTGATTACCATGCTTATCCAGAGTACTTAATCACGTTTACATAACCTGCAAACTAAGAAGTGTTTTGAGTTAAATTCTTAAATCTGGTTGATTCTACTATCACAAGACTGAATATAGAAAAACGATCCACCGATTGGTTATTTTATCAAGACGTGACTTTATGATGCTGATATTACATTTAACCCAATGAGGCGTTAAACAAATATCTTTGGGGAAAATCTGTAATTAGGAACAAATACTGTCTAACTAAAACACCTTTTTTAGTAAATTAGTAGCATGACTGCTATTGGGTGCTAGACTGGTCTGTTCCAGCTCTGAGCATTACTGAGTCAAGTCATCAGTTAATGAAGACAAGATATACCTGGTTTGGGAGAAAACGTCAAGCGGCTCACAACTATGCACTTATTTACCTTGTTTATTTGTGTTATTAAGTCAGAACTGTTTATTATGACCACAAGAATACTTAGAATGCTTTCCCAATTTTCATAAATCTATCATTGTATGAACAGATTATTTAGGATTGCTTTTATGATGCTGATATTACATTTAGCCAAAACAATGTGGAGTGGGGAAAATCTGTATTTAGGAAACATTGAACAAATACTGTCTAACTAAAACACCTTCTCAAGAATGGAACTTAAGGTGTGTTATTAGTAAATTAGTGGCCTTATTAAGAAAATTGTGTTTTATAGACACGATTATTGGTACAAGCCTGTACGAGATTCAGCAGACTTTGGAGATTGTTCTGATCAAACACACCTGATTCACCTCACATACTGGACTCTAAACCCTGCTGTATGACTTAACTTAATGGTTTGCTAAAACTGTACCACTGTTGACCCATTACATATGAAAAATATGTTTCTTGTATGTTTAGTGAATACAACTTTGACTGTATGACTGTTTTTGAGAGTGATTTTACTTGTACTGTTTACTAAATTAGTCTTGATTATAGCACCGACTTTTGTTACTTTCAAAAGTGAAGTAATGTGTTTTGAAATTCTGCTGCTACTGTTATTAATGTCCTTATTAATATAGTTCTGATAATCCTTATAGAGTTTACATTGCATTTACTAGAGCATGATCCTGATATTAACTTGAATTGCAAAGCTCAGGTTTATAGCTCAGCTCTTACATACTGTTTAGATGTAACATACTTGGAGGAACACGCTATACTCAAGCGTTTTTCCACCGCTTATGCATGCTGACAATTTTGATGTATTTCACATTATATTTCCTATAGCATAATACTGACATACACTGATCAGCCATAACATTAAAACCACATCCTTGTTTCTACACGCACTGTTCATTTTATCAGCTCCACTTACCATTTAGGAGCACTTTGTAGTTCTACAATTACTGACTGTAGTCCATCTGTTTCTCGACATGTCATTTTAACCTGCTGTTTTTCTCAGCACTACAGTGACAATGACATGGGGGTTGTGTGTTAGTGTGTGTTGTGCTGGTATGAGTGGATCAGACACATCAGCGCTGCTGGAGTTTTTAAATACCGTGTCCACTCACTGTCCACTCTATTAGACACTCCTACCAAGTTTGTAGATGTAAAGTCAGAGACGATTGCTCATCTATTGCTGCTGTTTGAGTTGGTCATCTTCTAGACCTTCATCAGTGGTCACAGTACGTGGCCCACGGGGTGCTGTTGGCTGGATATATTTTTGGTTGGTGGACACATTCCAGCAGTGACAATGAGGTGTTTCAAAACTCCAGCAGCACTGCTGTGTCTGAACTAATTGTAGAACTACAAAGTGCTTCTATATGGTAAGTGGAGCTGATAAAATGGACAGTGAGTGTGGAAACAAGGAGGTGGTTTTAATGTTATGGCTGATCGGTGTAAGCCTGAAATACATAACTTGGATTTCAGCTCAACTCTTAAACTCTTAACAAGAGGTAACATGCTCAGAGGAACACACTATACTCAGGTGTTTTTCTACCACTTATGCACGCTTAAGCTTTTTTTTCCTAGTTTAGGGCTAACACATTTAGCAGCAATGTTTATGCTTATTTCTTACTGACAACACCCAATCCTTACGTGTTACAACAGCATGACTGCTATTGGGTGCTAGACTGGCCTGTTTCAGCTCTGAGCATTATTGAGTCAAGTCATCAGTTAATGAGGACAAGATATACCTGGTTTGGGAAAAAATTTTTAGGTGACTCACAACTATGCACTTATTTACCCTGTTTACATGTGTTATTAAGTCAGAACTGTTTATTTTGACTTCAAGAATGCTTAGTCTGTCTTTCAAATGTTATTATAGTTTAGGTAAATTAGCCATATTTAGAAATGACAAGGTAAATCAACAATTCACTGGTCTGCCTTTAAATCCATCTGTATAATTAGACATTAGAAGATGCAAACTGAAGAAGCACTCATGTTCTGAGTATTTCTTGTAAGCGTTGGCCCCAAAATGCCTCTATTTCTATCAACAAATATTACTGGTGTTTGCATCAACATAGAGTCTGGTAGTGATATTACTAGTGCTACCAAAGCTTGTATAGAAAATTGGCTGCAGCTTTGCATGAATTTTGATGAATAAAACTTCATTCTGCAAACACATCACATGGCTGTTTCAGTCCTGATTCATTTAAGGACAGTGGTTTAAAAGCTTTAACCATAGAATTGTATCAAATGTATTGCAGCTGAGCTTACAATGCACCTTACATGGTTCACAACTCTTCTCTCTAGCCAAAACTGTATTACACATCTGTAGGCTAATAAGGAAATAATCTAAAACTGAGCCAAATACCAGAAGAAGCAAAACGTCCAGAAGGGTGTTCCAAAAATCATACATAAGAGACAGCAGTGTCATGCACAATGTATTTAAACTCGGTGAAATAATACAAAGGGATAATTAAGGATTTAAGATCAAAACTGGTTTTAAGGAAAAAATAAAGCATGGTTCACAAATACCAAATGTGACTGATGACATTAAAATAAAGGTGATGATGGCCTCCGATGAACAGGTGGAATGGTTGAATGTCTTTCTTTTGATAACAATGACAATGTATAGTGGTGAAATTTGTTTGCTTTCTGGTCAACCTAATTGAATAACAGTTGGATATTTAAAAATCTGTCGATTTTTAATAAAATAACCCTTATAAATCAGAAATGGTTCCTTAATTGATTTTTTTAACTTTCTGTACTTTGCATTTCTGACCAAGTAAAAGTGGCCAAAGTTGCCATTCTGGTTCTTGTAGACACCCTGCCAGTGTTTGGCTGTTAACTGATCCATTTGCAACACTGACATATTTACGTACGTTAGCATTAACGTACTGTGCTTTTACAGTTCAAAAGTTGATAATTATAATTATTACACTGGTGAATGTTACATTTCTGGTGGTTGGTGGTGGGGCTTTAGCGTAAAGCTGAGTCTAACTTGTCAGTCCAAAATATCCATTAGCGTTGAATTTGATTGAGATCTGGTGAGTCAACAGACCCTCTTACTATACCTTTAACTCTTTCCTTCAACTCTTCTAAGCATAACTATTTTCCAATGAGGTGTTTCTTCTCATAATGTGTTCAAATTAAAAGACCTTCAGTTTGGTTATTTGGGACATAAGTGATAGATTAAGTTTGATTTGATCCAGAATCCATTTGTTTGTCTTCTTTGCCATCCATGACACTCTTAGAAGGCATAGATTTTCTTCATGTCTGGCTTTTTATTGTCCAGCTGTAAAGAACCACTGAGAAGACCATAGTCTGAAGATCTTTTCTAGTTCATTCATACTTATTCTGCCAAATGCTAATATATTGTTTATAACTAATCCAAGTAGACAAAATCTATCCACTACCTCAACATTTTTCCATCAGTGGTAAAGTCAATGTTTGTTGTCATGACTTATTTATACTGAGCTGAAGCTGATCTTTTCTTTAACTTTGCTTATAAAAATATTCAGATGTTCCTGATTTTCCACGATGAGTGTTTTATCCAAAGGTTATGGATGTTTCTTTCCATTAGCCTTGAATCCTCAATCATCTACGTCCAGTCCTGCTTTGCTTATTGTTCATGTTCACATACAGGTTGAACAGGAATGGTGATAGAATACAGTCTTGTCTATTTCTTTGCCATTTTCTGACATAACTTTGTCTAGTTTTCTCATTAGAACAATGAGATGCTCTGGTATTCCCATCATCCTGAGGACAATTCATGCTTTTGTGAGGTTAATACAGTCAAAAGCATAACTCTATTATAGCTTTCATTTAAAACACTATTGTAAATACCAACTTGTACTTTTTTCTGATGCAGTCACTTCAGACACTCGGTTTATTGTA
The DNA here is from genome assembly GCF_030014385.1 of Trichomycterus rosablanca. Lineage (NCBI taxonomy): Eukaryota > Metazoa > Chordata > Actinopteri > Siluriformes > Trichomycteridae > Trichomycterus > Trichomycterus rosablanca. Next base: position 28,242,838 of record NC_085999.1, read on the forward strand.
ATAAAACAGATTTTATTTTATGAAAAGTTAAAAGATTCTGCTTGACATATCCCACTGTTTACTGGCAATCACAGTTTACTGGAACAAAATGACAATACTGAAACAAAATTAAACACACATGTAACAGCACTTTACCATCAGTTAAAGTTACATCTGATCAGAGAATAAATTTTTTTCTTCGGAATAATAAAATAAAAATATACTTTCATATGTACTGAACATGCCAAGTTAATCTGCTTGACTTAATAGAACACCAACGTTTTTGCCTTGCATGTTTAACATGCACAGTTTATTCACATTCTATTTGTTCAAATATTTCAGTGATACCTCCTACACCAGTTCTTCTCAATCTAATCATAGAGAATTAGTAAAAATGTTTTTTTTTTTTTTAGCTTTAAGCATTCCTCAGATGTTACTGGTTGCTGATAACATGCCCAAACATTACCATAAGCATGTTGGACATCCTATTGCGAAACAATAGGCATCAGGCACTGATGTGGGCTTGATTTCCAATTAACATTCCAAATCAAATCACCTCAAAAGTGTTCAATGGAGGTGAGTTCCACACTAAACTCACCATCTTATGTCTTTATGGACCTCACTTTTTAGCACATTCATGCTAAAATGGGAAATGTCCTTTCCTTTACATGTGCTTATTTACTGCATACAAGGGATTTTGTATACAGCAAGGCAATATTTACAATAATTAGAGGGGGAGTGCTTATACTTTTGGCCACATATTGTATGCCAGGGGCTGAAATAGAACAAAAATTATCAGAGAGGATGAAGAACCTCGGTCAGATTTTTTTTTAGATTAGGGTTTAGAAATAAAAGGCAAAAGAATAAACACACTTTTGAAGAATAATGCAGCCAAAACAAGCTCACATTCAACTGCTTTTTTTTAAATGTGAAGGCATTTATACATAAATATTCTCACTAAAATACATTCATTCAAATACAAATGTACAATCCAGCCAAGCTTAGCAAGACAGAGCAGCAGTACTATAGACCTTATCAACACAGTGCATCCAGTACCATAAACTTCCCATTCAGTGTGCAGTGCAAAAAGAAGATCCTGTCTTCCCATCTAGAGGTCATACCCACTCACCCATTGCTAAAAAAATAAATATTTAAAATAATTTTTTTTCATCTACCTGAGAGAGAATAGAAAGTGAAAGAAATTCACCAATAAAGTTCATCAGTAAAGTTGTAAATAAAGGTCTGGAGTTGATTAATGATCTTGTGCACAGTTCACCTTTATTTCACTAAATAGTCTTCTTCAGCCCAGGGATCGTCAGCTCATACCTGGTTTTAAGAGAAAAGAAAAACAATTTATGTTCATTTATAGCCATAAACAAACAATTTTTTCAACTGTTTATGTTCAAGCAGTTGATTTTTAAGTAGATAAATTTAGAAATGCTGATTTTATTCAGCATTTTGGTTTATAAATCAACAGATGTCCAGGAGATGAAATGACACATTGGTCTACATTTATAATCTAATTATAATCTATAATCTTTGGGTAAAGAAAATGACCCTACACTCACTGTCCATTTTATCAGCTGCACTTACCATATAGAAGCACTTTGTAGTTCTACAATTACTGACTGTAGTCCATCTGTTACTCTACATACTTTTTTAGCCTGCTTTCACCCTGTTCTTCAATGGTCAGGACCACCACAGGACCACCACAGAGCAGGTATTATTTAGGTGGTGGATCATTCTCAGCACTGCAGTGACAATGAAATGGTGGTGGTGTGTTGGTGTGTGTTGTGCTGGTATGAGTGGATCACACACAGCAGCGCTGCTGGAGTTTTAAAATATCATGTCCACTTACTGTCCACTCTATTACACACTCCTACCTAGTTGGTCCACCTTGTAGATCATTTATTGCCGCTATTTGATTTATTTTTGGTTGGTGGATTATTCTCAGTCCAGCAGCATTGCTGTGTCTTATCCACTCATACCAGCACAACACACACTAACACACCACCACAATGTCAGTGTCACTGCAGTGCTAAGAATGACCCACCACCCAAATAATACCTGCTCTGTAGTGGTCCTGGGAGAGTCCTGACCATTGAAGAACAGCATGAAAGGGGGCTAACAAAGCATGCAGAGAAACAGATGGACTACAGTCAGTAATTGTAGAACTACAAAGTGCTTCTATATGGTGAGTGGAGCTGATAAAATGGACAGTGAGTGTAGAAACAAGGAGGTGATTTTAATGTTATGGTTGATCGGTGTATATAATCCTTAGATGGCAAATTTCATATTGCAATAAACATGTTTAAGTTCTGTGGTTACAAAAAAACTAACAGACAGTGGCAGTGAATTTCACACAAGGAAAACCCCCAGTGAGAGTTGTAAACATCAGAGATACAGCTTTGTTTTTGGACAGACTCAATATTCATGAATGACCCAGCAGCACTTAAAAGCAAAAAGAAATCCTGTGTGAGATTTTGATATTTACTCCACACTGCTGTCTTCACAGCCCAGTAGATTTATGGATCAATATCGAAAACAGGGAGCATACAGAACTCAATATACTTACACATTTGTGAAACCCTTCACCAGATCCACTTGGGCCAAATCAATCAGGACCTGCAGACGGAGGATGAATAGTGGTTTTACTGAGTTTTACTGGTAACAACCAATGAAATATGAATGTCTGATTTCTTACCATGCCAATCTCCTTTCTTTCTCTTGTGTGAAACATTCGATTGTTTTTCACAGAAACATCCAACTTTCTGGTCTTGGCCTCTTCCAATGGTACAGAAGTCTCAAACCTGAGTAAGTGTACACGTTCGGTTAGCAGGGTAATGTCAGCAGAGCTACAATCCCCCCATAATGTAATTTACTGGAACAAGTCCTTACTTCTCATCAAATATAGGGTCCACTGTCTTCTTCTTAACTTTTGTCCGCATGCGATTCTTCCATTTTTGGTCAGGAAGCAGGTAAATGCGAACGTAAGTGTCCGATCCACTGTCGCTACAGGGGAACAAGTTCCTAGCAAGCAGAGATAGAAGACATAGTGTTGTCATTTATCAGTATTGTACATTGAATCAGCGTAAATGCTATAAGCAGATAAAAAAATGCTAAACATTGCATTGTAAAGTTTTTCTAAATAGTAAAAAACTTATAATACAATCCATGACATTTTAAATACAATAAAACCAACTAAAGAATACTGTATATCCATAGTGGTTAGCATCCCACCTGCAATTATTGACTGTCACAATGAGCTTGTTTCTTAGTGTTGCATAGCGGATAGACATCTGGATCTGACCAAAGCTGCCCTGGTGATTCATAATGGCACTGCAATGCACACAGAATAGTCAACATGAAGGTAAGTTGTGCATTTTAAAAGTTATATTAGCTAAAAAACAAACAAACAAAAAATACAGATCACTCACTGTCCATTTTATCAGCTCCACTATAGAAGCACTTTGTAGTTCTACAATTACTGACTGTAGTCCATCTGTTTCTCTGCATCATTTGTTGCCCCCTTTCATGCTGTTTTTCAATAGTCAGGACTCTCCCAGGACCACCACAGAGCAGGTATTATTTGGGTGGTGGGTCATTCTTAGCACTGCAGTGACACTGACATGGTGGTGGTGTGTTAGTGTGTGTTGTGCTGATGGAGTTTTAAAAACACCTCACTGTTACTGCTGGACTGAGAATAGTCCACCAACCAAAAATATCCAGCCAACAGCGCCCTTTAAGCAGTGTCCTGTGACCACAGATGAAGGTCTAGAAGATGACCAACTCAAACAGCAGCACTAGATGAGGGATCGTCTCTGACTTTACACCTACAAGGTGGACCAACTAGGTAGGAGTGTCTAATAAAATGGACAGTGAGTGGACTCCAGCAGCGCTGCTGTGTCTTATCCACTCATACCAGCACAACACACACTAACACACCACCACCATGTTAGTGTCACTGCAGTGCTGAGAATGATCCACCACCTAAATAATACCTGCTTTGTGGTGGTCCTGTGGGGGTCCTGGGCATTGAAGAACAAGGTGAACGCAGGCTAAAAAGCATGCAGAGAAACAGATGGACTACAGTCAGTAATTGTAGAACTACAAAGTGCTTCTATATGGTAAGTGGAGCTGATAAAATGGACAGTGAATGTAGAAACAAGGAGGTGGTTTTAATGTTAAGGCTGATCAGTGTGTATATACATTAGGGGGGTAAATTAGGCCACCTTTGTGGTAAAAATAATTCAATGTTTGATTTTGGCCTTCAAAAACCAAACCATATTGACACAACATATCTTTTATTTACTTTATTACTGTACATAGTCTTGTATAAATTAAATCTTTCTCTTTCTCTAGCAGCAATGCTAATTACGGCACAGGAAAACTTCCTATTTTAAATATTTATATTTTAAAGTGTCAAAGTGCTTCATATTCTTAAAAGTAAACGTTTTTGTTCGCTTGCAATACATGGCGACCTCTGGTGGGGCAAATTAAACGTTTTTTAACGGACACCCTGACTGGTTTGCACCCTTTTACTGTAATATACCAGCGTTTTAACTCATTGTGTATTAGCTTATTAGCTTGTTGTACTGTTGAATTTATGTTCCTTACTTGGTGCACTAGATAATGTACTACATAATAGACTTATGTTTCTTACATAATGCTTTAGGTAGCGTATTAGTTAACAGATTTAGGTTCCCTACATAGTGCACTAGATAGTGAATTAGACAATTGGTTTACGTTCCCTACACAGTGCACTTGATTGTATATCAGATCACGGATTTATGTTCCCTACATAGTGCACTACATAGTGTATTAGATAACACATTCATGTTCACTACATAATGCACTAGATAGTATTTTAGATATGAATTTTTGTTCCCTACACAGTGCACTAGATTGTATATCAGATTACAGATTAATGATCACTACATAGTGCACTAGATAATATTTTAGATATGAATTTATGTTTCCTACGTAGTGCACTAGATAGTGAATTAGACAATTGATTTATGTTCCCTACACAGTGCACTAGGTTGTATATCAGATCACGGATTCATGTTCCCTACACAGTGCACTAAATAGTGTATTAGATAACACATTCATGTTCACTACATAGTGCACTAGAAAGTATAACTAGATGAAGATTTGTGTTTCTTACATAGTGCACTGAATAGTGTATTACATAATTAATTATGTTCCCTACATAGTGCACTAGATTGTATATTCGATCATAGATTTATGTTCCCTACATAGTGCACTAGACAGTATATTAGACAATTGATTTATGTTTCCTACACAGTGCGCTAGATTGTATATCAGATAACGGATTTAATACTCGATCGGGGGAAAAAAGTCTGTGTCGCCTGCGTGCGTGTGTGTGTGTCGCTCTTGGCCGCTCGTTCTAGATTCCGGGAGATTCTATCTGTCTTGCGGACATCAGGGAGCCGCTATGTATATGCGGGAGACTCCCGGAACTTGGGATGTCTGTGTATATCATTTAACTACAACAAAGTTTAGGGTGTACGGTCAATAAATAATGAAATACGAATCATCTTTTTCAATAACAAACCATGTTAAATACAAACTATCGCACTTATATGCCAAATGCAAACTGAACTATTACAACATACTGTAGCTAACCATGATTGAGATGATTTAGCACTCACTCTGGGTAAGGGACCCCTTCAGTCAGGTCGAAGCGTGACGACGCGATGGAGTTCTCCGAGAGGAGGCTGTGGGAGTCGTAGCGGCGCATTCCAGATGATTTGGTGGACCCTAAGCCGCGAGTCTCTGGGCTCAGGAAGGAGCCTCTCCGGGAGGGCATGCACTCGCTCTGGAGCCCGCCGGTGGAGCTGGCAGAATTGGGCATCTGGGACAGCGTGGAGGCTTGATTGTTCAGCTCAAGTTTGGAGGAGTTAAGACCATTCTGGGAGAAGGTTTGCTGGGGCTGCTGAGACTGAAGGGCATTGGCTTGAGGCCCTACTTGAGGTTTTGGTACTGGAGGGTTCTGAACTTTGGGCGCGGGCTTTTCCAGCTTCAGGATCTTGGATGGAAAAGAAGTTGTTAAAGAATCTGTATACAATGCGACAGACGTACGGAAGTAAGAAAAGGTATGTGCTAGGCAAAAGTATGTAGACACTCATACAATTATTTAGTTTGAGACGTGTGCTACCAAAACATTTGTTTGATGCACATAGCCAATCAATTTTAACTGTGTGTGGTATTAAGTCCAGAGCATTAAGGTCAACACTGTCAGCTAGCAAAGTCTGCCTTTTGCACGACAGCTACCAAACTGAAAGCGTGAGGGCTAACACATGCTTCCTCCAAGGCATGTCAGGCAAGCCACAGCATCTTTTCTGGGACACTATGGCATCTTTCTACGATAGCAGAATCCAATCCAGAGCCGACAGTCCTTATATATAGACATATTCAAATTGTTTAATGAGACTACAAAGCTTAAGACTTATTTTATTCATATTTAAAAATATGAAGAGTTTTGGATATTGCTGGAGGAAGTTCACATAAAAACAAGTAAACATGGAGGTCTTAATTTGAGAACATACCCTTAGAACGGCTTTAAGCTTAAGCTGGCTATTTGCTCCAGAGCGTTCCAGAGGTAAGCGCTGGTCCAGGGTCAGGTCTGAGATACCAAGCAGTCGACTCAGAGGCAGATTGAGCATGCCCAGTGATGTTTTCTTTTCAGGCACCATTACCTGAAAAAAAATTACAAAATATCAGAAAATTTATCCTCTGTGGAACTTATTTACTGGCATTTATGGTTAAAAGTACATTATATGACCACAATTATGTGGACACCCCTGCTAATTAAGCTCATGTGTTTTAGCCACAGTCACTGCATAGTCATATAAATTCAATTATGTAAAATATGTTCCAGCATAACTGAGCCCCTGTGCACAGAGTTAGGTAAATAAAAGACATGGTTTGACTAGTTTGCTGTGAATGAACTCCATTGACTTGTACAAATCTCAATCCCAACATCATTAACAACTTTGAAATAAATTAGAATACTGATTGTGAACAAGGCCTTCTTGTTCAATTGTCTATTGACTAAATTGAATAATCAAAATATTGTGGACAACCCTAAAGCAAGAGGGGGACAACTCCTTAACAATGCCAGTGGTTTTGGAATAGAATGTTCAACAAGTTTAGGTTTTTGGCCATATAATGTTTGTGATAACGGTAAAGGCACAAGATCCCTCAAAAACTGGTTTATATCCAATTCAAATCAATATAAATTGCATTAATATAAAGTCATCATACCTGAATGTTGAGCATCTGGCTTTCCAGATTGTGCACGAAGAATGTAAAACACTCCTCAAAAACAGGATCTCTGGAGTTATACACAATCTGAAATAGAAGAAACAAACATTGGATTTACAATCATACTTTTTTTTTGAAAGAATAACACTATACACCGATCAGCCATAACATTAAAACCACCTCCTCATTTCTACACTTACTGTCCATTTTATCAGCTCCACTTACCATAGAGAAGCATTTGTAGTTCTACAATTACTGACTGTAGTCCATCTGTTTCTCTGCATGCTTTGTTAGCCCCCTTTCATGATGTTCTTTAATGGTCAGGACCCCCACAGGACCACCACAGAGCAGGTATTATTTAGGTGGTGGATCATTCTCAGCACTGCAGTGACACTGACATGGTGGTGGTGTGTTAGTGTGTGTTGTGCTGGTATGAGTGGATCAGACACAGCAGCGCTGATGGAGTTTTTAAACACCTCACTGTCACTGCTGGACTGAGAATAGGTCACCAACCAAAAATATATCCAGCCAACAGTGCCCGGTGGGCAGCGTCCTGTGACCACTGATGAAGGTCTAGAAGATGACCAACTCAAACAGCAGCAATAGATGAGCGATCGTCTCTGAATTTACATCTACAAGGTGGACCGACTAGGTAGGAGCGTCTAATAGAGTGGACAGTGAGTGGACACGGTATTTAAAAACTCCAGCAGCGCTGCTGTGTCTGATCCACTCATACAAGCACAACACACACTAACACACCACCACCATGTCATTGTCACTGCAGTGCTGAGAATCATCCACTACAACCACCTAAATAATACCTGCTCTGTGGAGGTCCTGTGGGGGTCCTGACCACTGAGGAACAGGGTGAAAGCAGGTTAAAAAGGTATGTAGAGAAACAGATGGACTACAGTCAGTAATTGTAGAACTACAAAGTGCTTCTATATGGTAAGTAGAGCTGATAAAATGGACAGTGAGTGTACAAACAAGGAGCTGGTTTTAATGTTATCGCTGATCGGTGTATGGCTAAATGACAATAAATATGTGGACACCCCTGCTTTAAAGGTACTCTTTACAGAAGGCATTTAACCAGATTTTGAAGTGTGTCTTTGCAAACTGGGTGCCCGTTTAGTCAAGAGAGTATTTGAGATTTCAGACACTGATGTTGGATGAGAAGCCCTGGCTTATTATACCAGGTTCCACTGTATCCCAAAAGTTTTTAATAGGGTTAATTCCAGGGCTCTGTACAAACCACTGGACAATGTCTTTATATTTATTTATTTATTTATGCCCAAAGTCACAGTCATACTGGAACAGGGACATATACCTTTTCCAAACATTCGTATTTAATCATCAGGTGGTTGCTAAATCATCTGAACTTAATAATTAGACGTAATGTCCATATACTGTATATTTTTTGTCCATATTATCCATTTGGCTAATGTTAAAAAAGGCTACGTTTGTTTATTTTGTTTCTATAAGACATGTGATCCAGCAGAGGGCCCTAAAGATCTACATTTGTCCCAAATCAATGTTTACAGTCATGCAAACTGAATGCAAATTAAACCTTGCTTTTCTGGCTTTGCTCGTCTACGGAGAACTTCACATATGAGCTGGGGTTGCTTTGCCTTTTAGTGAGCTGCAATGCACAAGAAAAAAAGAGGAAAATGATTAATAAATACTAAAAAGAATGTAAGAAGAACAGTATTAAGAGATTCCTTTACTTTGTCTACCATACACAGAGTTTGGGACATTATAATATAAATATATCTGCTGAACGTGTTTCATTACCCTGTAGTCCAGCATTGTCTATAATTATTTTTTAAACAAAGACAGGTTTATCAAGTCCCCAAAGTGATTTACAAACCAAACCCGGTTTCTAAGCACAAGCTTCAGCTGTCCACGTGTCAGATTTCCCAACTGATATGTAACTCAAATGCTTTTTGTTTCTTTGACCAACACATTTGCATTCCTGATCTATGCAAGATAGTAATATATGAGTCATGTGAGGAATAACTGCATGGAAACAAGATCATGTGACACCCTTTGTGTCACAATTTGTCAATATGTTACATTCTGTATGTGGACACCTAGTCATAAACTTGATGGATACTGTTCCAGAACTGTGGACATTGATGTGAAGTGGTCTGCAACAGTTTGCATAAAAACTCTTTCCTGTTTCAGCATGGTTGTGTGCCAGTGACCAAAACCTTAATAAAAAACATGGTTCAACTCCAGGAAACACATATGGGATAATTTGGAACATCAGAGCCAAGGCTATCTTGTTTGACACCATTGCCAGACCATACAAATGGTCTGTTGACTACATGGGAACAAATACTTAAGCTTTTCCAAAAAAGTAGAGGATTAACTTTATATTAATGCCCATGGTTTTGAAATGGGATGTCAATCAAGTTCAAAGTCAATGTCTATTACTAACCCAGCTATTTACCTGCATTGATTTTTGGTTTGGTTTGTGTCCACCATTAACATTAGCACACACTGTCAACTGTGTGTCTTTACTGTCAACAAACCTCTAGGCGACGGAACAAATGCAAGTTGAAGCAGCACACAGAATACGAGAACACGTTAGGATGGGCCACACCTGCACCTACACCTATTTACAGGAAATTCAAGCCTGGTTTGTTGAGCCATTAAGCAAAACATTCACCTGACTCAGTTCTAAAGACAAATGTCTCTGAAGAAAAATGACTATTCTGATCAACAGATTTTTGACACTCTTAAGCTACAAATGGACTACAAATGTATTACATTTAGGCAAAATATTGTAGTTACCCTATATAGCCAAAAAAATGTGGACACTTGACCATTCCAAAACCATGAAACATTTACATTACAGCCTCCACACTATTTCTACAGAAAGAAATCTTTCCACAAGACTGCATTGTACACAGGGCCACATTGAAGATTTTTTTCCACACTGTTCCACAAAGTTGGAGGCATTTCATGTATTGTAAATACATTAATTAATACATCTCTTAACAATAGGTGTGGCTAAAACAGGGGAAAACAATTATTAGAAGGGGGGCCCCTCACATACTTTTGGTCATATAGTGCAAATTCTTTGATGACAAAATAGTGCATTGTAGCCCACAACTAATGACACCCAGGTTCATGTCTCAGTGGTGCCCCAGGTCTAGTTAAGTGCTCTACAGGCAAAATAGGCTGTGTCTGATGGAGGGAACCAGATGGAGGAATTCTAGAGTGCAGTGTATTCCTTTGTGCTTGTTTCGGCTTTATGTGTAAAACACATAAGAATCTAATAGCTAATGAGTGTCTGACAATGTGTGTGTGTGTGTGTGTGTGTGTGTGTGTGTGTGCTAGTCTGTGGTCACTTTGGCCAGGATAAATGTTGTGTATGAGGCAAAGGTTGACAATGCAATGCTGGGGAATACGGTATGTTCTTCTCAAAGGTCCCCTGAGCTTTTGATAATATAATGCATTGTAGATGGTAAAACGCCTAATTTCCCTGAAATTATTGCAATTGTTTAATAACACATTGTTCTAAGTGCATCCTTGCTCATAAATAACGTCTTTTACACCCACATTTCATATAATGTTCCAAATCCTCTGGAATTGAGTGAATCTGTACAGTCAGTTAACTTACCCTTGCCTCTTTGGACTGTTTTCGAGATTTTTCAAGCTGGGTGAATTCACTCTGGTCTTTCTGAAGGGAGAAACATAAGCAAAACAATTAGCAAAAACAACAGATTTCAAATGCAACCAGTCATACAAACTGTCTACCAAATCCTGTCAATTATTTAAGTTACATTTTGCATTTACAGTCAATCGATCTATCTATCAGACAGCCCAGCTGGACAATCTATTTAAAATTGTCAATTAGCTAGTGGAAGGCCATTGTCGTCATTTTGTAGTAAAATTTAGTAAAAAGGGCTGGAATAAAAATGTTAAAGTCTAGGGTCATGGTTCCTACAAATAAATTGCTCCCCTCAGGTTAGGGGGAGAACCTACCCTGTTGGAGTTTTGGAGTTTAAATAGCCCTGTATCTGGTTCTGAAGGACTCCGAAAATAGAGAGTCAGACTAAAGAACAATTTGGATCAGCAGCAGTTACTCTACAGTTCTGTGGTGTCGAAGCAAGAGCTTAGTTCGATGACAAAGCTTTCTGTGTACTAGTCAGCTAATGTTCCTACTCTCATTCATGATCGTAACCTGAGGGTAATTACTTAAAGAAGATTTGTGAATGCCAGGAATCTGTGGCCATAGATAATCTAGAATGATCTGCTTTGCCACCTTTAAGTACTTGTTGTACACATTCCTGCATAGATTTAGGTCCATCCTGAGACGATTGCATCACATAATTACTGCATATTTGTCGTCATCGCCATCTGCCATTAAGCCAAAGTCGAGCTGTAAGCGACTATCCAAAAACTACAACACATTCTAATGGCTGAAAAGGAATGACTAGATTTTAAGTTTTAAAGTGGCCAAGTCCCAAAGACTTTTGCCTATGCTTAAAATCCAAGCAGGAAGAAGCTGGAAGTCCCCTTTGTAATATTACGTTTCATTTAACAACCTGATATCATTCAGTGTGAGACCATTCAGGTCATTTTTGCTTGGCTATTTAAATGCTGCTAGTAATTCTCACGCGGACTGCAAACTAAAATCAGTTCATTAGTTTAATGATCAGTGTGTGCTAATATATTCACATAAAACATCTATATATGCAAAGAAATAAAATAATCTGTACAAATATTTTATACTACCAGAACATTTCCAGTTTTAACTGTCTACTTACAGGCAGCTGAGAAGCACTGTCCAAGTACACAGCAAGCATTGCACAAGCGCAGCCTTCAGGAGTCTGAAAGGGACAAAAATAAGCCAGACATTAAACAAATACAAATGTAGTCGTGTCATGAAACTGTTGTTTCTGCTGCATTCGGGTCACCTTTCAATTTGTTTTGAGTGACATTAAATCCATTTTTTAAAAACCAGGTGCAATTTGCATAAGAACATTTGCATTCTAGAACTCATTTAGTTTATTATGTAAATTTTATACAAACACACACACACAATTTAAAGTGGATACACACACAATGTATAGCAAAAAGCATCAATAGTCGACCCCCACAGGACCACCACAGAGCAGGTATTATTTAGGTGGTGGATCATTCTTAGCACTGCAGTGACACTGACATGGTGGTGGTGTGTTAGTGTGTGTTGTGCTGGTATTAGTGGATCAGCCACAGCAATGCTGCTGGAGTTTCTCTCACTGTCCACTCTACTGTATTAGACACTCCTACCTAGTTGGTCCACCTTGTAGATGTAAAGTCAAAGATGACCGTTCATCTATTGCTGCTGTTTGAGTTGCTCATCTTCTAGACCTTCATCAGTGGTCACAGGATGCTGCCCATGGGGTGCTGTTGGCTGTATATTTTCGGTTGGTGGACTATTCTCAGTCCAGCATTGACAGTGAGGTGTTTAAAAACTCCAGCAGCACTGCTGTCTTATCCATTCATACCAGCACAACACACACTAACACACCATTACCATGTCAGTGTGACTGCAGTGCTGAGAATGATCCACCACCCAATAATACCTGCTCTGTAGTGGTCCTGGGAGAGTCCTGACCATTGAAGAACAGAATGAAAGGAGACCAACAAAGCATGCAGATAAACAGATGAAATACAGTCAGTTATTATAGAACTACAAAGTGCTTCTACAGTGTATCACAAAAGTGAGTACACCCCTCACATTTATGCAGATATTTAAGTATATCTTTTCATGGGACAACACTGACAAAATGACACTTTGACACAATGAAAAGTAGTCTGTGTGCAGCTTATATAACAGTGTAAATTTATTCTTCCCTCAAAATAACTCAATATACAGCCATTAATGTCTAAACCACCGGCAACAAAAGTGAGTACACCCCTAAGAGACTACACCCCTAAATGTCCAAATTGAGCACTGCTTGTCATTTTCCCTCCAAAATGTCATGTGACTCGTTAGTGTTACTAGGTCTCAGGTGTGCATAGGGAGCAGGTGTGTTCAATTTAGTAGTACAGCTCTCACACTCTCTCATACTGGTCACTGAAAGTTCCAATATGGCACCTCATGGCAAAGAACTCTCTGAGGATCTTAAAAGACGAATTGTTGTGCTACATGAAGATGGCCAAGGCTACAAGAAGATTGCCAACACCCTGAAACTGAGCTGCAGCACAGTGGCCAAGATCATCCAGCGTTTTAAAAGAGCAGGGTCCACTCAGAACAGACCTCGCGTTGGTCGTCCAAAGAAGCTGAGTGCACGTGCTCAGCGTCACATCCAACTGCTGTCTTTGAAAGATAGGCGCAGGAGTGCTGTCAGCATTGCTGCAGAGATTGAAAAGGTGGGGGGTCAGCCTGTCAGTGCTCAGACCATACGCCGCACACTACATCAAATTGGTCTGCATGGCTGTCACCCCAGAAGGAAGCCTCTTCTGAAGTCTCTACACAAGAAAGCCCGCAAACAGTTTGCTGAAGACATGTCAACAAAGGACATGGATTACTGGAACCATGTCCTATGGTCTGATGAGACCAAGATTAATTTGTTTGGTTCAGATGGTCTCAAGCATGTGTGGCGGCAATCAGGTGAGGAGTACAAAGATAAGTGTGTCATGCCTACAGTCAAGCATGGTGGTGGGAATGCCATGGTCTGGGGCTGCATGAGTGCAGCAGGTGTTGGGGAGTTACATTTCATTGAGGGACACATGAACTCCAATATGTACTGTGAAATACTGAAGCAGAGCATGATCCCCTTCCTCCGGAAACTGGGTCGCAGGGCAGTGTTCCAGCATGATAATGACCCCAAACACACCTCTAAGACGACCACTGCTTTATTGAAGAGGCTGAGGGTAAAGGTGATGGACTGGCCAAGCATGTCTCCAGACCTAAACCCAATAGAACATCTTTGGGGCATCCTCAAGCGGAAGGTGGAGGAGCGCAAAGTCTCGAATATCCGCCAGCTCCGTGATGTCGTCATGGAGGAGTGGAAAAGCATTCCAGTGGCAACCTGTGAAGCTCTGGTAAACTCCATGCCCAGGAGAGTTAAGGCAGTTCTGGGAAATAATGGTGGCCACACAAAATATTGACACTTCAGGAACTTTCACTAAGGGGTGTACTCACTTTTGTTGCCGGTGGTTTAGACATTAATGGCTGTATATTGAGTTATTTTGAGGGAAGAATAAATTTACACTGTTATATAAGCTGCACACAGACATTTTGTCAGTGTTGTCCCATGAAAAGATATACTTAAATATCTGCATAAATGTGAGGGGTGTACTCACTTTTGTGATACACTGTATATGGTAAGTGGAGCTGATACAAGAAACAAGGAGGTGGTTTTAATGTTATGGCTAATCAGTGTATAAGTGGCTCTCTTGATGCATGCTCAATAATCCAGGTACACAAATCCACAAAGTTGAATAAGTTCATCTGGACACAAGTTTGTTGTAGAGATATGTTTCACCACTCAGCTGAGTGGTAAACATATCTCTACAACAAACTTGTGTCCAGATGAACTTATTCAACTCTGTGGAGTGTACAAGTCAAATTTATTAATATTATGTTGGCTTGACAGACCCAACAAACTGTTTTCCTCTTCTTTCTAATAACTAGATCATATGGCCATGAGGTGTGCTTGTGCTTTTTGGCAACCCATATATATTGAACTCTCAAATGCTCATGAGCCACAAGCATTGAGACACCCAGATACAAAGACAGAAGGTTAAATATGCTTATATGTTAATGAGCCATAAGTATTGAGGCATCTAATGCCTCTAAGCCATTAATATTGAGACAGCCCCTCCCTCACCACCATCACCACCCCTTACCGTTTATGTAATGCAACGATATTATAGAGGCCAAACTGGTGAAATCACATCTAATTATCTACATTTCACCCTGCTGATGTGTGCTTACCTCTTTCAGTAACTCTAGATCTGTCTGTAGAGAGAGCCACTGCAATTTCATGAGCACTTTTCCACTTTCTATCTCCTGCAGGGGGAACCACTGTAAAACGAAATACATTATGGGTAAATAAACAACATGATACGCAAAGTCTGTGGTGGCAAAAAGTCATGAGGACATATAGTAAAGCCAAGCTCTGATTGACCAGGTGCCTCAACTACATTTTGCATAGTTTCCTTCTGAAAGCCACATGAATTGAAAATAAAGGCACAAACAAAACAGAACATGCAGCATCAATGTTTAATTTAGTTAGCAGTAATTGGCTATTTTATATTTCTAATGAATTAAAGAGTTTAAAAAAAGCTACAGATGCTTCAAATGTAATTTGGTATGAACATCACTAGTGTCAGATATCGAAAAAATGCTGCTTTTTCTATACGGAGAGAAAAGGATTCAAATATTTAAGCACTTTTTATTTGTAATTTATTCTACCAAAATGCAAATCCTGTTAAAAGAATGGCAGCTAAGCCAGTAAGACCCAGTAACGTTGGATAAACTATTAGTAGCACATACCCTCTTTATCTCTTTGTCTTTCTTCACCTCCCCAAAATCCAGCTTAAACCTATAGAACATCATTTAAAGTTATCCACATTACTATGAAGCTCTCATATAAACACAATATACAGTATGTTAACACTAAAATACGTCACCTGCCCATAAAGTCATCCTTGTCTGTGTCCTTATCAAAAAGCTCCACTTCTAGTTCCTGTCCTGGAGCTTCATGAACTATAAACTGTACACACACAAAAATGTTAATGGTGTTACTTCTAGGTGAATACAGGAAAATGAATAGGGCCTAACATACTTACCTGTGGAACCCCTTGATCCTAATATATATAACTGCTCTGTTTTTACATGAGCTCACAGGCATGCAAGATTGCCCAGTGTCACTCTGACGGGGCTTCTCTATCAAGTAAGATTTTAGCTGAAAATGTTTTGTCATTCTGGTTCACTTAGCAATTTAGCTATGACTTTGTATTTATGAACTTTATTAAGAATGAATTCCCAATTTATAAGTAATTATGGAAAAAAACATGATGTGCAATCCCAAGATTAAACTGGAGAACAAAATGAGGTTCTCTGTGCAAACTAGGGTTCTTTATACCTTCTTTATATACAATCATCCTCACCTGTCAGAGACACGGTTAGCATTCTAATACATTTACACATTCTAATCTCTCTTTTTTTTTCTTTTTTTTTTTTAATGCATTTTTTCCCCATTTTCCCCCCGATTGAGCGCACTCAATTTTGTCTTCTTCGCTGCTGAGAGATACCAGATTGCATCCGATGAGAGCACGTCGCTGCACACGCCTCTTCCGACACGTGCACAGCCCTCCTCTTCTCGCCCCTGCTTTCTGCACAGGTGTCTCTTCCGCCAATCAGGGTCCTTACACAGCGTATGAAGACCCACCCACCCACACATAGTCCGACCCCCACCCTGCATAATACGGTGGCCAATTAGTATCTGCCACAGGCACTGCCAGTTATGCCCGCCAGATGGTGCACAGTCGACCGGTGGCAACACCGAGTTTCGAACCGAGGAGTTACGAAACTCGGTACTGGTGTGCTAGCAGAATATCCCGCTGCACCACCTGGGTGCCAATTCTTTTATCTTTTTATTGGTACTAAAAGGCATTGTGAAATCACATTCATTGGCTGTGTCTGAGGGAGAAGGATGCTAAAATGGATTCTTTGTTGCTGCTGTAATCTTGGGCTTTACTGGCTTGTCAAGGCACTTGCATTAAAGATAATGTTGATTTACAGGTATATGTGCATAACTGTACACGATAGTCTGTGACAAGTGAAAATTAGCGACTGCACATGTGTTTAAGGGGTATTAAGGTTCTATAGTAGGTTAAATAGTAAATAAGCAATTAGTTTTTGAGTAATATCGTCCAAGGTTTACAGACACTTGGAAGACATATATTTTGGGATTTCAATGATTTCTGCAACAGCTTTTTCTGTGACTGAATGCTTTAACACACATCTAATTTGAGAAAATACAATTAGCAGTTACCTCATACACCTCGTTCCACCGAGGGTTTAATGTCTCTTTAACAGTCTTTGTTCGGAATCGCTGGTTGCCAACCCTCAGAACTGCGTATGGATCGGACTTGCCCTTGACCAGCCCCAACATCACCGTGTCCATGGCTACCAACTCCTGAGCCTCCAGCACATGGACACGCACCACACCCTAAAAAATGTCATGTTTTACACACTTTGGTTACATTCATGACAGAAACTGTAGTTACTCATTACACAAGATTCATCAGTTCAAGTTTTTAATGTCAAACACAGTCATAGACAATTTTGTATCTCCAGTTCACCTGACTGCATGTCTTTGGACTGTGAAAGGAAACCGGAGCTCCCGGAGGAAACCCACACAGACACTGGGAGAACATGGAAACTCCACACAGAAAGGACCCAGACCGGCCCACCTGGGGATCAAACCAGGGCTACCCACTGAGCCACTGGACACTTCTTATAAAGTTTGAGTCAAAATTATGCCTCAAAATTTGTTGCGATAGTTTATTTAAGGCAGTTTTCTGTTTCCTGACCCTAACCTCACCAACCATCTTTGAGATTCATTGGAACATCAATATGACATCTACTGTGTTTTGTGTCGCTAAAACGGTCACACTTAATATCTGTTACAGTTTTATAGATACAATGAGTCTTACTCTGGGTAGTGGAAACCTCATCTGGTCCACTTTGACCTGGTCTATCAGTGGGAAACACATACGGTTCGGCAGAACCATGTATGAAGCGATGATGTCCAAGATAGCAGATTCTGAAAAGGGACTGTGGAAAAGTGGAAAACACAAAATGTTGTTTATTTAACAAATTAACAAATGGCTGTGATTAAAATATAGATTTTAAAATAAAACTGTACATGTACAAACACCATTATCAGAAAAGTTGGGACTTTAAGTAAAATGCAATAAAAGGAAGAATCTGTGATTTGTTAATTCTTTTGAATCTTTATTTAACTGGTAAAAGTAGAAAGTAAATATTTCCAGTGTTTTCACTGATGAGCTATTACATTTTATAGATGTAAACAATTTGCCTGCAACACTTTCCAAAAAAGTTGGGAAAAAGTTGGGCATGTGTATTAATTCACATTTATTGTTTGTTCGTTTATGTTCATCAATGTTCAATATTAATGAGACTTTTATTGGTTTGGGTACTGAGGACACTAATTTCTCCATTCTTGCTTGATACAAGAGAGCTGCTCAACAGTCTGGGGTCACCTTCATCTGATTCTTTTCTTCATAAAGCTAAATACATTTCAATTAGAGACAGATCTGGACTGCAGGCAGGCCAGTCAAGCATACACACTGTCTCAAAGCCTTGTTGTTGTAGCGTGTGCAGAATGAGACCTGCCATTGTCTAGCTGAAATAACCATGAACTTCCCTTGATGGTAGCATGTGTCTCTCTAAAATCCCTATATACGCCTTCACGTCAGTGGTACCCTCACACATATACAAGTCACTCATGCTGTGGGCACTGATGCACCCTCATACCATGACAATGTTGGCGTTTGCATAATTTGCTGATAATAGTATGGATGGTCCTTTTTGTCTTTGGTGTGGAAAACTCCACGCTGAAATGTGGAGTCATGTGACCACAGCACGTTTCTACTTCAGTCCATCTGAGATAAGCTCAGGCCCAGAGAACTTGGTGGCATGTGTGCATAGAAGTGATGTCTAGCTTTCTCTTTGTGTTTCAGGTTTCATTTCTTGATGCAGCGGTGTTCTGTGTTAAGTAACAATGGTTTTGTGAAGTACTCCTGAACCTGTGTGGCTATATTTAGCACAGTAGAATGAAGGTCTTGCACTTTCAGCAGTGGCTTCCATTTATGTCCTACACAGACTGAGATTGTCCTAGATTCCCTAAATGTTTTTTACAACATTAGGTTCAGTCAGTAGTAAAGTATCTCAGGTCACAACTTTTTTGGAATGGGGTTTGTACATCCACCATAGGCACATAGACACACACAGACAAACAACAATTCTAGATTTTTATACCGTAGTGCTGGACTATCCAGAAGATTGGTCATCCCAGTCCAATTTAGGTTCAAGGTCTGAAAATTCAGTAATATTAGTCATTTATTCAGCCCATAACTTTGCACTATATATTGTAAATGAAGATTATCTATAACAAAATTGTAACCTACTGGGCGGCGGATGAAAAACATGGAGACCCCGCCCACAAGTGGCGACTGTCCAATCAGAGGTTGGAGAATTACGCGGAGCAGGCCCTGAAGCTAAGTAAAGAAATAACAAACTACAAATTAGTTGTAAGTACATACAGTATATGACACCACAATGCAAAAGTGCTGGAGCTACTTTAGTCTATTATTTAAAGTAGGACTTGTACGTACACTATATGGCCCAAAGTATGTGGACACCCTTTTTATATGAGTTCCTGTGTTTGTCAAATCCATTGCTAACCTGTTTCAGCATTAATCTGAAAAGTTAAACCACACACAAGCCAGGTGCACAGTACAACGTGTACAAATGTGTACAGAACAACAAAGTTCTTTCTTCACATATCCCAGCTTGTTTGGAAGCTGAGGTCAGAGTGCAGCGCCCCTGGAGCAAAGAGGGTTAAGGGTCTTGCTCAAGGACCCAACAGTGGCAGCATGGCAAAGCCTGAATTCTAACTCTCAACCTTTTGATTGATAGCCCAAAGCTCTACCCACTAGGCTACCACTGTCCCATACCATTTTACTAGATGTACTAAAAGGGACCTACATCATTTTGATGTAGTCTTTCAATTAGAGTCCCACAGGGTTCTGTACTTGGTTCTCTCTTTTATTCTATTTACACCTGTTCTCTTGGTAAAGCCCTATTCTCTCATGAAGCCATGTTTTACCTTCTCTTAAAAATTCCTGTGCTGACAATACTTAGTATATTCTATAATTTCCTTCTTTAGACACCCGAGTCTCAGCTCACAATCCAGCACTTCTACCAGATATCTCATTATAAATTTTTGTATATCATCTCAAACTAACACCTAGTATGACTAAACTAATACATAATCTAAGACAAGAGTCAGCCATCTTGCTTAATGAACTGATACATTTAATATTGTAGCCATTCCTCTCTGTCGAAGCCACTCAAGTCATTGTCTGATCTCTTGACATTTTTAAGCTGGACTACTGCAACCTCATTCTGGCAGGTATTCTCATGGTTAAACCACGAGAATCAGACCTCTGCAACTGATTCTAAAAGCAGCTTCATGCCTAGTTTTTAATCAACCCAAGTCCTGTCACTTCACCCCACTACTGCATCCTCTTCACAGGCTTCCTGTAACTGTGACTCTTTTCTGCACTATGTTCCCTTTAAGCCACAAATCTCATCATGTTCCACCCATTAGAATTCAAGGAAGACAGACATCAAGGCTCTTCTCTGTAACTATTACCAAGGCGGTGAAATAAACGTCACCTCTCTACTGCAGTCTTCAAAAGACATCTAAGGTCCCTCATCCCCTCTTTACCAAGTACCTAAATGGAAACTAATGCCTCTCTCTTTGGAAGAGAGATTTTATCTGAATCATTCAAAAAAAAAAAAGGGAGACTCAATTCTACCTAAATATCTTTATTCTAACAAGTTATGGCTGTCTACTCATACTAGAGAAAAGAAATATTTACTGATGAAGCAGTGTCTGTGACCACTGCCCTAATTTCAGAGAAGCTTTAGTCTTTTAGCACAACCTAAAAAAGTGTCAAAATTTCATTTTATAGTTAAGTTAACACAATGTCACATTCTTACATCAATGTCATCTTTACACTTTGCTGACAAAAAAGTGACAGATGGGTTACCTGAATTTCTTTGACTCCTACAGAGATGCGTGGCTTTAAATCTGCGTCAATGTTTATATCACCCACATAGCTAAAAAATAATAACAAACGTTATAGCAGGGACAGCACCCTGTAAGACACAAATCTATAGATTTTGGGGTAAATATTCAAGTAACACAAAAGCAAATTAATATTTATTATGAATACATTTGATAAATGTGCAGTTAATATGTTGTCTAAAGACCCTTTGAGAACTAGAATACACAATACTCCTGCGTAACAAGAGCATGGCCTTTAACCCTAAATCACTTGAATTGTATTCTGAATGTTAAATATTTCACCTCTTTGGATCAACTGTGTATCAATCTGAACCACCCCTGCTTAAGAGGCTGTTCTACTATTTGCAGATACTAATTTGCAGGTCAGTGTTTACCAGTTTTACTAGTGAATTTTATATTCATTGAAGGTCGAGGTATGATAATACACTGCCTGGCCAAAAAAAGGGTCACCACCTGGATTTAACTAAGCAAATAGGTAAGAGCCTCCCATTGAATAATTACTGCATGGGTGATTATGTTTCAGCTGGCAACAAGTTATTTAACCCTAACTGATGCTGTGAGTAGCTTCTCATTTGTTAAACAACCATGTGGAAAGACACATCCTGTGGTCGAGAAAAAAGATGTTAATCTGTTTCAGAAGGGTAAATTATTGGCATGCAACAAACAGAGAAAACATCTAAGGAGAAGCTGAAACTACTAAAATTAGGTTAAGAACTGTCTAACGCATTATTAAAAAGTGGAAGGACAGTGGGGAAACATCATCTTCGAGGAAGGAATGTGGTTTGGTAAAATCAAATGGTAGAAAAACTACAGTAAAACTCAGGGATATGTTTAATAGTGAAAGTAAGAGCATTTCCACACGCACAATGTGAAGGGAACTCAAGGGATTGGGACTAAACAGCTGTGCAGCCTTAAGAAAACCACTTGTCAGTGAGCAACAACGGCTTCAATTTGCTAGGGAGCATAAAGATTGGACTCTGGAGCAATGGAAGAATGTCATGTGGTCTGATGAGTCCAGATTTACCCTGTTCCAGAGTGATGGGCGCATCAGGGTAAGAAGAGAGGCGGCTGAAGTGATGCACCCATCATGCCTAGTGCCTACCGTACAAGCCTGTGGGGGCAGTGCTATGATCTGGGGTTGCTGCAGTTGGTCAGGTCTAGGTTCAGCAACGTTATGTGCCCAAACAATGAGGTCAGCTGACTACCTGAATATACTGAACGACCAGGTTATTCCATCAATGGATTTTTTCTTCACAGGCAGATGGCACGGGCATATTCCAAGATGACAATGCCAGGATTCATCGGGCTCAAATGGTGAAAGAGTGGTTAAGGGAGCATGAGACATCATGTTCACACATGGATTGACCACCACAGAGTCCAGATCTGAACCCCATTGAGAATCTTTGGGATGTGCTGGAGAAGACTTTGAGCAGTGGTACAAATCTCCCATCATCAATAGAAGATCTTGGGGAAAAATTTATGCAACTCTGGACAGAAATAAATGTTGTGACATTGCAGAAGCTTGTGAAAACGATGCCACAGCGAATGTGTGCTGTAATCAAAGCTAAAGGCGGTCCAACCAAATATTAGAGTGTGTGACCTTTTTTTTGGCCAGGCAGTGTATAATGCTATGAATACCACTGACATTTATGTGAGTTTAACATTATAAAACCTGGTGTGATTTGGGCCCAAAGACAAAACGCTGTTAATAATCTACAGTTATTTTGTCCATTACTGCATAAAAATGCCATTTTCTACAGAACTTACGTGATTTTAAGGTCCAGGATGACTTCCCTTTTGTCCACTTCATCAGTGTGCACTTGCACACCGGTAATGGATGGAGCCTGAAACACAACCCGGCAGATGTGAACATTAATGAATGACTCTCACACTCTTATGCAAGCTCACAGAAATATACATCATAATGAATATTCCACCATGCATTATAAAGTCAATTTTTGTGATCCTCACCCTATGACCAAAGTGGACCCTGGTGAAGTTGAAGGTTTTGAGATGAGGGCTGGATTGTCTGATTGCTGGCTGGATGCTGTCTCTCAAGAGCTTGTCCATGAAGACTCCAAAGAATGGCCAGGCATGGGTAAGAATCTGAAAAAAAAAACACTTTAAAAATTCAAACAAACAGTTTATACTTTATATAGAGCCTGAACATGGTCACCTGTGCATACAGTATTTAGTTTCACAGATCTAATGTAATGAAAGCCTGGTTTCAGTTTATTGTTGCTACCAGTGAAAACCTGCTGAAAGAATTTACCAGTTCATAAATCAGAAATTGTGTCGACCAGTCATTCATTCACTGCCTGTTTTACCAGCGCTTTATCCTATCCAGGGTTTTGGTGGATAGGATTCAAAGGGCGAAATGTAGGAAACACCCTGGACATGTCACCAGTCCATCACAGGGTAAACACACACACTCACATTTTTCAGTAGGCACAATTAACTTAACTGCATGTCTTTGGACTGTAGGAGGAAACCAAAACTCCTGGAGGAAACCCATTCAGACACAGGGAGAACATGCAAACTCCACACAGAAAGAATATGGGCCGCTCTACCTGGAAATCGAACCTAGGACCTTTCTGCTGTAAGGTGACAGTGCCACCCACTCACGCTGTATGGTCGCACCACAAACAACTTGCATCCAAACAATTAACAAGTGTTAATAAAGGAAAGAGATACTCAACCATGGGTAAACATACTTGTGTCCCAAATATCTTTCTTAAGCTGACACATATGTTAATATAAGCAGAGCATTAACACACTACTAACGGAGCATTACATTATTTGTTTACTTACCTTGTTAATCCAGGCAGCCTTCTCAACTTCACTAAACTGAATCTGTTGGGAAGGAATAAAGACATGATAAGTGGGACACATATGACGACCTACTACATACATCATTTATGTAAATAATGACAATATTTAAGTATTGAAAAAACAGTTGTAAATATGATAATCAAACATAGCATGCTTTTTCAGATATTTATTAATCGGCAACTGTTTTGTTCTGCTGAGGGTTATAGTGGATTATTAGTTCAGCACCTTGGTGCCCTTGTAGTGGACAGTGTACACTAATACACTAATACATAACCTGACTATGAATTATTCCATACCATTCATTCATTCATTCATTCATCAGCAACTGTTTTGTTCTGCTGAGCAGGGGCGATTTAACGCACGGGCTTACCTGGGCTTCAGCCCAGGGGCCCCGAATAATTGAGGCTGTTTTATTTTTTATTTATTTTGTTAGTTATTTTGGTTAATAAGAATGGGGAAGCTTACAAACCAATTATTTTGTAAATCATTTACATGTTATTCATATATCTGACTGTTGATTGGCTAGATAAACTCTAACGAGCTGCTGTAATTCTGATTGGTGGTTTCAGTTAAGCAATGTGAATGTTAGAGCTAGTGTGTGAGTGACATTTAGCTCAGCCAATCAGAATGCAGCACCAGGTTTATACATGTGTGTTCGGACGTTCTGTAGTTAGTTAGTTTATGAGACTCGCCTTATGGTCCCAGCATTGAAGTTCGGGTTCTGGAACTAGTCGGTCTAAAGTGTTGTAACGCTCATTGAAGTCCTGACTAAACAGTTAAAGTGACTCTACCCTGTCGTGTGCTTTAATTCCCACACCTTCACCACCGCACAGCAAAAGACCCGTAACATCCCCACCGGACAGCGGCTAGGTGAGCCGACCCTCTACAGTAGCAAGTGGCTAATGCTAGCGGTAAAGTGCCGCGATAGCGAAAGTAAAAACACGACAATGTTCTCGTTAAGTAAAATATAAAAATAACTAAAAGACAATGAAATATCAGAATACATGTAATCACAATACACAGTGAGTGCACAGCAAGGGATTTTGGGAATCTGTGTAACCTGCTTAACGTTAATTATTTTTTGCACTGGGGCCCATGAGCTCCTAGTTACGCCACTGAACTCTGTTGTCTTGCGTTGTGTACTGATTTTATGAAAACTATACGTGGGGGCCCACAACCAGCCGTAGCCCCTGGGCCCACAGGCAGGTTAAATCGCCTCTGCTGCTGAGGGTTATAGTGGATTATTAGTTCAGCATCTTGGTACCCTGGTAGTGGGCAGTGTACACTAATAAACTAGTACCTAACCTGACTATGAATTATTCAATACTATTTATTCATTCATCAGCAACTATTTTGTGCTGCTCAGGGTCATAGTGGAACACTTCATTTTATTGTTAGGGGGGTGGTTTCCCCGGAATCACTGGAGCACAGGCAGCAACACACCCCAAAGAAGACGCCAATCCATCATGTGGCCTTGACCCAATAATGTCTGTGTATGTAGATGCCCAACTGATTAATAGCACAGCTGGAAATTCAAACCCTGGAACCCAGCGATAGTGGGCTAGAGTCATTTACAACTGCGCCACCCAAGTGCCTGTAATACACAATAAACAGGGTAAACAAAGCAGCTTTGGGAATGTTCTGTAAGACGAGACTTTGATTTTTACATTTGGAAAACTTGAGGACACAGAGGCTGTTATTTGGCTAGAGAATTTAAATATAAGCAAAAATGCAGTTGTTACTTTGGCTGTCTGTTTTAAGTCTCCAAGTCATTTGCTATTTTTTTAATTCTTCTACTAAAATGCTACTGTAAGCCATGAAAGTAATTACCCATGTCTATTTGCCTACTATTGTATATTTGTCACCCAAATTCCATATCATTAAACTTTAAAAAAACACACACTGTATGCATGGCTGGATTACTGACCAGGCCAGTGGGGCCAGCGCCCAGGGGCCCTTGAGGTCAGGGGGCCCCGGGGGGACCCTGGCTCAAAACATTTTGCGATGCCTATCAACATTTATGATACAATATATTTTTATTTCCGAGGGCCCTCCATTTTAAGGATCCTCTGACTATTAGGGACTTTGACCCCAGGGCCTCTTGGGGGCCCTAGCCATGCTTTTGGGGCCCCTAGCCATGCTTTTGGGGCCCCTAGCCATGCTTTTGGGCCCTAGCCATGCTTTTGGGCCCCTTATGAAAATGGATGAGGCGTTGTGGCACTGCTCTGACTTCGACTTCTGGCTATTAGGGGTCCTAGGAAAGAGGGGGGCATATTTTTAGAGGGCCCTGGTTATGAGAGCCCCTACCAGGGGGCCCTAGAAAAGAGCAGGGCATACCATTAGAGGGCCCTTGATCACGAGGGCCCCTTGACTGTCTAGGGACCTACAAATTGCCAGGCAAGCTACCATATTTCATAACAGACGTTTTGTTGCAAATATGCGATTCAGGCCCTTACTTAATGTTTCTGAATTTGTATTGTTTCAAAATTATTATGTTCAATTTCTCTTAACCGCAGAGACACAAATTAATTTAGCAATTTTGCAATTATTTAAATTTAAGACAAGCAATTTCAAGCAGTTTGAATGCATACACACACTTAACTGAGCTATTTGATGTTCTTTTCATGCCTGACAATATGTCCAACAGTGAGCTCACTTTAAAGGCTAACTCACTCGCTGCAGCATATCCTTCAGATCTGAACATGAGCCTGGCAGATGACTTGCCCAGGGGCCCAGACTATCCTTAATCCGTCCTTGACTGTATGGCCAAAGGTATTTGGACACCTGACCATGAGCTTGCTGGATTTCAAAAACAAATTGTATTAAAATAGAGTGACCTCTGTGTGATCTTTTCAGCTTTAACAACAGCAACTTTTTAGAGAAGGCATCTCATAAGACTTTGAAGTATGTCTGTGGGAAGTTGTGTCCATTCAGTCAAAAGAGCATGCATGACTGGGCACTCATGTCGGTCAAAAAAGCCTCAAGTGCCGTTCAGTCCGGCTGAGGTCAGGGCTCTGTGCAGACCACTACAGTTCGGGTCCTTTCTGTTTGGAGTTTGCATGTTCTCCCCGTGTCTGCGTGGGTTTCCTCCGGGTGCTCCGGTTTCCTCCCACAGTCCAAAAACATGCAGCCAGGCTAATTGGAGACACTAAATTGTCCTATAGGTACATAGCCGCTAGGATGCACAAACCAGTGCATTGTAGTGTTGGTGCCAAGCCCTGATAAAATAGGGAGGGTTGTGTCAGGAGGGGCATCTGGTGTAAAAACTGTGCCAAATCAATAATGCGGATCATGATCCGGCGGCGACCCCTAATGGGAAGAAGCCGAGGAAATTGATTTATGAATCTTGCTCTGCACACAGGAAAAGGGTCATCCCTAAACTATTGCTGCAATATAATTGGAAGCAAATAATTTCCTTTACATAATTTGTAGGCAATTGTTATGGCTGAAACAGAAAAGAGTTTTTGAAAAGTTTTTGTCCCAATATTGAGTGACCGCTAGAGGTGCCAAAGTGTAACACTTCGAATGCCAAATAGCCACAGTCTTCCAAAAAGGCTTCTCACAAGATTTTGAAGTAGTTCTATGGACATTTGTGCCCACTCAGTAAAACTGGCTCGAGACAAAATTATACAAGAAATATTCAGTAAGGCGTGATTCGATGGGCGTGGTTTAAAATTCCTGAACTTAATAATTACGAGGAGTGTTTAAATTCTCCCTACAAAGTATTTTAATTATGGCATGAGGGTTGCACAAAACCACTCATGCTCTGATTACTCCACACATGCTTGTCAATACTTGATTGAAGGTCAGAAAACTTTTTACATGGTAATTAATGTCTACTGTGCGATGATCAGTTGTTTTGTTTACTTTCTTTGGGTTACATGCACACAGACAGCGTCACCATGGGCTACGCCATCTACCCGTCATCAAGAGCAACAGACAGAGGTGGAGCTTACAAGCAAAACCGGCTTTGCCTGTCAGGTTCCCAGGCAACATAATGAGAACCACACCCCTGCACACACACACACAATAGTGAAATACCACAAAATCCTAGATCTAAGATCATAAAGATATATATGAAACAGGAATAGAAACAAGGTCAACATAGTTTTAATTCTTTCTTATTTAAACACATCTAATACAGTAAATGCAATCACGCTCTGATAACTGAAGCTGATGGGTAAGAACATGAAAACACCAGGTCCCATCGGTAGAGCACAGTGCAAACATAACATGCAAATGTAAATACATTTCTACATAATGCAGTAAGGATTTCAGTGAAAACCTTTAATATAAAGAGTATTATTATTTAACATAATGGAATATTTTGACCTGAATTGTATATTTTGAATGAAATTCTACATCAAAAGCTTTTTGTTAATTGAAGCGGATCAGCGGAAACATACATGCAAACGATTTTCATTCATTGGTTAGAAATATGAAAAACCGTATGTAAATGACAGCGCAGTAGTGCATGTTCTTGGGTTGTGTATGTTCTTGGGACCTGGGTTTAATAGTCAACAATGGTCAGAATCTGGTCAGAGTTCTTGCACTATGAATAAAGGTTTTCTTTACATTATACAGCATTTATCCGAAGCGGCTTTCATTTGAGACCAAATACAATTTAGGCAATTAAGGGTTCAGGGCCTTGCTCAAGGGCCCAACAGTGTCAACTTAGCAGATGTGGAGTTTGAAGCAGCAACCTTTAGACTGATTACCAGTTCAGTACCCTAACCGCTGTGCTACCACTTTAAGCACACTAGTCTTCTTCTACCTCCCAAAACGTGCAGAAACTAGATAAGCTGCTCCAAAATGTCCCCAGGCTAGGATAAACTCCTGTTTTGCACCCAGGGTTTCAGAGTGGCTAAGATATAATAAAATATCTTGGGGACACTCGGCCATTAGCCTTTTGGACATTCCATTTCAAAACCATGGGCATTAATATGGTCTCCCCTTGCTTTAAGACTGTAACAGCATCCACTCTTCTGATAAGTGGGTTTGAAGAAATTTCTACCTATTCCATTGAAAGAGCCTTTGTGAGGTCAGGTATTAACGTTAGATGAGAAGGCATTTAAAATGGTTTGAGGTCAAAGCTTTGCGCAAGCCTTTGGAGATCCTCCACACGAGACTCATCAAACCACGTCTTTAGTGACATGGCTTTGAGCAAGGAGGCGTAGTCATGCTAAAACAGCTAGTTTGTAATAAAAACACATAAATATACATAAATATCAGTAAACACTGACCACTGTAGATCTGTCTATGTTGCTTTTTACTGTCTAGGGAGTAATTTGCATTTGCAAATTCATGCAGAAGTAACCAATCCTTGCATATTTATTTATTCATTAGGATTAATGTTACACAAGATTTATCAGTTCACAAGGTTATATTAAACACAGTCATGGACAATTTTGTAACTCCAATTCACCTCACTTGCATGTCTTTGGATTGTGGGAGGAAATCGGAGCACCCGAAGGAAACCCACACAGACACGAGGAGAACATGCAAACTAAAATTGCCTAGAGGTTTGTGTGTTTGCCCTGCGATGCACTAGTGACCTGTCCATGGTGTCTCCTAACTTTCGCCCAATTAATTGTACCCACCGTGACCCTAAATAGGATAAAGCGATGGTACAACAGACAATGAATAAATGAATAAGCTTCCACACTTTAGGAACTCTACCTATCTGAGTAGTTGAGGGCTAGCATGTGCTTCATCTGCATATGCAGAGAGCCACTGGATGTCTAGCAATAATACATTTACCTACTCACTAACATACACATAAATTCAGTTTAGAGAAGCCAGTTTATAATAAGGCCATAATAAGAGTCCCAACCACACAGAACACCCTTAGGATGAACTGAAATGCTGATTGCAAGCCAGTCCTCATCCAGCGTCAATGGCTGGGCTCACAAATGCTATTTTGACTTGTTCACAAATAAACTCAAGCACATGTCGAAATCTTGAGAATGAGGCACAAGCAAAAGGGTTCAAGTTTATATTAATGTCTATGATTTTTGAATAGGGTGTCTAACAAGCTTACGATCAGGCGCCCACATAGTCTTGGCCACATAGTATTAGTCCTAATCCTGCCTTGTGAAATAATTCACCACTGAGGTTCATTCAATAGAAGCTTTGCTTCTGGCAGAAATCTTGCGTAATATGTCAATTTGTTTCACCCAGTGGTGCTATGCTCACACATTTGACAAATAGGTGTACTGTTGGCATCACTCTTGGGTGTTAAAAGTACCAGGACCAGTAAACTACATATTTTACATACCGCAAATTGTTAGTAAATTACTGTGTTCAATACTAGAGTTCACTAGTATTTTTCCAAGTGCTTTATCCTGGTCAGGATCATGATGGGTCTGGTTCCACCAGTAAAACACCTAATGCAGGGCAAAAACACACCCTAGACAAGGTGCCAATCCATCATAGGATGGAACACACTTATACTCACTCACTCACCAAATCACATTCTGCATGTTTTGGAAAGAAAAACCAAAGTTGGTTTTGGAGCGAAACCAAGGTGGTTGAAGGAAAACCACTAAGGACCTCAGGAACCACATTGCTATTCCCACAGACAAAGAGATTTTGGCATAGCTGGTAGAGTGGCCCAGCACCTGCGTGCAAATTAGGGTGCAAATTAGGATTACAACCTGGACAAGAGATGCCATCAGTTAATTGCAGGGCAGCACACACACACACACACACACACACACACACACACAAACACACACTTTCCCATTCAGTTCGAATCACCAATTTAACCTTTGCCTATTTTCAAAGGTGGGAAGAAACCAGAATGCCTAGAGTACATAAAGAAAAACTTACACAGCATAAGGAGAACATCTGCAACTCCTCACAAAGAGTGATTGTTAATAACAGTAGTCTTTGTTTCAGTGCTGTTGTTGGAGATTACAGCTTTGAAGCATCTACAATAAAAAGTTGCAGTTGTAGTTTAGTTTTGGCCCACTGCTCTTGGGCTTCCAACCCTAATTTCAAAAAGTTGACGAGGGTCCTTTCAGTGGCTTTCAAAGGCTTTCCTTTTCAAAGCCTTTCAGACTTTATCATCGCACCTTGTCAGTGGATTGAAATCCTTGAAATTTAGAACGTATTAGAACTCTGGTCTTCTCACTTTACACGCTCCACCACCATGCCAGCCTAGTTATAGCACCAATCTCACCAACTTTTACATGGCACCCCCTCTTTTCAGCAGTACCCACCCTGGTGGGTGAGACAGTGCACCTCAGTGGTCCAGCAATGGGCTATTCATTAAAAGGTTGAGAGTTTGAATCCAGGCTAAACAAAGTGGCCACTGTTGGGCCCTTGAGCAAAGCCCTTAAATCTCTCGGCTCCAGAGTGCAGTATAATGTATAAAAAACCAAGCTGGTCTATGCAAAATAAAAACTGTACTTTCTGACCCTTGAATCCGGTCACTATTAGTAGTTTGTTTTCTTGTTATAAGCCTGTCCACATCACTACTTGAGATACGATCTAGCATCCAGACTCTAAAATAACAATAATAATAATAATAATAATAATAATTGGCTTTTTGAAGCATATTGGTTAATCTATTGGCCATATCTATCTATAATCTATAATCATATTGGCCCATCTTTCCTGGATAACCATATTTAATTTCCCAAAGTTAATAGACTTGCAAATTTGTCTTTTTATTTAGCACCTGGACAGCAGATAGAAATTTAAAACTTGCTAAAACTTTATAGTTCAAGTTGTACTTTTTATTTATTATGATTGTATTTTATGAATATAACTGTTAACATTAAAAGTGTTTGTTTAAGTTTTGAATTGTGTTATGATTCTGTAACCTTTTTTTTTTTGTAATATTTTTTTAATATTTTAAATGTACTCTACTAGGTCCACCACTGTTCCACCCTAGGTATAGCACCAATCATTAATTTTTGCCAGACTTAAGTGGTATAAAATAACATCACGATAAAGATGCACAAACGATACATCGCACACCCCTTTGCATTCAGCTGTACCCACCCAGGCGGGTGAGACAGTGCACCTCAGTGGTCAGGCAATGGGCTATCAATTAAAAAGCTAAGAGTTCAAATCCTGGCTACACAATATGGCCACTATAAAGTCGTTAAACCTCTCGGCTCCAGGGGTGCAGTATAATGTATTTAAATAAAAGAACAAGCTGGTCTATGCAAAAGAAGAAACTGTACTGTGCATGTCTAAATGTACTTCCTGACCCTTGCATCCGGTCACTATTAGTAGTTTGCTTATTTATAATAAGCCTGTCCACATAAAATGAACACACTTTTTACTAATTGAGATACAAACTCTAAAACAATAATAATAACAATAATAATAATAATAATAATAATAATAATATTAATAATAATAATAATAAAATAATAATCATAATAATAAATAATAATAATAATAATAATAATAATAATAACAACTGGCTTTTTGCAGCATAGTGGTTCATTTTTGGCTCATCTCTCTTGGATAACCATATTTAATTCCCCAAAGTTATATGGGTTCCTTTGATAGACTTGCAAATTTGTCTTAGTAACTTAGTAAAACTTTATAGTTCAAGTTGTACTTGTTTTATTATGATTGTATCTTATGAATATAACTGTTAACATTGATAGTGTTTGATTAAGTTTTAATTGTGTTTTTAATATTTTAAATGTACTCTACTAGGTCCACCACCTTGCCACCATAGGTATAGCACCAATGACTAAGTGGTCATTAAGTGGTATAAAATAACATCGCGATAACGATGCACAAACGATACATCGCCCACTCCTTTCTTTCAGCTGTACCCACCCATGCGGGAGAGTTGAGCGTCTGTACCATCTCTTTCTGGATCACATGCCCCTCGTTCTCCACGAAGTGAATGGCATCGTTGACTCGCCGGCCCTTACGTTGCCTGTTTTTCTCCCACAGTCCCCACAGCAGCACCGACAGCACGAGCCAGCTAGCACTCAGACCCAGCGCTCCACACACATACACCGGCCAGAGCAGCACTGCCCCCCGCAGCACAAACATCCCGAACTCGGTCAGAACCCGGTTCACATCCCCGGTGCTCAGCTCCTTCTCACTCTCCATGTTTTGTTTTGGACGCAGTTGTTTGCTGATTAAAAATCCATCAGGGAAAGCATCTCCTCATCTCCTCCTGAAATCCACTCTTGTCCACGATTGTGGACGCGGTTTGAGATGCGTGCGCTCCAGGAACCCTGACCACTTCTGAACTGTCCTGATGTTTCTCCAGATCAGGTGGAGTTAAAGCAAAGTAAACGAACTGCGAGTGCGATCCAAAAGCTTGTTGACTTCCGCGTTGCATGCATTCAGTTGGACTGAGATTTGTTTCTCACCTGATACTAATAGGTGGAGGAACGCCCGTGTTCCTCCTTACTGTCTCAGTGGAGGCTGCAGGTATACAATTACTACACGCTGCAGCTGGCACGGTGGCATGGGTGGGTGCTGCATGCACTACTGGATCTGGGTTTGATTAGGACAGTGCAGCTCAGTGGTCATGCAATGGGCTATTAATTAAAAGGCTGGCTACACCATGTTGAGAAGGTCCTGGGTTCGATCCCCTGGTGGGGTGGTCCAGGTCCTTTTTGTGTGCATGTTCTCCCCGTGTCTGCGTGGGTTTCCTCCGGGTGCTCCGGTTTCCTCCCATAGTCCAAAGACATGCAAGTGAGGTGAATTGGAGATACTAAATTGTCCATGACTGTGTTCGATATAACCTCGTGAACTGATGAATCTTGTGTAATGAATAACTACCGTTCCTGTCATGAATGTAACCAAAGTGTAAAACATGATGTTGAAATCCTAATAAACAAACAAACAAACACCATGTTGCCACTGTTGGGCCCTTGAGCAAGGTTCCTAAACCTCTCGGCTCCGGGGGTGCTGTATAATGTATATAAAAAAACAAGCTGGTCAGTGCAAAAGGAAAAAATTGATTCAGTTATACTGTACACATTTAAATGGAATGCTTGACCCTTGCACCCGGTCGCTATTAGCAGGTCGTTCTCTTAAGGTCTGCCCACATAAATGAACCCACTTTTTACTGACTGAGATACAATTAAGCATCCAGACACTAAAATAATAATAATAATAATAACAATTATAGTAATAAAAGTAACTGGCAAGACTGTTGTCAGCTTCGAAGTGTCTACAATCAAAAATAACTGACTTTTTGCAGCATAGGTTCATTCTGGCCCATTCCTCTTGGCTAACAATATTTAATTCCCCAAGGTTACACAGATTCCTTTCATAGACTTGCACATTAGTCCTTTTTATGTAGCACATTGACAGCAGATGGTGTACTTGTTTTTATTATAATAAGTTTTTAAGTTTTTATTATTAGTAGTTTTTAATTATGTTATGACTTTGTAACACTTGGTAAAATATTCAATATTTTAAATGTTTTAGTATTGTAAATGATTACTGAACTCTACATTTGGGTTGGGACTTAGTGAAAATGGACATCTGGTCTTCCCTGCATACTTTGTTAGAATTACATTTACATTTACATTTTTGGCATTTAGCAGACGCTTTTATCCAAAGCGACTTACAGTACACAGTCTAAGCAATTGAGAGTTAAGGGCCTTGCTCAAAGGCCCAACAGTGGCAACCTGGCAGTGGTGGGGCTTGAACCGGCAACTTTCTGATTATTAGTTCAGTACCTTAAGAATTGCCAACAAGAACAGAGCTTAACGCCAACGTTTCACCTGTCGCTGGTGTTGGGCAGTGGCGGTGACACCGGTGCCAATGTGAATTTGCTAAAATTGCTAATGAGTTTTTAGATATTGATATGGGCTGCATTGTGGCACGGCAAGGCCTGGGACATGGGTTTGAATCTAGGCTAGGTCACTGTCTAAGGTGTTTGCCATGTTGCCTCAGGGTCTATGGGTTTCCTTTGGGAACATAGGGTTTAATCCATAAATATGACAGTAGGTGAAATTACACCTAGATTTAACTGCGTCTTGTTTTTGGGTGGCACTAATTGTAACCCTGACTACTATGACATGGGTAATAAATGTAAATGAATGAATGAACCTTATAAAAAAGCTGGAACACAGCTGATGACCAATCCAACTACACATGAAGTTTAGGCCTTATATAGATAAATGTGTTTATGATTAAATTAATAAATTCGTTTGTTTTCTGACTCCTCTGCTCGGATGTAATCTGATTACTGATTCTGTTTTAGCCAAACTGTTTTCCTAAGCCATTTGTTTATAGAACACTTTGTTGTTTGCATACTTTAAGTCAGATTATTACAGTGATGGCATTAATTCCAGAGTAGTTGCATTCATTGAGGTATTCTAAAAACAAAATACGTTTTATTTTGATTTTAAACAGCGACTAGATGCACATTATCTTTTAAATGAGAAACTTTTCTTGTATAAACAAAGTTAAAATGCATTAATGTGAATGTACTGAGATTAGAAACACGGTCACTGCTGCCCTCTAGTGGATCATTTAAAGATCACAATAGATGCCTATACCACAAACCAAGCTTTACACTCAGAGCATTTTATCAGGTACACATGTCTGGTCCATACATTGAACATTTTATAAGCTCATAACCTTGTGGTTATACATTTACTGACTGTAGTCCATCTCCCAAAAACACTGACTGACCAGATGATGTATGGGTCACTGCATAGTAATGACATGTTAGTGTGTATTATTCTGGTGTAGGAGTGTTGTTGGGATTTTTAATCATGTTTAAACTTAAACTTCTTGCACTATTATACCAGATGCATCGCGACCCTGACCAAATGCAGCATTTCTTCAAAATAAATGACTAAGAAAAGTACAAATAAGTAAATACTTGTTTAATATATAATAGCCTACACATAGGATAAACGTTCTATTAATTGGGTGGCTGGTAGAGTGGGTGCCTCACACACCTGGAACAGGCTTAATCAATGTTTGACAGCATTGTTCTCACAGCAAGAAGGTCCGGGTTCTTTCTGTGTGGAGCTTGCATGGTCTCCCCCTCTCTGCTTGGGTTTACTCCGGGTGCTCCGGTTTCCTCCCACAGTCCAAAGACATGCAAGTGAGGTGAATTGGAGACACTAAATTGTCCATGACTGTGTCTGATATAACCTTGTGAACTGATGAATCTTGTGTAATGAGTAACTACCGTTCCTGTCATGAATGTAACCAAATTGTAAAACATGACATTAAAATCCTAATAAACAGCCGCTCAGGTGGCACAGCGGTAAAACACACGCTGGAACCAGAGCTGGGATCTTGAATACATCGTATCGAATCTCGGCTCTGCCTGCCAGCTGAGGCTGAGCGGCCACCTGAACAACGATTGGCCTGTTGTTCAGGTAGGGGCAGGACTAAGCCGGATGGGGACTCTCTCTCAGACTAGTGCTATTACGACCTCTGCTGGCTGGTTGGTGGCGCCTGCACGGAGATGGGGAAGGAGTGCGGTAGAGGGTGTGGCTCTCCGTACACATCGCTGAGCTGCACTGCACTCGTCAAGTGTAGGTGATAAGATGTTCGGAGGGGGCGTGGGTTAGCTTCGTTCTCCTCAATCAGAGCAGGGATCGGCATTGGTGGAGAGGAAGCATGACGCAATCGGGCAATTGGACGCACGAAAAAGGGGATAAAATGCATAAAGAAAAAATATATATATATATATATATATATAAAAATCCTAATAAACGAACATTGTTTGAGTTTTGCATGTTCTCCTCGTGTTTGAGTGGGTTTCCTCCTTCCTATCGAAAACATGCAAAAGGTTGAAATGGGTCCAGTAATCAGAAGGTGGTCTGTTCACACCTCACCTGCCAGGTTGCCACTGTTGGGCCCCTGAATTAGGCTTTATACCTTCAACTGTATTTTGTGATTGTATTTGGTCACGACTGTTTTGGATAAAAGCCTCTGATAAATGCTAAAATGGCAAGTGTTAACGCGCTAATGATTAAAAGTCGTTCAAGTGGCTGCGTTCCCCGGTGGTACCGGGTCCACCGCGACCCAGAGCATGCAAGCGAATGCCAAGAGACTTTGTTATTGTCCAACAAGAGCGTGTTCTCCTAGTGCCCGGCTTAGCAACGGCTCGACCAATCAGAACTCGTTCCGCGAGGCACTACGTCTCCTTGGTAACGGCCTTAGCAACGACAACTTGGAGAAAGTGGTGCTGATACGCTAGTGTAGACAGTTCAGTTCAGATTGTTACAATACAAACAAACAACTGAGTTATTAAGACCGCATACACACACACTTACTTACTCACATATATAAATACAGGATTTATTTACAGCTTTAGCTTCAGCTAGTGGAAGTTGGAATAAGTAACTAATAACAGTTATTTTACTAGTAAAGTTATTAACATTATGCTGGTTAGCTTAGCGCTAGTGCTACACTAGCATTCGATAACGGCTACATGGACACTAAGGTAAGAATAAATCACTTCTGCTTCATTTCACCTCTGACTGAGAAATAACTTCAAATTAATAAAAATACTTACATTAAAACACATTTTACTACATTATTTTTCTCACTGTACAGTTAAAGTGAAAATATTAAAACCACCCCTCAAAAAGTTCATTTTTTAACAATTGTGCATTTGAGGGTCAGGGATTCTAGGGTTATTAAATGCTGGGCTAATGGTATTTACTTATAAATTACATTATTTATATTTATTTATTAGGATTTTAACGTCAGGTTTTACACACCTTGCTTACATTAATAGCAGGACAGGTAATTACTGGTTACACAAGATTCATCAGTTCAATTTCAGTCATGGACAATTTTTAATTTTTGTCTTCCGCTGCTGAGAGATACCAGATTACATCCGAGGAGAGCACGTCGCTGTACACGCCTCTTCCGACACGTGCACAGCCAATCAGGGTCCTTACACAGCGTATATAGACCCACCCACCCACACATAGGCTGCGTCCGGAATCGCATACTTCCATACTCAATAGTACGCGAAATGAGGACGCGAGAGCGGTTAGTATGTCCGAATACATAGTATACACAAAGAGGTACGCGAGAAGTACCCGGATGACCTACTTATTGGGCAGCCATGTTTGAGTATGCAAGCGATGCACAATTGTATCCCATAATGCAACTGGAGCTGCGTAGGCGATCGAAGCGTAATAAGAAACAAGAAAGATAGCGGCCCTCTGAGTCCTCTGTTTACAAGTGTAAGTAAGATAAATAAATAAAATTTTTTAAAGACGAATAAATAACAAAAAGACGATAAATATCCAAAATTTTGGTGAGTGGTGTTTGTATTGAGTCTGTAACTATGGTGATATTACATCATCACGTCCCCACGTCATCACTTGACGTTGGTAAGATGGCGGATGTAGTACAGAGCGGTGTTGTGTGCATACTGCACACTTCTGTACTGAAAGTATGTACTTTTTTACCGGCAGAGTAGTGCATACTTCCTCCAATCTAGTACGTACTCTCTAAGTATGCGATTTCGGACGCAGCTGTAGTCCGGCCCCCACCCTGCAGATACTTTGGCCAATTAGTATCCGCTGCAGGCACTGCCAATTATGCCCGCTAGATGGCACCCAGCTGACCAAACCGAGGACTTAAGAAACTCGGTGCTGGCCGCTCAGGTGGCGCAGCGGTAAAAACACACGCTGCAACCAGAGCTGGATCTCGAATACATCGTATCGAATCCAGCTCTGCCTCTGCCGGCTGAAGGCTGAGTGGCTACATGAACAACGATTGGCGGGTTGTTCAGATAGGGGGCGGGACTAAAAGCCGGACTCTCTCTCAGACTAGTGCGATTACGACCTCTTCTGGCTGGTTGGTGGCGCCTGCACGGAGACGGGGAAGGAGTGCGGTAGGGGGTGTGGCCCTCTGCGCACAGCGCCGTACCGCGCTGCGCTCGTCAAGTGTAGGTGATAAGATGTTCGATTGCCGTGCACGTTTCGGAGGGGGCGTGGAGCAGCCTCGTCCTCCCCAATCAGGAGCAGGGACCAGCATTAGTGAGAGGATGATTGACGGGTAGAAATTGGATGCGCTAAAAGTGGGAGAAAAAGGGGTAAAATAAAAAGAATAAAAAAAAAGAAACTCGGTGCTGGTGTGCTAGCGGAATATCCCGCTGCATCACCTGGGTGCCATCATGGACAATTTTGTATCTTCAATTCACCTCACTTGCACGTCTTTGGACTGTGGGATGAAACCAGAGCTTTTGGAGGAAACCCACGCAGACACGAGGAGAACATGCAAACTCCACACAGAAAGTACCCGAACCGCTCCATCTAGGGAATCGAACCCAGGACCTTCTTGCTATGAGGTGACAGTGCTACCCAACAAGCCACTGTGCCGCCCATAGATCATGTTGAGGCGCACAAGCTGAGCAACAAAGACCCACTGACAATGGTGTAAGTAGGGACGACCACCAACCGCTGACATGTTCTGGGGCAACCAAAACTATAAAGGCTATGGTGTCTTGTTTGGACCAACAGAAAAACTAGTGTGGCTCAAATTGCAGATCATTTTAATCTTGGTGATGAGGTGAATGTGTCACAATACACAATGCATCAAATCCTGCTGTGTTTGGGGCTGCACAGTTGCATGCCAGACAGAGTGCCCAAGTCCACCGTCCAACTCAAAAGCTACAATGGACATGCAGACCTGTCAGAGCAGTTGTAGCCTAGCGGTCACTGGTTCAAGCCCCACAATAGCCAGGTTACCACTGTTGGGCCCTTGAGCAAGACCCTTAACCCTAAATTGCTTAGACAATATACTGTCACAGTACTATAAGTCGCTTTGGATAAAAGCGTCTTCTAAATGCTGAAAATCTAAATCTAAATTAAATTGAATGTCCGAGCATTGGAAGAAGGACGACTGGTCAGACAAACTCTGCTTTGTGCAAGGTCATGTGGACAGAAAAAGGAAAATGTTTGCCTTGCAGTGATGCTTTTTATTTCTGCTTTTATTTAATAACTTCTTTAATATTGTTTGATTGCCCAACCTTAGTTTTGATCTTGCAATTTCATCATCCTCGACTTTTGCGACTTTGCTTGTTTCTTTACTTGGCTAAGCAGCACGTAATGGGATTAAAATAATGCATTCTGCAAGATTATTAAATGTATCAGTATTTATTTGTTCATTAATTAGGATTTTAATGTCCTGTTTTACACTTTGGTTACATTTATGGCATGACAGGAAGTTACAGGTTACACATGAGACATCAGTTCAAGTTCAATGTCAAACACTGTCCTGGCTAGGGCTGTCGCGAGCTAACCGCAATTTTGAAATACCGCACTATAGATCAGCCAACCGCAGGGCATGCCAAGCAACCGCACGTTTTTTTTTTACGCTTACATTCGGGCGTAATAAATGTTAAATGAGTTCATAATGAAAATTAGCTAAGTGATTTTCCCGCAACCTGTTCGCATGCGTTGCTGCTGAGTGTCAGAGTTTGTGTTTTAAAATTGAAACAATGGCAACAGGAATTATAGGCAAGTTTATTAATGATCAAATTGAGATCACGCTCAATAAATACTTGTAATTTAGACTATAATCAAACAGCCTTGGCGTACTAAAGCACTTAATGACGGTTAATATGGCATTGCAGCCTGCAAATATTCTCTTGCTGGCTTGCTGGAATGATTTAAATGTATTTTTTCGTTGAATAAAAATGTATTGAAACAAATAATAACTTGAAATGTAGTATATATTGTTATGTTAATTATACCTACTAAATAGATGGTTAATAGTGGTGCATTAATAACCAGGCTAGATTTGCTCTGCTCTGTAAAGTCGCATGCAGGTACAGTACGTGTGTATTAGTGTAACGAGCACCATCAGAGAGAGTTTTAGTGCCATCGGGAACATCGCTACCCCACTCAGATCCTCTCTGGAACCACATCAGGTGAACATGTTGGTTTTTTAGCGCGCATGATAACGCAGGTTTAATGTCTTACAGACTTTATTCTTTATTCAATTTTTTTATTTTATTTTTTTTGATTAGATGTGCATTTAAAATATTTAGCCTAAACACTTTTTTTTCATTTCACAGTGTATATCTAGCCTAGGCTAGAAGCTAAATTTAAACCTTTTTCAGTAGAGAAAAGACGCGCATCCCTGCTCTGTTCTGATTTTACAATAAACACGCATTTCATTGGTCTTAAAGCTGTCTCATCTTTGTCATTATAAAGCAATAATACAGGTCCTTCTCAAAAAATTAGCATATTGTGATAAAGTTCATTATTTTCCATAATGTAATGATAAAAATTAAACTTTCATATATTTTAGATTCATTGCACACCAACTGAAATATTTCAGGTCTTTTATTGTTTTAATACTGATGATTTTGGCATACAGCTCATGAAAACCCAAAATTCCTATCTCAAAACATTAGCATATTTCATCCGACCAATAAAAGAAAAGTGTTTTTAATACAAAAAAAGTCAACCTTCAAATAATTATGTTCAGTTATGCACTCAATACTTGGTCGGGAATCCTTTTGCAGAAATGACTGCTTCAATGCGGCGTGGCATGGAGGCAATCAGCCTGTGGCACTGCTGAGGTGTTATGGAGGCCCAGGATGCTTCGATAGCGGCCTTAAGCTCATCCAGAGTGTTGGGTCTTGTGTCTCTCAACTTTCTCTTCACAATATCCCACAGATTCTCTATGGGGTTCAGGTCAGGAGAGTTGGCAGGCCAATTGAGCACAGTAATACCATGGTCAGTAAACCATTCACCAGTGGTTTTGGCACTGTGAGCAGGTGCCAGGTCGTGCTGAAAAATGAAATCTTCATCTCCATAAAGCTTTTCAGCAGATGGAAGCATGAAGTGCTCCAAAATCTCCTGATAGCTAGCTGCATTGACCCTGCCCTTGATAAAACACAGTGGACCAACACCAGCAGCTGACATGGCACCCCAGACCATCACTGACTGTGGGTACTTGACACTGGACTTCAGGCATTTTGGCATTTCCTTCTCCCCAGTCTTCCTCCAGACTCTGGCACCTTGATTTCCGAATGACATGCAAAATTTGCTTTAATCCGAAAACAGTACTTTGGACCACTGAGCAACAGTCCAGTGCTGCTGTTTCTGGTTCAAAAGTGGCTTGACCTGGGGAATGCGGCACCTGTAGCCCATTTCCTGCACACGCCTGTGCACGGTGGCTCTGGATGTTTCTACTCCAGACTCAGTCCACTGCTTCCGCAGGTCCCCCAAGGTCTGGAATCGGCCCTTCTCCACAATCTTCCTCAGGGTCCGGTCACCTCTTCTCGTTGTGCAGCGTTTTCTGCCACACTTTTTCCTTCCCACAGACTTCCCACTGAGGTGCCTTGATACAGCACTCTGGGAACAGCCTATTCGTTCAGAAATTTATTTCTGTGTCTTACCCTCTTGCTTGAGGGTGTCAATGATGGCCTTCTGGACAGCAGTCAGGTCGGCAGTCTTACCCATGATTGCAGTTTTGAGTAATGAACCAGGCTGGGAGTTTTTAAAAGCCTCAGGAATCTTTTGCAGGTGTTTAGAGTTAATTCGTTGATTCAGATGATTAGGTTAATAGCTCGTTTAGAGAACCTTTTCATGATATGCTAATTTTTTGAGATAGGAATTTTGGGTTTTCATGAGCTGTATGCCAAAATCATCAGTATTAAAACAATAAAAGACCTGAAATATTTCAGTTGGTGTGCAATGAATCTAAAATATATGAAAGTTTAATTTTTATCATTACATTATGGAAAATAATGAACTTTATCACAATATGCTAATTTTTTGAGAAGGACCTGTATACTGAATCGTAGCCTAACAATAAAGCTTGTTTATAAAACGGATAGTTCCGGTCCTAAAATCTGATTGGCTGAGCCGCGTTCGAAGCCGTTGTAAAATCCCCGATAAACGCACACCTAGGACCACCTCACATCATTCCATATTAATACGCCACAGAATAGAGAAAGTTAATGTTATTTTCGCCCTCACGTTGCCTAGCAACACTGTTAATCGGATTACCTTGCGTCGCGGAAGAATGCTTTATTGTAAGTTTATACACAATAAATACATTTATGATTAAACATTGTTGTATTTATTGTATTTTATGTTGACCG
Source organism: Trichomycterus rosablanca (assembly GCF_030014385.1). NCBI lineage: Eukaryota > Metazoa > Chordata > Actinopteri > Siluriformes > Trichomycteridae > Trichomycterus > Trichomycterus rosablanca. The sequence continues at coordinate 28,285,843 of NC_085999.1, forward strand.
CCGTTTTATAAAAGCAATAAGCCACTCGAGACCGTACGTTACTGTTACGATTTTAGCACGGGGAAAGAAGTTTTAGGCACTTCCGCTTCGCGTCGTGGCAAAAACGTCATCCCCGTGCTAAAATCACAGTAACGTACGGCCTCTCGTGGCTTATTGCTTTATTATATAGCTCTAAAATCCAGATAAATTAAGTAATTTTCAAAAAAAAAAAAATATATTACCGTATACCGCGGTGTTCAGCCACGCTGAATACCGCAAGGGGAAATTCTTTCACCGCGACAGCCCTAGTCCTGGCAGATCTCCAATTCACCTTGCATGTCTTAGGACTGCGTGAGGAAATCTGAGCTCCCATTTTTATTTTGGACACAACAGACATGAAGAGAGCATGCAAACCTAATATATTAATATAACCTTAATATATTAAACCCAGGACCTTCTCACTGTGAGGCGACAGTGCTACCCAACGAGCCACTGTGCCACCTTTTTATGTATATGCTTTGTGGTCAGAACTGAATTGATCCTATTGGTGACCCTTTCTCTAGGCATTTTATTTAAGCTTTAGGTGGCCACTGATCTTACGCTCGGCTACACCAAGCCTCCAGATAACACCGTTCTATGTCGTCCTGGGCCCTGCGACTTCATTTCCACATCTCTTAAATACATAAATGTTGCTGCTGGTCCCATGAGGGTCTATCTTGGGCTGCTGGGTTGTCAGCTTATTCCCCTTATCGGGATATTCCCACGCAGAAGCTCTTGTGTGGGTGCAACTCAGAATGAAAATGAGCAGATATGACTTGGTGGGTAAGAGTATGCTTCTTGAATACATCATACACACCAAGGTGGCAATTTACTGAAGGTTTGCAAGTGTAAAAACACATGGGAAAATGGGAACACCTGGAAAAGTGCAAACTGAGTTATTAACAGGACCTTTAGAGAATTGGAACTTTCAAATGAGCAAAATAACACTTCGGATCTGTGGGTTTGACTTAAATGCCAGACTCAAATATCAAGATTTATTGTTGCAGTGTATTTTAACAGCAATCTAGTTTTACCCTGCATGGAAGATTTATTATTATTATTTTTTAATATCATGTACTCCTTTTATGTATTTTATTTGTCTGTTTTTTTGTTGTATTTCAGTGTTTTTATATTATATTTGTGTTATTTACTGTGTATAAGTGTCAAAAACAACCCCATTATTTTACATTAATCTAAAATATGTGCAGTTCCATGGGACCATGGAAAACGGGTTTCCAAACATCCTTACCTTGAAACTCAACACCCTTTAAACTCAACACCACTCCCAAAATCAATTGACGTTGAGTTTCAAGGTATCAATGTACACTCACATACACTATATTGCCAAAAGTATTCGCTCACCTGCCTTCACATGCATATGAACTTGGGTTCATCCTGAAAAACTTACCATGTAGAAGCACTTTGTAGTTCTACAATTACTGACTGTAGTCCATCTGTTTCTCTACATACTTTTAAACCTGCTTTCACCCTGTTCTTCAATGGTCAGGACCCTCCACAGGACCACCACAGAGCAGGTATTATTTGGGTGGTGGATCATTCCAGCACTGCAGTGACACTGACACGGTGGTGGTGTGTTAGTGTGTGTTGTGCTGGTATGAGTGGATCAGACACAGCAGCGCTGCTGGAGTTTTTAAACACCTCACTGTCACTGCATCAGTGGTCACAGGACGCTGCCCACGGGGCGCTGTTGGCTGGATGTTTTTGGTTGGTCCTGTGGGGGGTCCTGACCATTGAAGAACAGGGTGAAAGCAGGTTAAAAAGTATGTAGAGAAACAGATGGACTACAGTCAGTAATTGTAGAGCTACAAAGTGCTTCTATATGGTACGTTTTTCAGGATGAACTCAAGTTCATATGCGTGTGAAGGCAGGCGAATACTTTTGGCAATATAGTGTAGTATTAATTAAACATCTCAGTGTTTGTATGTGTGTTAATGTAATGATTATTTTTACCACAGGGAGCATCTGGAAGTAAAAACCTCCCGTCAATCTCAGAAAGCTCTGCATATCTTTTACCACAGCTACCCAAGGTGAAAGATGAATAACATTATGATCCAGTGATTATTTCCCTGGTGGTATCAGTGATTAAATATGGATGTTTGATACCTGCTGTTCATTTTTGTCATTTCCAGGTTAGAGTGAAGCCTCAGTGGCAGGATGCCACCCCAGCCTTTGTACTGCAGGCCAGAACAGAAACCGCCGGTGAAGGAGTGTCAAGTGGAATTTCCAGTATGTAACAATGTATTTACAATTTGTCATATTTTAACCAGCATAAACTTGCCACAGTAGATCTTCCTTATTCACATACCTGACTTGGCACAGTTTTATGCCAAATACAGTTTCTAACCAACCCTCATTATTTTATCTGGGCGTGGGACCAGCTGTTCAGCCATTCCCCACCAGATTTAGCAATCATGGCTGTGTAGACTGCTAAGATTCAAACCCCAAAACACTGATACTCCACCCGAGCACCCTATTTTAACCAGCATTAGTGATGGTGCATATTTTGTTTGGGGCAAAAAGTATTTTTTTGGACATGGACCACTCTAATCTGACCACATTTTTCAGTAACGAGTAATCTAACGAGTTACTATTTCCAATCCAGTAATCAGATTAAAGTTACTTATCCAAGTTACTGCGCGTTACTATTTTTGCAACTCGGTGAGTGACGTCTGGCCTATGCGACAATTAAGTCACGCGCTGCGTCCGGAATCGCATACTTACAGAGTATGCACTAGATTGGAGGAAGTATGCACTACTCTGCCGGTAAACAAGTACATACTTTCAGTACAGAAGTGTGCAGTATGCACACAACACCGCTACGTACTACACGTGGGGACGTGATGACGTAATATCACCATAGTTACAGACTCATTACAAACCCCACTCGCCAAAATTTTGGATATTTATCGTCTTTTTGTTATTTATTTGTCTTTAAAAATGTTATTTTATTTATCTTACTTACACTTGTGAACAGAGGACTTTCCGCGTCTTTCTTGTTTCTTATTCCGCTTCAATCGCCTACGCAGCTCCAGTTGCATTACGGCAGCTGCTGAATGTAACTAATAAAGTAACTTGTAATCTAACTTAGTTACTTTTAAAATCAAGTAATCAATAAAGTAACTAAGTTACTTTTAAAATCAAGTAATCAATAAAGTAACTAAGTTACTTTTTAAAGGTAACTATGCCATACAGTATATGGCCAGAAGTAAGTTGACACCCGACCATAATTTTATTGCACATCATACTTAAAGCCCTACCTATGAGCCATTTCCTGTGTAGTATGCAATTTGCTGTGAAATTCAAAATGTATGGTTTGTGTTTAGCGATTTAATGTTTTTAATTTGTGTAGCATTCAAGTGCCTCACATTTACCGCCTCACAGTTCATTTGCACTATGAGGCGGTCCTAGCCATCCTACGGCAATTCAGTTAGCAACCGCTTAGTCAAAATTCCCAAAATGTTGAAGTTTAAAGCAGCTAAAAACACAACTCGGGTAGAACTCTCAACCGATTATGTGGATGCAGGGGGCGGTGGGGCGGAAGGTGTCAAAACACAGACAGGAATTTTCGTCTTTGAGATGTTTTAGGTTTACATTCAATCACTAATGTAGGCTATGCTGGGTATTGTAACTTCCATTTATTCTATCATTCATTTAATGGCTGCTGTGAAATGTTGGGCCCTAATCATAAAATATCTCTATCTCTTTTTCCTCGGCTGCTCCCGTTAGGGGTCGCCGGCGGATCGTGATCCGCATTATTGATTTGGCACAGTTTTTACGCCGGATGCCCCTCCTGACACAACCCTCCCTATTTATCAGGGCTTGGGACCGGCACTACATAGCACTGGTTTATGCATCCTAGCGGCTATGTACCTATAGGACAATTCAGTGTCTCCAATTAGCCTTGGCTACATGTTTTTGGACTGTGGGAGGAAACCGAGCACCCGGAGGAAACCCACGCGGACACGGGGAGTACATGCAATCTCCGCACAGAAAGGCAATTGGACCGGCCCACCTGGGGATCGAACCCAGGACCTTATTGCTGTGAGGCTACCCACTTAGCTACCGTGCCGCCCTCCAAAACTATAAATATAAATAACATAAATAATATATAATTTAAATAACATAAATATAAGCCCCCGTTCTATTACTGCAACTAAATCAGCTCCTGCTGTTCTGGGATCTTCCACAAAGTCTATGAGTGTTTGTCTGTCTGTTCATCTGTGCCCGCTCAGTCAAAAGAGCAACTGTGAGGTCAGATACTGATGTTTCAGATAAGATGTTTAGGGCTCTGTGCACGTTGCTAAAGTTTCTCCATGCCAAACCATGTCACAAGGATTTTTTATCTGTTAGCATGGGGTGTTTCTAAAATATCCAAACTCACTAATTAGGAGGGGGCGCCACACAATTTTGGCTATATAGTGCATATTGGCCTTAGGGTAAACTGACTGGTTAAAATGTCTGGTGTTTTTTTGAAATTTTCAATATGGGACTTTCCCTGCATAACAACTGTTTATTAATTCATAAATATTATCCTCAAAAAAGTAAACTGAGTACTTCATACACTGCAAATGAACATTTTTATTCTCTCAAGCAGATACCCTCAGAGGGACTGTGTGGCGCAGCTCAAACAAAGATGGCACGTTTTTGTCAGAGTCCTCTAAACAACGCAGCAAGGTGAAACCTAAAAAGGAGCTCCAGCAGTTTCGCAGCTCTCTTGTCAGCATTATTATGTAAGTGTTTTTTTATTCAAACTATCTCACCCATAACTCAGCACTAATTAGTAATTAGTACAAATTTTATGGTTTGTTTCGCTCATTAACACACGCAGGAAGAACATTTTTGTTATGATAATTGTTTCCCGAAATAAGAGATCTGTTAGTAATTGGAGAATTTACATAAATGTTGCTCCCTATGGGTCATAAATAACACTAAGAAATACACACTCAAGCAGGAATTATTTATTTATTCTTCTTTACTAACTGCTGTATTTCTGCTGGTTCTTGGGTGCCCCAGAAACACTTAGCAAAAGGCATGTAAACCCATGCAGACATGTCAGTCTCCTCACAGATATGGACCAAAGGTGTAGGCCAATTGTCTTCTTGCATCATCCAGTTGCACTTAAGCTTTAATTTATGTTTGTAAGATGAGCCTTCACATTCCCCTTGGTTGGCAGTGCTTTTTGCCCTGCAATTCACCCATGGATAACATTTTCACACAGTCTGTTTCTAATGGTGGGATCATAAATGCTCATGTGAAGTTTCTTTTGTGACTTTCTGGATAAGCCAAACATTTTAAGGAATCACCACTTTTACAAGTTTTCTCTATACAGAGATATAGGCTCTCACTGTGGTTCAGTGGAGCCTTAGAAATGACTTAGTAACCATTACTTTACTTAGTAAACCACTGCAAACTGTACTGCTTGTTAAGACCTTTTAGTGACTTTACAATGCTGGAAGGGTTTATGTTAATGATGGAAGTAACCAAGCCTGAGTGTGTCTAGTGTAATTCAATCAAACTGTTTATTAAATTGAGTGGGAGGGGGGATTACTTTTTCCCCAACACAGGGCTAGTTTGTCTCAAATAACCTGTTTTTCTTGATGAAATAAAACGACCGTTAAAAACAGTACTTGGGGCGCTCAGGTGGCACAGCGGGATATTCCGCTAGCACACCAGCACCGAGATTCTGAACTCCTCGGTTCGAAACTCGGCGTTGCCACCGGTCAGCTGGGCGCCACCTAGCGAGTATGATTGGCAGTGCTTGCAGCAGACTTGGTTCTGCTAGGGGGCGGGATGACCGGACTATGTGGGTGGGGTCTTCAAACGCTGTGTAAGCAGATAGAGAGGCGCCTGTGCTGAGTGCATAGGTGAAAATGGGTTCTGCTAAGGGCAGCGCGCGGGTCGGAGAAGGGGTGAGCAGCAATATACCCACCTCGACTGTAATCAGGGATCCCCCAGCAGCGAAGACAAACTGACTACGCTAAATCGGGAAAAAATGCATAAATAAAATAGAAAACGGTACTTGATGTTTACTCAGGTTGTCTTTTTCTGTATAAAATTTTACTTGAGGATTTAAAAACCAATTCCTTTTAAGGACATTAAAAAGCACATTATCAAAGTTGTCCATGATATCTTCTTTAAGCTGTACAAAGAAAAGATTACATTTTGGGCTGCTGTGATGTAAACAGATGTGAGCACTTGATCACCTGACATCTGTGACCCAATACTGTGACAGATTTTTTATCAGTTATGTCTTACTATGTATTATTTTATCATCAAAGGCAGCAGGATCCTGCCACTGGAAAACGTACAGATGAAATCTCACCACTGGCATGTCGTTCACTTACTCCATCTGAGCAAGATATGCTGGTAAGTAGCTGATCTAAGTAGTATTTTATCACTACCTTTTATCAGTCGGTGGTGGCCAGTGCTCTTTTCTTTGGAGTGGTTTGCTGGGGTGAGAGTGCTAGAACAATGGACACAAACCGAATAAACAAACAGATCAAAAAGGCCAGCTCCATAGTGGGGTCTGAACAGGACTCAGTTCAGCAGGTAGCAGAGTTAAGAATGCTCACAAAGCTTAACTCAATTATCAAAAACCATTCACACCCACTTCACTCCCTGGAGGTGTTTCGACAGAGCACCTTCAGTCACAGACTGATTCCTCCTAAATGCAGGACTGAACGTTACAGAAAATCCTTTCTTATAACTGCTATCAGACTGTTTAACAGTTCACAATAATTCAAATAAATCATTTATAAGAAATACTTACTTCTGTATGCTATGCATGCACCATAAAAAGTTTACATGTATATAGTACCATACTGTACATTTTTATCTTATTGCTTGTTTTTGCACTGTAAGTTAATGTTGTATGTATACAAGAAGTTGTTGTTGACTGTTATCTGAGCTGCTGTAACAAAGAAATTTCATGCAAAGGATCAATAAAGAATCTATCTATCTATTGCACATAACCCTGCTAAAACTTACTGTTATGTGATTTTGCCTTTGCTTTGTGATCCAAGTGAGGACATGGATGGTTTTACAATGAGCTGTTGTTAAATACTACATTTAGCTTATTTGAATATTAACACACAGCTAGGGAAGGCCCTCTTTTACAATACATGAACAAATATTAAAGAAATCACAAGATTCATGGTTAAATTCCACGTTTTGTTAATTATAACTTATGAATAAGTTCATACATCATCTACAGAGCACAAAGTCATAGTTTTACACATTTTAATGCATAATTACTGCGTTAATGCATAATGAGGCATGTTTAATTTTTTAATTCTATTCTTTTTATGCATTTTCCCTTTTTTCTCCCAATCTAGTTGTATCCAATTACCCAGTTACATTTTCCTCTAATGCTGCTGACCCCTACTCTAGCCGAATAATGACCTATTTAAAACACTCCCCCTCCGACATTGCCAAACGCTTCTTTATACCAGCACACAAGGATCAGTATAGCGTACAGAGAGTCACACACTGACCTCTATTATCTCCCATCTCTGTGTAGACGCCATCAGCCAGCCAGCAGAAATAGTAATTGCAGAAGTGATTGGCCAATCATGTCTGCATGTAGGTGCCTGGCCGGTCGTTAGGAGAGCTAAGATTAGGGTGTCTATATTTTTGGATGGCTATATGTCTAAGAATCATTTTTTTTCAATCACACACAACCAGGTTATATATCTAATTGTAAACATACAGTCAGAAAAAGACAAAGATAAAAAACAAACATACTTATAATAGGTTCTACATACAACCCACTACATGGCTTAATGTAAAATACTGGCAAATTGCATTATGTGATGAGTCACATGACAGTGAATCTCTCTTACTGTTTGATTCTTTGATCCTGGAGATGACTTTCACATGTGCTGTTCTTTGTTTTCCCCAGAGATATTACTACTACATCAGAAATGGGATTGACGTAGAGCACGTCGCCACTATGGAAGATTCCTGGCTGGAGAATGTTCTGCGTCTGGTGCCGAATCACCTGCAGAGATTAAGCAGAAGCATTGAGCTTCTCTCAGATGAGATGAGGGATGATTATCTTCTCAGTGTAAAGAAAGCCATAGGTATACTAACATACAGATGTTATATATTAATAATAATAATAATATCATTAAAGGTGAACCGTGCAACTTTGTTATTCAGGACGTTTGTATAAAACAAGTAGCCGTTCGTATTACTCAGTACTCTTGAAGTAGCTCTCAGTTTCAAAAAGGTTGGTGACCCCTGGTATAGAGCTTTAATAGGTTAGTACAGAAGAGCTTTCTACCTGCACACATATTGAGCCTGTATGCAGGGCAAACTGCTTTAAAAAGAGCCAGGAGTTTAAGACAGCCTGCTCTTTGTTATGGGAATAATAAAATTCTCTCCTCTATTAATCAGTGTACATAGCCTAATTACAGGCATATGGGAGGAAGGTAGTACTTCGCTCCAGGCTAGTTCAGGTTTTCTAGAAGTGAAAGGGGGGAAATATTTCATGACTTGCTTAAAGCACAAGTTAACTTCTCTGTAGAGGCGAGATTCCTAGTTGCTTAGATGACTGGTTGTAGGTGTACAGTCTGTGTAGGAGTATGTGTTCCTAATGAACAGGATTTAAAAATCCCAACAACACTGCTGCACCAATATAACAAACACGTCATTATCATGTTAGTGTCATTGCATTGCAGAACCACACAAACATCATCTGGTCAGCGGGGGTGTTATGGAAGTACGATTTAATTGATAAATGAGGTACGGAGGCATGACAAAGTGTACAGAGCTACAGATGGGCTACAGTCAGTAATTGTATAAGCTTGAAAAATAATCAGTGAACCAGCGTATCAGATTGTGTAGATGGTGTTTGTCTAGTTATTGCTAAAATGTATCGATTGTTTTAGATGTGTTGTTGTTACAACAGCCAAAGTAGCCCTACTGAAATATTATTAGCATTTTAAAATGATTTAATTAATGCTAAAATCTCAGTCCAGTCTGCTGTTTTTAATGAATTTTATTTGAAAGGAACAAGTAATGAAACACCTGGAGAACTGTAATGAATGAGAGTACTCTTATCTACAATTAAGCTAAAAAAGAAATGATATGTGAATAGGCCACAGTAACAGCTTTGATTTTCTCCTGCTTGCTTTTGAAGTGGATTTTGTGCTTCGTGACCCGAGAGATAATGAAGAAGAAAAGGTGAAAGATCTGCCCCCTCATAGACAAGAGTGAGTCTAACTGAACATGTTTTTAAGATCTAAAAATAATTCCTTAACTTGTGTTTAAGATCTGGTTTATATTATTGAAGCATTCTTGTCTTTCCTGCTCTCAGTATGGACATACATTATTTAAAAAACATCTTTTTACACATATATATTTAGTTTCAGGCACTTGGGTGGCACAGCATTAAAACACACTAGCTTACTACTGTTGAGATCCAGGAACCCGGGGTTCGAATCTCATTGGTGCTATGTAGTATGCCAGTAGGACATCTACACACACATAAGCCCTGATAGGAAGGGCATCTGGCGTAAAACTGTGGCAGGTCAGGTATGCAGACCAGGATGATTCACAGTGGTTAGCTGTGTTATCAGACAGCCAGGCATTTATACTGACATGATCGGTTATGTCTGATGGCCAGAGTTGATGGCTGAAGCCCTGTAAAAGATTGATTCCCTGTTCAGGGTATTCCTGCCTTGCCTTGCACCAAGTGTTTCCCAGCGGAACCGGACCTGGCACACCCTGACCATGATAAAGCAAAGGAAATAAACAATAAACTTAATTGTTTATTAGACATCTAATCACCGTAAAATTAATCAAACCATGTAATTAAAATAATACAACAAATAAATGATAGAGAAAATTAATAAAAAAAACTGATTTTCAGTTTAAAAAGGTTTTTTTTGTAAATAAAATAATTTAGTAAGGTAAAATAAGTAAAAAAAAAAAAATAGAAATATACTATTAAAATAAATAAAACCCTGCTCTATGCTTTCAAATGATATCAAACCATCATGTATCATTTATGGGATTATTGTGGCAATTTATGTAACAAATTCAAGCTGATAGCAGTTATTTTAATTTTTATTTGATTTACATCGACCTTTTTATCCTGGTCAGAATTATGGTGGGACCAGTTTTACCATAAAACACTGGGTACAAGGCAAGAAAAACCCTGAAACCCCCCTTCCTCAGACATAGCCAGTCATGTCTGTGTATATGCCCGGACATTGCTACTAATACTGTGATCCTGTGAATGAAATTTTTGACTTGGCTATGACATGTGACACTGTGATACAATAAGACTTCTAGTAAACATTTTATTTTATACTTGGGGTGAGTTTATGAATTAATAATATTAAATATGGCTTCATTTATATGAACTAGGGCTGTCGTTAACGTCGTAATCGCGATTAAAAAAATTAATCAAGATTAAAAAATTTTATCTAACTATTTTTATTTGGCATATACATGTGTGTCTCTGTGCTAATTATCTGTATTTCAGATGAATTAGGATGTAAAGCACATGAACTGTCCGATGATAAACTACTTTTAGCGGTTTTCACTTTTTTTACGTGTTGATGAAAAGATGAATGAAATCACGCAAGCTTTGTAACGAGTATCTCCATTGGCTGCTAGAGCTGTCCATCAAAACCGTGTAGCTCTGCCTCCTCCCCCTCCGGTAAAAAGTGAAACTCTGCGTGATGTTTCATCTCTACAGTTTATTCAGCTTATTCTATCACATGGTTATAAACATGATTTATATTTGTGATGTTTGTAGTTTTCTAAAAACACATTCGTATCTGATATTTATATGGACTAAGCGTTTACATGGACTGTTTTAATTAACACTTTTTTTTATATAGCTACAGTCAATTACTTATAGATAACGTCTGCTAACTTGACTGTTTCAGGTATTTATAGATGTTTAAATGGTAATTTAGAACATTATTTCCCAGTATTCTTTCTGAACAAACACAGTATTAAAGGGTTTTCTTAATAGATCTATGAAATAATCATATCTGTGTTTTGATGCATTATTGATGCCTTATATTAGATCAAAACATTATGATTGGTGCACCTGTTTTCAGTGTCAGGGTCATGAACAGGAAAAGATCCTCACTTTTGTCAGATAATGTCCTTTCTACAATGAATTTAGATTTAATAATTCTATCATATTTTATGAATGTTTTATTGGTAATAATAATGTGCATAACTGTTCAAATTTTGCTTAATTATTAGTTTGCGATTAATTAAGATGAATACATATATATTTAGGGCTGTCACACGATGAAAAATTTTAATCGAGATTAATTTTGTTCTTTAATCGCGATTAATCTCGATTAAAATTTTTAATCGTGTGACAGCCCTAATATGAACCCATTAAAAAATGAGAAGCTCTACCTAAAAATGTCTTTCAGGATGGAGGTTGTGCCAAAGCCATGGAAGAAATCATTCTATCAAGCACGAAAGAAGATGTTCGAGCATCTTCATGCCATTAACCCCACCATGCTGTCTGTGCTGGACCTATGGCACGCGTCCTTTAAGTGAGTGATGAAGGTTTTAATGAGGCATAGTGTGCTGCTTGTTATGATCTTTTAGCTTTACTATACATGCTGGAAATGTTGTACAATCCCAAATCAGAAAAAGCTGGGACAGTATGGGTAATGCATTTTGACTTTTATTTGATTGCAGATTGTTGTCATTAAACCCAAGATATGCTTGTCTGGTGCAAATGGATTGATTTTGATTTTGATTGATTTACTTTATTGATCCCCGAAGGGAAATTGCGGTGTAGCAGCAGCAATTACAATTATTACAAACATCACACAATGACATTACAATGAGGTAGGAAAGAATAAAAATTAAGATATAAAATCTAAAAAAATATATAAAAAAGAAAATAGAATATAATTATTAAAAAAAATAAGAATATAAAACATCTAACAGAACAAAAAATAAAAAGGGGGGATCCTAAAGGTGCAGTTACAGACATCATTTAATTTGTTAATATACAGCCAATCTTTCAACATATTCAACTTTTTTTGATTTGTGGTTGTATTTAGGTTCACCTGGACTAGCAGTAATTAAGCCTAAGTGTACCTAGTTTAATTAAACCCAAATATTAATTCAGTTTGGTTAATTGAGTATCTAAGGGGGCTTTTTCATTGTACTATTGAAGCATCAGGTGCTGAACAGTACAATCCAGGCAGTGCCTCTGTTGTTATTCTTAAGCTCAATATCTTCTTGTATAGGAATTTACGGCTTGTTGATGTGACAGAGTTCCACACGAGGGAGGAGTCCATGGAGCTGTCAGTCTTTCAGCAGTTGGTCAACAAACACATCGAATATGCCAAAGACGTTCTTATGAAAAAGTAAGACATAGTGCAGCTGCTTTTTAGATTCCTCAATGTGGTAGTTCTTTTGCTCAGTGAATCAAACCCATCATGATCCTGTTGAGGATGAATTGGTTGTAAGAATGAATGAATGAATGAATGAATGTGGTAGTTCCTTAAAAGTCATGTTTTCATGCAGGTACAAGTCACACAAAATTGTGTAAAGCAATACTAAATATTAAGGGAAAGGTCATATCCTGATATACCACGACTCTGAAGTGCCTCTGTGAACAAATTGAGGTCCATAAAGACTTGGGTAGACAAGTTTTTTTTGTGGACAGGTCAGTGGTTAAAGTACTGGACTAGAATCAAAAGGTTGCTGGTTTGAGCCCCACCACTGCCAAGATGCCACTGTTTGGCTTCTGTGCAAGGACCTTAACCCTCGGTTGTTTAAATTGTATTACTGTAAAGTGTCTGCTAAATTCTCACTCTTAACCGCTTATCCAATTAGGGTCGTGGGGGCGGGTGCTGGAACTTATCCCAGCTTTTCAATGGGCGCAAGGCACACAGTAACACCCTGGAGGCGCCAGTCCATCGCAGGGCAAACACACACACACATACACACCCATTCACCTATAGGGCAATTCAGTGTCTTCAGTTAACCTGACTGCATGTTTTTGGACTGTGGGAGGAAACCAGAGCTCCCGGAGGAAACCCACGCAGACACGGGGAGAACATGCAAACTCTGCACAGAAAGGCATAAAGGACCTGGACTGCCCCGTCTGGGGATCGAACCCAGGACCTTGTTGCTGTGAGGCGACAGTGCTACCCACCGAGCCACCGTGCCGCCCCTGCTAAATGCTATAAATGTTAACGTGTGGAGGAACTCCATGTGCTTGCATGATGTCCAGATGTCAACCCGGTAAACAGGTTGAAGATTAATGGTAACATCAATCGCAAGCCAGACCTTCATGTCCAACATCAGTATTTGACCTCATTAATGTTTCTTGTAACTAAACAGCAACAGTGTTCCCCTAGAAACTCCAAAATCTTGTTGAAAGCCTTAGTGAGAAAAGTAGAGACTGTTATGCCATGAAGAGGGAGGGGAGGGAAACTCCAACATAATGTACAACAAGCTTATTGGTCAGGTGTTTACATACTTGTAGCCACATAGTTTCATCTTATATGATTCATCCATTAGTTGTTACTAAAAAGGTGGTAGATTTGCATTTTCTCTACATTCAATCTCACTGAGAATGTGTTGTGTCTGTTGTGATTAGTATTTCTATTATTAATAACTAAGATGACTATATGCATGATGGCAATTTTTACAATCGGAATTAGAAGGCACAAAGCTGTTGCACTGGTGATCAAGCCCAGGAAGGTGAATAACAGGACAAACCACTGCAAAATAAAAAATGAAGCTTGTTTTGAATGAAACAGGTGGTTTCCCGATGTGCAAGTCATCTACTACCAAGGGAGCAAGCACAAACTACTACCCAGCAACACCAATCCAGTTCGACTGCTGTCTTTCTTCAACTGTGTGGCTGCTCTAATGACTTCTCAGCTTCAGAGTCTGGCCCTGGACTCCATCCATGACTACACAAGGCTGATATCTCAGGACCCAGTAAGACAATCACAGTTATTATGCAGAAGAATTACAAATCGTTTCATCCACCAATTAAACCAAGCAGAAACCAGGTCTGTTTATCAGGTCTGTCTAATTACTTACAGGACACTCCATTTGAATAGCAACAATTTTAGCAAGTATACCAGTACAGTGGCACCTCGATTTAATGGACCTCCATTTAACGGATTTTGGATTTAACAGACAAAATCTAGAAGATTGTTTAAAATTCCTGCGAAAAGTGTACCAAGACCAATAGTTCAGCAATTGTCCTCTATGAGAGATAGGCTTTATTTTGTCAGGAGGCTCGCTTTGTTCTTGCCTTTTTTTCTGTGTTTTATGCTTTATTTTTACAAGCTCCAGTGCCTAGTTATGCACCAGCACTGCTCTAGTAGCCATCAGCAGTGCTTTAGACTCAGTCCCCACTATACGATCACGGCAAAAAAAAAAACACAAGGTAGATGAAATTTACTGAAATGTACTGTTTATGTGCATGTACTATGTGCGTGTTTAGCACTTTTGTGGACATTAGTGATGTGCTTTCGGACATTTTATGGACCAGTGCTCCCCCCTTTTAGTCCATTATATCGAGGTTCCACTGTCTACGCATAGCATTTATTAGTTCAGCCTAGCTGTTGTACTGTAATATGGTCATTACAATGTAAATGTAGCTAATTAGTTCACATTCAATTAATAATATTAAAGAATCAGTACCAGATAATACAGACAAATTCTTTTTGCCAGCATTTTTAAGTTAATTGAGTTGTTTACATGTTGAACAATACACTAAACCATAGCTGCTATAGCTGCTATATATATTTATATATATAATATATATTCCTTTAGACAAAACGACAAATTAGCTTTTGCTTAATACAGTAGTTACTCTGAAAGTCCAAGCTTTTGGGTCAGAGCATTTTTAATCTCAGTACTTTTTGAATTTAGTAGCTTTATTCAGCCGTGTAATTCAATTCATCTTTCTCTAAAGTGTTCGGTCAGAGCCTTTGAGCATCCAGGCTTCGTTCTTCGACTGACCCTGGAGCAGAACGAGATCAAGTTTGAGCCGGATTTCAAAGAATTTGAGGTCATCTTGCTGAACGTGTATGACATGATGTTAAAATCCATCAGCTCAGTGCCTCGAGTGGAGACGAAACTTTACTCGGAATGGGTAAGGTTCTGCCTGGTTCTGTACTTTTAATGTATTGATTTAAAAACAAGGCAGGATGTATTACATCACTTTTTGTCACATTCACAATCTCATTATTGTTCTTTTATTTCATCTAGCATGTTATATTTAAGCTAAAATGATATGACAATGTATACCGATCAGCCATAACATTAAAACCACCTCCTTGTTTCTACACTCACTGTCCATTTTATCAGCTCCACTTACCATATAGAAGCACTTTGTAGTTCTGCAATTACTGACTGTAGTCCATCTGTTTCTCTACATACTTTTTTAACCTGCGTTCACCTTGTTCTTCATTGGTCAGGACCCCCACAGGACCACCACAGAGCAGGTATTATTTAGGTGGTGGATCATTCTCAGCACTGCAGTCACAACATGGTGGTGGTGTGTTAGTGTGTGTTGTGCTGGTATGAGTGGATCAAACACAGCAGCGCTGCTGGAGTTTTTAAACACCGTGTCCACTCACTGTCCACTCTATTAGACACTCCTACCTAGCTGGTCCACCTTGTAGATGTGAAGTCAGAGACGATCGCTCATCTATTGCTGCTGTTTGAGTTGGTCATCTTCTAGACCTTCATCAGTGGTCACAGGATGCTGTTTCATGTGGTGCTGTTGGCTGGATATTTTTGGTTGGACTATTCTCAGTCCAGCAGTGACAGTGAGGTGTTTAAAAACTCCAGCAGCGCTGCTGTGTCTGATCCACTCATACCAGCACAACACACACTAACACACCACCACCATGTCAGTGTCACTGCAGTGCTGAGAATGATCCACCACCTAAATAATATCTGCTCTGTAGTGGTCCTGGAAGAGTCCTGACCATTGAAGAACAGCATGAAAGGGGGCTAACAAATCATGCAGAGAAACAGATGGACTACAGTCAGTAACTGTAGAACTACAAAGTGCTCCTATATGGTAAGTGGAGCTGATAAAATGGACAGTGAGTGTAGAAACAAGGAGGTGGTTTTAATGTTATCTATCTATCTATCTATCTATCTATCTATCTATCTATCTATCTATCTATCTATCTATCTATCTATCTATCTATCTATCTATCTATCTATCTATCTATCTAATCTATCATTTCTCATCAATTTTAGAAGTATGAAGACATTTGTTTCTCATCACGGGTTACCATATTGTATGTTAAACCACTATTATCTGGTAAACAATACCACATTAAGTCACATGTTCTTCACAATGCATTAGTTTAACAGTAAAATGCTGTTTTTATTTTCAGAATAACGGCTGTTAAATTACAGCTACAACTGATTTTACAACAGAAATTGGTTTTTGAGAATAACAGGATGATACTGTTGACAAATGGCTGTTTATTAACTGTGTACATGCACAAAATTCTATGGGCAATTTCATGGCCATCCAAGAACAAATCAAACTGTTATTAGCAACAAAGCACCCCACATTCATTATCTTCTTTTTCCACTGTCTGTTTTAGCCTGGCACAGAGAACGGTGGTGTCCTAAACCCAGTCATCCTGCCCGAGATCCTTGAAGCACAGAAGGCAGAAATTCATCATGTAATACGCGAAGAAAGCGCTGGTCCAATTGAGCATGTGCGCCTCTATGACAAATATGCACCGCTGGTATCACAGCAGGCTGAGCAGGACGTAGATCACTTCCTGTGTGACCAGCACTCTTTTCAGGAGATAATGATAGAGGTGTTACGTTACCAACAGCTTGCTAATGAGATCCAGTATGATCTTACCAAGGTTAGTTAAAGTGTAATTTTACATTTTTTGTTAAGGGAGAACTTTTTGAATTCAGGCCAAAGTCTTATTTTAATTATTGTTTGTGTGAATTTTTTATTTAATTAATTTTGTAAATCAGATGCAGTACAAAGGCGGAATTCAAATCTAATCCTAAAAGGCCACAACATTAAGCTTTTGTATTCTAAGATTTAATTAACGCTTTAAATTTGTTAGATTAATTTAAATTACACCACACATACACCGATCAGGCATAACATTATGACCACCTTCCTAATATTGTGTTGGTCCCCCTTTTGCTGCCAAAACATCCCTGCAACTGTGACACACTGTGTATTCTGACATCTTTCTATCAGAACCAGCATGAACTTCTTCAGCAATTTGAGCTACAGTAGCTCGTCTGTTGGATCAGACCACACGGGCCAGCTTTCGCTCCCCACGTGCATCAATGAGCCTTGGCCGTCCATGACCCTGTCGCCGGTTTACCACTGTTCCTTCCTTGGACCACTTTTGATAGATACTGACCTCTGCAGACCGGGAACACCCCACAAGAGCTGCAGTTTTGGAGATGCTCTGACCCAGTCGTCTAGCCATCACAATTTGGCCCTTGTCAAACTCGCTCAAATCCTCATGCTTGCCCATTTTTCCTGCTTCTAACACATCAACTTTTAGGATAAAATGTTCACTTGCTGCACTTCATAATGTTATGCCTGGTCGGTGTATTAGCCTGTTTAAATTATAAAAACGTATAGTTTTGCTTATTTGTGTTTTTTTGTACCTGTTTACGTATTTCATGCTTTTGTTTCAGAGCTTTTAAAAAGTAAAGGATTTGAAATGTAGCAAAAAACATTCAAATGTGGTATTGTTAACACTACTGTAGTGCAGCAGTCTAATGCACTAGCACACCACTGCAAAGAGATCAATCTTGCAAGTTCGCATCTCAGCAGAGCCACCGACTTATCCGGGTATCCACACAACCATAATTGGCTGTATTTGAGGCAGGGACGGTCAGACAGGGTTTCCTTTCATTTCTGCTGCATTATTTAACTGATCACATGAGAGTGTGTGTGTATGAGTGTGTAGTGGGTGATAAGAAGCAGCCTCAGATTGGACACATTTACATTTTTAGCATTTAGCAGACGCCTTTATCCAAAGCGACTTACAGTACTGTGACAGTATATTGTCTAAGCAACTGAGGGTTAAGGGTCTTGCTCAAGGGCCCAGCAGTGATAACCTGGCAGTGGTAGGGCTTGAACCAGTGGCCTTTTGATTACTAGTCCAGTACTTTAACCACTAGGGTACAACTGCTCTACGCCCTACGACACAAGGTTGGAGGGGTCCTTGATCAGTTCAGATCAGATTAGGTCACATTTGGGAATTGGAATTGACTATATTGGGAGATAGAGCAGGGAAAACACTAGTGTAAACATGTTTAAAATCATTTTGATAGTTAGTACACTGTGGGGAAAAAACTAATAGGGTTTCTGTGTGGAATATTTTTCACTAAAGGCAAGTACAGTGAAAAAGAGAAAACATATCTTGGCAGAAATATTATTTCATTTTATAACAGGTTTTTGGATTTACCAGCTCTCCTACATATGATCTCAGAACTGTCATGCAGACTTCCACTCTCACCCGCCTGTTAAATTTGACAGGTTGTACGACTCGGCATGTTTGAAGTTCATTCCCATGACCTAATCCGTGCTCTGGTGAAGCGGGCAGAAGACCTCAAGCAAAAACTGGTCACATGCATGCTGGAGGACCACCAGAAGTTAAATATGAAGTGAGTGCTAACCTTTTCCAACATGAGAGTCAAGAGCGTAAAGAAATATGGTTCCTTAATAATTTGTGCACATTATTGTTTGATCTCAAACAACTCTATCCCATCGTGTTCCATGCATGCAGGTTAATCGGCGAGTTTGAGAAGATTGCCGAAAAAGCTCTCGGCACTCCTTCAAACACTCAGGAGCTCATGGATCTTAAGGTTGTGCATTTAAGTATACAGACTCTAGTTCTGAACATTTATCAGTTTATACACTGTACAGTAATTATCTAATACACCTTATTAAAAAAGAAATATACTGTAGATACTTGTCCATTTTGACCATCTTTCCATGGCAACATGGAATTTTTTCCAAGGCATTTTTTTAAAAGTCTTCTCAAGCCTTATGGATCTTAAAATCCTAAACCACCAAGGATTGGTCAGAAAACACTGCTGCTGAGGCGCCCTCTAGCAGGCACAATTGGCTTCCAGTCTGCTGGGTGGGAAAGACCAAAATAAGGGGTGGGGTTATCAATGCTGTGTAAGGACCTTGATGGCCCAGGGTGCATGTACAAAAGGGAAGAAGTACAAAGATCGGGGTGGGGCTTACCGTACAAGAAGCCGACATCACGCGCAAATCCAGTGTGGGAGGATATTAGGGTATTGGTGGACTGTGCACACGTCGGAGGGAGTGTCTGTCAAATATACACCCTCCTTGATTGCCATTGGGGTCCCCAGCAGCGGACTGGGGAGAAAAAGGGGGTAAAATGCATAAATAAATACTCTAAAACTCTACTGCATCTGATACACTTATACTAGTACAACACACACTACTATATTATTACCATGTTAGTATTATTGCAGTGCTGAGAATGGTCCAATGTCCAAATGTCATCTGGTCAGTAGATGTCCTTTTATACTGTATGTATAGTAGGTGTAGCTGATAAAGGTGTATCTAATAAAGTGCTGAATGAGTATGTATATACACCGATCAACCATAACATTAAAACCACCTCCTTGTTTCTACACACTTTGTCCATTTTATCAGCTCCACCTCTCATATAGAAGCACTTTGTAGTTCTACAATTACTGACTGTAGTCCATCTGTTTCTCTGCATGATTTGTTAGCCCCCTTTCATGCTGTTCTTAAATAGTCAGGAATCTCCACAGGACCACTACAGAGTAGGTATTATTTGGGTGGTGGATCATTCTCAGCACTGCAGTGACACTGACATGGTGGTGGTGTGTTAGTGTGTGTTGTGCTGGTATGAGTGGATAAGACACAGCAGTGCTGATGGGGTTTTTAAATACCTCATTGTCACTGCTGGACTGAGAATAGTCCACCAACCAAAAATATCCAGCCAACTGTGCCCCGTGGGCAGCGTCCTGTGACCACTGATGAAGGTCTAGAAGATGACCAACTCAAACAGCAGCAACAGATGAGCGATCGTCTCTGACTTTACATCTACAAGGTGGACCAACTAGGTAGGAATGTCTAATAGAGTGGACAGTGAGTGGACACGGTATTTAAAAACTCCAGCAGCGCTGCTGTGTCTGATCCACTCATACCAGCACAACACACACTAACACACCACCACCATGTCATTGTCACTTCAATGCTGAGAATGATCCACCACCTAGATAATACCTGCTCTGTGGTGGTCCTGTTGTGGTTCTGACCATTGAAGAACAGGGTCAAAGCAGGCAAAAAAAGTATGTAGAGAAACAGATAGACAGTCAGTAATTGTAGAACTACAAAGTGCTTCTATATGGTAAGTGGAGCTGATAAAATGGACAATGAGTGTAGAAACAAGGAGGTGGTTTTAATGTTATGGCTGATTGAGGGTTAAGAACATCAGGAATAAAACCTCTGTATAACTATATAATTTCTACTTCATATTTTTCATTATAGGTTTATACAGAAAAGGTCGAGGCAGAGGAGATGCCCAAAGTGGAGCTTAAGCTCATGGAGTCCAAGCTGCGTCTCTGCTTTCTGGTCGACTATGTTATGTTCTCTCTGACTGACATGCGCCTGAACAAACAGACCTTCCAGTGGCACCAACGAATGCCTCTCATATTTGATGAGCACCGACAGATCATTAAGGAAAAGTCTGCACTGTTCCAGGATGGCCTCAAGGTCAGGTGGACAGAAGGTCACATCAGAGCTGTAACCAATGCAGCAATGTGTGCATTATATAGATTTATAGTTACAAAAGCAACAGTGACTGTTCAGAGAGCAGAGTCTGCTGTCTGAACATACACCAGTTAGGCATAACATTATGACCACCTTCCTAATATTGTGTTGGAACCATTTTTGCTGCCAAAACAGCCTGATCCGTCGAGGCATGGACTCCACTAGACCCCTGAAGGTGTGCTGTGGTATCTGGCACCAAGATGTTAGCAGCAGATCCTTTAACTCCTGTAAGTTGTGAGGTGGATGGCATGGATCAGACTTGTTAGTCCAGCACATCCCACAGATGCTCGATTGGATTGAGATCTGAGGAAATTTCTTGGACCACTTTTGATAGATAGTGACCACTGCAGACTGGGAACACCCCACAAGAGCTGCAGATTTGGAGATGCGTCACTTAAATCCTTACACTTGCCCATTTTTCCTGTTTCTAACACATCAACTTTGAGGATAAAATGTTCACTTGCTGCCTAATACGTATATCCCACCCACTAACAGGTGCCGTGATGAAGAGATAATCAGCGTTATTCACTTCACCTGTCAGTGGTCATAATGTTATGCCTTGTCGGTGTAAGTGGAACGAGTAAAAAACTATCTATAATACACGCAACAAGAAGATAAATTACTACTCTCTACGCACAGTAGCATCCCGCATACCAAAATCATGTATTAATGAGCCAACGTTTTGTTTACAGCTGCGGTGCGAGAGGTTTGTGGAGGAGCTGGAGAGCTATGCAAAGCAGGTGGAGGAGTTTGTCACTTTCGGGGAACTGTCTGAGCTTAGCAAGTATTTGAAAAAAGCTCAGGTGCTCAACTCCAAACTGGAGACCGCCATGGAAAAGGTCAGTTCAGACCGAAATAATTGGTCATGCATTATTTTGTTAGTGATTTACCACAGTGAATGACTGTTCTAAGCAATTTGCTCATTAACCTGGACATTTCCTTTGTACAGTTCAGGTTAAAGTTGCATGTAAATTGTTAGAACTAGAACATGAGCACTATGTTGTTTCAAGATAATTTGTATTTAAATGACCATGTGCTGGTATTCAAATATGCTGGAAAAAGGTCTTTGTTGGCCTGTTGGTCCACACTTAATCACTGTCCAGTCAGCAGTGATAAATATTCCATTACATGCTAAAACAAACGAGTAACAGCTCCCTGTGAGCCTGCCAAGTTGCACATTTTATGAAATAAACTTCATAATGTGTGAAGAATATCGTTCATGAGTGTGGCCTTTTAATGAATTTCTGGGTTTGCAGGGTATAAACATAATGAATTGAAAAATGAAAAGTTGACCTACAGATATCAGCATGATCATCTTACAACATGGCCTATAGCCTAACCCAGGGTTTTAAACCCATGGTTTACCATGATTGTCCATGATTTTTACCGTGACCCAGGCATCACAATGTATCAAACTGAAACACAAAATTAAATATACTTAATTAATTAATTAATTAATATAAAGCAAGAAGCTTAATTAATTAATTAATTAATATACAGCAAGAAGGTCCTGGGTTCGATCCCCAGGTGGGGCAGTCCGGTTCCTTTCTGTGTGGTGTTTGCATGTTCCCCCCGTGTCTGCGTGGGTTTCCTCCGGGTGCTTCGGTTTCCTCCCACAGTCCAAAAACATGCAAATGAGGTGAATTGGAGATACAAAATTGTCCAAGACTGTGTTCGATATAACCTTGTGAACTGATGAATCTTGTGTAATGAGTAACTACCGTTCCTGTCATGAATGTAACCAAAAGTGTAAAACATGACGGTAAAATCCTAATAAACAAACAAACAGTTAATATAAATAGTGACAATCTGGTCCCACTGTGGTTTACAAGATGTAACATAAAGCCTCCACAAGGGGGCTTTTGGGTACAAGTTCATTTTGTGTGTATGTTTATTTAATAATTTGTTTCTATTTGTCTATTTTCTCATAATTTATCGTAGCCAATTAGTTTTCTGCTGCTGGGGATCCTGATTGCGTCCTGAGAGGGTATATTCGCCTGCCCCACGCCCCCTCCTATGCCTGCGCGGTTCATCAACCCCTTCTTTTTAACCTGTGCCTCTGTGAATTAGCTCGTCCACGTCTGCACAGACGCCTCGGGCTGCTAACCAGGGTTTTGCGCAGCGTTTGAAGACCCCACCCACTTTATTAGTCTGGCCTTTTCCCACCCAGCAGACTTGATGGCCAATTTTGTCTGCTGCAGGCACTGCCAATTGTGCCCGCTAGTTGGTGCCCAGCCGATCACAGCTAAGATTCGAACAAGGGAGAGCTGAACCCAGGAGAGCTCAGATTCGAACCAGGGAGTTCGAAATCTCAGCGCTGGTGTGCCAGTGGAAAATCTCGCTGCACCACCTGGGCGCCCTCGTTTAGTTAATTATTATTATTTTTCTCTGTGACCCATTTTTTTGGCTCACGACAAACCTATGGGATGTGACCCAGGGTTTCTGTAATCATCATAATGTCTTCTGTATTCCCATCACTATGCTCTGTTTTCTCATGTTTCTTCTCTCTCAGATTGAAGGCTTCAACTTAGAGGAAGAAGCGTATGGATGGCCCATCTCCCAGTACCCTCTACGCAAGCAAGTACAAGACAGACTGGTCCCATACCTTCGCCTGTACCAGTTAGCCACCGAGTTTCAGGAGCAACACCGGCAGTGGATTCATGGTCCCCTCGCTTCAGTCAACCCAGACAAAGTGGAGGGTGATGTCGGCAACTACTGGCGCTCACTCTACAAACTGGAGAAGGGTTTTCAGGACTCACCCAAGGCTCTGCATATTGCCACTCAAGTAAAGGCAGAGGTGGAGGCTTTTAAGGAGCACATCCCCTTAGTACAGGTACTGTGCAAAACAGAGTAAATATTAATTTCATCTAGATGAATTTATACGCTGGCTTATCTAATATTTTTTGGAGACCTTCCAGTCTGTTAAATGAGCTATTCATAACAGTCTAATTTTGAGGGAACCAGTTTAGTTTTTTGCATTTTTCCCTCCAATTGTCCTCCCAATTGAGTCGTATCCAATTACCCGATTGCATTTAGCTTCATCTATAGCTTTTGATCCCCACCTCTGACCAAGAAGAGCTGTGACTAACACACACCCCCTCTGACGTGTGTGCAGTTGTTCAGTAGTGGCTTCTTTTTTTCACCTGCACGAGGCAGGTTCATATGGAAATCCATATCACGCATGGAGAGTCACACACTGAACTCCATTACCCCCATCTTTGTTGAATTAATAACAAAAAGAGCATTTTGCCAGGCTGCATCCCTCCCTTCCTACTCTGTAGCTGAGATGCTAGTTCATACGTTTATTACATCTAGACTGGACTACTGTAATTCAGTTCTGTTTGGGCTTCCTGCCTGTAGCCTAAAGTGGCTGCAATATGTCCAGAATTCAGCAGCCAGGGTTCTTACACACACCAGATCCACAGAGCATAACACCCATACACTCAAACGGCTGCTTTGGCTCCCGGTTCATTTTTCACATCCAGGACAAAATTCCCTTTCCTGGTATTTAAATCTCTCCATGGTCTAGCTCCCCCTTATCTCACTATTTTTTTGGCTAAGCACTTACCTTCTGAGTCCCATCTCCTTTTTGTCCCTCCCTCTAGGTTACGCACTGTCTGTGATGGAGCTTTTAGTATTGCAGGGCCCAAACTTTTGCAAAGACCTACCTTTTTCTTACTGCTTTTCCTGATGAGTAATTTGAATTTGCTTACAATTTGTTGTATTACTATATACACTGACGAGGCATACCATTATGACCACTGAAAGGCATTAATGGGTGGGATATATTAGGCAGCAAGTGAACATTTTATTCTCAAAGCTGATGTTAGAAGCAGGAATGGGCGAGCGTAAGGATTTGAGCGAGTTTGACAAGGGACAAATTGTGATAGCTAGATGACTGGGTCAGAACATCTCCAAAACTGCTACTCTCGTGGGGTGTTCCCAGTCTGCAGTGGTCAGTATCTTATAAAAGTGGTCAAAGGAAAGAACAGTGGTAAACCGACGACAGGCTCATTGATTGGTGGGGAGCGAAGGCTGGCCCATGTGGTCCGATCGAACAGACGAGCTACTGTACCTAAGCATTGTTGCAGACCATGTACACCCTTTCATGGAAATGATATTCCCTGATACCTGTGGCCTCTTTCAGCAGGATAATGCGCCCTGCCACAAAGCAAAAATGCTTCAGGAATGGTTTGAGGAGCACAACAACGAGTTTGAGGTGTTGACTTGGCATGCAAATTCCCCAGATCTCAATCCAATCGAGCATCTGTGGGATGTGCTGGACAAACAAGTCCGATCCATGGAGGCCCCACCTCACATCTTACAGGAGTTAAAGGATCAGCTGCTTCTTGGTGCCAGAATCCACAGCACACCTTCAGGGGTGTAGTGGAGTCCATGCCTCAACAGGTCAGGGCTGTTTTGGCAGCAAAAGGGGGACCAACACAATATTAGGAAGGTGGTCATAATGTTATGTCTGATTGGTGTATTTCCCTAAATTTTAAATTGATTGTTGTCTGCTTTTATTTTTTATTCATTTTATTTATATATGTTGATTAATTTGATGCTGTTTAAGGCCTGTAGTCATACAGTGTCCCTGAGTTTCTTGAAAGGCGCTTATAAATAAAATTTTATTATTACTATAAAAGACAGACAACCCACAAAGTTGCTTATTCGCTAAAGATGACTTTATTATTGCTATGACTATCTGTCAGACTGTTGCTCTGAGCTCGAACGGGCTTTGCCGTGAAATAAATAATGCATAAAGAAAAAGTGTGAAAGTTCAAACCATTAACTGTGAATAACAGATACACACTTGTATAAAATGCCAAGCCTCACACCTTGTAAAGGTTAAGCCGTCCAGATCAATTTGAAACAACAAGTAGAAGTAAATCAGGTCCACTGAACTCTTATCTCTATTTTGTTAAGCTTAGTACAACTCACAACAAACCTGTTTTAAATCTAAAGAGGCCCCCAACTTAAAACCTGTCTCCTTGTCTGTTGGCCCCTTTAGGTACTGTGCAACCCAGGCCTGCACGATCGTCACTGGGATGCCATGTCGGCCGTGGTGGGCACGTCTCTAAAGCCGTCAGAAGAGGAGACAGCCTGCATTTCCCACTTTATCCCACTAAACCTCGAGCCTCACTTGCCAAGCTTTGAGAGCATCAGTGAAGCAGCCAGCAAGGAGTACTCACTGGAGAAGGCCATGGAGCGGATGGCAGGCGAGTGGGCAAACATGGAGTTCAGTCTTCTGCCCTACCGGGAGACTGGGACATCCATTTTGTCGTCAGTGGACGAGATCCAAATGCTGCTGGACGACCATATTGTGAAGACTCAAACGATGCGTGGCTCGCCCTTCATCAAGCCCTTCGAGGCAGAGATACAGTGAGACATTCTGTGTGTTTGTGTGTGAATGTGTTTGTGTGGGGGTCTAAAATTACTGGGATATAAAAACTAGCTATGAAAACATTTTTTACAATGTGATTGGCTATGTTTGAGGGTGGGCGGGTCAATGGGATTCCTCATTGCTG
Source organism: Trichomycterus rosablanca (assembly GCF_030014385.1). Classification (NCBI taxonomy): domain Eukaryota; kingdom Metazoa; phylum Chordata; class Actinopteri; order Siluriformes; family Trichomycteridae; genus Trichomycterus; species Trichomycterus rosablanca. The sequence continues at coordinate 28,312,231 of NC_085999.1, forward strand.
CTGCAACTGCGACTAATGGAATAATGGAGATCAGGGAGTGATTCTCCATACGTGAACCTGCCTTATGCAGGTAAAACGAAGCTGTTCGTGTTAGAGGGGGCCTGCGTTAGGTACAGTCCTCCTCGGTCAGGGTAGGGGTCTGCAGCAGTGGAGGTGAGACAACCGGGTAATTGGATACAACTAGATTGGGAGAAAAGGGAAAAAATGCAAAAAAAAAAAAGAATGGATAAAATTTAGTTTAGGGTTTTGCTAACTATTAACAACCCAAACATTTTGGCAGGGGGACATGATGAAGTGTATGACTGGAACAAAATGAATTTTTATTTATTTATTTTTATGCATTTTCTCCCCTTTTTTTTGCCGATCCCTGCTCTGACCGAGGAGATCGAAGCTAACCCACGCTCCCTCCGTCACGTGAGCAGCAAGCCGCATGCATCTTATCGCCTGCACATTGACGAGTGTTGCGCCACCTAGCGTTGTGTACGGAGGGACACACCCTAAGAGCACTCTTTCCTCATCTCTGTGTAGGCGCCTCTAATCAGCCAGCAGAGGTCGTAACCGCACCATTCTGACAGAGAGAGACCCATATCCGGCTTTAGTCCCACCCATCTGAACAACAGGCCAATCGTTGTTCATGTAGCCGCTCAGCCCAAGCCGGCATAGCAGAGCCGAGATTCGATACTATGTATTCGAGATCCAGCCTTGGTTGCAGCGTGTGTTTTTACCGCTGCGCCACGTTAGCGGCCAAGAAATAAACAATTTGCTTAGGGTTTTGCTAACTACAACCAGAACATTTTAGCAGGGGGACGTGATAAGTTGTATGACTGGCACAAAAGTAAACACTACATTTTTAAAAGGAGTGGGTGTAAAAACTTGAGATGTCAATGTTAACAATGCTCATGATTTCTAAATTGAATTTTAGTCCTATATATCTTCTAACTTTATGACAGATGTAACGTAGCGCTAAGGATTAAGAGAAGAATGAAAAGTCTTGGGTTTGTGTCTCAGGGACTGGGAAAGCAAGCTGCTCTTGCTCCAGGAGATTCTGGACGAATGGCTGAAGGTGCAGTCCACATGGCTGTACCTCGAACCTATCTTCAGTTCGCCGGACATTATGGCCCAGATGCCTGAAGAGGGACGCCGCTTTACCACTGTGGACAAGACCTGGAGGGAAACCATGAAGCAAGTCAGCCTGGTAAGCCAATGTGATGTAAAGCGAAACCTCTTATATTGGAAGTCTATAAAGTGACATTAAAACTCTCTGCATTTGTTATTGTTTTTGGTGCAATATAGGGACAGCGTGCTCAGTTCCCCTAAAAGTATTTGTCTACTGCATGTTTAAAAACATAAACCATGAACAAACTGAACTAGGTCTTTAGTAGTCTCTACGGGTGCAGGAACTATGTGTTGACTCCTAATGACCTGCATTTTTTTTTAATTAATTATTTACTAATTATCTACAATCTGGCTTTCGTCCATGTCTGGCAGAGGGAGCGTTGTTTAGGGCTGCTTTGCTGCTTTAGGGATCGTTTGCAGTCACTGAGGGTACATGAATTTTAAATTTCATTAAGAAATTAAACTGTAGTAGCATAATAAAAGTACGATAAACTGTTTTTAAAAAGAACATTTGTAGGCGCTGTTGAGGAAAAATAAGGTCAGATAATAGATGAAAACAAAGATTACAGTTCACTGGATTAAAATAATTTATTGGCATGATCGTGGGTTCTTACAGCAGTGGAATAGCTGAAGAACAAGGAACAGAACTGTGGGCCTCCCTTTATACTGCTCTAGTCACATCACATTGGGTGTTGGACTTTGGAATCTCAACATTTTACAACTTTGTATTTTAGACTCACATCCATATCTCAAGCACAGTATAACTAAGGACTTAATACACAAAGCAGCACAATAATATTAAGCATAAAATCAAAAATTTCCATAACGGCGCTCAGGTGGCGCAGCACTAAAACACGGTAGCACACCAGAGCTCACATCTCGAACTTGTCCGTTCTAATCTTAGCTCTGCCACTTGAACAATGATTGGCTTGTTATTTAGGCAGGTATTTTGGAGGGGATTCCTTATATCTGATGCAGTTACGACCTCTGCTGGCTGATTGATGGTGCCTGCACAGAGACGATAGTGTGATAGTGTGTGATCAGGGTGTGTCTCTCCATACACAAAACTGATCCACATAGGAACTCGCCTCGTGCAGGTGAAAAGATGCAGTTGGCTACTGCGGGCGTGTGTTAGTCACGGCTCTCCTCGGTCAGTGTGGAGGTCAACATCAGTAGAGAGGAAGCACCATGTAATTGGCAATGGTCTAAACATGTTACCCATACTGGGAACACTAATACACCCCTCAAACCATACCTGGCTTTAAAACTTTACACAGGTTACTAACTAGACAGTCATTTTCTTTTTTGGTCAGATGAACACATCATCGATTATTTCCACAAATAATCTGCAGCGTTGACTGATCAGACCATAATAACCTTTCCAGTCTGCATCATTCCATTACAGCTTTCAGGTCCATTTTGGCTTTAGGATGGGGCCTAGTTGTAGCCTAGCGGTTAAGGCACTGGGCTAGTAATCGAAAGGTCGTGGTTCAAGCCCCACCACTGCCAGGTTGCCACTGTTGGGTCCTTGAGCAAGGCCCTTCACCTTTAGTTGCTTAGACAATATAATGTCAAAGCACTGTAGGCTGCTTTGGATAAAAGCGTCTGGTAAATAATGAAAAGGGATAGCCAATTTTTATTATGAACCCTGTACATTTGGGACTTTTTCAGACTGGAACCTTTAATAATAGAAGTACTGGAATTTTATACCTTCAGTACCCCTAGAACCGAAAAATTAACATTTGCATTATGCTTCATCTCTACTGGTGCTGACCTCCACCCCGGATTGAGGAGAGCGAACTAAAACACGTCCCCTCCGATACGCGAGCAGTAGCCGACTGCATTTTTTCACCTGCACCAGCCGAGTTCATATGCGAATCAGCCCTGTGCACGGAGAGCCACACCCTGATCAGCATTATTCCTCTACTCTGTGCAGACGCCATCATCCAGCCAGCAGAGGTCGTAATTGCATCAGTTATGACGTCCCTTTCTGGCTTCCTAGCCCTGTATGAACGACAGCCAAACGTTGTTCATATAGCCGCCCAGCCAAGCCGGATGGCAGAGCTGAGATTCGACACGATGTGTTTGAAATCCCAGCTCTGGTGTGCCAGCGTGTTTTACCGCTGTGCCACCTGAGCGGCCCAACATTTACTATTGTTAATGGGTCATGTACTTTCGAGACTGGAACAAATACCTTTAGCACTGCGAATGATGCATTTCATTCTGGAACTGGTATCATTAGTACTAGACTGATGTCCAGTGGCAAAACACAGTTTCATTACGCATGTTCCTAAAGTCTCAGTACTCAGTCTCAGTGCAGTGAGAAAGTACTCAGGCTATTGACAGCGTTATGATCAGTCTTAAAACTTTACTGCCCCCAGCACACACACGTACACACACACACATGCACATTCACCTGCACACCTGCACACACAGCTTCTCATCTTGAGATTCTGAAGGGCGCAATTGCCGTCCGTTCTCAGTCGCTGTGAAATGAGACACGTCGATAGCCTGTTGTCTCACAAAGAAAAAAAAAGCCGCCAGGCAGCAGCATCAAATGGAAATTATAGATTTTGTCTGAAGGCCTCAACCCTGGCACACCATCGAGAAAATGGGATCACCAGAGTGGAAGCTGTGCTTAGAAGTGTGTGGGTATGTGCGCCTGTATGCGCCTTCATTTTTTTTTCTACAAATATCACCATAATTCAGATATCAGAGCCTCTGATGCTCAACATAGCCTAGAATTTTACTAGAGCCTGTTGTTAATGACATTTCTTTTAGTGCTGAACAAGTAGAGGAAGAGAGCTCTACTCTAAATTCTACAACTGTAATAATTAGGTTTTAGTTCTTACATGGAACAACAGGGGTGTTTTTATTGAGGCTGCACTAAGACATCGGCATAAACCCTGGTGCTGAACTCACCACATGGTGGCTCTCTTCACCCACCAGCTTCCTAACTTTTCAGCCGTGCTCTCTCTTCTTAAACACTGGGCAAGTTTAAAGACAATCACCTATTAAACATGTCTCATTGATTAAAAATAGGGTCAGTGATTTTTAATTCAGGAACATTTTCATTATGTTCCAGGTTCTGTATGATCAGAGTTAAAAAACAATAACCCAATCTATCCGGCGTCCTTTATAACAAGGGTGTCAAACTCATTTTCACCGAGGGCCACATCAACATTATGTTTGCCCTCAAAGGGTTGTTTATAACTGTAAGACTGTATGAATGTAATTACTTCTTAACATTTACATTTTCGGCATTTGGCAGACGCTCTTATCCAAAGCGACTTACAATTATGACATGAACATGATTTTGAGCAGTTGAGGGTTAAGGGTCTTGCTCAGGGGCCCAACAGTGGCAACTTAGCAGTGGTGGGGCTTGAACCGGCACCCTTCTGATTACTAGTCCAGTACCTTAACCACTGAGCTATCACTGCCCTACATATATGTAATATGTAATAATATTACATATTAACATATTGTTAAATAACCTGATAAACCATTTCACACACCATCCTTATCATTTGAACATAATGACAACAAACACAGAACAAAATGCATTTTTAGCGTATCCAGTTACCCAATGCTTCCTCTCTACTGATGCTGATCTCCACTCCTGATTGAGGAGAGCGAGACTGACACACGCCCCCTCCGACACGTGTGCAGTAGCCGACTGCATCTTTTCACCTACACAAGACTAGTTCATATGCGGATCAGCTTTGTGTACGGAGAGCCACACCCTGATCAGCGTGTTATTTCTTGACTCTCTTGCCATCAATCAGCCAGCAGAGGTCGTAATGGCATCAGTTATGAGGTCCCTTTACGGCTCCCAGCCTGTATGAACAAAAGCCAATCGTTGTTCATGTAGGCACCCAGCCCAGCCGAATGGCAGAGCTGAGTTTCAAACCGATGAGTTTGAAATGTCAGTTCTGGTGTGCTAGCGTGTTTTACCACTGCACCACCTGAGCGCCTTTATTATATTTTTAATTCATGTTTTAAAAAATGTTTGCTTATTTTGTTTTCCGGCTGAATGTCTGACCCCGTTTTTCCGTGGTCAGTGTTTCAATGCCCGGTGCCATGTCTTGTGCTGTAGAAATTCGTAAAACAGCATAGAGGTTGTCATCAATGATGCGTGATCTGTGCTTAGTCTTCATTCTGCATCATTGTTTTTCGTCTTGGACATTTTGGGATTATTTGTAGATATTTCTCAACCTCACTTGTTGGAAAGCCACTTTAGTTAAACGCTGATGTGAAAACACTGCAATCTTGTGGCGGGATGCAGGAGATGTAGTTCATGTACGATTTTACAATGTACACTTTAAAAAAGCATAGACCTTTATTTTAGGACAATCATACGCCTTTTAAGCTCTTGCGGGCCACATAAAATGCTCCATAAACAGAAGAAACATTAGGACTAGGTAGACCACCAACATGCAGCCGATGTGCACATCAATAGATTGACCTTAAAAGATTATGTTGCCTGGTATTACAAAGTTCTCACTCTTCCACTAGAATGCCTTTAAAGGTGGACTAAAATTAGGGACTTTTAAAAAATTTTTTAAAACCTGAACCTAAGACAATTAACTTCTTCTTTTGGGTGGCACGGTGGGCAGTACTGTCGTCTTACGGTAAGAAGGTCCTGGGTTTGATTCCCAAGTGGAGCAGTCTGGGTCCTTTTATGTGTGGAGTTTGGTTTCCTCCCTAAGTCCAAAGACATACAGGGTCTGTTTGAAAACCTATTGAGCTGCCTTGCTGTCACCTGCCAACCTAGGCAGCTGCCTCGTAAATAGGATTCTAATAAGACACCAACCTTTCTTTTTAAATTTTTCCCCTTTTTTGCTTCCTCTCTGTCTATGCCGAACCCTGCCCTGACCGAGGAGATCGAAGCTAACCCATTTCCCTTCCCAAACATGGGCAGCAGCCAGATGCATTTTTGCCACCCACACATTGATGAGTGTGGCACCACCTAGCGTTGCATGCGGAGAGACACACCCTAAGGGCACTCTTCCTCATCTCTGTGCAGGCGCCTTTAATCAGCCGGCAGAGGTTGTAATCGCATTCTGACAGAGAGAGACCCACATCCGGTTCTTTGTCCCGCCCCCCAACTGCAACCGGCCAATCGTTGCTCATACAGCCACTCAGCCTCGAACCGGTAAGGCAGAGCTGGATTCGATACGATGTACTCAGAATCCAGCTCTGGTTGCAGCATGTCTTTTTACCACTGCGCCACCTGAGCGGCATAAGACGCCGAACTTAAGTCAGGTTATTTAGACACACTACTCAGACAGTGATTACATCACTGCAGCTTTCGCTTACCAAACTAACACAGTTAGCCTCAGGCCATTCAAACCAATAGACTCAGGTGGCACGACCTGCTAGCATGCAAGCTAACATCTCTCCCTGTGTAGGAAAAACGGTTAAATTGTCACTAACAAGCCCGAATTTATACCAATTTCAAAATCAATGAGAGTTTATTTACATTTAAAAACAACTCAGTGTGTTGTTCTGCATTCGTCCGCCATATTTGAAATCTTTGGTGAGAAAAGTTGTGCTGCACTGAATTCCGGGATCGCCTTCACCACTAAGAAAGAATCAGATTCTTTCCTCATTATTAAGTCAGTTTATCGCTTCAAATTAAGGCACCTTAGTAGGCAGCATTTTGAGGCATCTTAGAATTCGGACAGCCTTCTTCTCCGGAGTGGGCGTAGAATGGCGTAAAATGCTGTCGATGCAGAGAGCTCTCTTGGTTTTCGGACAAACCCATAGTCTGGAGCTGCGTCTGAAATCGCATACTTACAGGGTACGTACTAGATTCGAGGAAGTACGCACCACTCGGCCGGTAAAGAAGTACGCGCTTTCGGTACAGAAGTGTGCACTATGCACACAACACCCCTACGTACTACGTCCGCCATCTTACCAACGTCAAGTGATGACGTGATGACGTAATATCACCATAGTTGCAGACCGCGTGCTCATTACAAGCCCCACTCGGCAAATTGTAAAATATTTATCGTCTTTTTGCGCTAATCATAACGTTATTTAGGGTTGTATGCAATAATAAAAATTTTATTTTGTTTATCTTACTTGCACTTGCAAACAGAGGTGTCTCCGTTTTCCGCCATCGTTCTTGTTTCTTCTTCCGCTTCGAACGCCTACGCAGCTCCAGTTGAAGGATGGGATACATTGAAAGTGTGCATCGTTTGCATACTCCAACATGGCTGCCCAAGAAGTAGGTCATCCGGGTACTTCTCACGTACCTTTTTATGTATACTATGGGTGTGTTCGAAAACCTAGTGCACTCTGTACATAGGCAGCATTTTACGTCATCCTAGATGCCTTAATATCCTCACTGGTTAGGCATCTTAACATTTCAATGTTATTTTGACTCAAGAACGAGTGAGCATCGGAAGCCTCCTTAGTGATCAAGGCAATCCCAGCATTCAGTGTGGCAGCTCTTCTCTCACAGAAAAATAATAAAAACAAGGATGAAGGGGCGGAGAATTATTTTCAAACGTAAATAAATTATTAATGATTTTTTACTTGTATAAACTTGTATGAGTGTTTTTATTTGCAAGTTTGGGCTTGTCAGTGAATGTAACCATTTTCAGTACACGAAGGGAGATAGGGAGAAGAGAGTTAGTTGACATGCTATGTGCTGTGCCACCCCATCCCATTGGTTTGAATGACAAGATGCTAAATGCAAAACCCGATGGAATCGCTGTCTAAGTAGTGCGTTCGAATAACCTGACTTATAAGTCAATGACTTATTAGAATCCTCTCTACTGAGGCAGCTGCCTATGTAGGCAGTAAGACAGCAAGGCAGCTCCCTAGGTTTTCGAACACACCCTATGTATTCGGACATACTAACCGCTCTCGCGTACTGCTTTCGCGTACTACTGAGTATGGGAGTATGCGATTTCGGACGCAGCATGGGTCATTGGAACTACAAAAATGTCCCTAGGTGTGTGTGTGTGTCCTTCCTTTTGTAGACTGGTGTTTTATACCTTTTACCTGGTGAATCACCCTTTAAGTTCTAACCCTCTTATCTTCATTTAACGCATAGACAACTGAATAAGAAGAATTACAATGCAGGGTCCAACTTTTTATTTCCACCGAGCAGTTTTGTCATCACTCAGACTTCATTCCACCAGAACTATAAGGGTATAAATACAGTACACAGTCTGAAGAAATACCAGCACTGTGCACATTAAGCAGGAGTTAAATTCTCTACTGGATCAAGACTGAAATTTCCATTCCTTCATTTAACAGTGGGTGTTAATCTCCATGTGTAGGCAGCTGCTTCCTTCCATTCACTTCCACTCCAGTGTAATAAAAGGTGTCTCCTAATCTGGCCGCTCCACGCTTTTTCATTAAAAGCACCTATCTCAAACACAAAAAGGTGATTTAGAGGAAGCTTTAGGTTATTACCATCCCTTTATTACACACTCAAAGACTCGCCTTTTAGAAGTCATGTTAATTTTTCCCCCCTCTTCCCGTGCGTTCTAAAAGTGATGATTAAGCTTCGCATCTCTCACGAACACTTCAACTCCGAACCACCCAGACGTGGTTAATAGAAAATCAATAGCAATCAGGATTCAGAGGGTCGGTCGGAAATTATTCGCTTCCCACTAACTTCAGAAAAAGTGGAAGGACGGATAGGAAGGAAGTGTCTCTAATTGTTTTTTGTATCCTAGATGAAGGACAGACCTTTAAAGCAACCCTTTGGAGAAAGGCTGCTGTTATTCTATGCAACCTTTTAGACTTAAAAGCAGTGAATTTGAGGTGCCTGTGCTTTTTTAAATGAAAGCACAAACCTGAGTCGATCATGCAGCATAGCCTTTTCCATCTCCTGCCAATTTGTCTGAACCAGTAGTTATAAGATGTACGGTAAAATAGAGTTCCTTTTTATATCAGGTGCTTCATGCTGTGAATACAATACGGTCATTTGAAAAGCATTGATGTTTATTTTCAGACACTGAAATGTAGTCGTGCCATTTATAATCCCTTCATGACGTTTAAAAATGTACCCAGAAAACCTATTTAGGTCCGTAGTGTCCAGTGGCTTTTATACACTCGTCTCACTAGCCTGAGTACCAATTAACAAGCTAGGCTAACATTTTTTGTGAACAGTAAAAACATAAGCATAAAATGCCTTTACATAGTTGTACAATCAATTGTAGAAAATAAATTAAATGCCTTTAACTTCCTGGCAGTTTTAAGAAGGAACAGAAAAGTTCATGTTCTAGCAAGACCATGCACAAAGCGATATCCATCAAAACATTGTTTGGAGAGTTTAGTGCAGAGGAACAAAAATGCCCGACATCAGTGCTTGACCTTTAAAGGCTATTTAACCAAACGGGGGCAAATTAGCACAGCAAAAATGCCCATGTACAGTGTATCACAAAAGTGAGTACACCCCTCACATTTCTGCAAATATTTCATTATATCTTTTCATGGGACAACACTATAGACATGAAACTTGGATATAAGATATATTGGATATATTAGAGTAGTCAGTGTACAGCTTGTATAGCAGTGTAGATTTACTGTCTTCTGAAAATAACTCAACACACAGCCATTAATGTCTAAATGGCTGGCAACATAAGTGAGTACACCCCACAGTGAACATGTCCAAATTGTGCCCAAATGTGTCGTTGTCCCTCCCTGGTGTCATGTGTCAAGGTCCCAGGTGTAAATGGGGAGCAGGGCTGTTAAATTTGGTGTTTTGGGTACAATTCTCTCATACTGGCCACTGGATATTCAACATGGCACCTCATGGCAAAGAACTCTCTGAGGATGTGAGAAATAGAATTGTTGCTCTCCACAAAGATGGCCTGGGCTATAAGAAGATTGCTAACACCCTGAAACTGAGCTACAGCATGGTGGCCAAGGTCATACAGCGGTTTTCCAGGACAGGTTCCACTCGGAACAGGCTTCGCCAGGGTCGACCAAAGAAGTTGAGTCCACGTGTTCGGTGTCATATCCAGAGGTTGGCTTTAAAAAATAGACACATGAGTGCTGCCAGCATTGCTGCAGAGGTTGAAGACGTGGGAGGTCAGCCTGTCAGTGCTCAGACCATACGCCGCACACTGCATCAACTCGGTCTGCATGGTCGTCATCCCAGAAGGAAGCTGACGCACAAGAAAGCCCGCAAACAGTTTGCTGAAGACAAGCAGTCCAAGAACATGGATTACTGGAATGCCCTGTGGTCTGACGAGACCAAGATGAACTTGTTTGGCTCAGATGGTGTCCAGCATGTGTGGTGGCACCCTGGTGAGAAGTACCAAGACAACTGTATCTTGCCTACAGTCAAGCATGGCGGTGGTAGCATCATGGTCTTGGGCTGCATGAGTGTTGCTGGCACTGGGGAGCTGCAGTTCATTGAGGGAAACATGAATTCCAACATGTACTGTGACATTCTGAAACAGAGCATGATCCCCTTCCTTCGAAAACTGGGCCTCATGGCAGTTTTCCAACAGGATAACGACCCCAAACACAACCTCCAAGATGACAACTGCCTTGCTGAGGAAGCTGAAGGTAAATGTGATGGACTAAACCCAATTGAGCACCTGTGGCGCATCCTCAAGTGGAAGGTGGAGGAGTTCAAGGTGTCTAACATCCACCAGCTCTGTGATGTCATCATGGAGGAGTGGAAGAGGATTCCAGTAGCAACCTGTGCAGCTCTGGTGAATTCCATGCCCAGGAGGGTTAAGGCAGTGCTGGATAATAATGGTGGTCACACAAAATATGGACACTTTGGGCACAATTTGGACATGTTCACTGTGGGGTGTACTCACTTATGTTGCCAGCCATTTAGACATTAATGGCTGTGTGTTGAGTTATTTTCAGAAGACAGTAAATCTACACTGCTATACAGGCTGTACACTGACTACTCTAAGTTATATCCAAGTTTCATGTCTATAGTGTTGTCCCATGAAAAGATATAATAAAATATTTGCAGAAATGTGAGGGGTGTACTCACTTTTGTGATACACTGTATATGTTAACAGTATGTACACTACACCGCTAACACCACTAACACCCTGGACTACACACTGGACCTATTATTTATCATTTGCACCGTTAATACCATCAACACCCCGGATTACACTCTGGACTGTTATTATTATTTATTATTGCACCTGCACTTTACCATCACCCCGGACTGCACACTGGACTGTTATAATTATTATTCATCATTTGCACCTGCATTTTACACAACCGTCATATGTACAGTTATAGCTATTTTTCACCATCCTTACATAGTTATAGTTACAGTTGTATAGTTATTATTTACACATCTTTAATTTATACTGTTATTATTATAATGTATACCTAACTAATCTTTATTATTTTTACTATTATAATGTATACCTAACTAATCCTTTATTATTATTATTACTGTTATTATGATAATACGTACATACCCATTTTTATTCGTATGCTTATCATTATTATTTTTGTTATGTATATCGTACTATGTATATAGATATAATTCCATATATGTGAATAGCTATAGTTATAACTTTATATTCATATTAATCATAGATGTACAGTGTATCACAAAAGTGAGTACACCCCTCACATTTCTGCAGATATTTAAGTATATCTTTTCATGGGACAACACTGACAAAATGACACTTTGACACAATGAAAAGTAGTCTGTGTGCAGCTTATATAACAGTGTAAATTTATTCTTCCCTCAAAATAACTCAATATACAGCCATTAATGTCTAAACCACCGGCAACAAAAGTGAGTACACCCCTAAGAGACTACACCCCTAAATGTCCAAATTGAGCACTGCTTGTCATTTTCCCTCCAAAATATCATGTGATTTGTTAGTGTTACTAGGTCTCAGGTGTGCATAGGGAGCAGGTGTGTTCAATTTAGTAGTACAGCTCTCACACTCTCTCATACTGGTCACTGAAAGTTCCAACATGGCACCTCATGGCAAAGAACTCTCTGAGGATCTTAAAAGACGAATTGTTGCGCTACATGAAGATGGCCAAGGCTACAAGAAGATTGCCAACACCCTGAAACTGAGCTGCAGCACAGTGGCCAAGATCATCCAGCGTTTTAAAAGAGCAGGGTCCACTCAGAACAGACCTCGCGTTGGTCGTCCAAAGAAGCTGAGTGCACGTGCTCAGCGTCACATCCAACTGCTGTCTTTGAAAGATAGGCGCAGGAGTGCTGTCAGCATTGCTGCAGAGATTGAAAAGGTGGGGGGTCAGCCTGTCAGTGCTCAGACCATACGCCGCACACTACATCAAATTGGTCTGCATGGCCGTCACCCCAGAAGGAAGCCTCTTCTGAAGTCTCTACACGAGAAAGCCCGCAAACAGTTTGCTGAAGACATGTCAACAAAGGACATGGATTACTGGAACCATGTCCTATGGTCTGATGAGACCAAGATTAATTTGTTTGGTTCAGATGGTCTCAAGCATGTGTGGCGGCAATCAGGTGAGGAGTACAAAGATAAGTGTGTCATGCCTACAGTCAAGCATGGTGGTGGGAATGCCATGGTCTGGGGCTGCATGAGTGCAGCAGGTGTTGGGGAGTTACATTTCATTGAGGGACACATGAACTCCAATATGTACTGTGAAATACTGAAGCAGAGCATGATCCCCTCCCTCCGGAAACTGGGTCGCAGGGCAGTGTTCCAGCATGATAATGACCCCAAACACACCTCTAAGACGACCACTGCTTTATTGAAGAGGCTGAGGGTAAAGGTGATGGACTGGCCAAGCATGTCTCCAGACCTAAACCCAATAGAACATCTTTGGGGCATCCTCAAGCGGAAGGTGGAGGAGCGCAAAGTCTCGAATATCCGCCAGCTCCGTGATGTCGTCATGGAGGAGTGGAAAAGCATTCCAGTGGCAACCTGTGAAGCTCTGGTAAACTCCATGCCCAGGAGAGTTAAGGCAGTTTTGGGAAATAATGGTGGCCACACAAAATATTGACACTTCAGGAACTTTCACTAAGGGGTGTACTCACTTTTGTTGCCGGTGGTTTAGACATTAATGGCTGTATATTGAGTTATTTTGAGGGAAGAATAAATTTACACTGTTATATAAGCTGCACACAGACTACTTTTCATTGTGTCAAAGTGTCATTTTGTCAGTGTTGTCCCATGAAAAGATATACTTAAATATCTGCAGAAATGTGAGGGGTGTACTCACTTTTGTGATACACTGTATGTTACTGATATTCTCAGTTTTTTTGCACATTGCTATCTATCTATCTATCTATCTATCTATCTATCTATCTATCTATCTATCTATCTATCTATCTATCTATCTATCTATCTATCTATCTATCTATCTATCTATCTATCTATCTATCTATCTATCTATCTAAATGATGTTTTCCTACACTGTAGATCAAGGCTTAAAGAAAATAAAAGAATAGATATTATTATAAAATAATTATAGTTAAGATTATACACTGTCTTTTAACAATGCCATTTCCGTAATGAGCTTGGTACAAACTTTATAATGCAATGCGTTTGTATTTGTGTCTTGTTTTAGGACAGGCACGTCCTGGCCGTCGTGGCTATCGATAAGATGCTGGAGAAGCTGAAGAAAAGCAACGAATTGCTGGAGCTCATCCTGAAGGGTCTGAACGAGTACCTGGAGAAAAAAAGACTCTTCTTCCCTCGGTTCTTCTTTCTTTCCAACGATGAGCTGCTGGAGATTCTTTCTGAGACAAAGGATCCAACGAGGTGCATCTCTAATTACAATTTATTTTTACTAGTTAGCTTTGGCTCAGGTTGAATTCTATTTGGTTTCGTGTTTGAGGATGTAATAAAAAGTAATAATAGAAAGTAATTTTGAGGCAGGATTTAAAATAAGCTCAAACAAACTTTCCAAATGAGTTTATCACTGTAAATTTGATCACCTCCAGTTAATCTACTGCTTCTTTTTGGAAATTAGCAGAAAAAGCAAACACATCTATTTTTCTAAAGGTTTTGAGTTAATTTTGAAGCTTTTGATCAGATTAGTTGGTCTATTCTTAGAAACACTTTATACACAAAAGCTGAGACTATCACGTGCCTCTTCAACTTGTGCCACATTTTTTTACCTTTCCACAATGAGCTCTTATAGAGCGCTGCATCATGCTTTGACAGACATGCTAAGCTCTACAGATCAATTGTTTCTAGTGCAGGCACCTCAACCAGACATCAGATGCTGCAATCATACAGTGGCAATAAATTAATATATAATATTTAAGCTAATGTTAGCACCACCTAGGCAAGTGGTGGCTCAGCCTATAAGGTAACCAACTAGTAATCAGAAGGTTGCTGGTTTAAGCCCTCTACCACCTAGTTGCCTCTATCAATCCCCTGATCAGGGCTGTTACCCTCAATTGCTTGCATTGCAGTTGGTCACAATTGTAAGATCATTCACTCACTTTCTTAACCGCTTATCCAATTAGGCTTTTCAGTGGGAGCGAGGCACATAGTGCCATGGCAGTCACACATACACACACCCATTCACTTATAGGGCAATTCAGTGTCTCCAATTAACCTGTGGGAGGAAACCGGAACTCCTGGAGGAAACCCACGCAGACACGTGGAGAACACGGCAAACAACAAAAGACCCAGACCGCCCCGCCTGGGGTTCGAACCCAGGACCTTCTTGCTGTGAGGCGACAGTGCTACCCACCGAGTCACCGTGCGGCCGACAATTGTAAGTTGCTTTGGATAAAGGTGTCTGCTAAATGTAATTATTTTATCCATTTGGGACAGTGGACTCAGCGGTTAAGGTACCAGACTAGTAATTATGAGGTTGCTGGTTCGACCCCACTATTGTGGGCCCCTGAACAAGGCCCTTAACCCTCAATTGCTAGAATTGTATTCAGTGATAATTGTAAGTCGCTTTGGATAAAGTGTCTGCTAAATGCTGCAAATGTAAATTATGCATCTGCATGTTTATGCACCAAACCATGAGCTCATTGGACAATGGGCATTATTATGGAGTTGCCCTACAGCCCGCACCTGACGGCTTTCTATATGAATTTGGAGTTAATCTGTGGAAATTAGTACCTGTTTAATAATGAAAAGCGTTTGTGATGTCAGGCATTAACGTTGGGTTACTTAGTTGGGTTGACGTCGGCCACACCACACATGTCTTTATGGACCTTGGCTTGGCCTTTCCACATTTGCCGCAAAGCTGGAAGCATAAAATACATCCAAGGAGGGTATATTCGCCTGGTCTATTCCCCCTCCGACACATACACAGTCCCTCAACCCCTTCTTTCGCACATGAGGCTCCTCCACTTCTGCACAGGCGCCTCGGTCTGCTAACCAGGGTCGTTGCACAGCGTTTGAAGACCCCATCCACTTTGTCCAGTTTCTTCCCGCCCAGCAGACTCAATGGCCAATTTTCTGCTGCAGGCAACTGCCAATTGTGCCCAGTCCACCGGTAGCAGAGCTGAGATTCAAACCTGAGTGTTCAGATTCTCTTTTTCATCTGACATTCTGGCCTCCTTCCTATAGCAGAATTCTCTTGAGCATGGCCTCAACTGATAAGCGGGCCTTGTTTTATTTTACATTATTTGTTAATAATGAACGCTGACTTTTACCTCTCGTATTCACCCTTTTTATTTCAGCACTCTCCTGATCTTTGTCTCCTTTTATTCTCAGGCTCATTTGCCACTCTTTTCACTTACACACTCACACATCATTCCTTTGTTCTGTCCACTGTCCTTCTTCTGAATTCTGAGGAAATGCGCAGCAATGTTAGGACTGTTTTTAAAAAGAGAATATAAAAAAAACTCTGCTCGTTATAGTTGGAATCTAAACTCAAAATTAAAAAGCTGGATAAAATAGGTGTGATCAAGAGCGACTTATTAAAAGTTCACACTACACGACTTTCTGATTTGCCGGGTCGCTGTACAGTTCACACTACACGACTGAATCTTTTGCACTTGGGAGTCTTTCAGTCGGGGTGTATTTCACACTACATGACTGATCGGTGATAGGGGCTTTCACACTACATGATCTATCACCAACTGGAATCGCAGGCGAACTTCTC
The DNA here is from genome assembly GCF_030014385.1 of Trichomycterus rosablanca. Classification (NCBI taxonomy): domain Eukaryota; kingdom Metazoa; phylum Chordata; class Actinopteri; order Siluriformes; family Trichomycteridae; genus Trichomycterus; species Trichomycterus rosablanca. The sequence goes on from NC_085999.1 coordinate 28,328,386, forward strand.
TGATCTCCCAAACTACGTTTTGTTTTTTTTGTTGACGAGAGGTTTAATGATACCACATCCAAAAATGCACGTCAACAAGTAGCGAGCGATCAAAGTTTGTGCGCTGATGTGCAGCGTAAAATCAAGGAGGAAAAATAAATGAATCTGAGTGGATTTGGCAACGCGAACAGCATGGATTGTTCTATAGTGAGTTGGAGGTTAATTAATATTTTTGCAATGCAGTGTTGGTGTTATGTTTTGTAGAGAACGATCAAGTCAGAAATACTGTAAAACTTGTGTGTGCTGATGTATTCTGATATAAACTATATTATCCCCCTGTCCACCTGTTTAATAAATAATAATAATAATACATTTTATTTATATAGCGCTTTTCAAGATACTCAAAGACGCTTTACATAAGACAAATAATCAAAACAAATACGTACATACACCATACAAATCATAGTACAAAATCAAAATAGTACATCAACATCAAGAATAATTAAGATAAAAACAAAGAGAGCAGCATAAGACAGTTCATTAAAAATTAGCTAAATTATGAGAGAGAACAACAAATATAGAACAATTTCTTTTACTATTCGTTTACTCTCCTCTCCTGCGTTTCCCCTCACACCGTATCTTGCGTTCTCATTGGCTGTTAGACATAGCACTCATTGCCAGTTGTGCAACTCAGATATCTGACATGCTAGAAATCTCGATTCGATCGCGAGCCAGTCGGATCGAGTTGTTGGATAGTTCACACATAGCGATTGAGAGCCGAGTTTTGATCGTCGAGCGAACGCCGAGTTGCTCCCGAGCCGGCAAATCTAGCACCGACCAGTCGCCGAGCGAAAATCAGGGCAGGAATCGTGTAGTGTGAACCAGGCATTACAGAAGTGCTTCCATAGTAGACATTACCTTACTTGAGTTTAAGTAGACAACAGTCCAAAAATATCTGCTGAAACCCTGTTAGAACCATTTTTTTTTGCAAGAAATGAATAAGAGCGTTAGTATATGTCAGCTTAAGTGTTTAGTAAAGAGGTGGTTTTTAATCATCTTTTGAAGACAGCGAGAGACTCAGATGTTCAGACAGACAAGGAAAGCTCGTTACACCACTTGGGTACAAGCACAGAGAAGAGCCTTGATGCTGATCTTTCTCAACACAGAGTACAGAGTGGGGTTTGATTAGACCTCGAGGGTTGCTTGGGGCTGGTCCATTTTTGGCTTTGTAGGCGAGCATCAGTGTTTTAAACTGAACGCGTGCAGCTACAGAAAGCCAGTGAAGAAACGCAGCAGTGGTGTGGCAGTGTTTAGGTTGACCTTTTATTATTATTATTACTTATAATTATTATTTTGTGGCAGTTGAGAAAATTATGTTTTGTTTTAAAGTAGAGGCTGTTAGAACTGCAAAGGTGGCCAACTTCACATTTATGCCCTACAGTGGCTATGGGGTAGATATGTAAATATAAATGTGATCAACAAAATTGGCACAAGATGCACAGACATTGACAACACCAGTTTCAAAAGTTGAGACAACAGGAAAAATGTAAATGGAGTATGGCTGAACAGACTGGGAGGTGCACTTGTCAGTGTGGTCTCAGTGCTGGTCCAAGCCTGAATAAAGTAAGGAGGGTTGAATCAGGAACAGTTACGCTTTGCATTAGATGAACTTGAGTCCACGCCCACGCCCTTTTTCACACGTGTACAGCCCTCCTCTTCTCGTCCGTGCTTTCTGCACGGACCTCTTTTCTGCCAATCAGGGTCCTTACACAGCGTATGAAGACCCACTCACCCACACATAGTCTGGCCCCCGCCCTGCAGATACGGTGGCCAATTAGGCACTGCCATTTATGCCCGCCAGATGGCGCCCAGTCGGCCGGTGGCAACACCGAGCTTCAAACCGGGGAGTTCAGAAACCCGGTGCTGGTGAGCTAGCGGACTATCCTGCTGTGCCACCTGGCACCTTCACCAGATTTTCTAATTTACTATTTTTATGTTATGGGCTAAAAATGGTAAAATCTGAAATTCCTTGCAATTGCATGTTGGGAAATGTTGTTTTTAAAGTGTTTAAAAATGTAATCGAATGTCACAGATTTTCTCAAGGTTTTAAACTATGACAACTGAACCTTTTGCTAATGCCTTTTTTTTTTTTATCTCTGATTATGACATCAACACTTGCCATATTTTGCCCTGTCACAAGCTTTTAGTAATGTGTTGGCATTAGCTGCCTGGATGTGTACATAGACAAGATTGGCTATGTCTCAGTGGGGTGGTCCTGAGACATATCCAATCGGTCCTGTGATGGATTGCTGCACTATACTGGGTATTCCTACCTTACATCCAGTGTTTTTTGGAGCCTGTGGAGCCGGGCCCACTGCGACCATAGCCAGGATAAAGCGGTTAATAAAAATAAAATAAAATGAGAAAATTCAAATCTTTAAAATACATTTACAAAGCACTATTTTTTTTTTTTTTTGCATTTTACCTACCGTATTTTCCGCACTATAAGGCGCACCTAAAAGCCTTAAATTTTCTCAAAAATCTGCCGTGCGCCTAATAATCCGGTGCGCCTTATGTGTGCACTGAGTTCCAAAATCTGTAAAAATGTTGTTGTGCGACTTTGGTAAGCGCTCCGTTTGATTGACTATCGGACCATTTCCCGCTGACACAGGGACGTAATACGTACACTACGTACGCTGGCAGCGATAAACCAATCAGAGAACATTACGTAATACGTACGTACGTACGCTTACCTCCGCCACGCCTCCTTTGCTTCCGTTACCTTTTTTTTGTAGACCGTATGTTTTAGCATGCGCCTTATAATACGGTGCGCCTTATGTATGTGTTAAGTACAGAAATAGACCCCGTAATTGAGACTGCGCCTTATAATCCGGTGCGCCTTATAGTGCGGAAAATACGTACTGTCCCAACTTTTTTGGAATTGTGTTTGTAGCATACAGTAATCCACTGTATGCTATTCCATCTTGATAAAAGCTAGGAAAAAAGCTAACAAAAGTTTTTTTTGGACCACAGGGTGCAGCCACATTTAAAGAAGTGCTTCGAGGGCATCGCCAGTGTTGAGTTCACTGATGTTCTGGACATCACACACATGAAGAGCAGTGAGGGCGAGGTGGTGGAACTGCTGGACGTCATCTCCACCTCTAAAGCTCGGGGCCAGGTGGAAAAATGGCTTCTCGAACTGGAGAGCGGCATGCTCAAGTCCCTGCACAAGGTACCATTCATTTTCATATTTATGATTATTGATGTTTTTTAAGTATTTGGACACTTCTCTAACATTGTAGACATGTGCTACACCATATTATGTAATTTCTTAAAGATTACTTCCTCAATTATTATGTACAAATGCATGTTTTTGAATGATGATAAATTATTTATTGTGAATTGCAGGTGATAGGTGAGGCGATCGAGGCGTATCCTAAAGAACAGAGGATTAACTGGGTGAGAGCCTGGCCGGGTCAAACGGTGCTGTGTGTGTCACAAGTGTACTGGACCCAACACATCCATGAAGCCATTGCTACAGGACCTCAGGTCGCGCCCTCACTTACACTTACTCCCACACACACAGATGCATTTCACTGCCGAAAACCTGTAATTATATAGCGTATCAAGATGTAGCTCCCAATACCACACTTACTTCTGTCTTAGCACTAGTCATTAGCACTACCATTTTCCCTCAAACCAGTCCATTTCCTATGATATAACGGTGGAATGATAGAAAATGTATTCAGTAATAACCATAACTGTCAAGCATCGACAGTCACTGGGGTGCTTGGGTGGCGTAATGGTGAATCACCCTATCCCACTAGTGCTGACACCTTAAGATTGCGAGTTACAATCTCAGCTTTACTAACGGCTGGCCGGGTTGGCTGATCCAATGATTGGCTGGTCCAAGGGAGGCAGGGCCATATGGATTCATCATAACATCTGCAATTTCAGTCTCTGCTGGCTGATTGATGATGTCTGGAGTGTCAGGACTGAAATGTGATTGGACAATTGGATACTACTGATCAGCCATACCATTAAAACCACCTCCTTGTTTCTACACTCACTGTCCATTTTATCAGCTTCACTTTGTGGCTCTACAATTACTGACTGTAGTCCATCTGTTTCTGTGCATGCTTTGTTTGCCCACTTTCATGCTGTTCAATGGTCAGGACACCCACAGGACCACCACAGAGACATGCAGAGACATGCAGTGACACTGACATGGTGGTGGTGTGTTAGTGTGTGTTGTGCTGGTTTGAGTGGATAAGACACAGCAATGCTGCTGGAGTTTGTAAACACCTCACTGTCACTGCTGGACTGAGAATAGTCCACCAATCAAAAATATCCAGCCAACAGCGCCCCATGGGCAACGTCCTGTGACCACTGATGAAGGTCTAGAAGATGAGCAACTCAAACAGCAGCAACAGATGAGCGATCGTCTCTGACTTTACATCTACAAGGTGGACCAACTAGGTAGGAGTGTCTTATAGAGTGGACAGTGAGTGGACACGGTATTTAAAAACTCCAGCAGCGCTGCTGTGTCTAATCCACTCATACCAGCACAAGACACACTAACACACCACCACCATGTCAGTGTCACTGCAGTGCTGAGAATGACCCACCACCCAAATAATACCTACTCTGTGGTGGTCCTGGGAGAGTCCTGACCATTGAAGAACAGCATGAAAGGGGGCTAACAAAGCATTCAGAGAAACAGATGGACTACAGTCAGTAAATGTAGAACTACAAAGTGCTTCTATATGGTAAGTGAAGCCGAAAAAATGGACAGTGTGTGTAGAAACAATTAGGTGGTTTTAATGTTATGGCTGATCGGTGTATACAAATACACATGCACAGTACTATGACATGTTTCTTCCGCAAATCCGAGCTTCTTTGGAAGTTGGGATCAGAGTACAGGAGCAGACAAGCCACATCTCTACCCACTAGGCTACCACTGTCCCTTTTCATTCTATTGTAATAAAATATAAATATAATAAGGTTACACCGTAGTTCAATACTTGTTATCCCCACTGCATGAATGTATAAGCCAGACATAGTAAAGGGAAAGTTTGTTTTAATATTTTTAATGTAATTTAGGCTTGAGTGATTTAGATACAGGTAGAGGAGACTACATGTCTAATCAGTTTTCAAATTTGCTTTGTGCCATTTGTGCCACAGCAGAAACTGTAGTGTCACCTACAGTCAATTCAATGTCTCTGCTCCTTTTCTTCTTAGGCCCTGGAAGCCTATTTGCAACAGAACAACAAGCAGATCGAGGACATAGTGACACTGGTGCGTGGGAAACTGTCCAAACAGAACCGGGTGACTTTGGGTGCCCTGGTGGTTCTGGATGTGCATGCCAGAGACGTTTTGGCAGCCCTCGTGCACAAGGGCGTAGACGATGAGAACAACTTTGAGTGGCTCTGCCAGCTTCGTTACTACTGGATTGTAAGTGTGCTAGTGAGGTCATTAATCCTTCAAATAATACATTCAATACTTTTACTCCGTCTTCACCTAAATTAAATACAAATTTGAAATTGTATTCACTGTCATAGTTCATTTTACTAGTTCCTATATTTATCTGTGTTCTGAAGATACACGTGAGCAGTTTGTTTTGTTTGTTTATTAGAATTTTAACGTCATGTTTTACACTCTGGTTACATTCATGACAGGAACGGTAGTTACTCATTACACAAAGTTCATCAGTTCACCAGGTTATATCGAACACAGTCATGTCACAGTCAATTTAGTATCTCCAATTCACCTCACTTGCATGTCTTTGGACTGAGGGAGGAAACCGGAGCACCCGTAGGAAACCCATGCAGACATGGGGAGAACATGCAAACTCCACACAAAAAGGACCCGGACCACCCCGCCTGGGGATCGAACCCAGGACCTTCTTGCTGTGAGGCGACAGTGCTACCCACTTAGCAGTGCTTACACTCATAGCATAGTGTAATGTATGTGACATCCGGTACTTATACTGGACAATAAGGCTTGACTCACAATCAGGGTTCCAATTAATCTCAAAGGTTGTCAGGGATCTGTGCATGCCACTATGCTGTGCACAGGAACACAGTAATGCTATAACAGTAAAGGGCCTTTTCCAAACAGTTGCTACAAAGTTGCAGCCGTACTGATTTAAACAATGGCATTACAGATGTTTTCCTGCTTTTCAGTGGTAGCCTAGTGGGTAGAGTTTGGGCTATCAATTGAAAAGTTAAGAGTTCAAATCCCAGCTGGTTGGGCCCTTAAGCAATGTATAATTGGGCTCTCTGCTCCAGGGGCGCCGTACAATGGCTGACCCTGCGCTCTGACCCCAGCATCCAGACAAGCTAGGATGTGCAAAAAAGAATTTTGTTGTACTGTACACCTGTATATGTACAGTATATATAACAAATGAAGGCATACTTCATTCTTATTCATGGCCAATTAGAGCTTCTCTCTCTTGTCACTGCCGCCACCCCTAATCAAGGACAGCTGAGGCTGTCACGCATCTCCCTTCGACATGCATGCAGCTAATTGCTTCTTTTTCAGCTGCCAGGGGCCATCCATGATCAGCTGTGATCATCCGAGGAACCCTCTTTCATCCATTATCCCTCCCCTTACAGATCCCAACAGCAAATCGTGAGCAGAGCTAGGATTTGAACTATAGAGCTCAAGATCTCAGCACTGTTGGGCTAGCATATTTTACCACTGCACCATCCGAATGCTAAATTAATATTTCTTTAATGTCCACCAATCTGACAGTAAGCATAATGAATGAATTACAGCAAGTGAACAACAAGCGAGGCACAGAAACCAAAGTGTATAATCAGTTTTTTTTATATTTATAGGAAAATCAGCTTCAGACCAAAATGATTAATGCAGGCTTGGCTTATGGATATGAGTACCTTGGTAACACTCCACGTCTGGTCATCACACCCCTCACTGATCGCTGCTACAGGTCGTGATTTATATTCTCAATTATTAATAATTAATACTAATTTAGTATTACTAAATTACTAACAATTATACAATTCAATCTTTTTTTAACTGTAATCATTCCTTTAGTAATCAACAATTCTACATATTATACTGTAATAGCTACTTTCAGGTTGATAATATGGCATTTCACAAAGCACGAGCCACAGACTGCTTTCATGAGCATAAGAATATATTTAAATGTATTTCAATCAGTCCTCAAATCGAGCACTGCACTCTTATTTCTTCAGAACCCTATTTGGGGCACTGCATCTACACTTAGGAGGAGCTCCTGAGGGTCCAGCAGGTACTGGGAAAACAGAGACCACTAAAGATCTGGCTAAAGCTGTGGCTAAACAGTGTGTGGTGTTCAACTGCTCCGATGGATTGGATTACATCGCGCTGGGCAAGTTCTTCAAGGTCAGATTGAGTCAATATAATATTTGTTGTTTTTTTCTTTGTTTGTTTCATGTTTATCTCAAGGTCAAGTGAAGGTGTTTGGAAGGAGTGCTGTAGAACCACTCAGTGGAACACCATATAAATAATAATGCTGAAATGTGGTGCAACTACTAAAAAATAAGGGTGCCAACAATTGTGGAAGGGACAATATGTGGTCTAATGACAAAAATCTAACTCATGCATAGAGCAGCAAGCACTGAGTCAGTTGACAAACAGCCATAGCTTGTCATCTGGCTTAACCATCCCTGTGGTGAAACATGGTGGTGGTAGCTTCATGCTATGGTGGTGGTGCAGGGACAGAAGGCTGGTAAGAATTGAGGGTCTGATGAGTAGTGCCCTTCCTAGAAAAAAACCCTTCTGAACGCATGCAAACACAGACTGAAATGACAGTTCACCTTTTAACACTACAAAGACTCGAAGCATACAGCCAAAACAACACTGGAGTGAAAAGCTTTAGATGTCCATGTATGGCCCCAGACGAACCCCAGTGAACATCTGTGAACAGACCTGAAGATGGCAGTTAACAGAAGCTTGCTATCTAATCTGACAGAGCCTGAGAGAATCTGTCATGAAGAAGGGGATAAACTGCCTAAATCCAGAGGTTGTCTACCAAAACTGTATAGACATATCCACGAAGACTAACAGCTGTAATTGCTGCCCAAGGGGTTTATACAAAGTATTGCGTAAAGGGTCTGATTACTTTTTTGATTTGGAGACTTCAGATTTATGGTGGTGCATGCAAATTCAGACTGAGATGACAGTTCAACTTTTACCACAACAATGACCCAAAGCATACAGCCAAAACAACACTGGAGTGGAAGTCTCTAAATGTCTATGAGTGGCTCCAGACAAACCTCAGTGAACATCTGTGAAGAGACCTGAAGATGGCAGTTAACAGAAGCTCGCTATCTGATCTGACAGATCTTAGAAGAATTTACCATGAAGAATGGGATAAACTGCCTGAATCCAGATGTTGTCTACCAGAACTGCAGAGACATATCCAAGAAGACTAACAGCTGTAATTGCTGCCCAAGGGGTTTATACAAAGTATTGCGTGAAGGGTCTGATTACTTTTGTGATTTGGAGACTTTAGATTTATGGTGGTGCATGCAAATTCAGACTGAGATGACAGTTCAACTTTTACCACAACAATGACCCAAAACATACAGCCAAAACAACACTGGAATGAAAGTCTGTAGATGTCCATGGATGGCTCCAGACCTGAAGATTGCAGTTAACAGAAGCTCGCTGTCCAACCTGACAGAGCCTGAGAGAATCTGTCATGACGATGGGGATCAACTCCCTAAATCCAGAGGTTGGCTACCTAAACTGTATAGACATATCCAAGAAGACTAACAGCTGTAATCGCTGCCCAAGGGGTTTATACAGTATTGAGTAAAGGAGTAAAACTTCAGATACTGAGTTTATTATGAGTGGCTAAAATTGACATTTACTGTATATCCATGTAAAATGTAATCCATAACTGAAAGTGTGCTTAAATTCAATGGGTTTGAATACTGAATCCACAGAGCAGCTGCAATCTCATCAGTCCTACATAGCTATTACTGTTACTTAAGGTCTTTACCTATTACCCACATACAGAAAGGACAGGTTTGGAAGAGCTCCTTCTCATTTGTATTATGATGCACTATAGGCAAAGCTCAGGAGATGATCAGAAGCTAGAAAAGAACATTGCCAGTTGCTGTGGCAACTAAGATGTTAGCAACACTGGCAAGGCTGGCTTCGAAGCATTTAACCCATAAAGAGATGGTAAAACTTCAACAGGAGTAAAAGCCATCACAGATTATAGACATATTATATCTGGTCAATTGCTTAAAGTGTTTAACTTACACACTTCACTCAGACTTTGGATGAGATCTTATATCCAGTTGCCCAGTTATTTCCTCTTTGTTTGTGCGCACAGGACACACACATTATGAAGCCCTTTACCCTCAATTGCTTAAAACTGTATACTGTAAGTCGCTTTGGATAAAAGCATCTGCTAAATGCCCAAGATGTCAGATGATGTATATTACATGGGTCACGTCACTTCGCCAACTTTAGGGCAGCTGTAGCCTAGTGGTTAAGGTGCTGGACTAGTAATCAGAGGGTTGCCGGTTCAAGCCTTACCTCTGCCAGGTTGCAACTGTTGGGCCCTTGAGCAAGGCCCTTAACCCTCAATTGCTTAGACTGTATACTGTCACGACTGTAAGTCACTTTGGATAAAAGCGTCTGCTAAATGCTGAAAATGTAAATGTAAATGCAGATTCGTCTCATATACGCACTTTGATGACGTTTTACTGCACTGCTCAAGCCAAGCGCTGAACAAAGCGGCTGTTCATTGTTAATTGAATAAATAAAATTACAAAAAAAGCTGAACATGTTGAGTTTAAGGGAAACATCGAGTTCAAGAGAACAAATTTTTCCACAGAGTGTGAGTTTAGGGGACATCGAGTTACAAGGTACTACTGTGATCGAGTTTCATTGTCTGTTCTTTTTTTTATAGCGTATGGTATAGAAACAGAATTGATTGCCATGCTCTTGTTGGTTGTGTTGTAGTTTCTCATTGTTTGCTGCTGTTCCTGCTGTTTTCAGGTCATCTAGCATTTCTTTTTATGGTTACTGCCAGCTTCTTTTTTTATTGTGTAGCTCACCTGTCAAATTGCCATTCCCGTAAACTTTGTACTTGCACATTGTCAAAGCCGAAAATATTTAAGCTGTTGAGTTTTTAATGGTTTAATAATTTGCTCCCTAAGAACTTAAGAAAGCTCCTTCACTTTAGTCATGACTGCTGGTTGTTGCGTAAATAAATTCCCAGCATATGGCAACAGCTTGTATAATCAGCCCAGGAGCAATTTGCATAAAAATGTTCTTATGTTTTTATTAGCAGCATAAATATCTAGAATGTGATTAATTTTAACATTTTCTGGTGCACAGACGCACTGAAAGAATGTTAAAGAGTGAAAGTGGATGAATGACTTTGATACATTAATTCTCATGTACATTCAGTTTCATTTATTCTACCAGTGTTTACCCTAAATGTTTCTGATCTTGTACATTTTTCATTTCAATGTTTAATTTAGTCTTTTATTTCGCTTAAGGCAAAAGAAGTAAAGCAATAAAGAACTTTATGTTTTTAGCTTAGAATGTATTATTGCCCAAGGGATTTGGTTTTGATCTGATTCATTCGATCTGCTTTTTCAGGGCTTGCTGTCTTGTGGTGCATGGGCCTGTTTTGACGAGTTCAACCGCATCGACCTGGAGGTGCTGTCAGTGGTTGCACAGCAAATTCTCACCATTCAGAGAGGTGCGTTTGCACTTAAAGAAAGCTTATCTATGGCTGCACTACGGTGGCCGAGAAGTGCAAAACAAATTAACGTTTTTGAAAACAAAATTACAAAAAAACAAAAACAAAATTACAAAAAAACAAAATTACAAAAAAACAAAAACAAATTTACTAAAAACAAAAACAAAATTACAAAAAACAAAAACAAAATTACAAAAAACAAAAAACAAATTTACAAAAAACAAAAACAAAATTACAAAAAACAAAAACAAAATTACAAAAAACAAAAAACAAATTTACAAAAAACTAAATTACAAAAAAACTAAATTACTAAAAACAAAAACAAAATTACAAAAAACTAATTTACAAAAAACAAAATTACAAAAAAAACAAAAACAAATGTACAAAAAACAAAAACAAAATTACAAAAAAAACAAAAACAAAATTACAAAAAACAAAAAAACTAAGACAAATTTACAACAAAACAAAAACAAATTTACAAGAGGGTTGCACCTATAAAAAAAATATAACGGGTCTTACACCGTCATGAGAACATTATCAAAATGTTTTATTTAGGGTGTTTAATTAAGCAATAGAACACGAGAGGGAGTGTGTTATGGCGAATAACACAATTCGCAATAACACACGACCTCGAGTGTTCTATTGCTTTTATACAACAGTTTTTACAAAATAAAGAAAGAAAATAAATCAAAGAAGCCCTGAATTTCATATTAAATATGCTTTAATATTGACAATACCTTCCGCCAAAAAGTAGTTCCACAATGAATATAAAGTTTAACACTACAAAGCAGACATCCCAAGTTGCAAAAACTCATTTCAGGGAGGTAAGAACAACAAGAAGAAAAAGGCAAGAACCTCCGAAGGGAAAAAAGGAAATAAAAAACCTCTCACACACACCAAAGGATTATGGATGATAACAGAACTCTTTGGAGCCGCTAACTGTTCGCGTCACAAACACATTTATGTTCCCTACATGGTGCACTAGATTGTGTTTCAGATCGCGGATTTATGTTCCCTACATAGTGCACTAGATTGTGTTTCAGATCACGGATTTATGTTCCCTACATGGTGCACTAGATTGTGTTTCAGATCGCGGATTTATGTTCCCTACATAGTGCACTAGATTGTATATCAGATAACGGATTTAAAACGAGATCGGGAATAAAGGTCTGTGTCGCCTGCGTGCGCGTTTGTGTGCATGAAGCTTGTCGTTAATGGCAACGCGTCAGCAGAGTAATACGGTTGTGGTGTGAAAAGGCCGTGCTGTTATCACGAATATCAGCACGGTTAGAACGCTTCTCAACCAATCAGATTGTAAGGTCGGAACTAACTGTTGTATAACGTATTATTTTCATTCTTTATAATAATAAGTCAGAACCATATTTTAGGCAAAACAACGCACTCTGCCCACTGCGCTACTCATACAGCGGTGTATTAAACAGGTTGTATTGCTGATATAACCGGCGCGCACACACCGCGTTACTAAGAATAAAAGTGAATATTACTTAATATAATAACCAAACGCTTTCTAATTCCCACTGTAGCAGCAGTTTCCTTCTGTTTCTTACATATCGCCCTGTCTCCCATTGATAAAAATACAGAACAAAGCATCCTGTATCAGTTCAATACGGAACACGGCGTTTAGTCTCCAAATAAAGAACGATTCTGTATTTTACGGGACGGTTGGCAACCCTAGATCAGCCGTTTGTAAATGTGTTTCGGCATTGGTAAAAGTGTTTCAGCTCTTGTAAATTTGTTTTTGTTGTAAATTTGTTTTTGTTTTTGTTGTAAATTTGTTTTAGTTTTTTTGTTATTTTGTTTTCTAAAATGTTCATTTGTTTTGCACTTCTCGGCCACCGTACTGCACTGCAGAACAGCTCAATCACACTTGTTTAAAAAAAGCAGTCAGTGCCAGTCAGGTAATAAATGACTCTTTTTAATCTGGATCCCAGTTCCATTATGGTTTATTCTTCTATTCCGTGTCCTTCTGGCAAGCCTGGATTGTTTGGCCAGATAATTTTTTTTGCATTTTTCCCCCCAGTTTTCCTCCCAATCTAGTCATATCCAATTACCCAATAGCATTACACTTCCTCTCTACTGATGTTGACCTCCCATCTGACTGAGGAGAGCCTTGACTAAGGGCGCATTCACATTAGAAGCGGCAAAACCGTGAGCCTTGGCGGGAACCTCCGCTTTGCTCAGCGCTTGGCTTGATTGGTTTAATGTACTTAAAGAACGACACAGGAACACTAAACCTCTCTTAATTATTACTGCTCATAAGTTCTCTCCACTAATGGAATTCCTTCACCATGGTTTTAATACAATAGGTCACATTAAGCTTTGTTCTTGTTAAGCTTTGTTCGTACAGCCTGAGTCACTTTTACCGCGTCATATCAAACACTTCATCTCATTGGAGGCGCTTTGAAAAGATCAGCGGCAAACTGGATCAACTTTGAGCGGCGTGGCAACCACAAACATCGCAAGCCTAACGCAGCAAAAGTGAGCGGTGCACACCGCTTAGCCAAGCGCAGCGGCAAGCTAGAAAGCACCATCGCACTCCATGGGAAACAATGGCACAGCCGGCGCAAAAGCTGTTCCCTTCTGCCACTTCTCATGTAAATGCGCCTTAACACACGCCTCCTCCGACACGTGTGCAGTAACTGACTGCATCTTTTCACCTGCACGAGGCAGGTTTATACGTGGATCAGCTTTGTGTTCTGAGAGAAACACCCTGATCACACATTATCCCCCGTCTCTGTGCAGGCGCCATCAGTCAGCCAGCAGAGGTTGTAATTGCACGAGTTATGAGGAGTCTCCTCCGGCATCCACGCTTGAACAACAGCCAATCGTTGTTCTTGTGGGCGCTCAGCCTGGTGGTAGCAGAGCTGAGATTCGAACTGATGAGTTGTCAGCTCTGGTGTGCTAGCGTGTTTTAGCGCTGCGGACAATTGCGGGGCATCACACACTCAGTCACACCTAGTTCTGGGTTTTTAAAAATATTTTTAACACTTACTTGCCTTTTATACATAGCACATACCCTATAGTGTATCACGGTACAAATGTACAGTTAGATATTGTAGATGTGTTAATCTCCCTGTAGTCATTTATCTGTGAACAGTTTCTAATCACAGGACACCGCTGTTGGTATTATGCTTATTGTTGGAAAACTTTATTTATCCAAGCTTTGACATAATGTGGTTAAAAAATACTCTTTAGCACTGTTGTTGACATTATAATATGTTAATAAAAGTAAGAGAAGACTCAAATGAAATAAGTACCCTAAATAACTGAACCTATGGCATGCAAAAAGTTTGGGTTATATGTTTAAAAGCCATTTTACAGGATGAACACTATCTATTTGGTTGCCGCGGGTTCAGAATTAACTTAACAGCACTCAATAATAATAATAATAATAATAATAATAATAATAATCATATCTGATGCAAGAGTTCTGACCTCAAACCTAAGAACTGCTGGTTTAAGTAACATGAAAAGCACATTTAACAACATAAAATACCATAAAAATCTGTGCACTTGATGATCTGAATCTCTTTAACAGCTATTCATTGTGCAGATAAATGCTAAGAAACCCAAGATTCACAGTGATTTGTCACTCTAGTTTTTTTAGTCTTTATGTCAGATCAGTCATTTTGCCACATTAGCATTTCCTCTAGATCCAGAACATTAGGAGTCAGAAATCTGTGTAATTGTGCAGGAATTGCAGCTCATGCTGAGATGCTGCTGTTTGAGGGAACAGAGCTGAGGCTCAATCCATCCTGTGCTGTCTTTATCACCATGAACCCTGGATACGCTGGGCGCTCCGAACTGCCTGATAACCTAAAGGTACATAACACACGGCTACGATCAAATACTATCATTTACCTTAATAAATTCCCTTATACCTGGTGATACATTTGCTGACAGAGCTACTGTACATAATGATGCATATGTCATTTATTTAAATTCCTGGAGCTTCAAGTGGATGAAAAACTTTCTTACCAAAGGTTTCAAAATGCTGCAAACTAAATATAGATTCAAAATATTTCAAAACATACTAAAATATAGATGCAATTTTCATCACAGCTGCTGATACACAACTTGCTTTGTTCTATAGGTTTTTCACATTAGTTTTTTTTTTTTACAAATTAAATCACATAATTATGCATGATAGAATAGTGACTGACCAAAGATTAAACAATTAGTACTACCTCAATAAAGTCATTGTCATTTTTAACACAAAAGTGTAGTAATTATTTATTCATTTAAACACTTTCCTCAGGCCCTGTTTCGCACCGTGGCAATGATGGTGCCTGATTACGCTCTGATTGCTGAGATTGTGCTCTACTCCTGCGGTTTTGTAACGGCTCGACCACTCTCAGTAAAGATTGTGGCTACGTATCGGCTCTGCTCTGAGCAGCTATCCTCTCAGAGCCACTATGACTACGGTATGAGGGCTGTCAAATCTGTCCTGACTGCTGCTGGCAATTTAAAGGTAAGTTCTACATTAAAAAGAAAGCTGCTTAAATCGTGATATCGTATATATATATATATATATATATATATATACAGTGTATCACAAAAGTGAGTACACCCCTCACATTTCTGCAAATATTTCATTATATCTTTTCATGGGACAACACTATAGACATGAAACTTGGATATAACTTAGAGTAGTCAGTGTACAGCTTGTATAGCAGTGTAGATTTACTGTCTTCTGAAAATAACTCAACACACAGCCATTAATGTCTAAATAGCTGGCAACATAAGTGAGTACACCCCACAGTGAACATGTCCAAATTGTGCCCAAATGTGTCGTTGTCCCTCCCTGGTGTCATGTGTCAAGGTCCCAGGTGTAAATGGGGAGCAGGGCTGTTAAATTTGGTGTTTTGGGTACAATTCTCTCATACTGGCCACTGGATATTCAACATGGCACCTCATGGCAAAGAACTCTCTGAGGATGTGAGAAATAGAATTGTTGCTCTCCACAAAGATGGCCTGGGCTATAAGAAGATTGCTAACACCCTGAAACTGAGCTACAGCATGGTGGCCAAGGTCATACAGCGGTTTTCCAGGACAGGTTCCACTCGGAACAGGCTTTGCCAGGGTCGACCAAAGAAGTTGAGTCCACGTGTTCGGCGTCATATCCAGAGGTTGGCTTTAAAAAATAGACACATGAGTGCTGCCAGCATTGCTGCAGAGGTTGAAGATGTGGGAGGTCAGCCTGTCAGTGCTCAGACCATACGCCGCACACTGCATCAACTCGGTCTGCATGGTCGTCATCCCAGAAGGAAGCTGACGCACAAGAAAGCCCGCAAACAGTTTGCTGAAGACAAGCAGTCCAAAAACATGGATTACTGGAATGCCCTGTGGTCTGACGAGACCAAGATAAACTTGTTTGGCTCAGATGGTGTCCAGCATGTGTGGCGGCGCCCTGGTGAGAAGTACCAAGACAACTGTATCTTGCCTACAGTCAAGCATGGTGGTGGTAGCATCATGGTCTTGGGCTGCATGAGTGTTGCTGGCACTGGGGAGCTGCAGTTCATTGAGGGAAACATGAATTCCAACATGTACTGTGACATTCTGAAACAGAGCATGATCCCCTCCCTTCGAAAACTGGGCCTCATGGCAGTTTTCCAACAGGATAACGACCCCAAACACAACCTCCAAGATGACAACTGCCTTGCTGAGGAAGCTGAAGGTAAAGGTGATGGACTAAACCCAATTGAGCACCTGTGGCGCATCCTGAAGTGGAAGGTGGAGGAGTTCAAGATGTCCAACATCCACCAGCTCCGTGATGTCATCATGGAGGAGTGGAAGAGGATTCCAGTAGCAACCTGTGCAGCTCTGGTGAATTCCATGCCCAGGAGGGTTAAGGCAGTGCTGGATAATAATGGTGGTCACACAAAATATTGACACTTTGGGCACAATTTGGACATGTTCACTGTGGGGTGTACTCACTTATGTTGCCAGCCATTTAGACATTAATGGCTGTGTGTTGAGTTATTTTCAGAAGACAGTAAATCTACACTGCTATACAAATTGTACACTGACTACTCTAACTTATATCCAAGTTTTATTTCTATAGTGTTGTCCCATGAAAAGATATAATAAAATATTTGCAGAAATGTGAGGGGTGTACTCACTTTTGTGATACACTGTATATATATATATATATATATATATATATATATATATATATATGTATATATATATATATATATATATATGTATATATATATATATATATATATATATATATACACCGATCAGCCATAACATTAAAACCACCTCCTTGTTTTTACACTCACTGTCCATTTTATCAGCTCCACTTACCATATAGAAGCACTTTGTAGAATGATCCACCACCTAAATAATACCTATACCTGCTCTGTGGTGGTCCAGAAACTGACAGTGCTACCTACCGAGCCACCGTGCCACCGTGCCACCCAGCATTAGTATTATTAGTGGTCAATATTTTCTTGTAGAATGATAATGGGTAGAGATAAAAACAGGTCTGTTTACATAACCTCCTAATCCACTTAACTTCTCTAATGTCTTAAATGGTCTTTTTTGTTATAAATACAAGTATATTATCCCTTAAATCTTAAATTATAGAATAGACATTCCTGTAAAAAAACAAAACAAAACAACAATACACAGCAGTACTGTACATAAAACACACACCAAATTTCAGTACAGTATGTGTGCTTTACTATACACCATAATACATTTCTTTCTTTTTTTTTTATAAAATGTATCTACCAGAAACAACAACTCTCATATTTCTTTATTTCCTTCTTTTTTTCAACAGTATTGTATTTTGTAGGTGTAATTGCATGAAAGAAAGAGTACTTTACTCAGCGATTTCCTTCTTCTCTCTCACTCACTGTCCCCTCTGTCTGATACACAGTGACAGCTACTGGCAGGAGTAATTATACAACAACAAATGTAATAGATTCATTTTCTCAGCACTACACTTCCTCTGCACCTTCTTTGAGGCCATTTTGATATTGAATTTTACAAAATATAAAGAAAACACAGTCCGCTGTCCGAATGTTTCGCAAATTTCGGTTCGTTATCCGAAATTTGTTCATACGTTAAGTTGAAAAGATCGTTTGTAACCCAAAGTGTTCGTATGGTGAACCATTCGTAACCCAAGGGTCCACTGTATATCTATCTCTCTGTCTATCTGTCTGTCTGTCTGTCTGTCTGTCTGTCTGTCTGTCTGTCTGTCTGTCTGTCTGTGGAGAGGAGAGCACACTCACACTCACACACATACACACACACATATACATGCACACACAATTTTCCTCTGGAATTTTACTAATATTTTACAGTAAATTGGGGTCTTTGCATAGTTAATAAGTTATTTGTAATATTATTATTAATATCGTTTACTCTCTGACCAAATTAAAAAATAAAATATCTGAGAATAATAAAAAAATTGGCCACGTACCAAAGAACTGCAGCTTTATTCGACCTGCCTATTTCAAATGAAGAAGACCAAACCAAACATGCAAGCTCTTACATTTTAGGACCTTTAAGGTCGTTGGCAAGAAAGCAGCTGAGGCAAATTTCTAGTTCCACACTCCACTCTATACCTGTCTGTCTTAATAAAGACCCATGCCAAACCTCACTAAGCCATTGTGTTAGGAAGATCAACCTGATACTTCTGCATTCTCCAGCTATCCCTCACCGGGTATTGTCCAGACAGCACTTAAACCATGAAAATGGGGCAAATCAGGAGTTCGGAAAACGTATCGACTTTAAAAACTTCCCCTCACTTTGCTGTTTTCTGAGGTTAGAGAAGTGCCCTTCTCTGCAGTCCTTGACAATAAATGCATCTGTGCCATTTCGCTGCCAATTTGTTTTGTGCACGGTCTCATTTGGGATGGCACCCTTTTGTTCTGTCACAAAATGACTCATGGGTTCTCAGCCTCTTGGGCTAAATTTGCAAATGGCAGTGATGCTATTGACTGAGGAGGAAACGTGTGTCACTATATGAATAAGGCTTTCACTAAAATACATCAGAAAGGGGTGCCAATGGGTACTTTTTACTGAGGCCAACCTCTGTCTTTCTGTATTTAAAATGTCACAGCTGAAGTTTCCTGAGGAAAATGAAGATATTCTGCTGCTGAGATCCATAATCGATGTAAACCTTCCAAAATTTTTGGCTCACGATCTGCCACTGTTTGAGGTAAATAAGCGCAAAATTCATTCTTCACCTATGCAATCACTGAACAGCATACAATCCATAATCTATTTAATGTCCATATTGAGCCCACTTGTGTATTTTTAATACTACAACACATCTGCCACCGCTTGAAAATAATAAGAAGCATTTCATTTCTCTAGGGTATCACTTCTGATCTGTTCCCCGGTGTGAAACTTCCAAAACCAGACTACCGAGTCCTGCTCGAGGCCATCAAAGAGAACTGTAAAAAAATGAACCTGCAAATGACTGACTTCTTCACTGATAAGATCCTGCAGATTTTTGAAATGATGATCGTGCGTCACGGCTTCATGCTGGTTGGAGAGCCGTTCGGAGGCAAGACGAGTGCGTATCGAGTGCTCGCCGCTGCCTTAAATGATATCTGTGACAAGGTAATGTTTTTTTTCTAATTTTAAATCTGAATCTGCACTTCCCAACTGCTAAATCAGTTGTTTTAAATTTTAAATGTGTAACCCACGTCAAAAGACAAAATGCAGATTTCAAACAGCCTAGGACATGAATATAAAACAGCGCCGGTCTCTTGAAGTTAGTCTACTTTTAAGTCAAACTTAAAAAGCATGACGTGTAAGAAGCAGTAAATGATAAGCCAAAGTTTTCAAGGTGGCAGCAATAGAAGCTTTTATAATTATATTATTCGCCTTGTTAAAAGTGTACAAAGAATGTCTGGAGAGCTTTTCCTTCTTTTAACTGTCAACATTTTTTGTTGCAAAGCCCATCTTTGATTGTTTTTAATGTAATAAATTATAACATACCCAAACCCTAAAATACAACCCTTAATACAAGGCAAAATGCTTCATGCCTTAATATAGGATCTTCTTATTATAGCCAGTTTTGGTAGACCTTAGGGATTGCTTATTTTTTTAGTTACTACATTTACATTCGCAGCATGGGGCGATGCTTTCATCCAAAACAACATACAATCATGAATTGATACAAGCCAGGACAATGAGTTTGATAGACCTTGTTCACAGATCAATCAGGTTCAGTCTTAGGTGTGCTTAACACTGAAGTTTATGTTTAAATCCGGCATTTATTTAAATAGAAAATATTGTGACATCTATTCAATTTTTTTAATTCATGTGTTTCAGCCACAGTAACTGCTAATAGTTATATAAATTAAATTATATGCTTATAACTTTGGTGCAACAGTTAATTTTTTTTCCAACAGGATCTGTGGTTCAAGCTGTATTATGATAAATAAATATATTACATACACTGTATATACTGTAAATTCACTCACTCACTGTCTTAACCGCTTATCCAATATGGGTCACTTGGGGGTGCGGGAGCCTATCCCAGCTTTTCAATGGGCGCAAGGCACACAGTAAAACCCTGGATGGGGCACCAGTCCATCGCAGGGCAGACACACATACACACACACACACACCAATTCTCTTATAGGGCAATTCAGTGTCTCCAAATAACCTGACTGCATGTTTTTGGACTGAGGGAGGAAATCGTAGCTCCCGGAGGAAACCCAAGCAGACGCAGAGAGAACATGCAAACTCCACACAGAAAGGACCCGGACCGCCCCACCTTGGGATCGAACCCAGGACCTTGTTGCTGTGAGGCGACAGTGCTAACCACCGAGCCACCGTGCTGTAAATAAATACTTATTTTAAATAATTCTTATTATTGTAAATACATTATTATTATTTATGAAATAAAATAATACTAATAAAGCATTTAGTGGCTTGGTTCGTAGCAAGAAGGTCCTGGGTTCGATCCCCAGGCGAGGCGGTCCTGGTCCTTTCTTGCGGAGTTTGCCCGTGTCTGCGTGGGTTTCCTCCGGGAGCTCCGGTTTCCTCCCACAGTCCAAAAACATGCAGTCAGGTTAATTGGAGACACTGAATTGCCCTATAGGTGAATGGGTGTGTGTGTATGTGTGTCTGCCCTGCGATGGACTGGCGCCCCGCGTCCATTGGACTGTGTGCCTTGCGTCCATTGAAAAGCTGGGCTAGGCTCCAGCAACCCCCCGCGAGCCTGACTGGATAAGCGGTTAAGACAGTGAGTGAGAGTAATAAATCATTTAGTGGCTTGGTGGGTAGCACACAGCAAGGTCCTGGGTTCGAGTCGCAGGTGGATCGGTCTGGGTCCTTTCTGTGTAGAGTTTGCATGTTCTCCCTGTTTCTGTGTGGTTTTTCTTCCAGGAGCTGGTTTTCTCCCACAGTCCAAAGACAGTCTGTGCAGTCAGGTTAATTGGTAATACTAAAATACCTTAGGTGTGTGTGTGTGTGTGTGTATGTCTGCCCAGCAATGGACTGGTGCCCTGTCCAGGTTGTATCTGTGTGCCTTATGCCTATTGAGAGCTGGGATAGGCTCCAGCACCCCCTCGACTCTAATTAGGATTAGTAGCTTAGTGAGTGAGTGGAAATCTATGGCCTTCAAAATTGTACTGGCACACAGGTCCATGTACCTCATTAGCAGAGGTGGAAAGTAACGAGTTACATTTACTGGCGTTACTGTAACTGAGTAGTTTTTTTGTGTACTTGTACTTTTTAAAGTAGATTTTACAGCCTGTAATTTTACTTTTACTTAAGTATGTTTTGTATTAAGAATTGTAATCAGCTACATTTTAAATAACATCCGTTACTGAGTAAAAAAACGCAAAAAAAACCTTGGAAACTGCTGCAGTGAATTCTGCGATGGGGAGTCGGATCTTTTGGCTCGGTTCCTTTTAAAGAGCCGTATATATAAAAAACGACTCCCAGAAGCGTGACTCGGTTTCTTTGTTTCATTTTAAAGGGCCGTTCAATAAAATCGAATCATTCTACGACATATGTGGTTATACAGTTTGAAAAAGTTTTATGGGACTAAAATTACACATCCCTAAATGTTTTAAATGTTTTATCAACATGTTTTTTTTTCTATTATATTGTAATTAAAAACAACTATTGTGAGATTTATATCCAATTGTCCTGTTTGCATTACACAGAAGAGACACGCCCTACTGCTAAAAAAGTAACTAAGTAACGTTTACTTTTTACTTGAGTAGATTTTTAGACTAGTAACTTAACGTTTGTTTTTGGTCGTATTATTGTCATTGAAACAAAGAAAAAAAACAAATACTTTGTTATAAAGTTTTACAAACTAATCATAAAATCAATTATCAAACAAATGTAATAAAAGATCCTATTTTATTTATCGGAAAAACAGAACCAAAAGGAAAAACTGCCTATATGGTTTTCTAGCTGTCTAACAAAACCACTAATATTTGCTTATTCTGTTTCTCTTCATTTGATTATTAGAATTATATAATTCTAGCTTTCTCACTATCCGTTCCAATGTTTCAATACTGTCTGCTCCTAACACACCAGCTCACTCTGTTAAAAGCACGCTAATGGAGCAGACGTGTTATGAAAGATCTTAACCGATCAAGGTTGTGAAGAATTGCTAAGAATATTATGTTGAATGTGGTCTGGATTGAAAAGACTTCATATGAACATTTATTTCGCTTTTTCTAAATTTCTAAACTGTCCTTTTAAATGTGCACTTCACTGCTCTTTCTAAAAAGCGTCTTGGGCAGCAGAGTGGGAATTTAATGCTTGATGAAAAACTAGAACCAGGTGCACATCACGTCATTACAGCCTCTATCCATCTAAACTCCACTTTCAGCCATTTACCCATCCCTGCTAGTGTCATTCAGGCTCTCTTTCATTTTCTGTCTCATTTGGTTTGTGTCCTATACAGGGGTTTCTCTCATTTAATTCCAGAGAGCTGCTTCCCAGAGTGTTAGATTTTACCTAAACCCAGCACACTCAATTTTTCAGATAAAGATAAAGAGCTGATAAAGCTTATTGGGGTATCGCTTTGTCTTCTTATGGCCTCCAAAATCCACATCATCATTCTTTTACAATTTTGATACATCTGAACTGAATCTGACTATTTATTCATGTGTTTGTATGTGAATGATACACTATATGGCCAAAAATATTTGGACACCTGACCCTGAGCTTGTTGGACATCCTATTTTGAAAACAAATAGTATTAAAAAATTGACTGACCTCTATGTTTATTTAGGGACAGTGGTAGCCTAGTGGGTAGAGCTTTGAATTAATAGGCCAAAGCTTTATTTGGTTGGGAGTTTTTCAAAATCAAATACCCGAGTCGTGTTTTCAGCTGCTCTACACTTCTATTTGTTGGACATTTTGACTAAGCAATTGCAAACTGAATTGCTGTAGGATTGCTAGAACCTCCTCATGGTGCAAATTAACCAGTAAAGTGAGGCACTTAAATGCTATGTGAATGAAAAATGTAAAATCCCTAAACACACCTTAAATTTTGAATTTCACAGCAAATTGCATATTACATGGGAAAAGGCTCATTTCACGGCTGTGAATTAGGTTGGGCCATCCCATGTTGGACATCCTATTTTAAAAACATGTAGTATTAAAAAATAGACTAACCTCTATGTTTATTTAGGAACAGTGGTAGTGTAGTGGGTAGAGATTTGGCCTATCAATTCAAAGGTTAAGAGTTCGAATCCCAGCTCTGCCGTGCAGCCACTGTTGAGTCCTTGAGCAAAACCTTCAACCCTCTCGGCTCTGGGGGCGCCGTACAATGGCTGACCCTGCGCTCTGACCCCAGCTTCCAAACAAGTTGGGATATGCGAAGAAAGAATTTTGTTGTACTGTAGTGCAGCACGGTGGCTCAGTGGGTAGCACTGTCACCTCACAGCAGGAAGGTCCTGGGTTCGATCCCCAGGTGGTCCGGGTCCTTTCTGTGTGCGGAGTTTGCATGTTCTCCCCGTGTCTGTTTGGATTTCTTCCGAGAGCTCCGGTTTCCTCCCACAGTCCAAAAACATGCAGTCAGGTTACCTGGAGACACTGAATTGCCCTATAGGTGAATGGGTGTGTGTATGTGTGTCTGCCCTGCGATGGACTGGCGCCCATGTGTTTGTGCACAGGGGCACAATCAGGTTGGAACTGGAAATGGCCTTCCCTTAACTGTTGCTGCAAAGTTGGAATCATATAATTTTCTTTATATAATTAATTTATAGCACCTTTATTTTTAGCAGTTGCTGTGGCTGAAACACATGAACAAAATAATTGAAGAAATGTCTTGATACTTTTGTCCATATAACGTTTTTTTTTTTAAAGAAATTATACTTATTTAAATTTCTCCCCCAAGATGTCTAAGAAGATAAAAGATTATTTTTTTAAGTGCTAGATACTATGACAGAATTAAAATCCTTTTGTAAACACTGTTCTATTGTTTATTTGATATTTTTTTTTGTATTGGAAGCATTAAAACAAATTTTCATGTGCAAAATTCAGTGGCATTATAGAATATTGTACTTTATTTTAATTGTTTTAGACATGTTTATAGAAGATCTAGATACTTGTTATCCTCTAAGCAAGACAAAAGCATACAGATTATAGCTCCATGGTAAGAATAAGAATGAAAACTAAATCACTTAAATACCATACTGGAAATAATGTCACTTTTTGATGGGAAGCTAATTTCAATGCTTACATAATTCAACACATAATTTTTGTTTACTTAATTAAATTAAGTTAATGATATCAAATAAACACTGATTTGTTATATATTATAACAGGGCTTCTTTTTTCTCATACAGGGCCTGATGGATGAGAACAGGGTTCAGATCACTGTTATAAACCCAAAATCCATCACCATGGGGCAGCTGTACGGTCAGTTTGACCCCGTCTCTCACGAGTGGTCAGACGGCATCCTGGCTGTCAGCTACAGAGCCTTTGCCATGTCTCAGGTCTGCTATCTTCTGCTGTCTTCTTGAATGAATAGGCCTTTAAAACTTTTCATTAGTTGATGATATGTCAATGATGTTCATTACTGCTTGATTATATGTGTTCTTAGTAGCAAAGTGGGCAAGTAATGCAACAGCTTGTCAGTTTTTACTAGTGTAAATTCGGCTTATGCAGCACGATACAGTACAATTTAGGCTAACAGCCAATACTGGCCAAAATCCATATTTTAGTACTGAAGTGTACTATATGTAGGGATTTCACGGCTGTTTAGGAAAAGCATTACATTATACTTAAAAATTAAATGATAGAATAAATTCTTCTTCTTCCTCGGCCTTTGTCCCGTTCGGTTGCAGGGTTGGCTCTCGTCAGATCATGATCCGCATTGATTTGGCACAATTTGTACGCCGGATGCCCTTCCTGACACAACCCTCCCTACTTTTGATCCGGGCTTGGGACCGGCACTACAATGCACTGTTTTCAATTAGCCTGGTGGCATGTTTTTGGACTGTGGGAGGAAACCCACGCGGACATGGGGAGAACATGCAAACTCCGCACAGAAAGGACCCGGACCGCCCCACCTGGGGATCGAACCCAGGACCTTCCTGCTGTGAGGTGACAGTGGTACCCACTAAGCCACCGTGCCGCCCCTAAATGATAGAATAAATTGAGGCTGCAATACACAGCACAGCCTACATTAATATTTAAATGTAAACCTAGAACATCCACCGATGATGTTAGGCTTCATTTTCAAAGATGAAGATACTCGTCCATCTTTTGACACTCCCCTCTGTGTCCACAGAATTGGTTAGGAGTCGTGTTTGTAGCTGCTTTAGACTTTGACATCTTGGACATTTTGACTAAGCGATTGCTAACTGAATTGCCGTAGGATTGCTAGGACCATGGATCATGAACCAAACTGCTTGCTAAATTAAAACTACTGCACAGATTAATAAGGTGAAGATTAAAAAAAAACTAGTGGGTTATTCTTTTCACAGTTCCAGAACTTTCTACACCAGGTCCAGTGCCCAGTGTTTTTCCACAAAGGGCTGGTGTGGCAGGTTTATAGGTTTATACAAACCAAGCACCAACTATACCTATGCTACACCTGATTCACCTTGTTTATTCAGGTTGTCTTGGTTTTCAAAGATCTAACCATCAGGTGTAACTACTGTTGGGTTGGTATGAAGACCTGAAGCCACACCAGCTTTGCCATGCTGAGAGAATATAGAACGCCTTGATTTGTCATCTATACATATACAGACAAATTTTTTTTTGCATATCCCAGTTTGTTTGGAAGCTGGGGTAAGAGCACAGGGTCAGCTTTTGTACAGCGCCCCTGGAGCAGTTGCTAGCCCAATGCTCTACCCACTAGGCTACCAGTGTCTTAATTTCACTGGGTAAAAAATAATGATATGGTTGGGGAAATATACTGTATTTCCCAGAATAATGTTGAGTAACAGTTACAGTACAGCAGTAGGGTGCTTCTGGTGTAACCAAGTCTTTGTTTACTATGGTCTCTCCATACAGACCCCTGACAGGAAGTGGCTGATCTTTGACGGTCCTGTGGACGCCATATGGATTGAAAACATGAACACTGTACTCGACGACAATAAGAAGCTGTGCCTAATGAGTGGAGAGATCATTCAAATGTCTCCTCAGATGAGCCTTATCTTCGAACCGATGGATCTGGAGGTGGCTTCTCCCGCCACGGTGAGGGATACATGTTTTAGTAGGCTGTTGTTCTAATTTCCAAGGCCACGCCTTTATTATTAAATGGCAAACTGTGGGAATTGGGCTATTTTTGTCAACTAGAAACAATATTTTATGCTCATTGAAAGCAAACCTATGCAGCTGCGGAGACTGGGTTCAAATCTCAGCGGTGTCACAGCCTTTTCGAGCACTTTACAGACTCAATTAATTATTAGATTACAATTAGATTCATGCATTATATCCCTTGTTCTACTAATTTTGGTATAGCCAGTTAGTCTTCCGCTGCTGGGGTGTCCGAGGACTCTATATTCGCCTACCCCACGCCCCCTCTGACGCGCACATTCCACCCCCCACATCTTATTCGCCCATGCTCCAATGGATTCACATGTGAGGCCAGTCTTGCGCATGTAGAGTCACACACTGATCTCCACGTTCCTCCACTTCTGTACAAGCGCCTCAGACTACTAACCAGGGTCCTTACACAACGTTAAAGACCCCACACACTTCTTTCAGTCCGGTATTTTACCATCCAGCAGACTAGTGGTCAGTTTTGTCTGCTGCGGGGACTGCCTGCTAGGGGGCGCCGACCGCTAGAAGAACTTAGATTCAAACTTGGAGAGTTCAGAATCACCTGGGCGCTGCGCACCGGATACAATTGGCTTTCTCTGAGGGAGGGATGCCAACATGTAGAATCAGCTCTTTGCTGCCGGAACCGCAATGCCTGCTGTCTGATTCTATTCCTCTGCTGCTCATGCCAGCACTGCAAAGCGTCTGGTGTGTTCCTCAGAGCATTAGAACCCTCAATTAAAAAAAAAATTGAATTAATTTCTTTCGACTCTCACAGAACGATCTCCAGCTATAAGAGAGGAGCTAGGCTTTCTATTTTCACAAACAGCTATTTTCAATCAGCTTTCCACTTGTGATGCCCTGTACATGGAGAACATGATGGTTCAACTCGTGGGTGTGCATTTTTATCTGAATTGTACGCCTGATCCTGAAGATGAAGATGGGAAATAAAGAAACAATTGTAGAAGAAATGCACGCCTTCAGGCTCATCTTTCAAAAGGAGACGAGATAAGAGTAATAGCAACGGTCCGTCTATCTCCGCCTCCGTGTGCGTTATGCAGGATCTGCCATAGCATCAGATTAAAGCAGATATTGATTAGAGGCTCTGTCGTTGCCTTTGGCTGAGCGGAGATATAAGAGAAAGATGTGAGAATGTGTCTGTTGTGACACTAAATAAAAGGATTTGGCCGTGACATGAAGAGTCTTTTTCTTTCCTCATCATTGGCTCGATCTGTCTGTCTTGGTCTGTTTCTCTATCTCTTTCTCTTACTCAACTCGGTTGCCATTTAGCTATAATTGCACTAATTTTTCATGATCTCAAAGACCTCTCATCTGTTTAATTTATTTAATCTCTTGGATTTGTACATTACATGGCCAAAATTATGTAGACACTCATGTGTTACTGAGATCAGGTGATTCAGGTGTATAAAATCCATCATAGAAAATCTTATAAATGTATATACGCTTCAACACTTACGTTTCACAAAGTGACGTCTATTAAGACATGCTGTGACAGGCTTGGTGTGAAAGTACTCCAGTGCCCTGGGTCCTTGTTCATTTTTGTTTCATTTTATTTTAATGTTTTACCAGATTTATCCTGGTCAAGGTTCTAATATCGGAATCATCACCGGCCTGTTTGAGCACTGAACAAACACTATTTATTTATTTATTTATTTATTTATTTATTTATTACTATTTATGCATTTTCTTCCTTTTAGTTTAGCCAATTACTTTTATTTGCCTGACAGGTTCCACTTTAAAATAAGACTACCTTTAAAATAAGGCACAGGTATTGATTATAATGCTACCAGGTGCTAATGTACAAAGAACATGAAGGTACTATTGTAATCCTTGGTGTGGGGTGGCATCTTCTTTTTTTTTTTTTTTCCCTTTTTTCTCCCCCTTTAGTGCATCCAATCTTTCAATTTGCATCGTGCTTCCTCTCTGTCTATGCCGAACCCTGCCCTGACAGAGGAGATCGAAGCTAACCCATATCCCCTCCGAAACATGGGCAGCAGCCGGATGCATTTTTCACACATTGATGAGTGTGGCGCCACCTAGCGTTGCATGCGGAGAGACACACCCTAAGGGCACTCTTCCTCATCTCTGTGCAGGCGCCTCTAATCAGCCGGCAGAGGTCGTAATCGCAGTCTGACAGAGAGAGAACCCACATCCGGTTCTTTGTCCCGCCCCCCCCAACTGAGCAACCGGCCAATCTTTGCTCATACAGCCACTCGGCCTCGAACCGGTAAGGCAGAGCTGGATTCGATACGATGTACTCAGAATCCAGCTCTGGTTGCAGCGTGTCTTTTTACCTCTGCGCCACCTGAGCGGCATGGGTGGCATCTTCTTTAAGACAGCATTCCAGGCAGTAAAGTACACCCTCAAGGTACTCGGATGGTCATCCTGGCTTGGCTCTCGTTATCCTGATGGGCTTCTTTTATTTCTAATCAATACCTGTGCCAACCATGAGGAAGGTGTCAGGTAGTATGCTGAAAATGTCAAGGTAAAAGTAAATATTGATAAGTAAATGTAGTCATTTCATATGTTAATGTGTGCCACATTATTGTTAATGACTAAAAAGGCATCCTGTTGGTGGTTAAATGGTTAAACATGGTGGTTAAATGGTTAAACTTATTAACACGTGATGAAGCTGACAGGTTTAATGCTGACTGATAGAGAAGACAAAGCAAGATAAGTACCTGACAAGATCTGAGGTTTAACATTACAGATTGTTCACTTTTATAGCAAAGGTGGTTCACTATTTGGCAAATAACGTTCCTGTTGCCCTTTCTATTTATGCTTTATAACTGCTTATTAATGATCTATAAGGTATTTACAACCTAATTAATAACCCTTAATAAACAAATTATTAACCATTTATAAACCCTTTATAAGGGTAGTTTTATTTTAAAGTGGAACCACCTGACACACCCCCTCCGACACGTGCACAGTCCATTGACCCCTTCTTATGCGCCTATACTATGCCAGTCTGGCGCATGGAGAGTTACACACTGATTTCAGCATTCTTCCACTTATGAACAGGTGCCTTGGGCTACTGACTAGAGTCCCTACACAATGTCAAAGACTACTCCCTTTTTTTAGTCCGTATTTTCCCCACCCAGCAGACTAGTGGCCAATTTTGTCTGCTACAGGCATTGCCAATAGGGATGCCCAGCCTGACCACTAGCAGATCTGAAATTAAAACTTGCAGAGTTCAGAATCCCAGCGGAATATCACCCTGCATCACCTGGGCGCTGTGCTACAGAAACAAGTGGCTTTGTCTGAGGGAGGGAGGGAGGGTAGCACAGTGGCTAAGTGGGTAGCACTGTCGCCTCACAGCAAGAAGGTCCTGGGTTCGGTCCCCAGGTGGGGCGGTCCGGGTCCTTTCTGTGCGGAGTTTGCATGTTCTCCCCGTGTCTGTGTGGGTTTACTCCGGTTTCCTCCCACAGTCCAAAAACATGCAAGTGAGGTAAATTGGAGATACTAAATTGTCCATGACTGTTTGATATAACCTTGTGAACTGATGGACCTTGTGTAATGAGTGACTACCGTTCCTGTCATGAATGTAAGCAAAGTGTAAAAACATGACGTTAAAACTCTAATAAACAAACAAACAAACTGAGGGATGGAAGCCAAGATGTGGACTCACCTCTTTGCAGCTGGAACATGCTGTGACCGGCTCGGTGTGAAAGTACTCCAGTACCAGTGCCCTGGGTCCTTGTTCATTTTGGTTTCATTTTATTTTAATGTTTTATCAGCACTTTATCCTGGTAAGGGTTACTTAGGGTCTGGGTTCACCAGTTCATCCCAGCACCTCTAGGCATAGCCAGTCATGTCTGTATGTAGACGTCCGACTGGTCAGGATTTGAACCCTGGATCCCATTAGAATTGGTCTAGCCTCGGGCTTCTCCTGAATCTAAACATCTGTCCTCACCTTTGCTATAAAAGTCATAAAAGCAGCAGTGGAAATACAGTATTTAGAAGTTACCAAAGCCTGCTTGGAGTTTTCTTGCAATCTTGATGAACCGTGTATGGATTTGTGCTGTTTGCGTGCAGGTGTCTCGGTGTGGGATGATCTACATGGAACCTCACATGTTGGGTTGGCGGCCTCTCATGCTCTCCTGGCTCAACTCTCTGCCCTCTATGCTCAGCTCGGTGCACAAAGACCTCATCACCAGCCTCTTTGACCGCATGCTGCCCGCCTGCCTGCAGCTCGTCCGCAAAGGAACCAAGGTGATCAAGCAAATTTAAATGCCCAAGTCATACAGTTCAGCATTGATCAGCTTGGACAGTAAGATATCCAAATATAGCAAGTTGCTCTTTTAAGGTAAAACCCCAAATCAGAAAAAGTTGGGACAGAGTTTCTTACATTTAGTTTGACTTTAATTTGATTGCAGACAGGAGGAACCTGAGATATGTCATGTTTTGTCTGCTCAACTTCATTTATTTATTTTTTTTTATTACCCCCCCCCCCCCCTTTTTCTCCCACTTTAGCACATCCAATTTCTGCCCGTCAATCATCCTCTCACTAATGCTGGTCCCTGCTCCTGATTGGGGAGGACGAGGCTGCTCCACGCCCCCTCCGACACGTGCACAGCAATCGAACATCTTATCACCTACACTTGACGAGTGCAGTGCAGTACAGCGCTGTGTACGGAGAGCCACACCCTCTACCGCACTCCTTTCCCATCTCAGTGCAGGCGCCACCAACCAGCCATCAGAGGTCGTAATCGCACTAGTCTGAGAGAGAGTCCCCATCCGGCTTAATCCCGCCCCCTATCTGAACAACAGGCCAATCGTTGTTCATGTGGCTGCTCAGCCTCAGCTGGCAGGCAGAGCTGAGATTCGATACGATGTATTCGAGATCTCAGCTCTGGTGAACAGCGTGTGTTTTTACCGCTGCGCCACCTGAGCGGTCAACTTCATTTCATTTATTAATAAACATCCATTCCTGCATTTCAGGCCTGCAACACATTACAAAAAAGTTGGGACAGTAAAGCATTTACCACTTTGTAATGTTGCCATTCCTTTTCAGCACACTTAAAAGACGTTTTGGCACCGAGGAGACCAAGTGATTTAGTGTTTCAGCTTTTATTTTGTCTCATTCTTCCTGCAAACACGTCTTAAGATGTGTAACAGTACGACGTCATCGTTGTTGCATTTTTCGTTTCAAAGTTCTCCACACATTCTCTATTGGGGACAGGTCAGGACTGCAGGCAGGCCGGTCCAGTACCCGTACCCTCTTCTATCACAGTCATGCCTTTGTAATGTGTGCAGCATGTGGTTTTGCATTGTCTTGTTGAAAAATGCATGAACGTCCCTGGAAAAAATGACGTCTTGAAGGCAGCACATGTTGCTCTAAGATCTCAATGTACTTTTCTGCATCAATGCTGCCATCACAGAAGTGTAAATGACCTTTGACAATGGCACTGACCCGGTTCCATACCATGACATACCCTGGCTTTTGGACTTAGACTTGTTGCTGATAACAGTCTGGATGGTCCTTTTTATCTTTGGTCCAGATCACAAATGTCAAAATAAATGTAAGGAACACTGCATTTTTTATTTGCATTTTCCATACTGTCCCAACTTTTTCTGATTTGGGGTTGTAAAATTAAGCATTGTTTTCTCATCCACCTCTTAGGTAGATTTCCAAAAAAGTTAATGATAACATTAAATATCTGGTCTTTGTAATGTTTTGTAGCATTACAGGTCTAAGTGAATTTACAAATCACTGCTTTCAGTTGTCATTTGCATTTGCATTACAAACTGTCCGTACTTGGCATTAATAGCTAACAGACACCAAGTGGCAAAGCAAAGCTGAACAATTTGTGTTCAAGCACACCTAAACACCTCAAGTCAAGTTTCTAACAGAGTTCAATATGTTAAATGTGAACAGTTTTAATACCTGTAAGCACATTTAGCTGAATGACAAGGACTGACTGCAAATGACTAAATTAAATCCTCCTCCCTTATAAGTGCAACTACAGCCCAATTACACTAATAGACAAAATTGCTTTGACTGCAGATTTGCATACCCTTTGTCCTAGCAGTGAGAAAGCACACCAATTAGAATGTTTTTTTTTTTTTTTTTACTTGTGCTTGTATGCGCTCTTGTTGAATGGCATAAAAGCCAATTAGACATTTCATGCATATTCACCTTTCTGGTAATTTAGGCACAATTCAGCAAGAGACGTTTTTACTTTGCACCTTTCTGTTTTATACTGTATAGCTGACTATTAAAGTTTTGAACAAAAATTACAAGCTACAGGCTAGCACAAGTCTTACTACCTATTACAAGTGAATTACAAGGGAATTCGGGTTATGTGGTCTGTATAGATGAATATTTTTACTATGAGGAACACATTAATATTTTACAGTGGTCAAAATTGCCCCTGTACCAGCTTTCTTTGGAGCATGTAGCAAGCATGTTGTTCTTGAATCAAATGTGTAGATTGAACATTGTATATTGTTATATTGTGGCGACCGGTCGGCTCGCCATTATAGTAAGCCCAGGGAGGGGGGGTTGGGGGTATCACTATGGGTGTGTTTGAAAACCTAAAAAGCTCTCTACATAGACGGCATTTTACGTCATCCTACGCACGCTCCCGAGAAGGAGGGTGTTCGAAATCCTAGATACCTTAATATGCTCACTAGTAAGATATCTTAAAATTTCAATGGTATTTTGACCCGATGCTGCCTTAGCGGTGGAGGTAGGGCTGCAACTATCGATTATTTTTGTTATTGAGTATTCTATCGATTATTCCTGCGATTAATCGAGTAATCGGATAAGAAATACTTTTGCTTTAATAAAGAGCAAAAATAATCTCAAACTTTCTGTCGTTTTCTCTGTCCGGTCTCCTCTGTTCACCCCTCGCTATTTTCTCTCTCTCTCCATTTTGCAGTCTATCAAATCTCGACTGTGTCTGAAATCGCGCTTTCCTACTGAACAGTACGCATGAGCGGCGAGCGTGTCCAAATACGTAGTATTTATTAAACTGTACGCGAAAAGTTCCCGGTTTAAGTCGTGTTAAGTACTGTTTAAGTATGAGATTTCGGCTTCTTCACGTCACCTGCCCACAGCGTGAATGCGTTGTGCAAAAGTAAAAGTCATCCGTGCGAAACACTGTGAGCTGTATATAGTTGTATGGATTAAACGATGCCTCGATGTGAAAAATTAGCATCAATGATTTCTAGTAATACGTAGAATTACTCGAGTTTCTCGAGGAATCGTTTCAGCCCTAGGTGGAGGCAATCCCAGCATTCGGTGCGGCACAAGAAAAATAGAAAATATGGCAGACGATGTGAGGCAAAGAACAGACTTATTTTAAAAAATAAATAAATTATTATTGATTTTTAATTTGTATAACCGTGTACAAGTGTATTTATTTGCAAGTTCGGGCTTGTCAGGGACAGTTTAACCGTTTTCGGTACACGGAGGGAGATGTTATTTGACATGCTAGCGCATCGTGCCACCTCATCCCATTGGTTTGAATGGCATGATGCTAACTGTGTTGGCTTAGTAAGCGAAACCCGATGTTATCGCTGTCTAAGTAGTGCGTTCGAATAACTTGCCTTATGAGTCGATGACTTATTAGAACCCTCTCTGCTTAGGCAGCTGCCTGTGTAGACAGTAAGACAGCAAGGCAGCTCCCTAGATTTTCGAACACACCCTTTGTCACACTAATATTTCCCCCAGCTTGCTAAAAGACGTCAAGAGACAAAACAACATTGAACTAAAATGGTAAAAGTCACTGCAGTGGAGGGATTCAGCCTTTTAAAGATTATCATCACAGGTAGTCAAATCAAATCAGAGCCATATACTTAACCATGTATTGATTTTATTTATTTATTGTATGTGTTTTTTTTGTTGTTGAGTCAATTAAAATGTATGGTGTGAAACTGGGAGATCTGGCCCCAATGTACAAGTCTCATGGTTAATATGGTTGTATTAATGTTAATCCCAAAATGCAGCCTTGGTTAACAGTAAATTAAGCTAATGGGGAGCTCCAGGTAAAGGTGTTTTTGCTTCATGTTAACAGATGTCTACAGTGTTTAGTAATGGAACGCGTAATATTTGCCAGTGTAGTAAGACACTCAGCTTTTTCAAAAGACTTTTTCAGCATGATTTCACTAGCTTAGGATGAGCTTCCACCAGCTTTCAGTACATATTTAATATTCATATCTTTTTGGTCAATGATACAGTACCTTCAAGCACATTTAGCAGTATGAGAGCGTATTACCCTATTTGTACGATTATACATATCTGACCTGTATCTGACCTGTATTTGGTTCAACACAAGGAGCTGTCTCCGACGTCAGACACCAACCTGGCGCACTCCCTGATGAATCTGATGGACTGCATGATGGACGAGTTCAGGGACGAGGGCCAGATGAAGAGTCTGAGCGATAGAGACCTCTGCTCCTGGCTGGAGGTGAGAAAGAGAGAGAGAAAGAGAGAGAGAAAGAAAGAGAGAGCACAAACCCACAAACCTTGCAGTTAATGCACAGCATTCATCCCAAAAACACACACTACATGGTCATACGTATTTGGACACCTCTTCTAATTAGTGATGGGATACATTTATTGCTAAAAGTTGTGTATTATAAATTTAATGCTTCTCAACTTTGGGACCCCCCACCGCAACCACCTTCCCCACAGCATATCTACTGTATGTCACTGCACAAGCATGATAAACGTATGGTAGCAAAACTAGTAGGTGTACCTATGTGGCACACCTAGATTGTCCATTTTATTGTAAATAACAGTATTACTGCATATACTGTATAACTGTCATGGTATTGTGGTGCACAGGTGTCCATGTCATGTGCATTCTGCCCATTTGTAAGTTCAACATTGTTTCAATAGTTTGGCTACATAATTGCTAGACTTGCCTGTCTTTCATTAAAAAATTGATACAGCTTGTTACAGCTTTGCATTTCATGTACTGTCCCAACTGTTTTGGAATTAAACTTTCCAGGAACAAACACTAAAACAAAATATGCACTTGTTTCTCTCCTTTGTTAAGGGCACGTTCGTCTTCTCTCTGGTGTGGTCGGTAGGTGCCAGCTGCACAGAGCCCGGAAGAGTAAAGTTTGATGGCTTGGCGAGGGAGTTGCTGACGGGTCCTCTGAGTGAGGAGACGCGAGCAGGTCACGGCATCCTGGAGCACGTGGAGGCACCGAGCAAGCAGCTGACGGTGCCTTTACCCACTGAGGGCACTCTCTACCAGTACCGCTTTGTCAAAGAGGTCAGCTGCATTGACATTAGAGTGCAGGGGAATTTATTATCGATTTGGGATTGTTGAGGGTTAAGGGTCAGTGAAGTCTACGTTCATGCCAAGGGTGCATGGATTTTTGAATCCACAAATACAAGAAAGGAGAGAGAATTATAAACCTTAAGGTGCTTTGAGCTTCATTCACCGTGAGCCTTGGCGCAAACTGCTGCTTTGTTCAGCACTTGGCTTGAGCGGTGGATTAAACGTCATCAAAGTGCGTCATCAAAGCTGCATTTTCCTCACTGTTTTACTTTTAAACTTGTGTTGTAGCTCAGGGAGCTGAGAATGTTTGAGAATCAGCTTTTCCTGAGAGTCTAAAACACTTACTGTTAAAAAAAATAGCTTAACTGGCCGCTCAGGTGGCACAGCGTTAAAACACCAGAGCTGACATTTTGCACTTGTCGGTTCGAAACTTAACTCTGCCATTCGGCTGGGCTGGGCGGCTATATGAACAACGATTGGCTTGTTGTTCATACAGGGTGGAAAGCCGGATAGGGACCTCTGCTGGCTGGATGATGGCACATGCACAGAGTTGAGGGATAATGTGGACAGGGTGTGGCTGTCTGTACACAAAGCTGATCCGCATATGAACTCGCCTCGTGCCGATGAAAAGATGCAGTCGGCTACTTCACACATGTCGGTGTCTCGCGCACCTCAATCAGTATAGAGGAAGTGTAATGCAATTTGGCAGTTGGATACAACTAGATTGGGAGGAAAATTGGGGGGGAAAATGAAAAAAATAAAATAAAAATAAGGTGGCATTCTGGTCCCACTGTGGTTTACAAGATGTAACGTAAAGCCTCCACAGGGGGCCATTTTTTATCATGCTGTTCTGTGCATTTCAAAGTTTGAAAAGCCTTGAGTTAAGGTACAGAAAGCATTGGGGTATTATAGTCGCAGTCCACAATAATCATTACTGCTGACAGCTTTAGTTTTGTAATGTGATGCTCTATAGGAATGTAATACACTGCCTGGCCAAAAAAAAGGTCACACACTCTAATATTTCGTTGGACCGCCTTTAGCTTTGATTACAGCACACATTCGCTGTGGCATCGTTTCCACAAGCTTCTGCAATGTCACAACATTTATTTCTGTCCAGAGTTGCATTAATTTTCCCCCAAGATCTTGTATTGATGATGGGAGATTTGGATCCACTGTGCAAAGTCTTCTCCAGCACATCCCAAAGATTCTCAATGGGGTTCAGGTCTGGACTCTGTGGTGGCCAATCCATGTGTGAAAATGATGTCTCATGCTCCCTGAACCACTCTTTCACCATTTGAGCCTGATGAATCCTGGCATTGTCATCTTGGAATATGCCCGTGTCATCAGGGAAGAAAAAATCCATTGATGGAATAATCTGGTCGTTCAGTATATTCAGGTAGTCAGCTGACCTCATTCTTTGGGCACATAACGTTACTGAACCTAGACCTGACCAACTGCAGCGACCCCAGATTATAGCACTGCCCCCACAGGCTTGTACGGTAGGCACTAGGCATGATGGGGGCATCACTTCAGCCGCCTCTCTTCTTACCCTGATGCGCCCATCACTCTGAAACAGGGTAAATCTGGACTCATCAGACCACATGACCTTCTTCCATTGCTCCAGAGTCCAGTCTTTATGCTCCCTAGCAAAACGAAACGTTTTTGCTGGTTAGCCTCACTGACAAGTGGTTTTCTTAAGGCTGCACAGCTGTTTAGTCCCAATCCCTTGAGTTCTCTTTACATTGTGCATGTGGTAATGCTCTTACTTTCACTATTAAACATATCCCTGAGTTTTACTGTAGTTTTTCTACCATTTGATTTCACCGAACGTTTAATTCTTTTTGATTTCACGATCGTTCAAGATTTTTTTCCGACCACATTCCTTCCTCGAAGATGATGTTTCCCCACTGTCCTTCCACTTTTTAATAATATGTTGGACAGTTCTTAATCCCATTTTAGTAGTTTCAGCTTCTCCTTAGATGTTTTCTCTGCTTGATGCATGCCAATAATTTGACCCTTCTGAAACAGATTAACATCTTTTCCACGACCACAGGATGTGTCTTTCCACATGGTTGTTTAACAAATGAGAAGCTACTCACTGCATCAGTTAGGGTTAAATAACTCGTTGCCAGCTGAAACATAATCACCCATGCAGTAATTATCCAATGGGAGGCTCTTACCTATTTGCTTAGTTAAATCCAGGTGGTGACCTTTTTTTTGGCCAGGCAGTGTATTATACCAGTTGTGTGAGGTCAAATACCATTATTGATGATGTCACTTGTATTCCAGTATTCACTTCTGCTAAACTCCTGGTTTACATTAATTTGAGAATTTGTGTCTTCACTAATAAGGTGCGTCTGTATTTGGACTCATTAAGCAAGTAGGTTTGTGTGTAGTTTCATTGACGAGTCTGAAACTGCCCATTCAGAGATACTGCCCACTCTGCTTCCTGATTAAAATGATGCATCAGGGTGGTTTATTTATACAACTATACATCTTTAATTTAAACAGATGGGCATTGCACAGTAACATGGATTTTGTGTACCTGGGAATTGTCACCTTGAACCAGTGGTTTCAAGGAGTT
The DNA here is from genome assembly GCF_030014385.1 of Trichomycterus rosablanca. Lineage (NCBI taxonomy): Eukaryota > Metazoa > Chordata > Actinopteri > Siluriformes > Trichomycteridae > Trichomycterus > Trichomycterus rosablanca. The sequence continues at coordinate 28,366,685 of NC_085999.1, forward strand.
TGGCAAAATTTCCTCATGCCCTGTGTGGATTCTCTCTCACCTTCCAAAAAAATGCAGTCAGAAGTTTGGCTGCTCTAAGTTGGCCCACGATTTGGGTGAGTAAGTAAATGTGTGTTACTCTGTGATAGATTAGTTTCTTGTGTAGGATGGATTCCTGCATTATGCCAAGTCTTTCCGGGTGGCATCAGACCCAGTGAGACCAGCAACATGTGATGAGTAAAATAAATGAATAAATAAACAAGTAATTGTAAAGTGGAACATGAATAAACACACACACATACACACACTATATGGACAATGTGGACACATGACTACGTTGGACAGCGGCCGGCTTGCCGTCATATAGGGTTCCCCCGGGACACCTAGCCTGCTTACATCATCAGCCGTGGAAGCATGGTATCCCACGATGCAGTGCGCCCACGGCCAGAACATTAATAAGAGTTAAATCGGGATTGTAGTGTCATGTTCCAAATGATGTAGCATATAGCGCATTTTTAATCTTGTTGAGTCACCATTTAGTTTAGTGAGTTGTATCCTGACCTTGGTGTTCTATTCACTTGTTCGTTAAGTGGGAGGCATGGCTGGATTACTGACCGGGCCAGTGGGGCCAGCGCCCAGGGACCCTTGAGGTCAGAGGACCCCGGGGGGGGCCCTGGCCCAAAACATTTTGCGATGCCTATCAACATTTATGATACAATATATTTTTATTTCCGAGGGCCCTCCATTTTAAGGATCCTCTGACTATTAGGGACTTTGATCCCAGGGCCTCTTGGGGGCCCTAGCCATGCTTTTGGGGCCCCTAGCCATGCTTTTGGACTATCCTTAATCCGTCCTTGGTGGGAGGCATCTGCCGTCAGTCAGATCTGGCTGTTTCCCACGCCCTTGTGATTCATACAAGAGCAATTCCAAAATAAAAGAGCTTCCTCCTACAGTAAGAGAGCGTTATGTGTCCTTACATCTCGCCGACGCCAGAATATGGAACCCCTCCACCTACAATATAACAGTCACCGTTGTGCATAGGCGTTAATTAAAATTTTTGTGTATTTCTATGGGTGGTTGAGTCGGTAGCACTCTCGCCTCACAGCAAGAAGGTCCTGGGTTCGATCCCCAGGTGGGGCGGTCCGGGTCCTTTCTGTGCGGAGTTTGTATGTTCTCCCCGTGTCTGCATGGGTTTCCTCCGGGAGCTCCGGTTTCCTCCCACAGTCGAAAAACATGCAGTCAGGCTAATTGGAGACACTGAATTGCCCTATAGGTAAATAGGTGTGTGTGTGTGTGTGTGGGTGTGTATGGGTGTGTCTGCGCTGCGATGGACTGGCTCCCGTCTAGGGTGTTACTGTGTGCCTTGCACCCATTGAAAAGCTGGGATAGGCTCCAGCACCCCCCGCAAACCTGATTGGATAAGCGGTTAAGAAAGTGAATGAATGAATAAATGCATGTATTTCTATGGGAATTTGTGCTCATTCTGTCAAAGGAGTTTGCCATGTAATTGATGTTCTATTTTATTGTTTAGTTGGGTTGACATGAAGTCTGTGTGCTAGCAATTTGCCAAACTTGCCAAACCATGTCTTCATCGACCTTGCTTTGTACACAGTCAACAGGCATCCAAAGCGACTGACAATTGTGAATAAATACAGTGCAAGCAATACTGGGTTAAGGAGCTTTACTCAAGTGCTCAACAGTGGTAACTTGGAGGAGATAGATTTCCAATCAGCAGACTTCTGATCAGTAGTCCAGTACCTTAACCACTGGGCTACCACTGCCCAACATAGGAGGGGTGTCCACATACTTTTGGCCATACAGAATAGATATTATTTGCAGCATTTTTCAGGTGGTGTGTGAAAGTGGTTTTCAGTATTTCTGTCCTGAATGCACATTTTATTAATGGTGTGTGGGGTGATTTGTCTCATTATTAGTAATGTCATGAGCTTTAATACTGAATAATTAGACTTCATGCATAACTTGCTCTAATGCATTAATTACATGGCTCATTACATCCTGATAAATAATCATCCCTGTCAAGCGCCGTGCATTGTTTCAACATGCAGGTTTAATGAAACATCCTCTCAAAAGCTTAGAATATCAGATAGGTCTCAGAGCTGAGGACTGAATCACTACTTCATTACTTAAGCCCAGCATTTCTAAAAAGACGTAAGGAATAAAAACACTTATAAAGATTTATTTATAAGATACATTTTTAATCTTTCTTTATATAGCATGTTTTATACAACAGTCGTTCAAAGTGCTTTATATGCCAGAAAATGCATAGATATGACAATTCAAATAAAGGAGTAAAAGTAAAGAATCAAATAAAAGGAAATGCATGAATGAATAATGGAAAATACACTGTAAATCAAGTCACTTTCACATGTTCTGTTTCCTGTATTTGTGTTATTATAGGGGATTTAACCCCATCCCGAAAATACCTTCTTCAGACCCTATGGTGACATTTCCGTCCCCAGGTTATTATATGTATGAATGTATATATATACAAAATTAACTTTAAAATGCATTTTTCATTGGGCAAAGTGTCCTGCACATTGATGTAATTGTAAATTAAGGATATTTAATTTAAATTTTATTTCATTCATTTAATTACACTTTCTAACACTACACTTTACAATAAAATATACACAGATCAGCCATAACATTAAAACCACCTCTGTCTATTTTATCAGCTCCACTTACCATGTAGAAGCACTTTGTAGTTCTACAATTACTGACTGTCCATCTATTTCTCTACATACCTTTTTAGCCTGCTTTCACCCTGTTCTTTAATGGTCAGGACCCCCACAGGACCACCACAGAGCAGGTATTATTTAGGTGGTGGATGATTCTCAGCACTGCAGTGACACTGACATGGTGGTGGTGTGTTAGTGTGTGCTGTGCTGGTATGAGTGGATCAGACACAGCATCGCTGCTGGAGGTTTTAAATACCGTGTCCACTCACTGTCCACTCTATTAGACACTCCTACCTAGTAGGTCCACCTTGTAGATGTAAAGTCTGAGACGATCGCTCATCTATTGCTGCTGTTTGAGTTGGTCATCTTCTAGACCTTCATCAGTGGTCACAGGACGCTGCCCACGGGGTGCTGTTGGCTGGATATTTTTGGTTGGTGGACTATTCTCAGTCCAGCAGTGACAGTGAGGTATTTAAAAACTCCATCAGTATTGCTGTGTCTGATCCACTCATACCAGCACAACACACACTAACACACCACCACCATGTCAGTGTCACTGCAATTTTGAGAATGATCCACCACCTTAATAATACCTGCTCTGTGGGGGTCCTGACCATTGAAGAACAGCATGAAAAGCGGCAAACAAAGCATGCAAAGAAACAGATGGACTACAGTCAGTAGTTGTAGAACTACAAAGTGCTTCTATATGGTAAGTGAAGCTGATAAAATGGACAGCGAGTGTAGAAACAAGGAGGTGGTTTGAATGTTATGATTGATCGGTGTATATTATCTATGTTTTAGTCATGTCCCCAGGTTTTCACTCAGTCAGGTTCATGCTGAAAATCCAGGCACTCCATCCCTGGGCCTCAGCCACCCCCCAAAATTGAACTAAACCTATAGCCACTAATCAGAATACTGTCATTTGATAAAAATCTTTCTATGCTTTCTATGATTTTAGGGTCCAGGTAGATGGGAGTTGTGGACCGAAGAGTTAAAGCAGGCGCCGCCGATTTCCAAAGACGTGCAGTTCAACGAGATCATCGTGCCCACGGAGAACACAGTGCGCTACATGGCTCTGATGGAGCTGCTCGTCACGCACCAGAAGCCCACCATCTTCGTCGGACCCACGGGAACCGGCAAGAGCGTGTACATCATAGTGAGTGTGTCTGTGCTCATCATAGAGTTTATCATCGCTCTGCTAACGAGCTGCTGTCTGCGTCTGATCTGTCAGAGCTCTTCGACATTCAAATGAAGAAGAACGCACTTCAGATCCGATTAGGAATCATCAAAAACCTTTATAATGAAGTATTTAGAGCGAACAAATGAAGAAAAGCAGATGGCGAACCATCCCGGCTACATTGCTATGTCATTAAAATGACGTGTGCAGTCTGTTTGTTGGAAAAGAACACTGTCAATAATGCGAAGCACCCATTGTGACACCAAAACTATTTCAGTGCTCCCTCCTGCAGTCATACACAGTCGAGTCATATTATTATGACCACTTATGCTTATGAAGGTATGTGATAGACTGTCTGCACATACACCGATCAGCCATAACGTTACACTCACTGTCCATTTTATCAGCTCCACTTACCATATAGGAGCACTTTGTAGTTCTACAATGACTGACTGTAGTCCATCTTTTTCTCTGCATGCTTTGTTAGCCCCCTTTCATGTTGTTCTTCAATGATCAGGACCCCCACAGGACCACTACAGAGTAGGTATTATTTGGGTGGTGGATCATTCTCAGCACTGAGTGGATCAGACACAGCAGCGCTGCTGGAGTTTTTAAATACCGTGTCCACTCACTGTCCACTCTATTACAAACTCCTGCCTAGTTGGTCCACCTTGAAGATGTAAAGTCAGAGACGATCGCTCATCTGTTTGAGTTGGTCATCTTCTATACCTTCATCAGTGGTCACAGGACGCTGCCCACGGGGAGCTGTTGGCTGGATATTTTTATTGGTTGGTGGACTATTCTCAGTCCAGCAGGGACAGTGAGGTGTTTAAAAACTCCAGCAGCGCTGCTGTGTCTGATCCACTCATACCAGCACAACACACACTAACACACCACCACCATATCAGTGTCACTGCAGTGCTGAGATTGATCCACCACCCAAATAATACCTACTCTGTAGTGGTCCTGTGGAGATTCCTGACCATTGAAGAACAGCATGAAGGGGGTAACAAAGCATGCAGAGAAACAGATGGACTACAGTCAGTAATTGTAGAACTACAAAGTTTTCCTATATGGTAAGTGGAGCTGATAAAATGGACGGTGAGTGTAGAAACAAGGAGGTGGTTTTAATGTTATGGTTGATCGGTGTATATCCCTCGTTGCTATAATGGGTAAAATTGTCTTCCCTGGGGGCAGATGGGATCTTCAATGTCACATGGCTAGAGATGTCCGACATTGGTTGGAAGAGCATGACCAAGACTTCCAAGTACCACCCTTGCCCCCTAATTCCCCAAACTTGAACTCAATTGAGCATCTGTGGGACCACCTCGATCTACTGTATGTGTTCGCTCTATGGATCCTCCCCCACCCCCCTCCAGCAGCTGTAAGATGCACTGCAATCAGCATGGCTCCAGACACATGTGACAACCTACCAGGACCTTATTGAGTCACTCCCAGTCTGTCTAGCCGCTGTCCATGCTGCACACGGTGGTTACTGTGGATATTAGCTGGTGGTCATAATAATGTGACTCAACAGTGTATTTCCACCAGTTAACTGTGAGTGAATACTTGAGTGATGGACTGACTATGTAAATTGTTGTATCTGCTATTACAGGTATCATTACTGATTATACTATAGGACAGTATGACAGCACAGCTGTAGTTTGCCTCACAGCTGTAAGGTCTGGGGCTTGATCCAGCGGTCAGGTGATTGTTTGGCTCGTCCTCTCCTTGTCTGTGTGGGTGTCCTCTGGGTAATTCAGATTCTTCCCTCAGGCTAAAAACATGACAGTTAATGAATGATACTCTTGGACTTATGGGATCTGGCAGGAGCGTGTAGCTCATAGTGAGTGTGTCTGCTCTCAGTATTCAGTTTATAAAAGACAAAAAGGCAAAAACAGTGGAAGTATGAAAGTATGTGGACAACCCGTAAACAATTACAATGATTACATGTGATTTTTTTTAACCCCCCTTCGCGTCCCCATAATTGGTTAGGAATTTTCCAAACTCAGTTACCTGAGTCGTGTTTTTAACTGCTTTAGACTTTGACATCTGGGACATTTTGTCTTACCGATTGCTAGTGTAGCCGAGCGTCTTTAGAGTTTGCCGAGTTTGTTTATAAAGTAAGGAATAAACTATACATAGACATACTATCGGGGGCATAATACTTTACTGGCTTGTTCTTTTGAGGTGCAGCACAGACTACACGGAGATGATCACGTGTGTAGAGAAGCACACTTTTCCATTGATTACGGGGCAAAATGTTTATTTTGTCTCATTCTTCCTGCAAACACATCTTAAGATGTGCAACAGTACGGGGTCATCGTTGGCGCATTTCTTTATTACTATCCCTAAATTTCCCCCGTCCCAACTTTTTTTGGAATGTGTTGCAGGCCTCAAATGCAGGAATGAAGGTATATTAACAAATAAAATAAAAGCTGAGCAGACAAAACATGAAATATCTTGGGTTCAAACTAGGGATGCATCGATACCATTTTTTCCCAACCGAGTACAAGTACTGTACAAGTATTTTTGTACTTGCCGATACCGATACCGATACCTATTTAGAATACCGTTTTTTTTTTTAAACAAAAACACACGTGAGAAGTGACGAGAAGTTTAATGAAACCACGTCCAAAAATGCACGTCAACAAGTAGCGAGTGATCAAAGTGTTTGTGCGCTGTCGTGATGAAATCAAGGAGGAAAAATAAATGAATCTGAGTGGATTTGGCAACACGTATAGCATGGATTGTTCTGTAGTGAGTTGGAGGTTAATAAATATTTTTGCAATGTTGGTGTTTTGTTGTTATGTTTCGTAGAGAACGATCAGGTCAGAAATACTGTAAGACGTGTGTGTGCCGGTGTATTCTGATATAAACTATATTATCCCCCTGTCCCACCTGTTTACACTCCTCACCTGCGTTTCCCCTCACACCGTATCCTGCGTTCTCATTGGCTGTTCGACATGTCACTCATTCCCAGTCGCACATCTCAGATCAGATATCTGACATGCTAGAGAACTCGAGCTCTCGGTGAGCCGGTCGGATCGAGTTGTTGGGTAGTTCACACTTAGCGATCGAGAGCCGAGTTTTGATCGACGAGCGAACGCCGAATCTAGCGCCGACCAGTCACCGAGCGAAAATCAGGGCAAAAATCGTGTAGTGTGAACCAGGCATAACGCAACAACGTGCACTGGGAACACGGTATCGGATGTTTAGTATCAGAGCCTCGTTTGCGAGTTCGAGTACAAGTTAATGAGCGCCGTATCGTGCAAATACCCAATACCAGTATCGGTACTCATGCATCTCTAGTTCAAACTGTCTGCAATCAAATAAAAGTGCATTTTTATTTTATTAGCATTTTCCATACTGTCCCAACTTTTTCTGATTTGGGGTTGTACATATACAGGTGTACAGTACAACATAATTATTTTTATATATTTTCCAGCTTGTTTGGAAGCTGGGGCCAGAGCGCAGGGTCAGCCTTGCTCAAGGACACAACAGTGGTTGCACGGCAGAGCCTGGATTCAAACTCTCAACCTTTTGATTGATAGCCCAAAGCTCCACTCACTAGGCTACCAGTGAAGAAAGAAAGGCTCTACTATGCTCCGCGAGGTCAATAAAACTTGGTTTGACCACTTTGGTTTAGAGCATAGGTCCCCAACCACCGGGCCGCAGACCGGTACTGGTCCGTGGGTCATTTATTACCGGGCCGCATAGAAACAATAAACAATTTTCCTGGTTAAATAAAATAAAAAAATAAAAAATAATGAAATTAGAGATTGCTACATCAGCCATGAAAACACTGCTTTTATTTCCAACACATGGGTGTTTAACGTCTCATATCACCCCCAGGTGGAAGCAGCGTCTTGTTGCAGCAAAAAAAAGCTCATTTGTGAGCAGTATAGTTATTTTGTTTTAAGTCTTTTAAGATCTTTAGCCCTGATCTAAACCCATCTAAACAGCAGTAGGATAAAAATCCTTCTTGTCCAGCATCAGTCAGTGCCTGACCTCACAAATGCTCTTTTGACTGAATGCGGCGGGTATAAAGTCTTATGAAAAGTACTTTCCAAAAGATTGAAGGCTGCAGTTTTATTATAGCTGCAGATATAAAAAAATACCCTTTCAATAATGACAAAAGAGAATTTTTAAACCCCGGGGACTAAATAGAGAGCGGTAATAGTGTGAAAGCGCTATTCATTGACACAATGGTTCATTTTTTGAATTGTCATACATAACACTCATTTATTCTTCCTTGAGAAATCATAGCTCATATGCTCCTGCACGTTCATTCACTCACACCTGATTCCACTCACTAGCTCATTCTGAAACCGTTCATTAGCTGAATGAGCTGTGCTATAGCAGGCAATAAAAAATACTACTAATAATATAAAAAACCAACCTGGAAAAGCCAATTCAATCTTAATCATCTTAATTGTATTACAATAACGGAACAGAATAAAATATAAAATAAAACATAGGATAGCAGAAACAAAAGGCCAGCTTTCGACAACCAGCTAGTGTAGCGAGACTTTAAATCAAAAGCAAAGCTCAAGCTTTTATTCAGCCTCTGAGGAACAGCCGAAGACATACGGATATAAACAATTCCTGGTGGGATCCTGTCCACCGGAGACGGATTTAGTAAATGCGTTTAGCACCGAGGGGGCTCCTCGCTATTGCTCCCGGCACCTCGCCGCCGCTGGAGTTTGAGCACGCGTCTGCATGCCGCATGTGTGTTCACGTCAGCCGCCCGTGATGAACGAGTCGGCGGTTCGAGATCGACGGCGCCCCGCCGCGCCCCCCCTCCTCCGTTCTATCCCTCCGTCCAAAAGGAGGAGAGGAAAGCGGCTCCTATTTTTGGCTCAGCCAGCTGGAGCTCCATCACCCTAACAGCCCCATCCATTACCCGCCTCGTTACATTCATATTTTACACACGCACGCACACCCAGCCAGGACAAGCCCCCCCCTTGTGTTAGCAATAGATTAACGGTTACGGGAGCACGGCCGAAGCACTGTCCGCCGGGTTGTTTTTCACTGTTGAATGAAATGAAACGTGTTTTATGGTGCGGCTAAAAAGAAGCCAATCTGTCCTCATTTGGTGAGGGAAGACGATGATGCGCGGCATCGTAGCGCTTTAGCAGCTATTTTGCGCCCGTCGTGTTTAAATAACCTTCATCCCTTTTAAATCAGTAGACACTTGATCCATCTCACACCCTCATTTGCTTTCACATTTATTCATACACAGAACCAGTCTTGTCATTGACACGTGTTAAGTATCCGGTTGGCATTAAATCTCTCACCAGCTGTATTTTCTGAGCCTGGATATGACTTCATTGATATCATTGATACGTTGAATGTAAAATGACATCATTTGTCAGTTAAGTGTACTTGAGGGCGCTTCAGGGACATTTAAGTGATTAAAGGAACATTACAGGGCACATAATGGTTCAGGCTTTAGTAAATGGAGGATTTTAGCAGTCAAAACATCATTCAGAAGTACATCAGAAATGCATTTGCACGTAGATTAACCCTAGAAAATTTGGCAGCTGTTTGTGGCTGCTAAATGTCTTTGTTACTAATTGTTCATAGAAAAACCTTTTAAGATGCAGGATGCCAGGCGAAGCCACGTTTGGCATTTAATGTAATACCGTGCTGGTATTCATCAAGCCTCTCAGAGTGTCTAAGTGATGCCATTTTTGTCCTTTCAGTCCCGCTATTCGCCTTTACGTTTAAATAGAAACTGGAATGGAAACTGAATGGGACGAATGATAATGCACCTTAATAAAAGCTGCCTGATAATAGCAGACATTTAAAAACCAGCTGGTTTAACTCTAAGTCTGGATTCAGACCTACACCGATCAGTCATAACATTATGACCACCTTCCTAATATTGTGTTGGTCCCCCTTTTGCTGCCAAAACAGCCCTGACCCGTCGAGGCATGGAGTCTGAGACCTTTCTATCAGAACCAGCATTAACATTAAGTTCATCCACACGTGCAACAATGAGCCTTGGCCGCCCATGACCCTGTCGCCGGTTTACCACTGTTCCTTCCTTGGACCACTTTTTATAGATACTGACCACTGCAGACCGGGAACACCCCACAAGAGCTGCAGTTTTGGAGATGCTCTGACCCAGTTGTCTAGCCATAACAATTTGGTCCTTGTCAAACTGGCTCAAATCCTTACGCTTGCCCATTTTTCCTGCTTCTAACACATCAACTTTGAGGATAAAATGTTCACTTGCTGCCTAATATATCCCACCCACTAACAGGTGCCGTGATGAAGAGATAATCAGTGTTATTCACTTCACCTTTTAGTGGTCATAATGTTATGCATTGTTGGTGTATATCCCAGATATAGAATGTAAAACCCCAAAACTGAATGAATGTAATACCGTGCTGGTATTCATCAAGCCTCTCAGAGTGTAGGATTGCTTAGAAGAGCCCAAAAAGTCTAAGTGATGCCATTTCAGTCTTTTCAGTGCCACTATTCACCTTTACATTTGAATCAAAACTGGAATGGAAACTGATAATGCACCTTAATAAAAGCTGCCTGATAATAGCAGACATTTAAAAACAGCTGGTTTATAACTCTAAAGTCTGGATTCAGACCTAGATCCCAAACATGGAATGAAAACCCCAAAACGGAAAGAAATGTCCTTATTACTAAGTGTTCAGATGCCAGGCGAAGTCACGTTCGGCATTTAATGTAATACCGTGCTGGTATTCATCAAGCCTCTCAGAGTGTCGGATTGCCTAGAAGAGCTTAACAAGTCTAAGTGATGCTATTTTCCTCTTTTCAGTGCCGCTATTCACCTTTACATTTGAATGGAAACTGGAATGGAAAATAATAATGCACCTTAATAAAAGCTGCCTCATAATGACAGATATTTAAAAAACAGCTGGTTTTACTCTGAGGTAAAAAGTCTGGATTCAGACTTAGATCCCAGATATGGAATGCAAAACCCCAAAACTGAATTATTATGTATTTACAGCATTTATCTCACTTGAAAATTAAAATAGAAAGATGAATAAATGGAAAATATTTACAGTGCGTCACTTACATCATTCAGGGATGTAGAAGTACATCAGAAATGCTTTTGCACATTTTGATTGAGCCTAGAAAATTTGTCAGCTAAGTGATATGCCATTTTCCTCCTTTCATTGCCGCTATTCACCTTTACATTTGAATGGAAACTGGAATGGAAAATGATAAAGCACCTTAATAAAAGCTGCATGATAATGACAGACATTTAAAAAAACAGCTGCTTTTACTCTAAGTCTGGATTCGAACCTATATCCAAAATATAGGATGAAAAACGGAAAGAAATGTCCTTATTACTAAATGTTCAGATGCCAGGCAAAGCCACGTTTGGCATTTAATGTAACTGTGCTGGTATTCATCAGAGTGTCTAAGTGATGCCATTTTAGTCCTTTCAGTGCCACTATTCGCCTTTACATTTAAACGGAAACTGGAATGGAAACTGAATTGGACGACTGATAATGCACCTTAATGAAAGCTGCCTGATAATAGCAGACATTTAAAAACAGCTGGTTTAACTCTGGATTCAGACTTAGATCCCAGGTATAGAATGAAAAACTCCAAAACGGAAAGAAATGTCCTTATTACTAACTGTTCAGATGCCAGACAAAGTCACGTTCGGCATTTACCAAAATACTGTGCTGGTATTCATGAAGCCTCTCAGAGTGTAGCATTGCTTGGAAGAGCTCAAAAAGTCTAAGTGATGCTATTTTAGTCCTTTCAGTGCCACTATTGGCCTTTACATTCGAACAGAAACTGGAATGCGAACTGATAATGCACCTTAATAAAAGCTGCCTGATAATGACAGACATTAAAAACAGCTGGTTAAAAGTTCGATAGTGTCTTAACATTTAAACAGAAACTGGAATGGAAACTGAATTGGACAACTGATAATGGCAGACATTTAAAAAACAGCTGGTTTAACTCTGAGGTAAAAGTCTATATTCAGACTTAGATCCCAGATATAGAATGTAAAACCCCAAAACTGAATGAATGTGTATTTACAACACAAAATTTAATTCAAACACATTCATCTCACCTGAAAATCAAAATAGAAAAATGAATAAATGTTTACAGTGAGTCACTTACATCATTCAGGGATGGAGAAGTACATCAGAAATGCTTTTTGCATAGAAAATTTGTCAGCTGCTAAATGTCCCTATTACTAAGTGTTCAGATACCAGGCAAAGTCACATTCGGCATTTAATGTAAGTGTGCTGGTATTCATCAAGCCTCTCAGAGTGTAGAATTGCTTATAAGAACTCAAGAAGTCTAAGTGATGCTATTTTCCTCCTTTCAGTGCCGCTATTCACCTTTACATTTGAATGGAAACTGGAATGGAAACCGATAATGCTCCTTAATAAAAGCTGCCTGATAATGACATACATTGAAACAGCTGGTTTAACTCTGAGGTAAAAGTCTGGATTCAGACTTAGATCCCAGGTATAGAATGTAAAACCCCAAAACAGAATGAATATGTATTTACAGCTTTAATTAAAAAACACTGGTCTCTCCTGATGAATAAATAGAACATGTTTCCAGTGAGTCACTTGCATCAGACAACCCCCTCATGTGCAGTCTGTAGCCACCATTTCTTTACAATCCAAATATGTTGCAATGTGTTGCATATATTGGCAGTGCTAGAGTTTTAAACCCCCATGGTGAGTTTAATTAAAAAGCTGTGCTCTCTGCTCTGCAGGAATTTCTGTTGAACCGTCTGAACAAGGATGTGTACAACCCATTGCTAATCAACTTCTCAGCCCAAACCACGGCCGCGCAGACACAGAACATCATCATGTCGAAGCTGGACAAGAGACGCAAAGGAGTGTTTGGCCCACCACTGGGAAAGAAAACGGTGTGCTGATATAATTTATAGAACTTTAAAATGGCTTTAAAGGTTGTTGTGTAGGTTCTGTAACAGACATTAATCATTTGTTGTGTTCATTTTAATTAGACACTGGCTTATAATAGTGCAATACATTAGAACAGGTATTGTATATCTGTGTATGTCCACACTTTGTTGGAGAATCAGATTGGTTATCAATGTATTAATGTTTAGATAGATGGATGGATGGATACATTTATGGATGAATGGATGGATAAATAGATGGCTGGATAAATGGATGGATGGACGGATGGATGGATGGATGGATAGATGAATAGATGGATGAATGGCTGGATAAATAGATGGCTGGATAAATGGATGGATGTATGGATAAAGAAATGGTTGGATGGATTAATAGATAGATGGATGGATAAATGAATAGATGGATTAATGGATGGATGGATGGATGAATGGATGGATGGATGGATGGATGAATGGATGGATAAATGGATGGATGGATGGATAAATGGATGGATGGATGGATAAATGGATGGATGGATGGATAAATAGATGGCTGGATAAATGGATGGATGGATGGATGGATGGACGGTTGGATAGATGGATGGATGGACGGATGGATGGATAAATGGATGGATGGATGGATGGATGGATGGATGGATGGATGAATGGATGGATAAATGGATGGATGGATGGATAAATGGATGGATGGATGGATGGATGGATGGATGGATGGATGGATGGATGGATGGATAGATAGATAGATAGATAGATAGATAGATAGATAGAGTGCCTTGCAAAAGTATTCAGCCCCCTTGAACTTTTCAACCTTTTGCCACATTTCAGGCTTCAAACATAACGATATGAAATTGTAATTTTTTGTGAAGAATCAACAACAAGTGGGACACAATCGTGAAGTGGAACGAAATTTATTGGATATTTTAAACTTTTTTTAGAAATAAAAAACTGAAAAGTGGGGCGTGCAATATTATTCAGCCCCCTTGCGTTAATACTTTGTAGCGCCACCTTTTGCTGCGATTACAGCTGCAAGTCGCTTGGGGTATGTCTCTATTAGTTTTGCACATCGAGATACTGAAATTTTTGCCCATTCTTCCTTGCAAAACAGCTCGAGCTCAGTGAGGTTGGATGGAGAGCATTTGTGAACAGCAGTTTTCAGCTCTTTCCACAGATTCTCGATGGGATTCAGGTCTGGACTTTGACTTGGCCATTCTATCACCTGGATAAGTTTATTTGTGAACCATTCCATTGTAGATTTTGCTTTATGTTTTGGATCATTGTCTTGTTGGAAGATAAATCTCCGTCCCAGTCTCAGGTCTTTTGCAGACTGCAACAGGTTTTCTTCCAGAATGGTCCTGTATTTGGCTCCATCCATCTTCCCATCAATTTTAACCATCTTCCCTGTCCCTGCTGAAGAAAAGCAGGCCCAAACCATGATGCTGCCACCACCATGTTTGACAGTGGGGATGGTGTGTTCAGGGTGATGAGCTGTGTTGCTTTTACGCCAAACATAACGTTTTGCATTGTGGCCAAAAAGTTCGATTTTGGTTTCATCTGACCAGAGCACCTTCTTCCACATGTTTGGTGTGTCTCCCAGGTGACTTTTTATGGATATCTTTGAGAAATGGCTTTCTTCTTGCCACTCTTCCATAAAGGCCAGATTTGTGCAGTGTACGACTGATTGTGTCCTATGGACAGAGTCTCCCACCTCAGCTGTAGATCTCTGCAGTTCATTCAGAGTGATCATGGGCCTCTTGGCTGCATCTCTGATCAGTCTTCTCCTTGTTTGAGCTGAAAGTTTAGAGGGACGGCCGGGTCTTGGTAGATTTGCAGTGGTCTGATACTCCTTCCATTTCAATATGATCGCTTGCACAGTGCTCCTTGAGATGTTTAAAGCTTGGGAAATCTTTTTGTATCCAAATCCGGCTTTAAACTTCTCCACAACAGTATCTCGGACCTGCCTGGTGTGTTCCTTGGTCTTCATGATGCTCTTTGCGCTTTAAACAGAACTCTGAGACTGTCACAGAGCAGGTGCATTTATACGGAGACTTGATTACACACAGGTGGATTCTATTTATCACCATCAGTCATTTAGGTCAACATTGGATCATTCAGAGATCCTCACTGAACTTCTGCAGTGAGTTTGCTGCACTGAAAGTAAAGGGGCTGAATAATATTGCACGCCCCACTTTTTAGTTTTTTATTTCTAAAAAAAGTTTAAAATATCCAATAAATTTCGTTCCACTTCACGATTGTGTCCCACTTGTTGTTGATTCTTCACAAAAAATTACAATTTCATATCGTTATGTTTGAAGCCTGAAATGTGGCAAAAGGTTGAAAAGTTCAAGGGGGCTGAATACTTTTGCAAGGCACTGTAGATAGATAGGCCCATTGATCTTCTTTTACAATTTGCGCATGCCACTCTCATGCTAAAACAGGCGCTCAGTGGTTAAGGGACTGGACTAGCAATTAGACAGTGGCCACTGCCAAGGTAGCCACTGTTGGGCCCCTGAGCAATGCCCTTAACCCTCAATTGCTCAATACACTGAACTGTGTATTGTAGTGATGTACTTTACACCAATTCAAGCCAACACTTGGAATTGCACTAGTTCTTGTGTTAAATCTGATTGTTCACACTGCAAATCTGATTAGTTTATGCCTAGTGTATTCAGTTTCTCTCCTGTAGCCAGCTTGGTTGCCATTGTAACAATGCAGGATACCAACGCAGAGTGGTGTAGAGAAGGCAAAAGACAACTAATACTGTCAGCTGCTACAATTATGAATATTTCACAATGGATTTTGTGAGGATAGAAACTTTAGTCATGGGGTCTGTTTAAAAACATAGTGAGCTGCCTTGCTGTCTACTGCCTACCTAGGCCGCTGTCTAAGTAGAGAGAATTCTACTTAGATGAAGACATCAAACTCATAAGGCAAATTATTTGGACGCACTAGGAACGCCATTTTAATGTTTTGAAAAGGGACTTCCAACAAGCTCATGGTCAGGTGTCTACATACTTTTGGTGTACCTTAGGTCACGTAACGTATCTAGCAGCAGCTAACACATTGTAGGGATCTATAAATAAAACAAGGTTTAAATCTAATGGGCATTTTATTATAGGATTTAAGTACAGTTCATTAAAAAGTCCTGATCATGTTTGCTGTGTAGGTGGTGTTTGTCGATGATGTGAACATGCCAGCCAGGGAGACGTATGGCGCCCAGCCTCCCGTGGAGCTTCTGCGCCAGTGGTTGGACCATTGGAACTGGTATGACATGAAGGACTGCTCCATGATCAACCTGGTGGACATTCAGCTGATGTGCGCCATGGGACCTCCAGGTGGGTCTGGCTATCTCATACATCCATACAGTGATGAATGAATATGTGCTCTCCAGACTGTCTGCATGCACCCCTGTTACAATGGCATTCAAAGCACTGCCTGTCATTATATTGTCTCTGAATTTTACATTGTGGTGACTGAATAATATAATGAACAAAGGATTCACATCTCCACTCTTTTTATTTTTAGGTGGTGGAAGAAATCCAGTTACTCCTCGTTTCCTCCGTCATTTTAACACTGTGACAATTAATGAATTTGATGAGAAGACTATGCATACAATTTTTTCAAGGATTCTGGACTGGCACTTGACTATACGGTAACTATATATGTGGTATTTATAGTGATTATTGAACATAAAGCTAAAGTTCTTGTTGTTTACCTAATTTAAAATGTCTTTGAACATTTTAAACAATTTAAAACTATGTACTGTAGATTATTAACTACACTGGTTATTAGTGTATGCTGAAGAACATACCAAAAATGGCCTTGATACATCCTCAGATCTTCACCAAGAATAAAAGTCCCAAAGGCCGCTTAGGTGGTGCAGTGGTAAAACATGCTATCATACCAGAGCTGACATTTCGAACTCGTTGTTACGAATCTCAGCTCTGCCATCCAGCTGGCTGAGCACCTACATGAACAACGATTGGCTGTTGGTCATACAGGGTGGGAGCCGGACGGGGACTCCTCAGAACTGATTCAATTACGACCTCTGCTGGCTGATTGATGGCGTCTGCACAGAGACTAGGGATAATGAGGATCAGGGTGTGTCTCTCTGTACACAAAGCTGATCCGCATATGCACTCGCCTCAGTCGGGTACTTCACACGTGTCGGAGGGGGTAAACCGAATTTTCAAATAAACTACACATTAGATGCTTCCTCATTATTCAGTCAGATTAGCTCTAATTAAGGCACCTCAGTAGGCAGCGTTTTAAGGTATAGGATAGGATGGCATAAAATGCTGTTTATGTAGAGAGCTCACTAGGTTTTCAGACAAACCCTAATTGTGAGCCAAGTCCCCTTAGAACCCTCAGAACTCAGGAACTGCTTATACCAGAAGTCAAACATGCATATGTATATAAGAAAACAGTGCTTGAAGTAGTTAATAGAAGAATTGTAAAAGTATTTTAGACAGTGCTTATAACTACTGTGCATAGTTAGTTGATCTTTATCCGTTAATGTTTTAATTCCATCACTAGATGCCCTAATTAGTGTCAAAAATAATGATCTGGGATGATTCTGGGAGTCTCCCGCATATACATAGCGACCCCCTGATGCCCGCAAGTCAGATAAAATCTCCTGGAATCTAGAACGAGCGGCCAAGAGCGACACAAATGCGCACGCAGGCGACACAGACTTTTTTCCGTCTTTTTTATTTTTAAATCCGTTATCTGATATACAGTCTAGCGCACTGTGTAGGGAACATAAATCAATTGTCTAATATACTGTCTAGTGCACTATGTAGGGAACATAAATCCGTTATCTGATATACAATTTAGTGCACTATGTAGGGAACGTAATTAATTATGTAATACACTATCTAGTGCACTATGTAAGGAACACAAATCATCATCTAGTTATACTTTCTAGTGCACTATGTAGTGAACATGAATGCGTTATCTAATACACTATCTAGTGCACTATGTAGGGAACATAAATCCGTGATCTGTTATACAATCTAGTGCACTGTGTAGGGAACATAAACCAATTGTCTAATTCACCAACTAGTGCACTACGTAGGGTACATAAATTCGTATCTAAAATACTATCTAGTGCACTATGTAGGGAAAATAAATCTGTTATCTGATATACAATTTAGTGCACTATGTAGGGAACCTAAATCCGTTAACTAACACGCTACCTAAAGCATTATGTAAGAAACATAAGTCTATTATCTAGTACACTATCTAGTGCACTAAGTAAGGAACATAAATTCTTTTCTAATATACAATCTAGTGCACTATGTAGGGAACATAAATCTATTATCTTTCACACTATCTAGTGCACTATGTAGTACACATTAATGTGTTTGTGACGCGAACAGTTAGCTTAGTAGAGCTCAGTTAGCAGCTCCTAAAAGTTCTGTTATCACCCATATCCTTTGGTGTGTGCGAGAGGTTTTTTATTTATTTATTTATTTTTTTTGGCTTGGTACCTCCCTGAAATGAGTTTTTGCAGCTTGGGATGTCTGTGATTGTGCTTAAAACTACTTCTTTCGTGACTGAATTAAGCAGCTCCTTAGATATTCAAACACAAACACTTAAAAACTATTATAAACAAAATAAACAATTACACTTCTGCCTGTTTTCTAGACTTCCCTTTCCAAAGCCGTTTGCCAGTCTGACCTCTCAGATAGTGAGTGCTACAATGGCTGTGTATCAAGAGGCCACTAAGAACTTGCTTCCCACCCCGGCCAAATCCCATTATCTTTTTAACCTGAGGGACTTCTCCCGTGTCATTCAGGGCGTCTGCTTATCTCGGCCAGAGACTGCAGATGACCCCAAAGCTATTAAACGCTTATGGGTGCATGAGGTAAGAGTAATATAGTTTAAGAAGTACTTTGTAAATTATAATGGGATCCGTTTTAATAAATGTAACGATGGAAAAAAGATCTGACGTTTGGTGCTTTTCTATCTAAGGTGCAGAGAGTTTACTATGACCGCTTGGTCCACCCATCAGACCGCACCTGGATAGTAGGTTTTCTGCAGGAGGTCTGCCAATCCCACCTAAAGGAGGACTTCCATCAGCTCTTCAAGCACTTGGACTTTGACTCTGATGGCTGTGTGACCGAAGATGACCTGCGCAGTCTCATGTTCTGTGATTTCCATGACCCCAAGGGGGAAGACCGCAATTACCGGGAGGTCAGTGACCTCAACCAGCTACGGCAGGTGGTGGAGGCCCACCTGGAGGAGTACAACAACATCAGCAAGGCACGCATGAACCTCGTGCTCTTCCGCTTCGCCATCGAGCACGTCTGCAGGATCTCCAGGGTCCTCAAACAGCCGCGCGGTCACGCGCTCTTAGTGGGTGTCGGAGGCAGCGGTCGGCAGTCCCTGACCCGTCTGGCTGCCCACATGGCTGAAGCTGAGCTCTTTCAGGTGGAGATCTCCAAGAGTTATGGGATGACTGAGTGGCGTGACGACCTCAAACTCATCATGCGCAAATCCACAATCGGCGATACTCACGGCGTCTTCCTGTTTACTGACACCCAAATAAAGATGGAATCCTTTCTGGAAGATGTCAGCAACTTGCTCAACACGGGTGAAGTACCTAACCTGTTTGCTGTGGATGAGAAGCAAGAGATCTGCGAACGCATGCGAGTCCTGGACCGCCAACGTGAGAAAGAGAAGCAAACAGATGGAAGCTCGCTGGCACTCTTTAACATGTTCCTTGAACGCTGCCGTAGTCAACTGCACGTGGTGCTGGCTATGAGTCCTATAGGGGATACTTTCCGAGGACGGCTGCGACGTTTCCCCGCCCTCATCAACTGCTGCACGATAGACTGGTTCCAGGTCAGTTTTGCATTTGCTGCACAAAGATGTTCACGATGACTATTAATTATTTCATCTCTGTTCTACACGTCCTAAATAAATGATTAATTTCCTGACATTCATTTTAAATTCAATGTACTTCTCAGCAGAACAGCAGTTTAAATTAAGGCCTTGTCCAAATAAATGTGAAAACGTTTAGCTAGATAGATGGATGGATGAATGTATGGACAGACGAACGGATGGACAAATAAACAGATAGATAGCAGGCAATAGATGGATGGATGGATGGATAGATAGAGGGATGGATGGATGGATGGATAGATAGAGGGATGGATGGATGGATGGATGGATGGATGGATGGATAGATAGAGGGATGGATGGATGGATAGATAGAGGGATGGATGGATGGATGGATGGATGGATGGATGGATGGATGGATGGATAGATAGAGGGATGGATGGATGGATGGATGGATGGATAGATAGAGGGATGGATGGATGGATGGATAGATAGAGGGATGGATGGATGGATGGATAGATAGAGGGATGGATGGATGGATGGATAGATAGAGGGATGGATGGATGGATGGATGGATAGATAGAGGGATGGATGGATGGATGGATGGATGGATGGATAGATAGAGGGATGAATGGATGGATGGATGGATAGATAGAGGGATGGATGGATGGATGGATAGATAGAGGGATGGATGGATGGATGGATAGATAGAGGGATGGATG
The DNA here is from genome assembly GCF_030014385.1 of Trichomycterus rosablanca. Taxonomy (NCBI): domain Eukaryota; kingdom Metazoa; phylum Chordata; class Actinopteri; order Siluriformes; family Trichomycteridae; genus Trichomycterus; species Trichomycterus rosablanca. The sequence goes on from NC_085999.1 coordinate 28,387,010, forward strand.
GATGGATGGATGGATAGATAGAGGGATGGATGGATGGATGGATGGATGGATAGATAGAGGGATGGATGGATGGATGGATGAATGGATGGATGGATGGATGGACAAATAAACAGATAGATAGCAGGCAGTAGATGGATGGATGGATGGATAGATAGAGGGACGGACGGACGGACGGACAGACAGACAGTTAGACAGACAGACAGATAAATAGATAAATAGACAGACAAATATACAGACAGACAGACAGACAGACAGATAGACAGATAGATAGATAGACAGACAAATATACAGACAGACAGACAGATAGACAGACAGATAGATAGATAGATAGATAGATAGATAGATAGATGGATAGATAGATAGATAGATAGATAGATAGATAGATAGATAGATAGATAGATAGATAGACAGACAAATATACAGACAGACAGACAGACAGATAGACAGACAGATAGATAGATAGATAGATAGATAGATAGATAGATAGATAGATAGATAGATAGATAGACAGACAAATATACAGACAGACAGACAGACAGATAGACAGACAGATAGATAGATAGATAGATAGATAGATAGATAGATAGATAGATAGATAGATAGACAGACAAATATACAGACAGACAGACAGACAGATAGACAGACAGATAGATAGATAGATAGATAGATAGATAGATAGATAGATAGATAGATAGATAGATAGATAGATAGACAGACAAATATACAGACAGACAGACAGACAGATAGACAGACAGATAGATAGATAGATAGATAGATAGATAGATAGATAGATAGATAGATAGATAGATAGATAGATAGATAGATAGATAGACAGACAGACAATAAATAACACGATATATAGGGATATACAGGGGCTCTGCTATATACAAATATGGACTAAAAGAATATAAATGTATATACACACAAACACACACACACACATATAAAACAGATAATAATAATCAGAACAATAATAGCGCACAATAATAATAACCATAAATAAAGAAAACTAGAAACTTGAAAACAATGTTACATCACTTAGTGGAAACGTTGCACAAGTTCTAGAAAAATAATAAACAATCCTCATCGGTCCAACCACAAGTTGTCTGAGCTGCCACAGCTGAAAAAGACTCGTTGTAGATTCTGATGGTGGTGGGAAAAAATAACCTTACATGCCGCCAGATGCTGAACACTTTCACTGTAGAATAGAGCGGGTGGGTAGCGTTGTCGAAAATTGTTACATTTATAAAGTTTCCCTCACTCATCGACAGTTTCCAGGTAAAACAGTTTATTTTTTTCCTCTTTCCATCCATGTAAAAAAAGCAAAAATCTAGTAAATGCAGAATACTGAATATAATCAAAAACAAGGTGGATTTGCAGAACACTTGCAGAATTGGACCACCCAATGTCATCATTCTTCCTTTTTTCCTTTTTCTTTTTACCCTCCAGAGCTGGCCTGATGACGCTCTACAAGCTGTGGCATCTCGTTTCTTAGAGGACATCGAGATGACTGATGACGCTCGGGCTGGCTGCATTGATATGTGCCAGAGTTTCCATACCTCCACCATTAATCTCTCCACACACTTTCTGGCTGAGCTTCAGCGCCACAACTACGTCACCCCGACCTCCTACCTGGAACTTATCTCCACTTTTAAAGTCCTGCTGGAGCGCAAACGAGCGTAAGCACTTTCTGATCAATGAGACTGTTATCATTAACTGTTACTGTGTGTATCATTTTAATGAGTTTTAATTTACATCTTTCTCAGTGAGGTGATGAAACTCAAGCGGCGATATGAAGTCGGGTTGGAAAAGTTGGGCTCTGCCTCCGCCCAGGTGGCCACCATGCAAGTGGAGCTCGAGGCACTTCAGCCTCAGCTCAAGGTGGCCAGCAAAGAGGTGGATGAGATGATGGTGGTGATAGAGCACGAGTCCGTGGAGGTCACCAAGACTGAGAAGGTGGTGCGCATGGATGAGGCGGTGGCCAACGAACAAGCCATGGCTGCCAAGGCCATCAAAGATGAGTGTGATGCTGATCTGGCTGTGGCTCTGCCCATCCTGGAGTCAGCACTGGCGGCGCTTGATACACTCACCCAACAGGTAAATAACACACACACACACACACACACACACACATATATATATTTAAGCAATAGAACACGAGAGAAAGTGTGTTATGGCGAATAACATCACGGCTGTGATTTGGCCGCAGATCATCACAGCCGTGATGTTATTTGCGATAACACACGGCCTCGAGTGTTCCATTGCTTTTATACAACAGTTTTTACAAAATAAAGAAAGAAAATAAATCAAAGAAGCCCTGAATTTCATATTAAATATGCTTTAATATTGACAATACCTTCCGCCAAAAAGTAGTTCCACAACGAATATAAAGTTTAACACTACAAAGCAGACATCCCAAGTTGCAAAAACTCATTTCAGGGAGGTAAGAACAACAAGAAGAAGAAAGCAAGAACCTCCGAAGGGAAAAAAAGAAATAAAAAACCTCTCACACACACACCAAAGGCTATGGATGATAACAACTACTAGGAGCTGCTAACTGGGCTTAACTAACTGTTCGCGTTACAAACACATTAATGTTCCCTACATAGTGCACTAGATTGTGTATCAGATCGCGGATTTATGTTCCCTACATAGTGCACTAGATAGTGAATTAGACAATTGGTTATGTTCCCTACACAGTGCGCTAGATTGTATATCAGAGAACGGATTTAAAACGTGACCGGGAAAAAAAGTCTGTGTCGCCTGCGTGCGCGTTTGTGTGCATGAAGCTTGTCGTTAATGGCAACGCGTCAGCGGAGTAATACCATTGTGGTGTGAAAAGACCGTGCTGTTGTCACGAATATCAGCACGTTTAGAACGCTTCTCAACCAATCAGATTGTAAGGTCGGAATTAACTGTTAACTGTATAAATATATATATATAAAGGGTCTGTCTGAAAATCTAGTGAGCTCTCTACATAGATGCATCTTATATCATTCTACGTGCTCCCAAGAAGAAGGCTGTCTCAATTCTTAGATACCTTATGAGGCTGCCTACTGAGGTGCCTTAGATTAGCAATAACCTGACTGATTAATGAGGTAGCATTCGATGCTTCCTAAGCGGTAAATGTTATCCCAAAATTCTTATCGATTTTTAATTTGTATAAAGGTGTACAAGTGTCATTTATTTGCAAATTTGACCTTGTTAGTGACAGTTTAACCGTTGTCGGTACACGGAGGGAGATGTTAGCTGGCATGCCATCGGGTTGTGCCGTCTTAGCCCATTGGTTTGAATGGCCTGAGGCTAACTGAGGTTAGCTTAGTAAACGTAAACTGCGGTGACGTAATCACTGTCTGAGTAGTGCGTCTAAATAATGAGTCTTATAAGTTTCATGTCTTATTAGAATCCTATTTACGTAGGCAGCTGCCTAGGCAGGCAGTAGGCAGCAAGGCAGCTCACTAGGTTTTTAAACAGACCCAAAGAAAGGCCTTCCATTCAGTGTTCTCTAACCTCATTTAAGTTGTCCAATCCTACCACAGTGTAGTCAGGGAATGATACACTAGACCTTCCCTTTTGTTTATACACAGACTAGGCATTACATTATGACCACTGACAGGTGAAGTGAATAACACTGATCATCTCTTCATCATGGCACCTGTTAGTGGGTGGGAAATATTCGGCAGCAAGTGAATATTTTATCCTCAGAGTTGATGTGTTAGAAGCAGGAAAAATGTGAGTTTGACAAGGGCCAAATTGTTATGGCTAGACGACTGGGTCATAGCATCTACAAAACTGCAGCTCTTGTGGGGTGTTCCCGGTCTGCAGTGGTCAGTATCTATCAAAAGCGGTCCAAGAAAGGAACAGTGGTTAACCGGTGACAGGGTCATGGGCGGCCAAGGCTAATTGATGCACGTGGGGAGCGAAGGCTGGCCCGTGTGGTCCGATCCAACAGACGAGCTACTGTAGCTCAAATTACTGAAGAAGTTGATGCTGGTTCTGATAGAAAGGTGTCAGAATACACAGTGCATCACAGTTGCAGGACTGTTTTGGCATCAAAAGGGGGACCAACACAATATTAGGAAGGTGGTCATAATGCTATGCCTGATCGATGTATATTGATTTATTTGGTGTAATGTACCTTACATTCAAAAATAAATTTCATTTCTGTAGGACATTACAGTGGTGAAGTCTATGAAGAGTCCTCCAGCTGGAGTCAAGCTCGTCATGGAGGCTATTTGTATCCTAAAAGGCATCAAACCCGATCGCGTTCCTGATCCTTCTGGCTCAGGAAAAAAGGTTGAAGACTTCTGGGGCCCGGCGAAGAAGCTTCTGGGTGACATGAAGTTCCTGCAGAGTCTACACGAGTACAACAAAGACAACATTCCACCGGCTTACATGTCAATAATCCGCAATAAATACATCACCAACCCAGATTTCGTGCCTGAGAAGATCAGAACGGCCTCCACGGCAGCCGAGGGTCTGTGCAAATGGGTCTGCGCTATGGATTCCTACGACAAGTACGTTCGCAAATGTCTAATAATACATTATAACTAGATGAGGAGAGGAGTGCATTAAACTTTTCTCTCTGTTATCTTATTTCTCTTAGGGTAGCAAAAGTTGTGGCTCCAAAAAAGGAGAAGCTGGCTCAAGCAGAGGCCGAGCTGAAGGTTGCAATGGACAGCCTTAAGAAGAAGCAGGCCATGTTGAAAGAGGTTCAGGACAAACTCGCCAAACTACAAGAGACCCTGGAGACCAACAAAAACAAGAAAGCCGACCTGGAGAATCAGGTCAGTTTTAATAATAATCGTAACTGTTTTTAATTGTCATTAAATATCTCTGGAAGTTAGACTAAAAGCCAACATTTATAAAGGTATACGGGCTAAAGTAAACAAAATCGACTAAATCTGATCTGTCAAATGAAAAATAAAAAAAACCTCAATGAATAAAGTCTATGTTCAGTACTAACAACAACAAACAGCATTATACAGTATTACAGTATTAAAAAATACAGTACAGTGGTACCTTGTAACTCAACGTCACCTAAACTCGAAATATTCCTCGAGAAATTTGTACCCTTAAACTCAACATTTCCTTTAAACTCAACGTGTTCACCTTTATAAAAGAAAATATATTTATTTAGTTTCAAATTAACAGTGAACAGCAGCTTTGTTCAGCGCTTCAGTTAAGCGGTGCAGTAAGACGTCATCAAAGTGCGCATATGAGACAAATCTGCATTCGTGTGAAATCCACCGTCAAATCCACTCCACATCTGTGTTTAGCTGTATTTTTCTCACTGTTTCACTTTTAAACTTGTGTTATAGCTCGGGGTTCTTAAGAATGTAAACTTTGAAAAAAAATTATTTAGTTTCAAATTAACAATGAACAGCCGCTTTGTTTAGTGCTTTACTTAAGCGGTGCAGTAAGACTTAATTGAAGTGCGTATATGACACAAATCTGCATTTGTGTGAAATCCGTACTGTTTCACTTTTAAACTTGTGTTACTGCTCGGGGTTCTGAGAAATTTTTTAAGTTGTGTAAAACGCTTATCATTAAAAAAAGCTTAATGTGACTTAATGTATTAAAATCATGACATAGAAACACTAAAACTCTCTTAATTAAACAAGAACCCAGTTTTTAATGTGGTAGTGGGGGACATTGTGCTAAAAGCTAGGGATACAGTTACTTATTTAGGGTGTGTTTTAGATAGATATATATCAGGCAGGGGTCAGGCAAATAAGATTTTAACTAAGATTAATCAAAGAATTAGGTTTCTTGCAAGAATTTCAAAGTTCTTAAATAGAAAAACTATGATTACCTTGTCCGGGGCTTTGGTTCAGCCTTTTTTTTACTAAAACAGATTAAAACTAGGCTTCAGACATCACAGAACAAATTAGTTAGGGTTATTTTAAATCTCCCAATGAAAACTCATTTGGAAATGAATCATTTTCAAATGATTGGGTGGTTAAAAGTTCATGATAGGGTTGCTCTGATAGAATTGTGTAATGTGTACAAGATTGTACATGGAGCTGTTCCACAGTATTTAAAAAATTATTTTATTCAGGTGAGGGATGTTCATGGTTATTTTACAAGAAGATCATCCACAGATTTAGTACTTCCATGCTGTAAAAGTAAAGTGGGTAGGGATTCTTTCAGGTTTATAGCAGTTTCGTTGTGGAATCGTTTGCCAGGACATTTAAAATATGTGATAGTTTGCGAGGGTTTAGACAGGCTGTTAAGAAATGGTTACATGAAAAGGGAAATTTTGCTAATTAAAAGTTTTAATAATGTTTATGAATTAAAATGAATGCATTGTGTCATTATGTTTTAGAGATTGTATTATGATGTCAAGCTTGCTATGCTGCTTATTGTTGGACTTGAATAGGGACCACAATGGAAATAAGTCTACAGACTTTATGTGTTATCCCTGACTGTTTCTGTTTTTTTATAAGAGGCATTGCATCTATTTAAAAAAAATATGAAATGCTTTAATAAAATCAATCAATCAATTACTGCTCATAAGTTACACACTGCTCTCCACTAATGAAATTCCTCACTCATTGTTTTAGTACAATAAGTCACGTTAAGCTTTGTGTGTTATTTATTTTTAACTGTTTTCAATTTTATTTCAATGTTTTTTTTTTAATTATATTTGTGTTATTTTCAGTGTATAAGTGTAAAAAATAACCCCATTATTTTACATTAACCTAAAATATGTGCAGTTTCACGGTACCATGGAACATATTAACAGGTTTCCCAAACATCCTTATGGGAAAAAATACCTTGAAACCTTTAAAAGTCAACGCCACTCCCAGAACCAATTGACGTTGAGTTTCAAAGTACCACTGTATTAAAAATCTAAATGAATAAGGTCTAGGTTCATTATTAACAATAAAAAACAGCATTATACAGTATTACATTATTAAAAAATACAGTACAGTGGTACCTTGGTAACTCAATGTCCCCTAAACTCGAAATATTCCTCGAGAAATTTGTACCCTTAAACTTAACATTTCCCTTAAACTCAACGTGTTCAACTTTGAAAAAATATTATTTAGTTTCAAATTAACAGTGAACAGCCGCTTTGTTCAGCACTTCACTTAAGCGGTGCAGTAAGAGGTCATTGAAGTGCGTATATGACACAAATCTGCATTTGTGTGAAATCCACTGTCAAATCCACTCCACATCTGTGTTTAACTGTATTTTCCTTACTGTTTCACTTTTAAACTTGTGTTATGGCTCGGGTTCTGAGAAATTGTAAGAATCAACTTTTTTTTCAGAGTCTAAAATGCTTATCGTTAAATAAACACTAAACCTCTCCTAATTATTACTGCTTATAAGTTCTCTCCACTAATGAAATTCCTTACTCATTGTTTTAGTACAATAAGTCTTACGCTTTGTGCAACAGTTATTTACTTTTAACTGTTTTCAATTGTATTTCAGTGTTTTTATATTATATTTGTGTTATTTTCAGTGTATAAGTGTAAAAAATAACCCCATTATTTTACATTAGCCTAAAATATGTGCATGGAACATATTAACAGGTTTCCCAAACATCCTTATGGTAAAAAAATACCTTTTGACATTTGAGTTTCAAGGTACCACTGTATAAAAAAATCTAAATTAATAAAGTCTAGGTTCATTATTAACAATAAAAAACAGCATTATACAGTATTACATTATAAAAAAATACAGTATTATAAATCTCAATTAATAAAGTCTATATGCAGTATTAATAATAAATAAAATACAGTATTAGTTTTGGTCCGGTTTAAAGAAAAGTGTCATCATAGCTATTTTGCAAAGAGTAAATTTAAAACCACAGATTGATTGCACAATTGTAATGTCATACCTGTGCATTAAACATTAAAGATTAAATAGCTATTAAAGAATAAGAGATGCACCTTCAGTTTTTCTTTTTTTTTCTCAAACAGACGCCTATTTTTAGGTGGACCAGATATTGGACCCTAGTGTCCAAGCTTGAAAAGAAGCATAAAAAATGCAAACATATAATAAACGTGTTGCCAAAATGGCCTTAGTTTTAAAACAAATGTAAACAATAATAAACTAGACAAAAGAAAAGCAACATTGCTGTAGAACTGTGTGATCAAATAATACGGTCAAAAAAATCAGACTAGTCTTTCATTCATTGGTCAGGAATTTAGAGATATTTCTATTTAAAATTCTGAAGATTATTAAACAAATTGCATAGATAAGCTCTGTCTTTGCACTCACCTTGGATGGCAGTGTTGCCATCTCAAAACATTGTCTACCAGAACCCATCATACACAGCATGCTTCATTCATTTTTCACCGTACTTTAACTGCAGTACCGTTTATTTCTTGGTCAGACTTATTTGCTTAGTCAGACTTACCCGACCTGTTAATATTCCAAACTCAAGAAATTAGCATTTAGAGTGCATAGGAAGACAATCTTGATAATGAGAAAAGTGCTAAATACACCTTACCGGGAGTCCCAGCATCTAGGTGCAGCTAATGATCAAGTGATAATGAGTCTGCTCAGCTTGTTCAAGGGTTGCAGGTATAGTTTAAAATGTAGTGGCTATCAGAGCTGTAATCAAATCAAAGAAATCAAAGTGTTACAGATTTCTGTTTGGCTAGGCATCTTCGGTGATGAAAAATCGGCCAATTAAATCCATTTAATGTACCATTTACTTCCAGTAATTGGAACATTTAGGTACAGATTCAGAATAAAAATCTGTATTTATTTACTATTTCATTATAGGAAAAGCATAAAGGAAAATCTGCAGTGAGTCAATAAAATAGAAACATTTTCTACACCTCTAAGTATTACAGTATATGTGTTATAAACTCTTATTAATTAAAGCTGCAGTAAATAGACGCCTCTCTGCAAAACAAACAAAAAGTTTGTTTATGTTTGAAAAGTTTGTAAAGACAGTTGTTGCTGCTGACATTTACAAAGTGCCTCTAATGGGACTAACTGTTTAATATGCGACTCAGGCTGTACGAACAACACTTAATGTGACTTATTGTATTAAAACGACAGAAGAATTCCAGTAGTGGAGAGAACTTATGAGTTATTTTAATACGTTAAACCATGTTATGCTAATTCTGACAGTTTCTCAGCACCCCGAGCTATAACACAGCTATAACAAGTTTAAAAGTGAAACAGTGACAAAAATCCAGATAAACATAGATGTATGTGGACGCTTTCAGAGTGGATTTGACGGTTATTCCACGCAGATTCGTCTCATATTTGCACTTTGATGAGGTTTTACCGCACCGCTCAAGCCGAGCGCTGAACAGAGCGGCAGTGTGCGCCGAGGCTCACGTGAAGCGAAGCGCAAAACGCTTCTCATGTAAATGAGCCCTAACTGTGTCAGTGGGTGAGTATATGATGACCAACAATGGATTGCCATCATTCTACTATATTTACCCTCCACCTTGTGTTTAAAAAATAGGTCCCGGACCGTTTGTAACTCTGGCAGTTTCTCAGCACCCTTAGCTATAACACAAGTTTAAAAGTGAAACAGTGACAAAAATCCAGATAAACATAGATGTATGTGGACGCTTTCAGAGTGGATTTAATGGTTAATCCACACAAATGCAGATTCGTCTCATATTTGCACTTTAATGAGGTTACCGCACCGCTCAAGCCAATCGCTGAACAAAGCGGCAGTGTGCGCCAAAGCTCACGGTGAGCAAAGCGCAAAACGCTTCTCATGTGAATGCGCCCTAAGTGTGTGAATGGGTGAGTTTGTGATGACCTACAGTGTATCACAAAAGTGAGTACACCCCTCACATTTCTGCAGATATTTAAGTATATCTTTTCATGGGACAACACTGACAAAATGACACTTTGACACAATGAAAAGTAGTCTGTGTGCAGCTTATATAACAGTGTAAATTTATTCTTCCCTCAAAATAACTCAATATACAGCCATTTATGTCTAAACCACCGGCAACAAAAGTGAGTACACCCCTTAGTGAAAGTTCCTGAAGTGTCAATATTTTGTGTGGCCACCATTATTTCCCAGAACTGCCTTAACTCTCCTGGGCATGGAGTTTACCAGAGCTTCACAGGTTGCCACTGGAATGCTTTTCCACTCCTCCATGACGACATCACGGAGTTGGCGGATATTCGAGACTTTGCGCTCCTCCACCTTCCGCTTGAGGATGCCCCAAAGATGTTTTATTGGGTTTAGGTCTGGAGACATGCTTGGCCAGTCCATCACCTTTACCCTCAGCCTCTTCAATAAAGCAGTGGTCGTCTTAGAGGTGTGTTTGGGGTCATTATCATGCTGGAACACTGCCCTGCGACCCAGTTTCCGGAGGGAGGGGATCATGCTCTGCTTCAGTATTTCACAGTACATATTGGAGTTCATGTGATCCTCAATGAAATGTAACTCCCCAACACCTGCTGCACTCATGCAGCCCCAGACCATGGCATTCCCACCACAATGCTTGACTGTAGGCATGACACACTTATCTTTGTACTCCTCACCTGATTGCCGCCACACATGCTTGAGACCATCTGAACCAAACAAATGAATCTTGGTCTCATCAGACCATAGGACATGGTTCCAGTAATCCATGTCCTTTGTTGACATGTCTTCAGCAAACTGTTTGCGGGCTTTCTTGTGTAGAGACTTCAGAAGAGGCTTCCTTCTGGGGTGACAGCCATGCAGACCAATTTGATGTAGTGTGCGGCGTATGGTCTGAGCACTGACAGGCTGACCCCCCACCTTTTCAATCTCTGCAGCAATGCTGACAGCACTCCTGCGCCTAACTTTCAAAGACAGCAGTTGGATGTGACGCTGAGCACGTGCACTCAGCTTCTTTGGACGACCAACGCGAGGTCTGTTCTGAGTGGACCCTGCTCTTTTAAAACGCTGGATGATCTTGGCCACTGTGCTGCAGCTCAGTTTCAGGGTGTTGGCAATCTTCTTGTAGCCTTGGCCATCTTCATGTAGCGCAACAATTCGTCTTTTAAGATCCTCAGAGAGTTCTTTGCCATGAGGTGCCATGTTGGAACTTTCAGTGACCAGTATGAGAGAGTGTGAGAGCAGTACTACTAAATTGAACACACCTGCTCCCTATGCACACCTGAGACCTAGTAACACTAACAAATCACATGACATTTTGGAGGGAAAATGACAAGCAGTGCTCAATTTGGACATTTAGGGGTGTAGTCTCTTAGGGGTGTACTCACTTTTGTTGCCGGTGGTTTAGACATTAATGGCTGTATATTGAGTTATTTTGAGGGAAGAATAAATTTACACTGTTATATAAGCTGCACACAGACTACTTTTCATTGTGTCAAAGTGTCATTTTGTCAGTGTTGTCCCATGAAAAGATATACTTAAATATCTGCAGAAATGTGAGGGGTGTACTCACTTTTGTGATACACTGTACATTGGACTGGCACCCTTCTACAATATTTACCCTCCACCTTGTGTTTAAAAAATAGATCCCGGACCTTTCGTAACCCTGACCTTGTTGGTTAGGTCTGTATTATAATTTTTTGGCATCACTGAATATTGTTATATCATTATTTACTTTCAATTTTTTTGGATCGGACATAAATCTTTAAGGTGCATTTTCTTCTTTTTCTGCCCCATAGTCAAGATCCTCACAGGCGAAACGTTATATGACATCTAACTGATTACACAATCTCCCCTTTTTGATGAACTGTGTGTGGGCTTTGTTTACATCTTTCATTTTTGAAAAGTTAGTAGGTTTATTATCATACGTCTTCAAAAACCACTTTGCATTCGTTTCCTTTTTTTAGCCGATCGTACTTCTTCCTGCCCAGCTTTGAAGTAAAGCTCTCGCTTCTAAACCCACCCACTGTGTACACAAAGAAGCATAAACACTCCACACTTAGACACCCAAACACACAGCTTTGCTTGTGGGGGCTGGCTGTCAGTGTTTAGCATAACCACACTACCAGGGCCCTGCTGTCTTTTTCTGCCCTATTTCACTGCCTTTCATGTTTTGTTTTGGCTTTTTTTTTTCCCTTGTCTCTTTTCGCCTTGTCTATTTCTTTCCAGGCTGTCTGTTTCTCTTGTTCGATGGGGAAAACTGTTTATGCCATGAGTTTCCCAAGCATGACGAACATCGCATGCACATTACCAATGTCTAACTTTTTCCTAAATGATGCCTTTGTGAAAAGTTTAGGGCTTTATTTATATTTAACCATTTTTATTTATGCATTTTCTACCTTTTTCTCCCAGTTTAGCATCGCCAATTAGTCTTCCGCTGCTGGGAATTCCATGCCCAGTCCTTTGACCCCTTCGTATTCGCCCATACTTTGGTGGATTTGCACATGAGGCCGGATATTGTGCATGGAGAGACACACACCAACCTCCACGTTCCTCGGGCTGCTAACCAGGGTCTTTTGTGGGGTCTCATTGAAGATCCCACCCACCTATTAATCCGGTCTTTCCCACACAGCAGACTGGTGGCCAGTTTTGTCTGCTGCAGGCACTGCCAGTTATGCATGCTAGAGGGCACCCAGATGACTGGTAGCAAAGCTGAAATTTTATTATAAGTAATAACAGTACAGTGCAGTGAAGTCACCACCTTTGTTTATGTAACATATGCAAACATAAAAGAAATCATAGCACTGCTTGTCCAAATGTGTCATAGTGTTCGAATATACTTGTTACAGATGACATTTTCATAAAACAATAAAACCCCTGGAAAAAAAAAACACCTTATACTGACTGAATAGTGTTTGCTGCTTTTTGTTGTGCTTGGCTCTGTGCTACAGAATAACTGAACCCATTGTGACCAAGCCTCTGTGACTCTTATTCCTAAAAATATCAGGTCTCAGGTTTAGGATTTCTAAGCATAATCTGAAAATGTTACACCAACTTTATACGTTTGGTAAGTTGTTAAGCCACATAAAACCCCCAGAATTAATTTGAGGATTTTTAAGATGAGACGTGCAATAGCGTGTATAATAATATGTAATACATTACTCATATTCTACATATATATATATTATATTAATAGGTAACCCTTTAGCATAAATACAGTGCCTTGCAAAAGTATTCAGCCCCCTTGAACTTTTCAACCTTTTGCCACATTTCAGGCTTCAAACATAACGATATGAAATTGTAATTTTTTGTGAAGAATCAACAACAAGTGGGACACAATCGTGAAGTGGAACGAAATTTATTGGATATTTTAAACTTTTTTTAGAAATAAAAAACTAAAAAGTGGGGCGTGCAATATTATTCAGCCCCTTTACTTTCAGTGCAGCAAACTCACTCCAGAAGTTCAGTGAGGATCTCTGAATGATCCAATGTTGACCTAAATGACTGATGGTGATAAATAGAATCCACCTGTGTGTAATCAAGTCTCCGTATAAATGCACCTGCTCTGTGACAGTCTCAGAGTTCTGTTCTGTTTAAAGCGCAGAGAGCATCATGAAGACCAAGGAACACACCAGGCAGGTCCGAGATACTGTTGTGGAGAAGTTTAAAGCCGGATTTGGATACAAAAAGATTTCCCAAGCTTTAAACATCTCAAGGAGCACTGTGCAAGCGATCATATTGAAATGGAAGGAGTATCAGACCACTGCAAATCTACCAAGACCCGGCCGTCCCTCTAAACTTTCAGCTCAAACAAGGAGAAGACTGATCAGAGATGCAGCCAAGAGGCCCATGATCACTCTGAATGAACTGCAGAGATCTACAGCTGAGGTGGGAGACTCTGTCCATAGGACACAATCAGTCGTACACTGCACAAATCTGGCCTTTATAGAAGAGTGGCAAGAAGAAAGCCATTTCTCAAAGATATCTATAAAAAGTCACCTGGGAGACACACCAAACATGTGGAAGAAGGTGCTCTGGTCAGATGAAACCAAAATTGAACTTTTTGGCCACAATGCAAAACGTTATGTTTGGCGTAAAAGCAACACAGCTCATCACCCTGAACACACCATCCCCACTGTCAAACATGGTGGTGGCAGCATCATGGTTTGGGCCTGCTTTTCTTCAGCAGGGACAGGGAAGATGGTTAAAATTGATGGGAAGATGGATGGAGCCAAATACAGGACCATTCTGGAAGAAAACCTGTTGCAGTCTGCAAAAGACCTGAGACTGGGACGGAGATTTATCTTCCAACAAGACAATGATCCAAAACATAAGCAAAATCTACAATGGAATGGTTCACAAATAAACGTATCCAGGTGTTAGAATGGCCAAGTCAAAGTCCAGACCTGAATCCCATCGAGAATCTGTGGAAAGAGCTGAAAACTGCTGTTCACAAACGCTCTCCATCCAACCTCACTGAGCTCGAGCTGTTTTGCAAGGAAGAATGGGCAAAAATTTCTGTCTCTCGATGTGCAAAACTGATAGAGACATACCCCAAGCGACTTGCAGCTGTAATCGCAGCAAAAGGTGGCGCTACAAAGTATTAACGCAAGGGGGCTGAATAATATTGCACGCCCCACTTTTCAGTTTTTTATTTCTAAAAAAAGTTTAAAATATCCAATAAATTTCGTTCCACTTCACGATTGTGTCCCACTTGTTGTTGATTCTTCACAAAAAATTACAATTTCATATCGTTATGTTTGAAGCCTGAAATGTGGCAAAAGGTTGAAAAGTTCAAGGGGGCTGAATACTTTTGCAAGGCACTGTAACTACACACTATTTGTGCAATGTGTCTGGCAGCTCCTAAGTCTGTATTTTATGTTTTTCAATTTTTTAAGTTTTTTTTTTTTCTTAGTTGTCTTTCCCTTTCTTATCCAATCGTGTACTGTCCTGTCCTGTCCTGTCCTGTCCTGTCCTGTCCTACCTGTCCTATCCTGTCCTATCCCATCCCATTTCATCCCATCCTGTTTCTCCTCTCCTCTCCTGTCCTGTCCTGTCCTGTCCTGTCCTATCCTATCCTATCCCATCCCATCCCATCCCATCCTATCCTGTTTCTCCTCTCCTATCCTATCCTCTCCTCTCCTCTCCTATCCTCTCCTCTCCTCTCCTATCCTATCCTATCCTATCCTATCCTATCCTATCCTATCCTATCCTATCCTATCCTATCCTCTCCGGTCCTGTCCTGTCCTGTCCTGTCCTATCCTTTCCTCTCCTGTCCTGTCCTCTCCTCTCCTCTCCTCTCCTCTCCTCTCCTCTCCTCTCCTCTCCTCTCCTCTCCTCTCCTCTCCTATCCTATCCTATCCTATCCTATCCTATCCTATCCTATCCTATCCTATCCTATCCTATCCTATCCTATCCTATCCTATCCTATCCTATCCTATCCTATCCTATCCTATCCTATCCTATCCTATCCTATCCTATCCTATCCTATCCTATCCTCTCCTCTCCTCTCCTCTCCTGTCCTCTCCTCTCCTCTCCTCTCCTCTCCTCTCCTCTCCTCTCCTCTCCTATCCTATCCTATCCTATCCTATCCTATCCTATCCTATCCTATCCTATCCTATCCTATCCTATCCTATCCTATCCTATCCTATCCTATCCTATCCTATCCTATCCTATCCTATCCTATCCTATCCTATCCTATCCTATCCTATCCTATCCTATCCTATTCTATCCTATTCCATCCCATCCCATCCCATCCCATCTCATACCATCCTGTTTCTCCTCTCCTCTCCTCTCCTCTCCTATCCTATCCTATCCTATCCTATCCTATCCTATTCCATCCCATCCCATCTCATACCATCCTGTTTCTCCTCTCCTCTCCTCTCCTCTCCTCTCCTATCCTATCCTATCCTATCCTATCCTATCCTATCCTATCCTATCCTATCCTATCCTATCCTATCCTATCCTATCCTTTTTTGTCTTAACCTCATTAAATTCATTTGAAATCAATTGCAATGATGGTTGCGAGCCATGCTTTCTTGTCAAACGTCAGAGCATAAGCATACAAATGCTTTTTTAAATAATTGGGCACAAATTGTCACAGACACATCTTGTAAAAAGCTTTTTTAGAGGAGTGGAGGCTGTTATAGCAGCAAGGCATGGGGCAAATCCATATTAATCCCAATGTTTTTGGAATGGAATGTCCAACAAGCGGGCGGCATGGTGGCCCGGTGGGTAGCACTGTCGCCGCACAGCAAGAAGGTCCTGCGTTCTGGGTCCTTTCTGTGCAGAGTTTGCATGTTCTCCCTGAGCTCCGGTTTCCTCCCACAGTCCAAAAACATGCAGTCAGGTTAATTGGAGATACTGAATTGCCCTATAGGTGAATGTGTGTGTGTGTGTGTGTGTGTGTGTGTATTTGTGTGTGTATGTCTGTGTGTATGTATGTGTGTCTGCCCTGCGATGGACTGGCCGCCCCATCCAGGGTGTTTCCGTGTGCCTTGCGCCTATTGAAAAGCTGGGATAGGCTCTGAGTGCATGGTTGTACATATTGCTTTTGTTATTTAGCCTACTGTATACAATCTGGCTTGGATTTGATTTATTAAGCACTACTGATTGACTGAGAGCAGTTTGGCTGTTATTTTAACCCCCCACGGTCTACTTACTGCAGAGTGTGTAACTGTCAGGGGGGTTTAGCAAAGTTAGCAAGCTACTGAAAGGACCTCATACCCAGCACTTACTCTGTCATGTGTAAATAGCTATCAACATCACTACTTTAAGCAAATTTAAGCCCACTAATGCAAGGTTTTTTTCCCTCTAGGTGGAACTGTGCAGTAAGAAGCTGGAGAGAGCCGAACAGCTAATTGGTGGTCTGGGTGGAGAGAAGACACGCTGGAGTGAGACGGCATTGAACCTTGGAGAGGTTTATAAAAATCTAACTGGAGATATTCTCATCTCAGCAGCTATAGTAGCCTATCTGGGGGCTTTCACTTCCAGTTATAGACAGGTACATGCACATATGCTGTATATCTGTATTGCGGGTTATTATTTCGCTTTACTTTGGTATTACTGTAGCATTGCATAGCTTGTCTTTGCAGTCTCCACAAGGTCGAATCCATTACATATTACTGTCTTTATGGGTACACCTCTTGTTTTATTGTGACACACATAGCTAAGGCAAAAACTACTGCATATGTTACAACCCAGTGCACAGCTTTTGGTCCATCAACAGTCTGGGGCTGTTGAGCCAGAGATGGCTAAATGGGTCTTATCATGTAAACTCTTCTTTAGTTCTAAGAACACATTATTATTTTAACATTACCACCATTACTACATCAAGAAATACACAAAGAGAGTCTGAGTTCACCAAGATGGACCAAAAGACAGTAAAAACATGGGCTGTCCACATTTCAACTATAGAAGATTACATGTTCTGCTTCCAAAGATAAAAAGGAGCATCCAGACACTTATCAGCGAAAGGTGCAAAAGCCAGCATCTGTCATGGTATGGTGGTGCATTAGTGCAGTCTGGTGGCCAATCTTCATTAATTGCACATTGCACCAGTAAGAGCAGAGTGTGAAGGTTCAATTAGCAGGGTAAGAGCACAGTTTTGCTCAAAATATTGCAATGCACACAACATTATGGGTGACATACCAGAGTTCAAAAGAGGACAAATTGTTGGTGCACGTCTTGCTGGCGCATCTGTGACCAAGACAGCAAGTCTTTGTGATGTATCAAGAGCCACGGTATCCAGGGTAATGTCAGCATACCACCAAGAAGGACAAACCACATCCAACAGGATTAACTGTGGACGCAAGAGGAAGCTGTCTGAAAGGGATGTTCGGGTGCTAACCCGGATTGTATCCAAAAAACATAAAACCACGGCTGCCCAAATCACGGCAGAATTAAATGTGCACCTCAACTCTCCTGTTTCCACCAGAACTGTCCGTCGGGAGCTCCACAGGGTCAATATACACGGCCGGGCTGCTATAGCCAAACCTTTGGTCACTCGTGCCAATGCCAAACGTCGGTTTCAATGGTGCAAGGAGCGCAAATCTTGGGCTGTGGACAATGTGAAACATGTATTGTTCTCTGATGAGTCCACCTTTACTGTTTTCCCCACATCCGGGAGAGTTACGGTGTGGAGAAGCCCCAAAGAAGCGTACCACCCAGACTGTTGCATGCCCAGAGTGAAGCATGGGGGTGGATCAGTGATGTTTTGGGCTGCCATATCATGGCATTCCCTTGGCCCAATACTTGTGCTAGATGGGCGCGTCACTGCCAAGGACTACCGAACCATTCTGGAGGACCATGTGCATCCAATGGCGGTGCCGTGTATCAGGATGACAATGCACCAATACACACAGCAAGACTGGTGAAAGATTGGTTTGATGAACATGAAAGTGAAGTTGAACATCTCCCATGGCCTGCACAGTCACCAGATCTAAATATTATTGAGCCACTTTGGGGTGTTTTGGAGAAGCGAGTCAGGAAACGTTTTCCTCCACCAGCATCACGTAGTGACCTGGCCACTATCCTGCAAGAAGAATGGCTTAAAATCCCTCTGACCACTGTGCAGGACTTGTATATGTCATTTCCAAGACGAATTGACGCTGTATTGGCCGCAAAAGGAGGCCCTACACCATACTAATAA